>NC_042621.1:69710148-70310148 GCF_901001135.1 Rhinatrema bivittatum | reverse complement strand
TCATTCATAAAAATATCCACCAACAGAACCCTCTTGATCGGCTTCATCCTCTCAGATTGCACTCGACGGCCAGACCCTTAAGAGATGCCTACAAGGGATCCTTACATGTTCCTCCAATCAAATTAGTGCACCACTCAAACATCAGAGACCGGTCATTCTCTATCGCAGGCCCTTCCATCTGGAACGCCATGCCTCCGGACCTCAGACGAGACCTGTCTACTAGCTTTTAAAAAAAAACTAAAGACATGGTTGTTCAGCCAAGCCTTCCCCACTACAAACCCCATTGCCTGATCTAGTATTGTTCCATCACTCACTTATGTAAACAAATAATCCACATTTCATGCATAGTAACTATTAAGAGGTCGGCTCCTTGCCCCCCTCTTTTGTATATAGTATTTATTTATTTTCGTTCACCCTCTCTTATTTCCCACTCCCAGTTAAGGCATCCTTGTTATAATGTAACTTTTATGCTCCTTGAATTAATTATCTCTTGTTGATTGGTTAATTGTATTTACTGCCTAGTTCGATGTAAACCGAGTTGATTTGATTTGTATCAAGAAAGTCGGTATATAAAAGCCTATAATAATAATAATAATAAGATGTCGGAGGTGTGGAAAACATTTTTGGGGAAGACCTGCATGTTGGGGAAAATACATTCACTGTTGTTAAGGCCATCAGTAGAAGAATGTAACTGCTGGGCCATTTTACAAACCGTGGTACCATGCAACATCATTTGAAAAAAAAAAAAAAACCACCCACTGGCACTGTTTTCAGGAGAGGCCACTAGTACTAATCCGGGGACCCCATCTTCCATTCAGATTAACAACAGCAAGAAAGCCAGAGAAAATTGGGAATTCTGTCTCCTAAGCTGATCACCTCCAGGCCCCTTCCCTCAGTGAGGTGATAGGACAAGCAGCCCACACCCTCAGGCCAGGGGTAAGCCACCGTGGGAGCATATTGGAGTTTTATTGCCTAATCATTGTCCTGTGGTAAGAGGCAGGCAGCATCATGGAAATGACTGCCCTGGATGACCAATCCCTGCAGCTCTTGAAGAATGCGGGATTTAAGCAGCTGCTCCAACCTCTCGGCCCTCGTTTACAGAGAGCGCCTGCCCCGGGCAATGTTCAGAAGACACGTGATCCCCCACCCCGCACACTCTGCGTCATACCTGGCATGCAGCTGCAGCTGACCAACGTGGAGGGGAGTAGCACCCGTCTCTCCAGTGACATCTGAACAGCCAGAACGCGATGCATGTTTACCTCTTCCTGACGGCACCCCTGGCACCAGCTGGAACAGGCAGGGACGGGCTAATGGGGGCAGACCAGCAGGTACAGGTGTGCTGTGCTGCACACCCAGGTTAGGGACAAGAGCCATACCTTAATTAGTACCTTAGCAGGAGTAAGGGAGATGATAGAGAGCTGGTAGCTAAGTTGGAGAGGCAGGACTGTTCCTGTTTTGGTTTTTTTGTTACAGACAATGGCAGTAACGTGAAAAAAGGCAGAAGAAGACAGTGGCTATGAGGTGATCTATTGCTTTGCACATTTGTTGTACCTGGCGGTAAAGGACACTCTAGGAGGCAAGGAAGAATGAGACAGCTTAGTCTCGAAAGGAGTGATAGGATAGACAGGTGGCAGCAGCCCTGAGAGAGGCAGGAAGCAGTTGGGCAAGTCTCTATACCGAAATATAGGCACCAGGTGGAATTCCCACCTATCTGATGCTGCAGAGATTTATGAGGCTTCAGGAATTGTCTCTAGAAACGTAAGTTAGATGCAGATCGGACACACACATGATGCAGATGAAGCAAGGCCTGAAGCCCTTTGATTTCAGTTCCTCGAGAGCCGCTCTGGGCGAGCTCGTCCCTTTCGTTGTCCTGGTCAGGTGGAAGATGAACAGCTTTTAAATAAATAAGGTTTGCAGAGTTTCTGGCAGGGACAGGGACTGGTTCCAGAGACGTCGCTGCTCGTGGTCGCCTTGCGGCAGCGAATGCAAGGGGCTCAAACCCCCTCATCCAACTGGATACTTAGATGTTAGCCACGCTGTGTGAAGCACTGGGGAAAGGGAGCATTGCCTACTGGTCTAACCATCTGATTTACTGAAAGAGGAGATGCTGGTGGCTAGGGGTGCAGGATTTTGGGGTACCAGAGGCAGAGGGGGCAGTTATGCCGTCAGCATGAGCAGCATCCATCCCCTCCCCCCCCCCCCCCCACGTGTTCACCACAGAGAGGGCTCTCCTGACAAAGGCATAACCACAGGGGTCTTCCCTCACCCCAGCACAAATTTCAGTCTCAGACTGTTCTTGCAGAGGCCATCGAGGACATAACCCACAGGTTCATTGGCTTACTGGGCACACAAGTCCGTGGTCTGGCAATACCTGGCTAAAGTGGGCCCCGAATTTCCATTCCTAGCCAGCAGGCAGCTTAACGTCAATATTCAAAGGTGATAGAGGTCTGTAGCGCTCTGAATTATAAAGATACCAGGAGGACTGAAGGGTTAAGGGTGGAGTGGGGGCACAGGAGGCCTATACGTTACAAATTTTGGTGGAACAGAAGAGCAAGTGGGGGGGGGGGGAGGGGAGCCCTGCCTGGACCCCTTACACATGTGGAAGACTTTTATCAGGGGATTCAGCCGGCAGGGCCCTTGTTTTGCTGCTTGGGTAAGGGGCTTTGATTGAACTACTAGACCCGTGATATACTTTTTATTTTCTTTCAGTCAGCATGGCACTTAGCCGGCCGTATTCTTTTGAATATAGCTGGTTAAGTATAAAGTGATCCTGCCACACAAGGGCCAGATAACACCTAAGCTGCTGCATTAAATAATATCTGGTTACATTTAAAATTATCCAGCTTAAGATAGCCAGATAACTCTAATTAAGGGATAATAAGCAGGTCATTTATCCCACTGTGAATATCCTGGACATATTATCTGGCTGACTTTTGCTGGAGAACTTGTCCACTCGGCAACTTACTAAATATTGGCCTCCTTGAGTCCTTGGTCATTCACAGCTGGTCCATTAAACTAAACCTCCCTTTGCTGGGTATCCCTGCATTTCTAGGGGGAGTGGCAGGAGGACTCAGTCCACAGCAACAGTGAACCAACGCTCACACAGCATTTGCCCTCCACGCCTTGTTGTGCTGTTCCCAGTTGCCACTCCTGCCACCGCCGCGTAGTCTGCCGCTCGTGCCCTGCTTCTCCCCTGGTTCGGTTCCTAGTGCTGTCGCTGCCCTGCTTGCTCCTTCCACCTACCTCCTTTTTTTTTTTGCCCCAAATCAAGATACCTTTTCCCACCCCCGTCTCTCTCTCCTGGTTCAGTGCCTTGCTGAGTTCTGCCGCTGTTACTGCTCACCCTGCTGTGTTCCCCTCTCACGATGCCTTGGGGGAAACTCCTGCCACTGTTGATAAGCTTCGATTATTACTCTTCTATCTGTATCTGATTTTAGATCAGTTGTCAGCTATGAGTTTGCCCCTTTTGGATTACTTTAATTTGATTTATGCTGGGCTGCCAGCCTATGCTTTCAAAGGCACTGCAGATGCTCCAAAACGCTGCAGCAAGGTTGATTTCAGGAAAGAAATTGAGAGAACATATTATGCCTGTTTTTATATCAACTGCGTTGGTTTACCAGTGTTTTGGTGTGTGAAATTTAAGATTGCTCTCTTAGTTCATAAACTCTTACAATTTGATTCTCTCTCTTGGGCAGAAGTGATGCTGTGGATATATAATCCGTCATGTTCCCTTCAATCATCTCAGCATGGCCTGCTGGTGGTTCCTTCGGTTCGGCAAACTTGATTGGTGGCGACTAGATAATGTGCCTTTTCAGTTGCAGCGCCAATAGTCTGGAAATCTTGGCCTGAAGATATTCATCTTATCACTTGTACTACAACCTTCAAGGCCCTGTTGAAGACCTTTTTTCTTTCAACAAGCTTTTAGCTTTTAGCTTTTAGCTGTTAGATATTGAATACTGATCTGCTTTTTATTATTTGTTACATGAGTTGTTATTGCCTGTTTTGTTTGTTTCATTGGTTTGTTTTATCAAATGATTATTTTATGAAGGTTTCACATGAAAGTCACCTCGAACTTCGGTACTGGCAAATATCAAATGCCTAGTAAACATTAACATACCGCTTTGTCTCTCTCACTGGGGCAGATTTTCAAAGACTACGCGCGTAACCTGTGCGCCGCCGAGCCTATTTTGCATAGGCTCGGCGGCGCGCGCAAGCCCCCCAGGACACGCGTAAGTCCCGGGGCTTTCAAAAGTTGGCGGTCCGGGGGGCGTGTCCGGGGTCAGAGGGCGGTCCGGGGCATGACGGCTGTCCGGGGGCGGGTCCCGAGCCCTCCTCCGTTCTGGGCCCTGTTGGGGGTTCGCGCGCCGGCAGCCTGCCGGAGGTAGGCCTAAGAAATAAAATAAGGTGGGGGGGGAGATTTAGGTAGGACTGGGGGGTGGGTTAGAGAGGGGAAGGTGGGGGGCCGGAAAAAAGTTCCCTCCAAGGCCGCTCCGATTTCGGAGCGGCCTTGGAGGGAAACGGGGACAGCCATCGGGGCTCTCCTCGGGCTCGGCGTGCGCACGTGTGCACCCCCTTGCGTGCGCCGAGCCCGGATTTTATAACATGCGCACGGCAGCACGCGCATGTTATCAAATCGGGTGTAGATTTGTTTGCGCCGGGTTGCGCGAACAAATCTACTCCCGCGCATAAGTTTTAAAATCTGTGTCTTGGAGTGTTCTCTTGGTGCTGCGGAGTTTTAATGTCATTGTTGGTTCCCTTTTCCTTTGCCCCTCATTAGGAGCCTTAGGCTGTTCTTGCCACCCTGGGTGCTGCTTTCACCCTCTGTTGGTTGCTTGGGATGTTCCTGATGCTGCTTTCACCCTCTGTTGGTTGCTTGGGATGTTCCTGATGCTGCTTTCTCCCTCTTTATGGTGCCTTGAGCTGTTCCCTTCCACCACTGCTGCTGCTGTGCTTCTCTCACGGTGCCTTTGGGTGTTGATGGCATTTGTTGGGCTGCTTTGCCCCGTCGCAATGCCTTGGGACACTCAGGGCACTCTTGGGTAACTTGAAGTGCTCTTTCCTCTCCTGCTGATGTCTGCATCCAGGGTCACTAAACCTGGGTAGAAACCCCAAATTTTCATAACCAAAACAGGATATATTACTTCCCCCATTGACCTTAATGGAAAATGAATGCCATGAAAAAAACAAATACTGAATGAAATGAATCATTAAAGCTAAACAAACCTAATGAACAAACCAAAACAAATATTTTTATTCCACCACATCCCTACTTGGTAGAAAAATGCTGATTTTTCTTTTCTTTTTCCATCTAAATTTCTGTTCATACCTCTTCATTTACACAATATTTCAACCTTAGCCGTACACCAAATGAATTAAGCCAGCAATATGTATTTTTGATCTGGCAGTTTCCTCCTGCTCCTTTGGGCTACCAGGGCTGGGATCCGGCATCATGAGCCTTTATTTGCAACTACCCAGGACTTTTATTTTATATATATAAAAAAAAAAATTTACAACCACTGCAGCAGCAAATCCTGGGCTGAGGGGTCATGCCCCAGGGCTCCTTCAGAAACTCTGCCGTTATGAGCCCTAAACTGTCCCTTTCCTTCCAGGAGCTGCGAACACTGCTTCCTCATCATCCTCCGCCGACGCGGGTGCAGAAGGCCTGCCTGGGAATCGAACCCAGGTCCCTCTCCGTGACACCAGCACCGAGCTCACAGCACGTTGTTTGTAATACAGTCCTGGAAAGAGAGCCCCCCTCCGAAAAGTGAAATTTTTTGCCCTAGATACCACCATCTGTTTTCTCTTGCCCTTTGGAAATAATGTTCTAGGTTTGTGCGTTTTAACACTTTTATAGCATTTTCTCTTTTTTTTAATGTTTTTTTACTGCACAATCAGTTTGATTAGATTTATATAAGCTCATTCTTGCATTTGATGGGAGTTGTGGAGGAGCAACCCAGCGGTTACAGCCCTGCACTAAGATAACAGCCCTGCAATGTGAGTTTGAAACCAGACATGACCTTCAGCAAATTACTTTTGATTACTTTTTTTTTTCCCAGTGCATCTCAGTACAAAATGAATACAAGGGATTCCACTTAATTTGGTTTTTCTACTTGTACACATATATATATATATATATATATATATTTTTTTTTTAACAATCGTGTGTGTACTGAGGCAAAGGGGAGTTAAAAGTGTTGAGTTTTTGTGGTGTTTACCAAGACCTGTCTGTGAGAAGCAGATGAAAAAAACCGAGGTTGTGCTGTGATTTGGGGGCTGCTGAAAGCGGAGTGATTCAGGTTGGCATCTCTTCAGCACTGCCATCACAACAGCTGGACTTTAAGTGCCGGTGATAATTACTGGGAATCTTTTGGTTGGGTCTGCGGGCAGAAGCACTGGGGGCAGTTTGCAGAAAGGGTCACCTTGAAAAGGAAGGGGTTTTTTTTTATGGTGGTGGTGGAGGAGGAGGAGGAGGAGGAGGAGAGGGGTAAATAATCAGTTCTGGCCACTATAATCCTGCAAGCTTTTGTGTGCCAGCCGGTTTGCAGGCAGCACGTGGAAGGCGCTGTTGTGTGGTTGCAGGGCCTCATTTCCCCACACTGGTTAAATGATTGCTGCCCTGGTTTCCCTTAAGGGTTAAAATACGAAGCGTTTTGTATGTGCGCGCGAGTCTGTGTGCGAGAGAGAGAGAGAGGGATGTGGCGGGGTCTATACCATGAGCGAAGGAGGAATTATGAATAAGACTGATATATAGATATATAAAACATTGCATGGAGGAGGAATGACCGCCTGGAAGTGAGGGGAGCCAGGGGCAGCTGCAGTTATGAATAGCGGAGAGAGCTCGCGGCAGAAGAAACGTGGTGGCGGCGGTGAGAGCAGGCCATCTTGAAAACGCGGCAGGAAAAGGTAGGAGAAGCCTTCGAGACGGTTGCCAGACCCAAAAAAAAAAAAGAAATGCGTGAACGGGAGGGAATTTCGAGATTTGGGGGGGGGGGGGGGGGCGGGATTATGAGGTCGTCCCTTCGCCTCCTTACCTCTTCCTCGGGACTGCAGCCTGCGTATTTTTTTTTTTTTCCCGTCGCAGAATCAATACCTTCCGGTTCTATAATTTCCCACGGTGCCTTCCTCCGAGCGCACTGGTGCCGTGAGAGGTGACACCTTCCGTGGCGGCAGCCGGAACTTTTTTTTTCTTTTTTTTTTCATTCTTCCTTCTCCCCTCTCTGCCACTTTTTTTTCCCCCTCCCCTCCCCTCCCCCCCTTCCCTCTCTAAGCCTTTGCTGGGAATCTCACAACCTTTCCTTGCTTTTTTTTTTTTTTTTTGTGAAAACACTCGTTTGTGTTTGCGCCAGCCTGCGGATGGCGAGGCTTGGCGAAACCCCACCTACGATGATTCGGTGCTCGTTATGGCTGGGAATGTGCCGTTAATAATGCATCTGTGAAACTCAGCTGCGAGGGAGCCAAGTAATTATCCCACCGTAGCGTTCCCCCCGCTTCAGTGTCATCACAACTGGGGCTTCATTAAAAGTCCTAACAGCAGAGATGTTGTGTTGTGCAGCCTGTATATATATATTTTTTTTCATTTAAATTATCAGCCGTGCCATGGCTCAGAGGTAATTTGACTTTTTGAAACCGTGGAACCCCTGTGAATTTCCTTCCTCTCTCACTGCCGTACCAGCTGATCAACCCCCAGAAGAACAAAAGGTTTATCTGAAGCTATGAAGCATATATTCACCGGCTTCTGGCATCTAGATAAAAAAAAAAAAAAAAAATCAAAGTACTCCATTGAACATGTTAATACTGAGCAAAATGCACGCGGCCAGATGCTAAAGCTTTACAGGGATTGAGGCATTTGAAAACGTGATACTCCGATTGGGTCTTCGGTTTTCCTTAGCACTGAGTAAAGCACAATTGTGAAATAGGTTTGTTTATATAAATGGGGAGCGTCCCATTTCTTTTGCAGGTTTTGAATTCCTCTCTCTCTCTCATTCTCATTGGTTTCGGGCAGCTAAGAATGTGATCTTTGCCTCTGCTATGTTACACAGTTGTAGCCCCTTTTCCACCGGCTACTAGAACATCGGGGCACATTCAGGATCTAATGGGGCAAGCAAACACCCCCATGTTTCCTTGGCTGCTTTTTTCTTTTGACGGGGAGGGTAAAGCAACTCTGTTAAGGCCCTTAGACTATCTGAAAGTCTTCTGACACCTTCCAGCAACACCCCCCCCCCCCCCACACACACACACACACACAAAAACAAACCACACTGCTTAAATCCTTTACTGGAATAATTGATGCATATCAATAAAGTCAAGGCGTACCCTGGAGCTTAGTGCAATCCATACAGAAAAGCAAAGGACAGTGCACAGTCTAAAAAGTCACTGCAGTTCTTCACACTTCTCTGCTAAGCACAAGCTCTGAGGTACTCATAGGGGAATGGGGCCCTCTCTCCGGCCTTTCCCCTTATTGGTATCTGTCTTCTGGTGTGCAGAGCTCTGCAGTCCAGCAGCCACACTAGAACACTCTCCTGAACAAAAGAGATTCTACTGATTCTTCCTGAGCAGCAACTTGGAAAGGTCATCTCCAAATCTGGCAGTCCTTACTCTCGACTCCAACTAGAAATCCACTCTGCAAACCTTAAGGCAAAGTATGAGACTAACTCCCCTTTCACTCTTCCTCTCTTTTGGTTCCCTCAATCTCAGGATCTGCCTTGGAGTCCAAGAAAATCTCCCTCCCTTCTAGAACATGGGTGACTAGTTCTGCTCCTCGAGAGCCACAAAACAGGTCAGGTTTTCAGGATATCCACCATGACTATGCATGAGATAGATTTACATACGGTGTAGCCAGTGCATGCAGATCTTTCTCATGCATCTTCACTGTGGATATCTTGAAAATCTAGCATGTTTCGGGCTCTCGAGAACCAGAGTTGGCCACCCCTGTCCTAGAAGGTCCAAGGGCTCTGACCTTGATCCTCAGCTGCCTTACCGTCATGGAAGACTGGACTAGATCACAAGCCGAAGCAGGTTCATGAATTTTGTTAAATCACACGCCTTGACAAAACACCTCCTGCTGTGGAGTCGTCGGGGAACACATTATACTCCTATTTCTCTGACCTCATGAAGAATCTCAATGCATATAGGAAGGAACACGTTGACACCCATACCCTGTATCTATTAATTAGTTGGAAATGGTACAGGAGAACAACTAATAATTCTTACCTTGAGCATGTTGGGGAGAAATGTATTTACACTATATTTCACCCCTGCAACTCCTCCCTTCCCACTTTCTGTATTCGTATAATTTGCCTTGCCCCATCATTTGCTTTTTTCCTTAGCCTAGTTGTGCCACTTTACTTTTGATTTTTATGATGGTAGGAGGCTCTGTGACCTTCATTTGTAGTGAGCGTGGTAAGTCTATTTATTTATTTATTTATTTAGAGCTTTTCTATACTGACATTGAAGTGAATATCACATCGGTTTGCAATGAACAGGGGTAACCATTAACTTTAGGACATAAGAAATTACATGTAACGAAAGGGAGCTAGAACTGAGGGGAGAAAGGGCTGGAGTAGCAGGTGCATGCGAAGTAAGGTAGCAAATTCGAACGTTAACACTTGTTTATGCTAAAAATAACCATTACTTACAATATACACAGTATATACAATCTGCAGGGGAGGAGGTAGCTGGGATGTAGCCGGGAAGTAGGGTCTGCGAGGTTAAGTGAAGGCTTGAGAGAAGAGCCACGTTTTAAGGTTTTTCTTTAAAGGTTTGGGTACAGTGTTCTAGGCGTAGGTAGGGGGAGCATAGAATTCCGAAGGGTTGGTCCAGCGATGGACAGGGCCCATTCTTTAGTGGCTATGTGCTGGGTAGGTTTGGGGGGAGGAGTGTAGAGGGTTCCTTTGTAAGCCGTTCTCATGGGTCTGTTAGGTACGAGATAGTGTGGGGAGTTGTCCAGCCATTGGATGTTTTGGTTATGAAGGGTTTTGTGGATAATGGTGAGACTCTTGTGGAGGATTCTAAAGCGTATTGGGAGCCAGTGGAGGTCCATGAGTGTGGGGGTTATGTGATCTCTTCTGCGAGGAGTTGGTAAGTTGGAGTCATTCCAGTTCTTGGGAATCAAGGTGGGTGAGGTCTGGCTTCTGAGTCAGGCTCATACAGTAAACTGCGCGGGAAGAGCTGGCGCTCCGAGGCGCACGCCCGCTCTCACAGGCCCCTTTCCTGGGCGCGCGATGCAGTATTTAAATGAGGGCCCGCGCTAATAAGGAGGCGCTAGGGACACTAGCACGTCCCTAACGCCTCCTTATTGGTGGAAGCGGCAGCTGTCAGCAGGTCTGACAGCCGACGCTTCATTTTACCAGTGTCGGTTGTCGAGCCTGCTGAGAGCCACGGGTTTGGAAAACGGACGCCAGCAAAATCGAGCGGCCATTTTCCAACCCGCGGGCAGATTTTTTTTTTTTTAAAGAAGATTTTTTATTTTTTTTTTTATTTTGGGGCCTCTGACTTAATATCGCTATGATATTAAGTTGGAGGGTGTATACAGAAAAGCAGTTTTTTCTGCTTTTCTGTACGCTTGCCTGGTGCCGTCTGAAATTAACTCCTGGCTTTTCGTTTTCAAGCCCCACCTCCATTCGTTGCAGATTATATACCTCATTCTTTACTCATTGTGGATATTCTGAAAACCAGACCTGTTTGCTGGTCTAAGTAGTCCTTGGAAACACAAGCTATTTGACATGAAGTGGTCTCCTCTTCCTTGGTTTCTAGTCTCTGAACACGTGTCTCATGCAGTGGAATGACCAAGAACTGCACGCTGCAAGTGGAAGATTTCATTTATAGGTCTAGAGAGATATTGTAGCCATTTTGTAGGCAATTTTCAAAAGGAATTCACTTGGGTAAATTGGCACTTTGATAATTGCCCACCCCCCCCGTCACCTGGTTAAAAATACACACGGGGATTAACAACCTGCTTATTTTTTTTACCTGCATTTGGAGAGGATGTTCCCGGCCTGTGTATTTAGGCCATAGGAGGGAAATGATATGAGTAGGTAACATTTTAAAATCTGCTTGTGTTGTTTTAAAGGGATAAAGTCCATAGAAGAAGCAGGTGCAAATTTCTCTAGATGCTTTTTCCCTGGATAGTTTTCAAAGGCATGCCTGTGCTTTTGCCTGCAGGTATTTACATCTATGTGGGTAGTTTTCAGAATTGCTCCTTTTCTGCTGCATTTTGCTTGAGCCCTCATGTTTTATTTTGGTATTGCAGCATGTCCTTGTTAGAAACCAGACCAGCACTTCTGTAAACACACAAAAGGTAACGGGCACCGGGGCTGGTATCCTAGCTCTCTAACCAATGCCCATAGATCAGTGTTTCCTAACTCTCTCCTGGAGGCAGACCGAACCAGTCGGATTTGCAGGCTATCCACAATGAATATGCATGAGGTAGATTTGCATACACTAGAGGCCCAGGGTACGCAAATCTATCTCATGCATATTCATTGTGGATAGCCTGAAAACCAAACTGGTTAGATGTGCCTCCAGGAGAGAGTTAGGAAACACTGCCATAGATGATGTGCAATCACTTATCAGTGAGACAGATTGATTTTTAGCAACATGTATTCAAGTATTTTTAATACATCTGGACTTTTAATACATCTGGACCTTTAACTAATTTGACAGGCTTCTAATTGTTCAACTTTCAAGCCTTTGTCTAGTGATTAGATGTACTCCATAAAGCAGGAGTGAGCAACTCCGGACCTTGAGGGCTACCAACCAGTCAGTTTTTCAGAATATCCCTAACGAATATGCATGAGAGAGGTTTGCATGCACCACATATTCGTTAGGGTTATCCTGAAAAGCTGACTGGTTGGTGGCCTCTCAAAGACTGGAGTCTCCCACTCCTGACAAAATATTGTGTGTAGCTTAAAAAGGTTGATCTAAAATTTAAATTTTGTAAACCGTTATGATGGCTTCACCGAATGCCGGTATATAAAACTCGACAACTAAATAAATAAATAAACAAAACATTTTACAGGCATTCTTGTAGAGAAACAGCTTCCAGTCATTGCAAATTATGAGGGGGGATTTCTGGATGTGAAATGTAGCATTACATGTTTAAGAACCCAGTGTAAGCTGTCATAATCTAACAGAGCAGGATTGGATGGGGAGGGCTTTAATGTGTATTCCTCTATTCTACTGCAAGACTGGTCCTGTCTTTAGCCATTAACCCGTTTTTGTATTTTCGTGTCCCATGACTGTGCTAGCCCGCATGCCCATTATCTTTGCTCCCTTGACGTTGGCAACCCAGTCATTAGCTCCAAAACGTGGGGTGGGGGTGGGGGGTGGACCTTGGGGGATGAGCAGAGAGAAGATTAATGAACTTCCTCCTTGCTATACACAGCCCTGAGGTGAGCATCCTTCCTGTGTATGCCCGCTGTCATTGTAGTGTTTGGAAGACTTCTTGCCTGTATCTGTGCTACAGTTACTGTCTGCCCTTCCATCCCTTCATTCCCCAACCAAGATTCGATTAAAATTTGATATCAGTAAATGTTTTGTGGTACGGCATAGGCGCGCAGCTAATGATTCCAAACCTTTATTTGCGTCCTTTTATCTAAGTTAAACTTGTGATGCATCCATCAGCCATCTTCTTGCACTCTTCTCTGCCTGCTGGTCTAGATCTTCTATTCAATGTAACACAGTGCTCTGGAATTCATGCGTTTTCATATAACTTCTCTCTAACAGGAATCTCCCCCCATATTTTATTTCCTAACCGTTGTTCAGGCAGCAAGAATCTCACCTTTACGAAAATTATTCCAGCAGCATTAGGCATGTCTACCTCTCCAGTGCAGCAAGGTCTGTCATTTTATAACAGAGTAGCTCAGTTAAGCCACACTATTAAAGGTTTTGAAGGTGAAAAAAAAAACCACCCCACAAGCACGTGTGTCCACGTAATGGTTTTCTCGCGGGAGCGGGTCAGAATGTCCCAAGCTTTTAGGGGGTTTTGTTTTGTTTTTTTTTGTCAGTTTGTTTCTTCCCGGTTTAAAGCTGACAACAGCGAGGAAAAAGAAGTGTTTGAATATTGTGCTATGAAGGGAACGGTCCTGCAGCGAAGCAGTTGTGATACTAGAGCAGATCTCCTAAGAGATCCCCTGGCTCCTGTGTACTGATCGGAGTGGCACATTCCCAGACAGCTGGTCGCTCAGCATGGGCCTGTGCATGCAGCTAGGAAGTTGGCACGCTGGCGAAGAACAGGTAATGCTCTAATTTCCCCTGTGCAGATGCGGCCAGGAATATCTTAATTTATTGGTGTGCTGGCATGCAAGGGGGAATGCTGGCTGTGCAGTCTTGCATAACTATTAAGCGAAAAAATAGAGCTGATAGGGGCTTGACTTTTTAACTAAACTGGGTGTGAAATAATCATTGCCTTTTGTTGTGTTTCGAAGGGCTTGAACAATTCTTAATTATTTAATTATAGATATGCAAGTAATACACTGGGAATGGCCCTGCTATTCCAGTGAAGCTGAGCATGTTGAAAGCACTTAGTTACAGTAGTAAAATGACAGTAATTAAATAGAAGTCTCATTTTGGTCTTTTGCAGCAAGGGTGAAGCAGAAACGTGCACAGATATCCAACTTATGATACCGGAAAAAAAAAAAAAAAAAGGGGTCCAGTTTGTGAATTATGATGCCCGCCATTCAGATGGCTGAGGTTGAACAGCCCTCACTCTGCAATTATCACTACTTATTTCTAAGACATCAGGCAAACCTCTTTACAAGTTTGGTGAATATTCATCTGAGCTGCGTCTCCTGAGTGCATGCTACACTTAGCTCTGGTGACAGACACCTTATAATTATCCCTTATAAGCCCTCATTGTATTCATATCATTAATTTTGTTTGGGCTATTACATTTGATAGATACATTAAGCATTATATAGTTCTCTTTATACACGAAATTGAACTGCCTTTGAACATTCAGTCGGCTAATTGCTAGTAATTTGTGCTACTAACAAGAGACAGAATAGTAGCATAACATTAGACTCAACAGTCGCTTAACAAATTTGCCTATTCAGATTTCAAAACATGCCCTTTGTGGCAGTGCGCGGCTGCGTAGTATATGTGTTCAGAGAATAATAAAAAGACAAGCATTGGAGGATACTCGGGTATAAAGAAGTACAGCTAGTGCAAGATCCATAAATATCCAGCTCAGTGGTAACGTTTCGGCGTCCTGAATTGAAAGTAAAGCTGTGCTCTGCTGAAGTCACTGGAGCTTTTTTTCTCCGAGGCAGATGTTTCAGCGCCGTACGTAGGGCATGCGGTCTTGTTTTGTATGGAGGTGGCTAGCAAGATTGGGGCATGTCAGTTCAAGAGCCGAGCAGTCTGCAAAATCATCACACCGCTAGAAAAGTACCTAGGCTTCACGTTTTGAGATGGCGATTTCCAGCTTGTAGAAAAGTAATAATAATAAAAAAACAAAACAAAAAAACAAAACATGGCTGGAAGTGAAGTTGCTAACCAGCTTAAGGTTCTTAAGCTTCTCCTTTACCTTTGGAAATGTTGATCTAAAATAAAAAAAAAAAGGAAATAAAATCTCTCTCAGTGAATTAATATTTTGTTGTAACCCACCACCATGGTAGTAGAAGGGAGGCACGCACGATACTTTATAAGGTAAAAGCAAACGTTAACGAGAATCTCCACGAAGTTGTTCCTGGTTTTATACGGAGGGACAGGAACTTTAAAATGAGTACAAGTGCGCCCACATACGCAGAAATTTTAAATCGTCCACGCAAGTGTGTGCATATGATTTAAAAATACACCTAATACACACGTATGTGGTGCTTCTAATCTTAAGCAGTTACGTGAGCAGACGTTAGTCACGCATCTTCCTTAGGAATGTATCAGCTTTATCGTGCGCAGCCAAGCAGATTGTAAAAATGTACGCATGAAGGAAATAGCCGATTTGACCAATTAGTCCACCAGTTGGCCCAGACTATCTCTAGGTCATCCAGAGCCCTCTGGCTCTTCAGGCTGCACTTCTTCCTAGTTTACCCAAATTCATCACCCAGTCTGTTTTTTTTGGCTATAACGAGGTTTTTTTTCAGACTTTCGCCTGAACAGGAGCAGAAGGAAATACGCGCAGGGGTGCACTGGGCTTGGTTTCAAAATCGGGCTTTACACGCGTAAATGTAGGCCCTGACCCCTTTTCCCCCATGCATTGGGTTGCTCGCTTACACTTGTAATTGGGCCATTTTAAAATGCACATTGCTCACACTTGGCCCAAATGCTTACATATATGGTCCTTTTAATGCAAGCAACTCTCTTAAAATTCACCCCAAGTGCTAAAATGCTGCCAAAAATTGCATGAAATGTTCATTTGTATCCTTCACCTATTAAGATTTGTTTATAGACTTGTAGGACGATGTAACAAAGTGTGCTGGGCTTACAGCACTGCTTTACTTCAAGTTTAGTGCACATTTCTTGCGCGCTGAAGTTACCCCTCATGAAAATACGGGTTTTAGTGCCCTAAAAGTGTGGGAAGTAAGACTGAGTTAATTTTAGCGCTTCTCGTGCAGCAAAGTGTGCTAAGAGTGAATGCACCTTATTTACGTCTTTAGCACTGAACCTGCTGCACGTCAAGGACTGAAAGTTTTCACTTCCTTGGGAAGTAAATGGAAGTTAAAGAATCAACAACCCACTGACCTGGGATTCCCAAGCTTGGCAGCTCCTGGACTCTGAATCTCCAATTCGGGGGGTGAAGGCCCCTTGCGCTCCGTAGCTCTGCTTCCAGGACCACCATGCCAGGCAGCTCAGATTTCACCTCCTCCTCCTCACACCCAGCAGCTCAAGTCTGGGACCCTGTAACCCAGTCCTTCCTAGCTTCACTCTATTCCCTCCACTACCTAGGCCCATTTTAACCCCCATCCCCTAAACCTATCCACACTTCTCACCTATCTATCCCCCGAAAACACTAACTCACCACCATACCCACTTACCTACACTCCGACTAACCCACCTATCTTCCCCACACCCACTTACCTACCTCCCCACCCCTTCCCACTCACAACCCTACTCCGGTGAGTGGTTGCACTTGGTGACTGGGTGGGGGCTTAATAGGTGGGTGGGGCTTTCTGGTCCTGGGACAGAAACCCTGCCTTAAGGGTCCTGAGTCAGTTGGGACTGAAACAAAGAACGTTTTGGTTAGAGGTGTGAGTTAAACTTAACGTCAGTGGTTAGAGATGGAATTTGTATGCTTCCATTTTTATGCTTCCATTTGTATGCTTCCATTTGTATGCTTCCATTTTTAACTTCAAAATTAACTTTACTTCCATTTTAGAGCACCTGTTTGCTTCCAATTTAGTGCACTTTGCATTTCATTTGCTAATTAAAACTGAAGTAAAAATTTGCCGTTGTGCAAAAAAAAAAAAAGGCTAAAACTTTAAGAGTGACATTTCAAAACATTTGTGCATGTAAAATTTGCATGTAAGCATATAAGAAGCTTATACTCATGTACACACGCTGTTTTATAAACATCAAAAGTATGCTTGATTTTCAGTCTTGTGAACGCATTTATGTGAGCAAAAACGGGGCAGTCTAGGAGTATTCTGGAGTGGAGCCAAGTGGTACGCGCTCAAGTTGCTATTTTATTTTTTCCGAAGTTTTTTTATATACCGCGGCACGTTAATAACTTGGGTGTATACAATTATTACATGAATATGTACATATCAGACTCATCTGTTTTCTACTATTGCATGGGTGGGAGGTCTGGGCGAACTAGGGTGAGTTCAGAGTGAAGAACTATCAGGGTCTCGATGGGGTGAACTGGTGGAGGTTTCAGCAAACTGGTGATTTCAATTCTATGCACATTGTTTTAAAATATACCCACTCCCAAGCATAAACAGGATTTTGCACAAGCAAGTCAGATGTTTTTGTGTGTGTGCAAAATGCACGCGCAATTATTATTATTATTTTTAAATAGGTAGGAAAAGTAGACCCTTTCAATGCATTGACAATGTACGCGGAAACGCCATTGTCAAATTCTTGAATTTAGATGGACTACAAATACAACGTTGAACTCCAGTCCTTGATAAAGAACGATGAGCGTTCGAAACATGGTCCCATGTCGGGCGCGTTGACAATCCATGGCTTCAACGATGTTTACAAGTTAAGTTTTTGGAATTATATATATTGCATGATTTTCACATTGCAAATGAAAAATATAAAAAATAGGACTCTGACCGATGATTAAAGATAAGGCTTATCATCCAGCAACCTTGCTTATAAGATGAAGCCTATTATGACTGGTCAATAATACCTTAAGCGTCTTCACTATTATTGTACAGTACTACTGGCACTCTGTTTGGTTAAATCTGGGTTTTTACACTTACATGTTATATTTTTTATGCATAAATATATATATACACATGTGTTTGTAAAGCAGGTAGAGAAAGTAAGTGCTTCAAATGATGGCAGAAAAGGACCAAATGGTCCATCCAGTCTGCCCAGCAAGCTTATGGTAGTACTGCTGGCCATACAAGCCACCTTTATAATTATCATTTTCCCAGGCTGTCAAAGTAAGGGCCCTTGTTGGTTGCTGTTTGAGTCCAATTCCCATTACCTCTTGCCACTGAAGCAGAGAGCCATGTTGGAGTTGCATCAACAGCATTAAGGCTTATTGGTTAAGGGTAGTAACCACCGTATCAGCAAGTTACTCCCATGCTTATTTGTTTTCCCAGACAGTGCAATTCAATGCTCTTGTTGGTTGTTGTCTGAATCTAATTCCCCTTTTCCTCCCCCCCCCTGCTGTTTAAGCAGAGAATGATGATGATGTTGCATCAATAGCATAAAGGCTTATTGGTTGAGGGTGGTAACCGCCACACCAGCAAGTTACCCCCATGTACTCTTTTCTTCATTCCTATCTTCTAGCCTTAAGGGATCCACAGTGTTTATCCCATGCCCCTCTGAAATCTTTTACTGTTTTTGTCTTCACTACCTCCTCTGGAAGGGCATTCCAGGTATCCACCACCCTTTTTGTGAAGAAATAGAAACATAGAAAATGACGGCAGAAGAAGACCAAACGGTCCATCCAGTCTGCCCAGTAAGCTTCCACACTTATTTTTTTTCAGCTGCTGCTGATATTGGTTCTGAGCCATCCTCCCTGTAGTTTCATTTTGTGATCCCTAATTCTACTGATTTCTTTCCAGTGGAAAAGGTTTGTCGATGATTGTACATCATTCAAACCTTTCAGGTATCTGAAGGTTTGCATCATATCGCCCCTGCACCTCCTCTCCTCAAGGGTATACTTATTTAGGACCTTCAACCTCTCCTCATAAGTCATTTGATGGAGACTCACCACCTTTTTGGTTGCCCTTTTCTAGACCACCTCCATCTTGTCTCTGTCCCTTTTGAGATATGGCCTCACCAAGGACCTGTACAAGGGGATTATCACCTCCTTTTTCTCTGTCCCTTTTGAGATATGTCTCTGTCCCCTTTGTCTCTGTCCCTTTTGAGATATGGCCTCACCAAGGACCTGTACAAGGGGATTATCACCTCCTTTTTTCTTTCAATGCGGCCCAGCATTCTTCTGGCTTTTTCTATCATCTTGTCATATTGCTTCGCCATCTTCAGATCACTAGACACTATCACCCCAAGGTCCCTCTCTTGTTCCGCGCACAACAGCCCTTCGCCCCCCATCACATACAGCTCTTTTGGATTACAACACCCCAGATGCATGACTCTGCACTTCTTGGCATTGAATCCCAACTGCCATGTCTTCGCCCACATTTCAAGCTTCCTTAAGTCACGTCTCATTCTCTCTACTCCTTCTAGCGTGTTCACTCTGTTGCAGGTCTTAGTATCATCCGCAAATAGATGAACTTTACCTTCTATCCCTTCCGTAATGTCGCTCACAAAGATATTGAACAGAACCAGTCCCAACACAGATACCTGTGACACTCCATTTAACACCATTTTCTCTTCAGAGCAGGTTCCATTTACCATCACATACTGTCTTCTATCTGTCAACCAGTTTATAATCCACGACACCACCTTGGCACTCACTCCCAAGCGTCTTGTTTTATTCACGAGTCTTCTCTGTGAGTCTGTTATGAAAAGCTTTATTAAAATCTAAGTAAATCACATCGAGCGCTCTTCCCTGATCCAATTTTCTAGTCATCCAATCAAAAAAATCAATCTGATTCGTCTGACAGGACCTTCCCCTGGTAAATCTATGGTGTCTCAGATCGAGAAACCCACTGGATTGGAGATAGTTCACTATCCTTTCCTTCAGCAGAGTCTCTATTAACTTTCCCACCACCGAGGTGAGGCTAACTGGCCTGTAGTTTCCAGCCTCCTCTCTGCTCCCTCTCTTGTGAAGTGGGACTACCATCGCACTTCTCCAGTCACTCAGCACCACTCCCATTTCCAAGGATCTATTGAACAGGTCACACAGCGGACCCGCCAGCACCTCTTTGAGCTCCCTCAGTATCCTGGGATGAACCTCATCAAGCCCCATGGCTTTGTCCACTTTCGGCTTCTGTAAACGGAGTTTTGTCTACGCCACCCCCTTCCACAGTCATAAGAACATGCCATACTGGGTCAGACCCAAGGGTTCATCAAGCCCAACATCCTGTTTCCAACAGTGGCCAATCCAGGCTACAAGTACCTGGCAAAAACTCAAACACTAAATAGATCCCATGCTACTAATGCCAGTTATAGCAGAGGCTATTCCCTAAAGAGTAGATTTTAAAAATATACGTGCACACCTCCATGCGCGCACGCTAACTGGTGCCCGCACACGAACGCGCAATTTTATAACATGTGCATGCTGGCGCACACGTTATAAAATTGGTGGGCCGCACGCACATAGGGCCAGTTTTTGTAATCCCCGGGCACATATGTGCGTTGCGCGCACAAGGGGGATAGATTTTAGCTAGTTTTGTGCGGCGACACATCGCAGCTTTCCCTAGCCCCCCTACTCTAGCCTCCCTTCCCCTTCCCCTCTCCTCCCCACCCCCTAAACCTAATCTGCCGTACCTTTTTTTTTTGTTTAAGTTGCTGCTCCTCCAGAGCAGAAGCAACTTGCGTGCACTGGCACAGTGGCAAATGGCCGCTGTACTGGCACCTCCAGTCCCACCCACCCCCCGCCCTCCAAACTGCCCCCCTCTGCCCCGGACCAGCCCCTTTTCAGGCCGTGCACTTAATCGCATACTGAGGTTTACGCACATGGCTGGGCCCGTTTGAAAATTGGCCCAGCGCGCATAAGGCCCGGCCACGCGTGTAAGCCCCGGGATTTTTGCATACTGGGGTTTATAAATTTACCCTTAAGTCAACTTGATTAATAGCAGTTAAGGAACTTCTCCTCCAAGAACTTCTCCAGACCTTTTTTAAACCCAGCTACACTAACTGCACTAACCACATCCTCTGGCAACAAATTCCAGAGCTTAATTGTGCATTAGTTTTAAATGTGCCACATGCTAACTTCATGGAGTGCCCCCATGTCTTTCTATTATCTGAAAGAGTAAATAACCGATTCACATCTACCCGTTCTAGACCTTAACTAGCAACGGTCCTTCTCCAGGGTCTTCTTTAGTGAACACCAAACTGAAGTATTTGTTTAATATTTCTGCCATTTCTTCGTCTCTCTCCACACATTGATCCTGGTCATTTTTCGGTTTCACAGTACCTCCTTGGAGCTTTCCCTGATGTATCTGAAGAATGTTTTGTCACCTTGCTTTACCTCTTTGGCAATCCTTTCTTCTGCCAGACTTGTGCCTCCTTTGAGAACCAGATCAGTTTCTTATTTCTCCTACTTTTGTTTCCTTTTCTAGCATAAAGATTTGTTGCTTTTGTAATTGCTCCTTTTAGTTTGGCCCACTGTTGTTCCAGCTCTCCCATTTTCTCCCAGTCTTCTAGTTCTACCTCCAGGTACATCCCCATTTCAACAAAGTTCGTATTTTTGAAATGCTAAACTTGGGTCTTCATGTGACTTCTCCATGTCTTATTTGCGATGTCAAACCATACCGTTTGATCACTGGTGCTGAGGTAGGCATCCATCTGGACATTAGAGACAATTTCCTTGTTAGTGAGCACTAGGTTGAGCATAACACCCTCCCTCGAGGGTTCCATTACCATTTGTTTGAAGAGAGCCCCTTACAGTGTATCCACTATCGCTCTACTTCTGGCAGATTCCGCAGAAGGGATTCTCCCGACTACATCTGGCAGATTAAAATCTACAAAATCAGCACTTCTCTTTTTTTTCCCACCTTTTGGATGTCTTCGACCAGATCTCTGTCAAGTTCTTCCATTTGAATCAGAGGCCTGTAAACCACACCAGTAAAAATAGATGAACCATCATCTTTTTTTTAGGATGGCCCTTAATGCTTCTTCTCTACCCCACTTTCCTTGCAATTCAGTTGCTTGGACACTGTTCTTGACATAAAGAGCTATTCCTCCCCCTTTTTTGTCCTCTCTGTCCTTCCTTAACAAGTTATAGCCCAGTATGGCCATATCCCAATCATGAGAATCCATGAACCATGTCTCCATGACAGGAACAGTGTCCAAATCCGCCTGCAGATCTGGTATTTTATTGCCTAAGCTACAAGCATTTGTTGCTTTCCAGTTTTTTTCCCCTTGATTTGTTGTACTTAGTATGCACCTTTTCTGCCTTTTTGTGCTAATTGATTTTATTTTCTCCTCCCACGTCCTATATTGCTTGGGGGTGACATGTCCATTTCATTGGCCATCTCCTGCCACCCCCATTCTTTAGTTTAAATGTCTGATAATATATGCTCTTAATTTCTCACTTATCATCCTTCTTCCTGATACAGGCAAATGTAGGCCATCCTTACCATATAGCCTTTTACATGAATACATTCAGAGCAGAACTATGCTGTATTCACGAACGTTTTGTGTGTACTTGAAATCACCAGTTTGCTGATACCTCCGCCAGTTCACTCAGGCCATCTCTGGTTCACCTAGACCCTCTAGTACTTCACTCTGATTCCCCCCCCCCTACCAGTAATCCCAGCCTTCCCACTCTAATATTACAGTCAAGTCCTTTCACATGTGCTAGTCAATCAGCAGGTATAATATTGTATGAATAAGTCTGATAATATATACACACATATCTCTTGACCCTACTCTGAACGTTCCCTAGACTGCACCTTTTTTGCACCAGTAAATGTACACGCGAAACTGAAAACATACATGTATTTTCAATGTTTAGAAAATAGCATGTGTGCATATACATGCTTCTGTGTAAACACGTGTAATCCCTTTGAAAATGTACTCGGTGCTCATTTATACCGTGGTCTTAATACTTCGGCCTTTTTGAGAGGGATTGTAATTGTATTTTTCTTTTGATATGCTCGGGTTCTAGAATAAGACTTTCTTGTCTATTTTACTATTTTGTGATCTTTATGAAGTCCTGTCCTCTGAGCTTATTCTGAAATCCTGACACACAGCATTCAGAAACAAGGCCCCCTTGTTTGGTACTTGTAGCCAGGATGGGGAGGAGTTTGTGGAGAAATAAGGGAAGTGACATCACATTGTTTATTTAAAAGCTTAAGGGAAGGAGGGTCTTGGTTTCTTCAAACTTCAAAACTGACCTCATGTGTGTTTGTGACACTGCTATAAACAGTAAAGAGAAATTTTAAAAGATAAAAAAGGCAGGGATTGACTTTCTCTGCAGGGTACTCATTTTCAGAATTAAGTTCACGTATATCAGAGAGAGGCCCTGATTTAATAAGACTTTTCTGATTCTATGACTGGGGGGGGGGGAGGGGAGGGGGTGAAAGCTTAGTAAATCAGGTCCATAATGATATCAATCACCAAAGAAAAGAAGAAGTTGAAAAAAAATCAAAGAAAACATATTGAGGGAAACAGCTAAAACATTTCTGTCATATTTAAGATAGTGCACTTGGTCTATCCTAACTATATAAATAGTTGGCTAGCCAACGATGACATAGTTTGTATTTTGTGTGCATTGTTTTTCTGTCATGTAGCAGTAGTGTCACAAGTTATGTAACAGCAAATGACAGCAGATAAAGACCAAAATGGTCCATCCAGTCTGCCTAGAGAGTTTTTCAGGATAGTAAGTAACTTCCACTTTGTGCAGATTACCCCCAAGCAGAAATGCAAGCATTAGATGTAATAGAAAAGTTATCCTATTTCTTTACGTCCAGTCTCGAGCCAGTAGGGATCCTCTGTGTTTGCCCCTTGCCCTTTTTGAATTTCTTTACCGTTCTTGTCTTCACCAACTCTTCCGAATGGGCGTTCCGTACATCCACTATGCTGTCTGCGAAGGAATACTTCCTGATAATGTTCTGAGTCTTCCCCCTTGGAGTTTCATATTGTGACCCATAGTTTTACAACTTCCTTTTCATCAGAAAAGATTTGATTTTTTTTGTGCATCATTAATTCCTTTAGGGTATTTGAAAGTCTATATCATATCTACCCTGTCTTCTCTCCTCTAGGCTATAGAGTACATTTTGAGGTCCTTAAGTCTTATCTCATATGGCTTTTCGACGCAGACCCCCACACCATTTCCGTTGCCCTTCTCTGGACTGCTTCCATTCTGTCCTTATCCCTTCTGAGATGAGGTCTCCAGAACTGAACACAGTACTCCAAGGGGAGGTCTCTCCATGGATCTGTACAGTGGCATTGTCACTTCCTTTTTTCCTGCTGGTCATGCCTTTCTATCCCTCTGGCCTTAGCCACTGACTTGTCTCATTGCTTCACCACCTTCAGATCATCAGACACTACCACCCCGAGGCCTCTCTCCCAGTTCATGCACATTAGTCTTTTGCCCTCCCCTCCCATCATGAACAGTTCGAAAAAATGTTTTGTCGTCGCACTTTACCCCTTGGCGATCTTTTCTTCCATTCAAGGTTTTGCAATCCTGATTTCTTTCCTCATTTCCTTCAGCTTCACTAAATATTCCTCCCTGTCTTCCTCTTTTTGAGCCCCTTTGACCTTTTTGAATGCCGATATTATTGCCTTCATTTCCTCAGCCATCTCCTTTTAGAACCATATCGTTTTCGCTTTTCTCTTACTTTTATTTGCTTTTTTATATAAAGTCTTGTCGCTTTTGTTATAGTTTCTTTTTAATTTGGCCCACCGTTGTTCCGCTTCACCCACGTCCTCATATGGAGCTTGAGTTTGGTGATGTTTTGTTACTGCTTTTCAAACAACAATGTGATTATTTTTTTCCTCCCTGCCCCAACTATTTTGGGAAGGGAATAGAATGATTGTGTGTGTGTGTGTGTGTGGAGAGAGCCACTATTTGGGGGAGAAGGAATGGGAAAGCAAAGGCTTCTGTGGAAGATGAGCTTGGGAAGGGAATATGCAATGTAACAGGTGGAAGAGTGCCAGAATAAAATTAAAAGATGGGAGCAATAAAATATGTCTGAAATAAAAACAAATTGTTCGTAACAGTTGGTTATTAAGTAGGAAGCGGCGGCAGTCCTGATGCCTCCTTTCAGTGACAAGTTGTGTTTAGATCAGAAACTCAATCTGACGGCTGTGTATTTTTTTTTTTTTTAATATATTATTTTTTTATCCTTTCGAAGCGGGTCTAGGAGTCTTTGCCTGATCTTATTTCAATTGAACTGTTGACATGCAGAGAGCTGTCTTTAATGGAAACTGAAAGAAAAGAGATGTTACTTCCCATCGCGTGACAACAAAGAGGGGAATCCGGGAAAACGAAACGTTTTCGTTTCAGCAGATTACAGTAAAAAGCTGGCGGGTGGTCTTTCGGGAACTAGACAAGGAAAAGCACTTAAATATCATTCCATCAAACTGGATTTTTAACTACAATTTTTTTTTTAACAGATAAAATGTTCTGGGAGGATTCAAAGAAGATTAGAGCTCACCTAAGAGAACATATTCAAATTTGTACAGCTAATGGAACGCTGCAAAAAGCACAGTTAATGTGTATATCTTTCCTCCAAGGGATTTAGTTTTCAGTATTCTTATAAAAACACATTGAGTTGATTTCATTTCTGCATCTCCCCAGACTTTTACTCTTGTAATTTCAGTAAGTGTTATAAATGTTATTTTAAGTATTATAATGATAATCCCTTCCGACAGTAAGGTTTTGAAGCTCAGCTTCTCTATAACTAAGGTAATATTTACTTCCAAGAGCATATAATTGTTTGCTTTTATTCACAGTAAACTGTTTTGTTCCCAACAGCTTCATCACTCATGGAAAAGAGAAGACTTAGGCAATGTCTTACGGTTCTTGCCATTTATGTTTCCTGGGATGGGTAAATATTGCCCTCTCCTCTCTCCCCCACCTGTCCTCAATGAATCTGGGAGGGGTGGAAATTAAAAAAAAAAAAAAAAAAGAAGAGGCAACTTTTTTTTTTTTTTTTTTTTTTACATTTGATGGTAGGCAAAGCATATGGAATCAGTGCTTGCAATTCAGGGTCAGCTTTAAAGAGCTGGCAAAACACCTCTCTTCTTCCCCCCCACCAAAAAAACAAACAAACCCTTGCAAGTTAATTTGCATGTACAATTTTGAGCTAATTTTGCCCAAGGATTAATTTATTGCAATTTCTGGAAGGAGAATAATGTTCTCTGAAGAATGCTGCAGGGCTTTAAATCTCTACGGCCAAACAAGTGACGACAAACCACGCCTGTGCAGGGGTTTGGAGTGGTTTTTAACTTTCCTCCTGTTGAAAAACGACTTCACCCTTTACTGGATCAAGGTTATTTTCAATACGATAGATCTCAGGGCCATGGTCCATCTTCTCTAACCCTGCTTCCCAATAGATCTCAGGGCCATGGTCCATCTTCTCTAACCCTGCTTCCCAATAGATCTCAGGGCCATGGTCCATCTTCTCTAACCCTGCTTCCCAATAGATCTCAGGGCCATGGTCCATCTTCTCTAACCCTGCTTCCCAAATTGCAACCAGCAGGCACGTTATTGTGCCTCCGGATGGGCAGATTTAACCAACCCATTAGCAATTTCCAGCCTTACATAACATAAAAGGTTCTGAAAATGTAGGGAATGAGCCAAAGACTCGATCCCAGTATTGGCGCCACATAGCTGGTAACGTTTGGACTTAGTCAGCTAAATGGCATCATTTGAATATCCAGGCACGGTCAGCTGGCTAAGTTAGAGGCAGGAGTGCACGTCCAGCTAACTTAGCCATTAAGGGTTTAGTTAGCCAGGTAAGTCTAGGACTCTTATTCAGCTATCTTAAAGTTAGCCAGCTAGAATTATCCAGCTAACTATAAAATAGCTGACTATATCTAGTGGCAATATCTTAGCCAGCTTAGTTGGATTGTTGCTGAATATCAGCTTCCATCACTTTTTGCTCAAGATTTTGCTTGCACATCTTTTCTTCTGTGGAATTATTTTCCCTTCCAGATATTGCAGGAATTAGAACGTTGCACTATTTCAAAATTGTGTGAGCATCCTACTTTGCAGGAACAGATAGTTGCAGATTTTCCTGGGTCCAATAGCAAATTTTATAACTGGTCCTTCACCTTCATTCACTTGCACAAGTCCAGCTTTAATCTAGTCCATCAGGGTAGAGTAGTTGAAGGGGGTCAGGATAATGAGTTAACAGAGTTGTGGTACTTCTAATTTATTTTAACATATATTTTAAAAACATTGAAGTAAACTTTAAGACCTGCGCACATGAGTGCATGTTTGCCGGCGAGCGTGCATGGATGCACCAATTTTATAACATGCACGCGTATACGTGCGTATATGCACACGTTATAAAACTGGCTATCCGTGCATACATGCACATATGACTTTATATTGATGCGAGCATGTGCGCACAAATGCCTTTTCGAGCACATAAGTGGAGGGGAATTTTAGTAGATACGCGCGATGGTGCAATAGGCCTTTTTCCCAGTTCGCCTCAGTAAAGGAGAGCACTTCCTAAACCCCCTAGCTAATTTGCCTCCCTTTTACCCTATTAGCTCAGAGTTTTAAAACCCCATTGACTGGCCTTGTTTTTTTTGTTACACTACTTGCACACCATCTATAGCAGAAATAAAGTTTACAAGGTAGAAGACCCAAGCACGCACTTGTGTGCATAATTACTTATGCACTGACTTCATGGTGCAGTCCCGGCCCGCCCAGACCATGCCCACGCCCCGCCCTTTTTTCGGGAAAAAATGTTTATGCGCATACCGGGAGATACCCGTGAGGCCCCAGCTTCTTAAAATCCGTGCAGTGCACCCGGGTCCGAGTCATGCGTGTATCTCCCAGTTTTGCTGCGCACAAGCCGTTGAAAATCCACCATATCATATAATAATTTTAAACCTTCAAAAGGGGGAACCAAGATGGCTGTTGCATTAGATGCAGAACTAAATGAGCTTCTGGTACTTTCCTCTTTTGAATATTTTGCCTGCATTGAGATGGGGGAGAGGAAGAATAAGTTAGTTGATCTGTATTTCATACAGGAACACGGGTATATAAAAATCTAAAAATAAATAAATAAATAAATAAATTCAGTGGAGCCCTCAGCACTGACCTAGGATTCCATGGACAACTTTGTCTAGTCCTTGACTTGCCAGGGACGGGTTCCACCAGACTGCAGCCATCACTCATCTTCCTTCTGTCATCCTGGACATGGCAAAGACAAGTACAGGCCTGAGTATCCTTACCTCTTGGGTAGCAACCACTGCCCCCACCTGCCTGGAGCAGGAGAAGGGGGAAGCCTTCTTTTGCTTAATCCTTAAATCTCGCCCAAACCTGTTATTTAATGACTATAAATATTGAGGATACTGAGACTAAGATCCAGTGCCGGCGTTAAACTTTAGACTGGATTTTCAAAGTAGGCTTGTGCTCAAGTCTGCTTGTGAAATTTGTAGGTTGTGTTTGATTCACATAGGGACTTGTGTACAGAGGTTACACCTCTGTTACACGAATACCTGCCAGGGTTATTTTCAGAGTGACAGTCATGCATAAAACTGGGTTTGCACATAAGTGCCCATGATACAGTAACATTGTAAATGATGGCAGAACATGATCCAATGGATCTATCCAGTCTATCCAGCAAGTTGTTTTAGGGTAGTAACTGCCTCTTTGTGCAGGTTACCCCAGTTAACACAGGTTATCCCCTTTTCTTCATTTCCATCTCTTTACTCATTAGGGAAATCCTCTGTGTATAAATCGCATGCCCCTTTGCATTCCATGAATGGTCACTACCTCTTGTCATCACCACCCTTTCCATGGAGAAATAATTCCTGACGTTCCTCGGTCAGATTTGTTTGATAGGATGTTCCTCTGGTGTAAAACCATGTTGCTTTGAATCCTGCAGCGCATCAGATTGTCCATTTCTGACTGTCCTTCACTTCAACAGCATCTTCCCCACCGTAGAGGTAGAGGTAAGACTGACCGGACTGTAGGATCCCAGCCTCTTCTCTGCTCCCACTTTGAAAGGAGACCACCACTACAGTCTTGCATCTCCACGCTGGTTTCCAGGACCCTTTTAGCAGACCTGCCCGCACCTCTCTGAGCTCCTTTGGTATCCTGGGATGTATCTCATCAGGCTCCATGGCATCATCCATGTTCAGCTTTGCTAGAAAACCCTTTCTTCTGTAAATGGGGGAGTATCTACCTTACTCCCCGTCTGTGCTCTTGCCAGTCAGCAACAATCATCCCCTAGAGTCATCTTTAGTAAACATTGAAATATTTGTTTAATATTTCTGCTTTTCCCCTCATCTTTCGCCACACAATGAGCCTTGTCGCTTTTCAGTCTTAGAATGCCACCTCAGGCCTACCTCCTTTCTCTGATTATATATGAAAAAATGTTTTGTCGCCTCGCTTTTACATCTGTCGATCCTTTCTTCCATTCAGACTTTTGCTATCCTGATTTCTTTCCTCTTCTCTTTAAGTTTCACCATATATTTATCAAATGTGTTCCTCTTTTTACGTTCCTTTTCTACTTTCTGAACGCTGATGCTTTTATCTTTATTTTTTTCAGCCACCTTTTTGGAGCATTGTATCGGTTTCCTTTTCCCCCCTTCTTTTATTTACGTTTCTTATACAAAGGCTTATTGCCGTTATAATAGCTCCTTTTATTTTGCCCACTGTTCCGCGTCACCCGGTTTCACCCAGGCTTCTAGCTCCTTCTTACGGTACCTTCCCATTTTAACGAAGTCTGTATTTTTGAAATCCAGGGTTTTGATCTTCCTGTGACTTCTCTCTGCCTTGACCCGCCTTATAAAACCATACGTCAGATGATCCTCGGGTCCCCACAATCTTTCTATTTCTTATAGATTCTGCTGCAGGGATACGCCAGTCCACGCCAATGAGTAGCACCTCTCTCTTCCAACTTTTCCAGTGACCAGATCCTTCTCCATGTCTTTTGTCTGATTCGGAGTCCTGTAGAACACACCGCTATAAATGGAAGTGATCATCGTTTTTTAAAGACAGCCCACAGGGCTTCCTCTGATTTTTTTTTTTTTTTTTTTCAGGACAGGTTAGTATTTGAATATTGATTATGGGCAAATAATTTTTTTATTATTATTCCCAGACATAATTATAGAAGGAATAATACAGTTTTTTGTTGGAGACTAGATTTTAGCAATTCAATCAAAATATCTTATTTTCAGCAAAACTATCCCAAATGGAAATTAATACTAGCAGAATTTATTTTTGTCAGCTACCAATTATGCTAAAAAAAAAACCAAAAACAAAAATACAAGGGAGACATAATCCAACAATGAAAAATCCAAAATAATCAACCCCCCACTAATACTGATATCTGAAATATTAGCAAATTCTTTGAAAAAGAGCTGTCATAATAGGTAGGTTAGGTTCAGGAAAAAAATCTATGTCCATGCCCTATATATATAATTATGTCCAAACTGAATTGTCCAAATTCTATCAATGTTTTTTTTAATATATTTTGTCACTTGCATTTTAAAAAATATATTTCAAAAATACTTATCCCCTGCATTTTTTTCTATTTTTTGTTCTTAATCCCGATACAGGACCGTGTTTCAAATTAACGTTCTGCTTCAAGAAGCTTGCTATGAGATGTATAGTTTTGTACAAACGTGTTTTTTTTTTTTTTTTTTAAATGCAACTGACAAAATATATATATTAAAAAAATTGGATAAGATTTGGACAATTCAGTTTTGACCTATAATTTTATATAGGGCATGAATGCAGGCTTTTTCTGAAAATTGTAGCGTACCCATTATGATGGTCCTTTTTCAAAGAATTTGCTAAGATTTCAGACAATTGGTATCAATAACAATAATTATTTATAGGGGGGGGGGTTGATTATTTTTTATTTTTCATTAAACTACCTTTGGCACTAGATTACGAGAATGCAAATGTGGTTTCGTCTTCCCCTTCCCACAGATATTGGGTACAAGGGATCATTTTAAGAGTATATAGAATAATCTTTCAGAATACAGAGGTTGAGTTAATTTTGTGTTTTGTTATTTTTTTTCCCTGTTGTCAAATATCTCCCTGAGAGCATTGCAGGATCCTGGAGCATTAACGGAGCCATGGATGCCAAACTAGATAGGAGCATGAAAAAAAACCCAAACAAACCCCAACCCTATATTTTCTTCTCATCTATGGAATGAGGGCATCGGGGTATAGCTGGGCACACAGTGAAGCACAGTCCGTAAAACCTTAGCACGGCCCTTGGTTTCTGCTTCCTTTTGGTTTTTGTTTGCATTTCTTTTGTGAAAGGGTGGTGGGTGACAAGGAGTAAACAGATGAGCAGCGCTTTACAGTTGTGGTGTTTTAGGACAGCTTTTTTAATGTCACCGGATGCTGGCAGGTTTTCATGGGCTTCTGCTGCCTGCACGCGGCAAGCTTTTGCCCGTTGAGACAGAAAAAGAGAGGCACCGTCTGCGGCAGAAGCGTGGATCTGATTGCATGGTGCTTTTGCTTGGAGTGTAAAGTAATTACAGAAGGTGGCACTGACATTCTTGAATAATGCAAGAGCAATAATTTGAAATCTGTATGCTTTCCTTATCTGTATCTTTATGAAATTGTGGGATGGCTTCCTACACTCTTAAGGCACTCTGAATAGCCACAGAGACCCTGGTTTATGTGCTTCTATTTTAAATATTTGTTGCAGGTATAACCTGTGAGTGTAAAATAATTTTCAGGTCGTTCAGCACGTACAGATAGGATGGAAACCTTTTGTATATTGGAGCTTGATTCCACTGAATTCTGGTATAGAGCCTGCTTTAGTGCAGTTGCCTCAAACCGAGGTAGTGGAGTGTCAGATTTCCTGAGGTGAACTTCCATTACATCTGAATGGGTTGAGACCTGACCTTGCATGACTAACAGTGTGAACTGTTAAGATTATTACTGCACCTTGATTGCTGGTGGTGGGAAGTGTTCTGTAATAAAGTGCAAAGAAGCCTAATAAGAAGGCGCCTTAAAGACAAATTAGAGAGCCTTGATTCACTTAGCTGGTTTATACCCTGCTGTCTAAGGGTAGGACCGTGCATGGTAAAGAGAGACTGTCTGACGTTAGAAGAGCCTGGTAATTTCACTCTCCTGTCCATCCCTGGTGCACTGCACCTTATCTAGAGCTCTATTCACTTCTCTGTTTCTTTTTGGCTAAGACTTTTTTTTTTTTTAATGTAAGGTCTGAGGTAGGGACCGTCCCTTCTTGGCCTTTGTCAGAGATTAGAAACCTGTATAGTTATTGCGCCTGACCTCCACTGGGGGGGGGGGGGGCAGGAAACCATAGGACCCTGACCAGAGCCGGAGGATTAAATATCCCATGTAAAAAGATTCACTGAGCATGTCCACCTTTCACACTAAGAGGCTGATGCAACCATCTTGGCGCTAATTAAATGTGCGCTGCTTTGCAGTAAGCTAATGAAATGCTAATGAATTGGGAGTTTAAAAAAAACAGCTCGAAAGTGTAAATTGTGCATTCGGCACGGGTCGAATGTACATGTTAACTAGGGAAGGGTGGAGAGAGTTCCTGAAAGGATATCCGGTAAGTGGCGACACCTGCTGCCGCGCATGCGTCTATCTGGCAGCGGGAAGCAGCAGCCAGATAGACGCATAGATCACAGAATCAGTGCTTATATGGCTGCCTGCTGTGGGTCACCGCTTCTTAGCCGGATAAGTAGTTTATCCAGCTAAGTAGCAGCCAATGCGCCAGATCGTCATATAAGTGCTGGTTTTGCGATCTACGCATCTGTCTTGGCTGCTGCTTCCTGCTACCAGATAGACACACAAATCAGAATTTATCTGCAAGTCACTACTTATGTGGGTAACTGCTGGCTGCCGCCGCCACTTACCCGAGTAACAGGCCGATACAGAACGGCGCGCTCAACTGAGCGCACCGTTTATCCCCGTTTGGCCGCGCGTTTTGAAACGCTATTATTACCCCTTATACAGTAAGGGGTAATAGCGCGTAGAAAATGCGCGGCCAACCCCCCCGAAACTAATAGCGCTCATCACATGCATGTTGATGAGCCTATTAGTTAGTCACCCGCAATACAGAAAGTAAAATGTGCAGCCAAGCCGCACCATTTTACTCTCAGAAATTAACGCCTGCCTTTGGCAGGCGTTAATTTCAGAGAGCAGCGGGCAAGTGTACAGAAAAGCAGAAAAAACTGTTTTTCTGTACACCCTCCGACCTAATATCATGGCGATATTAATTCGGAGGTCCCAAAAATTAAAAAAAAACAAAAAAACATCTGCCCGCAGGTTGGAAAACAGACGCTCAACTTTGCCGTCGTCCGTTTTCCGAACCCGTGACTGTCAGCGGGTTCGACAACCAACGCTGATAAAATTAAGCATCGACTGTCAGACCTGCTGACAGCCGCCGCTTCCTCCAATAAGGAGGCGCTCGGGACGCGCTAGTGTCCCTAGTGCCTCCTTATTAGCGCAGGCCCTAATTTAGAGAATTGTGCGCCTAGGAGAGGTGCCTGGGCACGTGTCGGGAGAGCGGGCACTTGCCTTGGAGCGCCGGCTCTCCCGCGGACTTTACTGAACAGGCCTGTGAGTTAGTTATTATCCGGGTAAGTGGGAGCGGCCGCTGGCAGCTATCTAGAGACTTTCTGTGTGTGTTTTTTTTTTAACTTTTTTGCATAGCATGGAAACGTAACTCCAGCGCTGACCAGGGGTTACGTTTCCAGTGCTAAAAAAGGCAACACTGGCAGGATGCAGTCTCTCTGTATCGGGGGGTGGTGTGGGGTAATGCTTAATGACCTCATTTGCATGGGATGTTCAAGCAAGGGCGCTAAGCAGTATTCCCTTTTAGAAATTCATGTGTGTTGAAATGCTCATAAAGTTGTGTTCTGCTGAATGCACCTTTTTTTTTCATTGGCCTGTAAATGGGAGACAGGCTTTCGTGAACAGTTATGTTGTTGTAGCAGCAGGCAAAACATATTTCCTGGACTAAACAGAGTAAATTCAGGATAGAACCAAGGACCTTATAATAATATATTAGGACTCTTTCTGAGAACTTTGAATTTATTTATTTTATTTAAGTTCTTTTAATATACCAATGCTCAAGACGCGGTCTTATCGTACCGGTTTATAATGAAACTAGGGGGAAAACCAATTAACAATAAGTTGAAGGTAAAAAAGTTACATCGAACAGGGGGCAAAACATGGACTTTTGAAGAAAGGAAAGATTTCAAACTAATACAACTGGAGATTACCAAAATGGTAACGAAATAGATGAAAATTAACATAAGGTTGCTGAATTCGGCTGGAGAGTCTGGCTCTCTGAATGTCTGGCCTTAGTGCTTTCAAGAAGGGGAGAGAAGAAGGTAGAGGGAATTAGGAAGTATGTAAATGAGATGAAAGGACTGATTCCTACAAAATAATTGTCACATCTTATGTATGCTTTTTGTTTGTTTTGTTTTTTTCAGTCTGGATAATGCTAAAATCTAGAGGGTTTTTTTTTTTTTTTTTAGAAGTGACAGATAGCCATCAATTTACAGTTACCTCTTTATGGGTTAGGAAACTGCACTTGGCAAAAGAAATGCATTCAGAAAGAATCTGGATCCTAGAGGACACTGTCAGCAGGTGAAGACCGCTAGTTAACAGACACTGAATACTGGCCTCAAAGTTGTGGCTTTTGCGTTTCTCATTTAGATAAGATGGAAGGAAGCTGACTGGCGTAGAATGAAACGCTGAAATAGCGGGGGGTGTCTGACAAGCTGAAAGCACTAACTGCATTATGGCACTGATGCATTCAGTTAAGAGGACCCTGCAACCATAACTCAAAAGTGAAACTGCAAAAAAAAAAAAAATAAAATAAAAAAAAATATATATATATATATATATAAAACCTCTATCCAAACAGATCCAGGATTTACACACTAACAAAGTCTACTCTAAAACACTCAGCTTGGAACGTCTTCAGTCCAAAGATGACAATGGACACTACCGTCCAAGGTCACATAAAAAAGAGGGGTCCCCCCCCCTTTTTTTTTTTAATTTTGTAAAGCGATGCATAAGCTTATTACGTTTTACCTGCTTAAATCTCGCCAGTTGAAGAGCTGCCACTTAACTAGTTCCAGGAAGGAGATTTTTAGGCCACTCCTGCACGTCTGACAGTTGTATCATGATGCATTATGGCACCTGCAGCATTGAAATCAATGGGTTGCAGTGGGAGGGGAGTTCAAAACCAGGCCTGGCCAAAGTGCAGTTGGGTAACTGCAGTTCCTTAGTTGGCCTGGGAAAGGAATTGCAGGTCTGTGAAGAATCCAGTTTTCTCCAACACCACGGTGGTTATTAGAACTCTGCGCTCTGGACAGTACGGGAGCCAGTGTTCAAACCATGCATGTTGGGATAAAGTCCATGCATACTTTTTACATGCAGGCTTTGCCCCAATATTCAGAAGGAAAGCTGATAGATTGACAAAGTATCTGCTTTTTCTGTGAGTGGATTTTTTTTTTTGTTGTTGTTGGAAAAGTAGGCCTGTACATTTGAAAATGCCCACCTGCATGCGTACTTTTCCTCCTCTTACCTTAGCATGCCACTGGGAATGCTTCTTTTCAATGCAGCTGAAGGTATGTATGTTGTGAAATTTAGTTTAGGTTGTTTTAATATATCACTTTTCTCCTATATATCAAGACAGTTTACAATAAAATATATTCATCATAAAACATCCATAAACACAAAGACATCATACAATGACAAATTAACAATACAAAAAAAATAAAAATCAATCTAATAACATCAGTCATATTAATCAACAAATAAACTTTAGCCAAATTAAAGGAAGACAATTTTCAAGCATTCAGTTAATGTGTGTAAAATGTGTTTTATAAGCATAAATTCCTTTGAAAATGACCCTTGAAATATAAAATACAGAAATTCGAATAATGTGGAATGTAAGCATGGATGCGAGAATGTAAGCATGTTATTTGACTTTTGAAAAATTATTCCCAGTTTCTAAACCCTGCCCAGATAGTTCTAGGGCTCTGCTCATTGAGGATTATTTTTTGTATGCACATAATTTAAGAAACCCCCCCTTGCTTCACTGGATTCTTCAGATATTTTGGCCATCTATCTTGTTTCTTTGTGTGTTTGTCATCTAAGATTCAGAAGGTGTTTCCCAAGAGATTTGTCCTGTACAAGAGCAAAAATCTATATTTATTATAAAGGTAAAAGGGGTTGGTATATGCAAGATATGATAACTGAATTTAGCAAAATTGAAAAAATAAAGTCAGGCACCTTATTCTGACATTAAAAGTTTTTAACTCCGTATTTTGCTTGATAGTGAGAAAGTAGAATGAACTGTTAAAAGTCATGAGAAGTGGCGTTAATGCTCGTGACGGCAAATTATTTTTTTTTTTGAAAATGTGTTAAAAAGCAAGTAAAACTCCTGGTGGCCATAAATGAATTGGTTAAGTACTCTTAGCACATCCACTTTCCTAGGAGTCTTGATTGGGTATATATGAATTAGTTACTTTTTTTTTTTCTCTCTAATAATGAGAAGGAGAAACGATACCGTGTTAATGATTTCCTGGATTCCTGCTTCCCTCTGAGGTCCGGTGCGTGGGAGCTTCTGACCACCTCTGTATGTGGTGTATAATAAGACGCTTAGAAAATGAAAGCTTGCGAGCGAGAATTTAGGTGGGAGGGTTGTCTCTATCAGTAAATGGCAAGCATTAGAGCAGCCTAATCACTTAAGTGTATCCTATTAGTAAGTTTAGCGAAAAGGTGTTAAAAGAATCTTTATAGCCTCTCTTCTGGCATGTTTTAAAAGGGAGTTCAGTTAGGAGACTATTAAAATGTTATTTTGATAATTAAGCCCGCAGCTGTTGTGAGGGCGTTAGGGGCAGCGGCTGATGAAGCTGCAGACTGCATAAAGCACTGGCAGAATGAGAGAAATATATTAAAAAAACGCAGCGAAAATAAAGGAAGAAGAGAAAATAAGCTCTGGGTCTAAGATAGTTGTTATAGCTGCAATCCATCAAGGTCGCTTTCTTTGGAGAACAGAATTTGTTTTTCTGGGGCTGGGGGGAGTGGGTGAGGGCGAGCGAGAATTAGAAGGTACAACCTCATTCTTTTGTGGCAGCATCTCGTTCCCTACTTTTGGACTCTTGTAGTTCATGAACAATAAGATGTAAAGGAGATATTCTATCATTTTAAATCTTATTTAAAAAAAAAAAAAGACAGCCTGAAAGCATTTGAGCCGAAATGATGCGGCTGTTGTGTAAAAGAACAAAACTCATATGAAGCTGAAAATCGTAGCCCAGCGGATACTGGAGCCTACTTCTAAATGATTTCCTCCCACTTTGGGCTTATAGGCAATATATTTAGCATCAGGCGTGTTAAATCTGATATTGTAATGTAATTTTTTTTGGTTTTACGATGCATTGTGTAAGTTTGTTTATATGATGGTAGACGCGGTCCCATATCCAGTCCTCAAGAAAACTCCCAAATGGTCTGGCTCTCAAGAAAACCGTAAAGGTGAATTTTAAAAGCCCGGCGATGGCGCCAAAACTGGGAGATGTACACCCAAGTCAGGCTGGTGCGCGCTGAGCAGATTTTAGAAGCCGCCGGGATACGTTCGTGCACGGCCGCTGCATGCGTAAAGAAAATGTTTCCAAAAAAGGGGCAGGGTCTGGGCGTTCTGGGGTTTTACCATGAACTTTGTGCTGACAAACTTACGTGCACTGGCATGCGCCAGGGTCCCTTCCCACGTAACTTTGTTTCTGCTATGGTGACATGTAGATAATAAAAAAAACCCAAAAAACTAGACAGATCAGCGGAGTTTTTAAGGTTTAAATCATTTTTATTGCTTTTCAAGCAAGGAAGATACAAAGAACAACGTTCACTGAACTAGCCAGGATCACTGGTGGGCTGTTTCCAAGAGTCTTCCCCCATCCCCTTTCCCCCCTGCAAGGCCACTCCGACTTACAGTCCACTTGTGACTATGGCTCCAATTCCCATTCATTCAAAATATCACTACATGCTCTAGCAAATCTGCGGAAAAATCTTCTTTCATAGAAGTTCTGCCCATTCAACATATTTCTTGTACACACACATTACGTATTGAGTTCCTCATTGGGTTAGAGTTGGCGCTTCCTCCTTCATCCAACTTTGCAAAATAATTTTTTTTAGCTAACCCTAAAACTTGATGTAACCAAAGTCTCACATACTTCCGGCCCGGAGCAATAAAGGTCAGTACATCAAAAAGCAGCACTTTGGGACACAAAGGCAACAGAGTTTTAGTCACCCTGTGAATATAATCAATGATTTTCCGCCAATATGCCACAATATGAAGACATTCCCAGAATTGATGACCCAAGGTCCCTGGGGAAAATCCACACTTACAGGGGAATTTTAAATCCCTGGTGTGCACGCCAATACCGGGAGATACGTGCATGGCCAGACCCTGCGCATGCCGAGCGCATTTTGAGCAGCTCGGCCACGTGCATATCCCCCGGTATACGTGGAAGTGCCTGACGTTTACAAAGGGGCAGGCCAGGAGTGGGGTATGGGCAGAGGCAGGCTGGGACAGCACCAGCTCGCGGAATTTATTGCTGCTCCTGGGAACAAATAAGTTTAAAAAAAATAATAATTCAGGTAGATGCAGTTTAGGGATCAGGGAAGAGAGGGGGAAAAGGGAGAAAGGAAAAGTAGAGGGTTAGGGAACTGGGGATGGCCCGATTGTATTGTCACATGTTTATTAAAAAATTTCCCCCCCCCCCCCTTGTATGCATTCCAATATAAAATCGGGTGCACATGTGCATGCAGGTATCAAAATTTTATAACATGCACGCATGTTATAAGATCCATGCATCCATGTGTGTGTACCGGGAACCGTGCGCACATGGACGCGCCCGCATGGCCCTTTTAAAATGTACCCGTTAATGCATAGAGCCAAGTTAGTAAAATGCATTGTATAAGCCACCCTCTGCAGAATGTAGTGGCTCATTAGAAATTTATATTATTTCCCTTAATTCAACATTACACATAATTGGGCATAATCTCTTAGAATACTGCGCATATTGCTCCTCTGAAAGATTACATTCAAATTCCCCACTCCACCCTTGTATTATCTTCCTATATTGCATTGCAACCTTATTCCTCCTTAGCTTCTGATGCAAAAAGGAAACTGTGTGGCAGACCGGGCCCTCCATATCTAATAAATCTGTCAAACATTCCCTGCTATTGTGGGTCCAATCCTTTATTCCCAGTGAGTATATGTAGTGTCACACTTGCAAATATGAAAAATATTATGTTTTGGATCAAATCAAACTGTGCAGTCAAGTCTTGAAAAGATTTGATGTGCCTTTCCTTATCCATCAGCTGTGCTGTCGCCTGCAAGCCCCTTCCTGCCCAAGTATTTGGAACAAGTCATTTGGAACAACTTGCCGACGGACCTAAGACTGGAACCCTGTCTTCTAACCTTCCGAAAAAAAACTTAAAACTTGGCTATTCCGCCAAGCCTTCCCTTAAGTTCCAATATTTCAACATACATCTCAAACAGCTCAATTGGCTAGACTCTCGGTCCAGCCCCAGTATATACATATGTATTCTACCTCTAGTGTTTGCTATCCTTTTACTTCCTGGCTACTCTAGCCCCCAAGTTTAATCTCCCTGTTATATGTAACTGTGCTTTGGCCTTCCTGTTATATGGTTATGTTGTTTAATCCCTAAGTTCCATGTAAACTGGTTTGATATGAATCTTGTCATGAAGATCGGTATAGAAAATGTCAAATAAAATAAAATAAAAGTAGTAAACACCTGGTTCTGTGAACCTGGCTAAAATTTTTTGTTGTCTACAAAAGGCAGGAATTGGGAAGTGAATGGATGCAGCGCAGGGTAGAACACACGTTTCCAGGTATGAACCAGCAGGAGAACTAAGCTGCTGTGTCTAATATGATCAGGTAGAGCCATCGAAGGGGCATGTAAAACAAACCTCGGGCTCAGGGACAAAAGAAACTTCCTCTCCAGAGTTAGGGGTGTATAAAAACCGGTTTCAAGGAGCCAATTGGCCACATGCCATATAGTACACTTTTAAATCCGCCAGCCCTTAAACCCCTTTTATACCATTTCCCTATCAACTTAGTTAACTTGCCCCTAGATTCATCAAAATTGCTATAATATCGCATGGATAACATGCTCGGTAAGAAAAAGGGGGTGTGTTTATGGTAATTTTAGAATTACCACACCACGCTATAACATTGCACTTCACTTAGGTAGTGTATCACGGGGTTTGGTAAAATTTTCGCACTCTGTGATACTTCTATTTCAAAGTTCTATGTTCTCTCGCTCTAGCTTGATGGACTCTATAACAGGGTATTATCAAGCTAGGGCGAGAGAACATTTTAGAAATCTCATCTTTGTGAGACTTTCCTTACTCCAAATGAGGTCAAATCTTCACCGAGGTGTACTTTGCTGTTCATACGTCTCACTTTGCATGTAAAACTGGCCCCTAAACCACCACCACCAACTCACCTTGAGTTATTAGTTGGCTCTCCTATAGTGACATAAATAGTTGAATACTGTGAAGGTCTCCCCAGAGGTTCTCTCTCTCTCCACATATGGCCGAAACGCAATTTGCAACAAACATAAATATTGCATGTGTTATTCTATTAACGCCAAAACGCATTTTGTTGAATTACCCTAGAGATTCTTGCTTTCCCATTTTTCCATAGGTATCCTCTCAGTTTATCAAACTGTCTTATATCTTTTTTTATAACATGGTAGCGTTTGGGAAAAAAATAACTATTTAGGCAAGACGATCATTTGAAAGAGATTAATCTTGCCTGCAAGGTATAAGGGGATAGTCCAAGACTGGCAAGACCTCTGATTTATCGAAAAACTTTAGACCTGCTAAGTAGCCATACTGAGTGAATTTTTCCATTAGGTTCCTCAGCGAAGTCACTGGATCTGTCACGTGAAGGAGAATATCATCAGCAAAGGCTACTAGTTTAAAATCTATAGAAGGCACAGCACCAATCGATATTCCTTTAATATCTTTGTTTCTCCAAATTCAGCAAAGCAAGGGTTTCAACGCCAATATAAATAACAATGCGGATAAGAGGCACCCCCGTCTTGTACCCTGACCCAAATGGATATTCTTAGCATAGGGCCATTGATCATACACAATCGCCTGTGGGTCACTATATATATAAACACACACACACATTTATTTATTTATTTATTGGCTTTTCTATACCAATATTCAAGAGAACATCATATCGGTTTACATAAAACTGAAAGAAATACAAAATAACAGGGGAGGGGGAAGGGGAGCAGGGGGAAAAAGATGCTCAGTGAAAGGAGGGTGAAAAAAAGGATAGGTGGTAAGTGAACAAGATTGAACAAAAAACCCTGCTATCCTAAAAGCCCAATGAGCTTGAAACATAAAGCTCCATTCTAGCCTATCAAAAGATTTTTGTGCATCAAAGCTTAACAGCATAGACATCATCTGCTGCATAGGACTTCACTCTATTGATGCAATTATTTTGCGCACATTAGTTACACTGTGCCACCCCGGGAGAAATCCCACTTGATCTTCTCCAGTTAACAATGCTATGACCAAAATCAGGCGATTTGCCATAATTCTAGCCAGTAACTTGGTATCAAAATTTAATAATGAGATCTGTTGATAAGAAGATGGTGATGTCAAATCCCTACCTCCCTTAGGCAGGACAGAGATTATTGCTTTCTTTGGTGCAAGGGGGAAATACTTCAGCTCTGCCAACCTTTCAAACATTTCCCCCAATGGGAGTGCTACTTGCTGAACAACTATTTTATAAAATTCAGTGGGGAGACCATCAGGCTCTGGTGTCTTTAATAATTTAGCTGCCTTAATGTTGTCCACAATCTCTTATAGTTGCAATGGCTAATTTAGTTTGGCTAATTATGCCTCTGTTTCTGTGGGCATCACAACTGTCTGCAAATATTGTTCAATATCCTGAGTGCTGCTTGGTTGTGCCTGCATACAAAGCTTGGTAATATTCCCGGAACATCCTGCTGATCTCCTTGCGTAAATTCACTAAGGTAACTTTACTATCTCTTAGCGCTGGAATAAATCTGGACGCTGCCCAATTTTTTGACAAATTTGCCAAAGGTCTACCTACATTGTTTCCAAATTGTTACAGCTTGAATTTATAATACAATTTTCCTTCTTTGCCCACTGATGCAATAGCAAATTTAGAGCCGTCTATTTGGCCAAAAACTGTGCCTTATTAACAGCATTGGGTGGTTGTTCAAACTTCCTTCTGTGCGCATATGTATGCTTCTCCAAATTTGAAATAGACACTGTAAATGCCCTTTTCTTTGCTATACTATAGGAAATATCTCCTCGTAGCACTGCCTTGGCGGTCTCCCAAAACAGTGCAGGCTAGTCGCGGCGCACCGCATTATTAACTGCAAAATCCTCCCACTTCTTCAAAAGATACTCTCTGAACCTCAGATCACCATATAAGTATCTGGGAAACCACAAAAACTGGTCCATCTCCGTTGGTTGGTAACCTTCCAAGTCAACCCACACTGGGGCATGGTCAGAGATAATAAGTGGTCCAATTGTAGCCTCTAGAAAATGAACTCCCTTCTTACTAGGATGTAATCATTAGTTGAATGTGTGTTGTGAGCTCTGGACACGTGTATACTCCTCTCCAGAGGATGTAAAGCTCTCCAGGAGTCTATCAAGTTCAAATTGTGACACAAATAATCTATACCCCTCCCCACGTTCATTGCCAGTCTCCCCACTGTCTAAGATCTATCTAATTGTCAGTAATGGGCATAGTTAAAATGCTCCCCCCCCCCCCCCCCCCACACACACACACATTCTCCAGTACGATGGTTACATTAGCATAATGCAACAATAAGGTGGAAAATCATGCAGAAAAGGAACAATCATGTGTGTTGGGAGCATAAATGTTACAAACAGAGAACCCTCTACCACTAAGTACTTCCCCTCAGTATCCGCAGCTGAGTCCAGGAAGGGCACCTGTTTTTCTATAAGAAGAGCTAATTCGGATTTTTTTTTTTGTACCTGATTGGGAAGAGAATGCTTTCCCCAGCCGCTGACGCTTAAGCTAATAATGTTCATTTAAATCCCAGTGCAACATGTGATTCCCACCTTCTCAGGGCTTGCAAGCATTTATATTGTTTAGTGGGTGATCTCCAAACCCCACACACACACACACACGTTCCAAGAGATACATCGAATACCCACATTCAGCATTGCAACAAACCATAGAACACACACTTATCATCTGGCTGCATACTCTTAAAAACAATCCCAACTGCTCCTCCTACTATTTGAAGACAGCAACACACATGAGCCTAAAACACATATCCCACCCCTTGTCTAGCCTTGCCCCCTTTTCTACCTATTCCAACCCCCGCTCACTCCCCTCCCCACTTCCTGCCAACCCATCCAACAGTACAGAACAGTAATTAGAAACTGGCCTAACATTAAGCCTGAGGAGCCTTGTGCTATGCGTTGGGCCTCCACTCCCCAGCTTACTAAATTTTTGCCCTAAAAAAAAATCACAACAGCCAAAAAAAAAAAAAAAGAAAATTCTCTAATAGTCTGCATTTTCGTTCGGTCATGTAATAGCCCTGTTGCCAAAAAACAATTAGCTAAAATCCCAAATGAACTGCTGAAGTCCAAGCCCAATTGACCAACTCCACCAGCACTCTTTCTCTACATGTTCTCCAATTCAACTATTTCCTTCTGCTCCAGCATGTGTTTGGACGTCTCCAGGCAGCCATTAAAGAAGGCCTGCACCTCACTCGCAGATTCAAAAACATGCAGCTGGAAATTGAAGAGAGAAGCAAAGAGAGTGGTTGACCAGTTTAGAACAAATTGGAGCAAACTCCTTATGGCGGTCCGAGACTGTAACCAAAGAGTCCGCGAATAGCAGCACTGGGGAATTATCATAATCCTGCTGCCCACTGCTCCTATATTTCCGCAGAATTAAATCTTTGTGTGAAAAGTTGAGAAATTTTGTGATTAGTGGTCTTGGTCTTCTTTGTCCCACTTTCTACCTGGCCAGATGATGTGCCTTTTCAATTGCTGCAGGCCCCATCGTATTGGATGTGCCTAGGGCCATAAGCAGCCATGTCTCTAGCACATCTTGGAAGTTTCGGTCAGGGATACTTTCCGGCAGATCTATGAAACGTAGATTTCTCCCCCTCGAATGATTTTCCAAATCGTCAATTTTAACATCTGCTTCAGCCAGTGCTGCCTTCACTTCCGCAAGTTCGCGCTCAAGGGCCTGCGCCCCTTCGTTCACACCGGTAGTGGAACTCAACCTCCATGACCCGCTTTGTGTTATCCGTGAGCAGCGATTGCAACGTATCAAAACGCTTGTGAGTTTTCCCCCAGCTTCATCTCCATCGCGGTTAATATTGTATCAGCCATTTCACCCATATTGCCATTCCCCGCCGTAGGCGATGGGGGACTACTTGTGTCATCTTAGGTATCAGCTGTGCTTTTTTTCCTTTTAATTGCCATCCGGCTATCAAAATCCCAACCAAACAGTACTCCCGAGTTAGCTCGCTTTTCTCACTACAGCTTCATCTGCCTTTTATGTCCTGCAAGCTTTGTAAAAGACGGTGATGGAGCTTGATTAGGGGGCGTGGGGCCCTGGAGTAGAAAAAAACCACGACTTTCTGCTCACATCGCATCACATGACTCCTCTCAGCGGGGTTTTAAAAGTCAAGTCTTAACAGGGGGAAGGGAAGTCCTATTCCCTTAATTGGGTGAACTGGGAAAACTAACAATAGTGTTTGGCACACATCCCTTGTAAAATTTCCCCACTTCAGCGGTAGAAGCAGGATTTGCACGCACATGCCCGCGTCCATTTAAAACCGAGCACACATGTATGCGTGTCCGGGCTATTTTACAGCATGCGCGCATATATGCACATATGTTTATAAAATGACTGCATCCTTGGGCGTGGACTGATGGGGCCTGTGCGCGCCCATGCGCCAGTTTGAAATTTACCGTTGTAGTGAATAAATGTCCATGCATTTGGTCTGGGAACCAGTTTAATTTGCCTAATTTGTTCGTCGTAGGGGTTCTTGAGGATCAGATTTGGGAACTACTGACCTGTATCTCTTTTCCTCTGCATCCATTATGCGTCCATCTAGATGCATTTCGGTGTTTTTCTGTCCAACTTTCTCTGTTTTTGTCTCTTACCTTTCTATATGTTTTTACATATGTGTCTGTGGTACGATAGTTATGATTTGTACAGATAATTGACCTCATTTGGAACATTGCTTTCAGTTCTAGAAGCTGCATCTGTCTCCAAACAGATATATAGATAAATACGGTTCAGAGCAGGGCTATCAGAATATGGCAAAATATGTACCATGAGCACAACAAGGAGAGATTTCAGTACTTGAATATGTAAACTTTGGAGAAACATTTCGCAAACTATGGGTTGTGACCCCAAATGGGATCGCCAAGAAACTGCATATACTGCTGGCACCATATGGCTAGTTGGCATTGAGAGCAAGCTGCGCTTTCCTTTCATCCACGTGTGCTTGCTGGCTGACAAGGAAAGTGTAAAGCAGGGAGTCTGTGTTTCTAGTGTGCCTGGAAGCTGAGAAAAAAAAAGTGAAGAGGGCGAAGGCATTGGCTTATCTGACAACACTCACTGCGGCTGCTTTCTTCCCCCCTCCTTCTGTCAGCAAGGATCATAATCTTGTGTGCTGCCTACCCCTCTCCATGCTACCTCTGCCGGCCTGGGCCCGCTGTTCGTGACCTTCTTCCTCCAGTGATCAACCACATCCTCAAGCATGGGCCAGTTATTCTCCTCCTCACCTATAACCACTGCTGCCAACCCGGGCCCGCTTCTCTCTTCCCCCATCCCCCCCCACCAACAATAACCTTGGCCTAGTGCCTCTGCTCCAGGGCAGTCATGCCCAAACTTGAGGGGGGGTAGGCTCTGTTATGAAAGAACTGCATTGGATACTGGCTTATTTCAGCCCTAAATTATTAAGGCTTTGTGTTTAAACTTAAAAGGTCTTGAATGGGCAAGGCTCGCTCTACCTCCATGAGCATTAGCATTTTTATATTCATTCTTGATTACTGAGTCCAAAAGAAGAGAACCTTTTTCTGGTTTCATCTATAAACGAGGCAACACTGGGGAAGAGCAGCTTTTTCTTTGTCATGTCATCACAACAATAGTTCTGTTAAGATTATGAGTCTTAGTTTATCTCTGAACGGCTTATGTTGATTTTTGAGATTTTATTTGTATCTATATGTTTGCTATGATTACTGTTGTATTTTATTTTATTGAACTCAATTATTCAAAAGCTTTGACCTAATTAACTTTTGGAATTAATTGGAGAAAAGACGAGCTTTAAATATTTTTCCCCAGTGAGCCAGGTACATTTTGTGCACACAACTCGTGCATACACAATTTATCAGGATAAAAAAGAGGCAGCGATGGAGACCTGGTGGGGGCGAGGTTAAACTTTAATCGATGTACACAGATATTGAGTGCTGGCTGGTTAAAGCATAAAGGCCGAATTTTAAAACAGCTGCACGCGTGGCTGGGCCCTGTGCAGGCTGCGCGCATTTTCAAAAGGTCGGTCCGGCCACGCGCGGAAGTGCCCATACGTGCAAAGGTGCTGGGTCCAGAAAAAGGGGGTGGGCCGGGGGCGTGGTCTGGGCGGGGCAGGGCAGGGTGGAGGCCGGCCGGGATAGCGGCCATTAGCTGCTGTTCCAGGGAAGCGCGCGCTGGCAGTCGGCCGGTGCGCGCAAACTACTTCTGCTTGAGGGGAGCAGTAAGTAATAAAACAAAACAAAAAAAAAAAAAACGCAAGTTGCAGGGAAGGGTTTAGGGGGAGGGGAAGAGGGAGGGAGTTTAGGGAGGGGGGATAGGGAAGTTTCCTCCCAGTCCGCTCCTTAATTGAAGCAGACTGGGAGGGAACTATGGAAGGACCGATTGCGTCGCCGTGCGGAATTTACTAAATTCTGCCCCCCTCCCCCCCCCCCGTGCGCGCCACCCACACATGCATGCGAGGATTTTAAAATTGTGTGTGGCAAGCTGCTATATCCAAAGACCTACGCTGCTTACAATAAAACGTTCGCAATAAAATAAACTGGAATCAAATATAACGCAGAAAAAAAGGCTGAGCAAACACAAGCTTAGGGGGGTCATTTTCTAAGCCTATCCCACGCGAAAAGTCCCTTTTCGCGTGGGATAGCTTGCTGGGGGAGGAGTCGGGGCGGCGAGGAGGCGGACGCGGCGTTATCTTCGCTGGCAGCGATAAGGTAAGGGCCGTTATCGTCGCCGGTAGCGCGCCCAATAGCGCCGCCTTTCACGGTGGCGCTATTGGGTGCGGAAGCCGGCAGCGAAAACACCGCGGTGGTGCGATGGCTGCCGGCTTTCGCAGGCCCGCCCCCCCTTCCCCCCCCCCCCCCCCGTTACCGCGGGATTCACCATTCTGTGCGAGAATGGAAAATCCAGGTCTAAGTTGGTTGATATTGAAAACTGCATAACTTTATCCAGAAATATTTAGTGGCAGATTTATGGGCGTATGTCCCACTGAGTATTTGGTTAAAGTTAGTCTTATAACTTTATGCATGTAACTTTCACACCTGCTGGCTTATTGAATATTGACCTCTTTGGTGTTATGATTATTTATACTTGGAATTGTTGTACCCTGTTTTGAGACTATCTTCAGAAAAGGCAAATATGAAATGTCTATAAATAGATAAAAACAAAGGCGAGCTATACATTTTGAATAAATAAATGAGAAGGATTAGAGGTTTGCGGCACTTTGAAAGCAGTTAAATGGAGAGGCCACCATAGTTGCAAAACACCCCAGTAGTGTAGGGACACATACACGCACAGATCAGAGAGTCACTTTTCTTATGAAAGAAAACACACACTGCTCTGCTTGTATGTTTCCACTATCTGAGACACACAAGTGCTGAGAGAGGAAATTCTGCAATGCTTGTATACCTTTTATTCAGAATGACAGTAAAACAGATCTCACCACCTGTCTGACAGAGACAGTGAAACTACAGCCTCCTAACTCCTGTTGATATCAGTAACCCTCACAGTGAGAGAGATCAGTGACAAAATTCATCAGCCCAAGTCTAACATCCTCTTTCCTCACTAAATCTTTTTGTAAACTTTCTCTGGCACTCTGAAACACACAGAGCTACAGAACCTCACTCTCTGAAATCCAAGAGAGAGAGGCTTCAAAATGGTAGTTGTGCTCAAGGTCTAAATTTCCTTTCAGTTTTTGGTTAAATAAATGAGAAAGTCATTGTCAATCCATTCATCTGCCAGCTGGGATTGGCTGGTTGAGAAAGTGTTTATCCTTGATTAGTGGTTCACCTTCTTTGTCTCTTCCTAATCCTGATCCTGATCCTGGTCTGTCTGGGTCGAGTGGAAAAACATCTCCAGTTTCGCTTTTTCCATATTCTATAATGGAAATGAAGATATTTCTTTTCTGATCCATTCATTTTGTTTGGAACAAACCAAACCAAACATGGTCTCTATTGGTTCTGATTACCCTTATGCTTCAAATAAATGCACCCTTTATGCCAAGCTGGTGGGTCCACTACAGGTTTATTAATTTATTTAAAATATTTATATCTGCTAGATAATCAGCTCATGCCAGTTTACAATTTTACATTCATAAAAACAAACTATGCTTACAAATAAAACATCAACATTAAAACAGTTGAGCAAGACTTCTCACCAACTCCATTGTAGTGTTACAGCATATTGATGACAGATATTAAATCTCACAACCACAGATTTATACCTCAAAGAGTCAGGTGCAAATGTCAGACTCATTAGCTACTAAATCTCTGTTTGAATAAAAAGGCTTTCAGCTTTTCTAAACTGTAATATGGAGGATTCATTTTTCTTCTAGCGACAAGTTGCAGAGTTGGGGTCCAGCTCTTCTAATCAGCTGAACAGACAGAATGTCCCAACAGATTGTGCAATGCTGTTTGCAGAACATCACTTGCTGTATAGATTTTCAGGATGATATTGAAACAAGATAGAGAAAGACCATTAATGGTTTTAAAAATCACTCGACAGGTAGCATATGCAGGTTCTCCAGAACTGAGGTAATGTGTTCTCTGACCAAAGTTCTAGAAATCATATCAACAGCCACATTTTGTACCAGATGGAAGGAGATTTGTGGCAAATCCAACAGTAGTGAGTTGCATTATTTATTTATTTTTATTTATTTAGAGCTTTTCTATACCGGCATTCATGATACAATCATATCATGCCGGTTTACAGGTAACAGGGGGTGTAATAACCTTAAGCATTTAACAAGTGGAAAGGAACAAAAGTTACAATAAAACAGGGTTTCTGGAACTGGGGGAGTAATGGGCACCATTACTCAATAGGTGCTATTATTAATGCCTAAACAACCATTCTGAGGTCATACTCACCCAGAAAAGATTTTAGATTTTATAGTTGTCTAATTTTCCAAAACCCAAATCTGCATCAGTGCAGATCCCTAGATCTCATTCCCCTCAACATTGTGTTAAAATTTTCCAGCGGAAACTCTCTGATGTCAGTCAAAAAAGATGAGACTCATCTCAGAATAACAGATTAATATCCATTGAGAACAATTGCTCAAGCAGAATATGATGGTCTAGAGTGTCAAAAATGGATGAATTATCCAGTAAGACTAAGAAGAACCTAGTTCCAGAACCAAAACCTTGACAGAACAAGCTCTAAATCTGGATTGATAAGCACTAAGGAGGCATTTATCCTCGATATGAGTTCTGTTGCTTTAAAATGACCACCCTGATAACTTTTGACAAAAATGGCAACAAGGACATTGGACAGTAGTTACTAAAATCAAGTACAGTACAAAATTGGTCTGATAAAAGCTGACTTAAGAGAAGTTGGCATATAGTCCTCAACTAACAAGGCATTGACCAATTGAGAAATATTGGAGCTTAAGTTAGGTTACAATACTTTCAAAATTGCATTAGAGCGTAAATTAATTGGTCAAAGGTTTGTTCTCATGTTGGCAATAATTTTGTCCACTTCCTGGGCTGAACTGAAATCAAAAGTGTTGTATTCATCACCTCTAGATGACAAAATCTCAACACATTTGAGGCTCTCACGATGTGCAATGCAAGACAGTGCGGAGTCAACCTTAGAAACACAAAAATCTAAGAAATGCTCCTCAAAATCAATTGAATGCACATTATTTGATCTATTAGAAACAGAGATTAGGGAATTAATAATGTATAAATGTTTTTGAGGTTGTGAGATAGAAGTCTGAATTTTGTTTGAAAAGTATTTTTTTTTTTGGAGCTATCTATTGTGGATTTATGTTCACATAACTAACATCTGTATTTTTCTAGATCCTTATTTGACCTGTTCTTCTGCCACTGACATTCACTCCTCCTCAATTAGAGTCCAAGAACCATTGGGGCATTGTGGTCAAATCAACTTTTAATGGTTCTCATCAAGGCAGTTAAATCTGGAGCTGTATTTAAGAAGTCACTCCATAGTTCGACAGCCTTCTCACAGTCCACTTCCATGGTATTAATTAAATTAGGAAGCCAATAGTCATGCAGCCAATTGGTATCAACAGATGACCACTTTAAATTAGTATCCATTTTGCAAGAATGCTGGCATGCTGATAAAGACAAAAATGTTTTCAAGAATTCATCAGACCATGGAATCTCCTGGCAAATATAATTCAACTTTCCCATCAAAGACCATTTTTCACGCAAGAAACTAAAGTCCAGTGTGTGACCATAGTGATGTGTGGGAGACTTAATAGATTCTACCCAACCTAAGGCAGCCATTATATCCAGAATGTCCTCCACATTTGAAAATAGTAGATTAGCATCAACATGTATGTTAAAATCTCCAAGTATTAAGACAGTTCTTACAAACCGTATTTTGCATCTAGCAGCAGCTGTATAAGCAGGGCATAATAAGAGATAAAAGAACCTGGGGAGCTATAAACCAAACACAACCTCTGCCTAACATTGATACAAAATAAAGCAGCACTTCCATGGCAACTGGGCCACCTCCCTATTTACCTATTAGTGGTTGAAAGACCTCATAGCTAGCCATGTGCCGGTATTTCAGAAGAGCTGTAACAGAGCTAAGAAGGCATGTTTTAGTAATACACACAAAATCTGGGTGATTATCATTAACTAAATCATATGCAACTGGAATCTTCTTACTATTGGCTTGGCTGTTTGTGTTTACCAAGAAAACAGACAGGTATAATGAAGGAGGCGCTGGCAGCTTATCCTCCACAGAGAAACTAAGACCAAGGGTGACCTCCAGGCAACTGATGACAGGTACCCATCTAAATCACCATAGTGGCCTTGTCTCCAGACTACAGGAATCGCCTCTCTCTCAGCATGAACAATTTATCAACATGCATAGGGATATAATCCCAGGAAGAACTTGGAATATCTCTGGAATTTGTTGCCAGGGGATGTGGTTAGTGCAGTTAGTGTAGCTGGGTTTAAAAAAGGATTAGATAAGTTCTTGGAGGAGAAGTCCATTACCTGCTATTAATTAAATTGACTTAGAAAATAGCCACTGCTATTACTAGCAACAGTAGCATGGGATAGACTTGCCAGGTTCTTATGGCCTAGATTGGCCACTGTTGGAAACAGGATGCTGGGCTTGATGGACCCTTGGTCTGACCCCGTATGGCATGTTCTTATGTTCTTATCTTATCATGCACTCAGTCATGCACAAAGGAGTGCAAAAAGGAGCAGTTCTGCCCAGCCCTGTAATTACTGTTATTTTTGTTTTTATATTAGTGTTGATGGTACATGATGTGTTTTAGGGGAGGTGCTGTAATCTATAGTTTGTACATCTGTACATGATTTTTTTCATAGTTTAGAGCTCCAGATACATCTAATGCTTTGGTATATATAATAAAGTAATCTGTTCACTGTCATTATCCTTTGCTTTTGATTTTCGGAATGACCAAAGACAGGCCAGTAACCCAGTTCCCTGTGAAGGGGATGGAGCTGGAGTCCCCTGTCTTGTGGTTACTTGTAATGTGTAATTCCTATAAGAGAATCCAAGAGGTTTACTTTTCACCAGCTTAATGGGGAGAAGGGGAGGCAAATAGATGTGGGTTATTAGTATAATCAGGTGGTAAATAAATGTATTTTCTTTTTTTTTTTCCCAGAAGATTGCATTTATGTGATTTTCTACACATGTCACTGCACCGCTGTGTGTGTTTCATGCAAGTAAATCTGCTCAACTTCTCATGCAGTCCCACTGGTTGTCCATCTTTGATGCATGTTTGTCATGGTTGGTATCAGTTATTGATAGTGTGGGGTGTAGCCTGGGGGTGGGGAGGATGGTCCCCTTGGATGGTGCTCCTATGGGGGGAACTTACTTCCGTTGCTTTACTGACAGCAGCAGCATGGTGCACTGGCACTCATCATGTCTGCCCCTTCCAACAGTTCTAATTGAAATTTGTTGTTCCGTGTGCTTTGTCAAATTACTAGCTTCCCTTGCCTTAAATTACTAGCTTCCCTTGTTTGCTCTTTGCGAGTATGCGATTAGATATAAGTAGTCACAGTGTTCTCATTTTCTGTAAAGATGTGCTTTCTGCTATCCTCCTTTGCTTCTCTGCTTTATTATAGCAATGGATCATAAAATGCAGATGCTCTGACCACAAGGTGTTGCTGTTGTGTAACGACTGATACGGCCCTCCTCTTGAATGCTGCTTCCTTAGCATCCTCAGTCCCAAACAGCCCCCGTGGAACATGAGACCGAGTCATAAATTGAACCCAGAGCACTAACTAAGGAATTGTGCAACACAGCCGGCTGAGCCACCCCCATATTCTGGAAATAGTGAAGAAATGTAAGAAAGCAATGGCTAAGGCTAGAGAGAAGCTGGGCTGCACAGTGAGAGGTATATATATAACCAGCAGGAAAAAGAAAGCGATAATCCCCCTTTGAAGGTCCTTAGTTAGGCCTTACCTGGAGTGCTGTGTTCGTTTCTGGAGACCGAATCTCCAAACGGATAGAGACAGGGTGGGAGCAATCCAGAAAAAAAAGGTGACCAAAATGCTTTGGGGGTCTGCATTGGAAGATTTACGAGATGAGACTGAAGGAGCTAAACATGTATTCTCTGGAGGAAAGGATAGACGGGGCAGAGAGATGATATTTAAAAACCTGAAGGGTACTGATGATGCACAAGAATCAAACCTTTTTCAATGAAAAGAAAACTGTAGAACTAGGGGACATAATATGAAGCGCCAAAGAGGTAGACTCCAGGAACAACATCAGGAAATATTTCGTCATAGAAAGGGTGGTGGATGCATGGAATGCGCTCCTGGAAGAGGCGGTGAAGTCAAAAAGGGTCGTGGAATTTGAAAGGGCCTGGCATAAACACAGAGGATATCCCTAACGATGAAAGGATGGAAATGGGGGGAAAAAAAAAAAGGAGTAACCTGCACAAAACAGCAGTTACCGCCCTTAACAGAGGGAATGGGGGAAAACTGAATGGAGCAGCAGTTATGACGCTGGGCAGAATGGATGGACCACTTTGGGTCTTTTTCTGCTGTCACTATGTTGTTACATCTCTCTGATTTCTTTCCTAATTTGTAGATGTGGGAGTTAATAGGTGGCGTTCAAGGAAAGGTTTAACGCTCGCTTTCTGTGTCTCACTTCTCAGTGACCTGCTGCTCCTGCAATGAAGGAGCTGTCTCTACCAGCTTCAGCAGGCCTGAGAAGGAACTCCACTACCCTCATCCTTTCAAGTCACAGAGAGTTGTTTTTTTAATGTTTCCTGTATTAAAATATATCATCTTCTGTTTCTTAGTGTGTTGTGCCTGTTATAGTAGGATCTGTTTTGAGCAGTGCTGTGCTATAAGGAAATGTGTGTGGCATTATGGGCAGGCATGCGTGATATGTGTTAAATAGTTTGTGTTTAGAAGTTAATACTATCTTGTAGTGATATAAGTATTTTCTGTGAATGAGTCCTTGTTAATGTACCTGTGCTATATGGCATTAGTGTGTTTTTTGCCACTCTCTGTGGTCATGTGACTCTCTAGTGCAGGGGAGAAAGGCTTTGCTTGCATGTGTGCATGTAGAAAAGTGGGTGATGTACAGATGTGGGTGAGGGAACAACATTCTGATCCTTATTAATCAGAAATTGGAATATAAAGGGGTTCTATTTTTTAAATAAATGCTTACAGTTGTTATATACACCAGAAATAACAATAAACTGTCCATTCTACACTGAAGGGATAATTTTCAAAAGGATTTACGCATGTAAATGGGCTTTTGAAATTTGCTACAATGTATGCTGTTGAACTGTCAAAAGATTTTACGCGCATAAGTTACACTTTTGAAAAATGCTACAATATACGGCGCTACTTTTACACACTGAAATCATTTTGAAAATTACCCTTCAATTATTTAAGGATGGAGCAATTGAAATGATCCCTAGGTAAATTATAGTAGAATGGCGGCCCGTTGTTAGCTAGACCTTCACCAGATGCAGTTGCTAGAATAAATTGCTGTAATGCAGGCCTGCATGTACAAATAAACTTAAAAATGTAAAACAAATCGTAAATACCATATAATATTTTGTCACATATTTTTGTAACTGAATTGAAAATCAAATCTTTCTTTACATTTGTCCTGAGTAGTATTTTCCTTTCTGTACAGTTCTTGATATCGCCTGTCTTTTCTATCTTCTCTGGACTTTTTCTGATTCCTTTTTTCATTTTACCTTTTTAGCCTTCAATGTGTCTCATCCTTTTTCCCTCTTCATCTCATTTCTATCCATTTTTCTCTTGCCCACCTCTCTGCTCTTCATCATCCTCTCTTCTCTGCAGATCTCTCTGCATCTTTCACTGCCCTCCTACCTCTTCAGCTCTCCCTTTTCTTTCCAACTACATCTTCTACCTCCCCCCGATACAGTAAGGACGCGGTAGAAAGAGTGCGGCAGTGCCGGGCGCACCCGCGTTTGCCACACACACAGTTCGGATGACATACCGCTCGATACAGTATTTAAATGGCATGCAAATTCAAGCCACGTCCAAAGCGCATCCAAGAAGCGTCCATGAAGCGCAATCCATTTTACTGAATAGGCGCTATAAAATTCCCATGGGGAATCTTGCCTCACCATGTTCTGTGATTATGTTCTATAGAATAGTTCTCATGATTTTTCATGGCACTGAAGTCAGATTCACCAGTCTATACTTTACTGGATCACTTCTGGAGCCCTATTTAAAGATTGGGCTAACATTGGCCAGCATCCAGTCTGTGGGTACAATAGACGATGTTAATGATTGGTTACAACTTACTGTAATAGATCTGGAATTTAATTTTTTAATTCTTTCAGAACTCTGGGGTGATTACCATTTGGTCGAATTGATACACTGGTTTGTCAGTCTGCCTTAGTGATTTGTTTCAGTTCTTCTAAATCATCACCATTGAATACAGTTTCCAGTATGGGTATCTCCCCAACATCCTCTTTAGTAAACACCAAAGCAAAGAATTCAATTGGTCTTTCCTCGATGGCCTTATCTTGCCTAAGTGCCCCTTTAACCTGTCGATCATCTAACGGTCCAGCCAACTTCACAAGGCTTCCTGCCTTGGATATAATTTAAAAAGTTTTTATTATATGTTTTTGCTTCTATGGCCTGTTTCTTTTCAAATTCTCTTTTAGTCCACTTTATCAGTCTTTTACATCTAACTTGACAATGCTTTAGATTTTTCCTATTTTCGACAGATGGATTCTTTTTCCAATTTTTGAAAGAAGCTCTTTTGGCTAAAATAGCCTCTTTCACCTCACTTTTTAACAATACCAGCAGTTGTTTGGCCTTCCTTCCACTTTTTTTTATGCGTGGAATGCATCTGGACTGGGCTTCCAAGTTGGTATTTTTAAACAATGACAAATCCACCTAGAGTGCACACACTTTGTCAAATAAATCTACACACCCGAAGAAAGGTAAAGACGAAAAACAGAATAGACAATGTCTTAAATGGCTCCACTACTAGCACTGTCATTGATATCGAGGTATCAGCAAGTCAGAAATGTGTATGACCAATTCACGCCGCTGCTGGTCAACTCTATCATTAACCTCCAAATAAGTCTTTTTTTAAAGACATTTTTGCTCGCAAAAAAACCTCCTTATAAGTGGCTTGAAAATCCAACGTCACTTATAATGTGAGCAGTTTCTACAACCAAAAAAACCAAACCCTCCTGACACCAGCTGGTGTTTCATTCAGATAAACTGCTTCAGGGGAAACATGGAACAGTATTTAAATTGCTGATGCTTTGACTTTGTCTAATGACGCCTTAAGATGCAATGGTCTCATGGATAACAGCATAGGCCAGTGAGTACCGTTCAGTGTTTCACCTGAAGCAGTTTGTCTGAACGAAACACCAGCTGTTGTCAGAACTGTGTGTTTTTTTGGTTGTAGAAACTGCTCACGTTATAAATGATTTTGTATTTTCAACCCACTTATGTGGAGGTTTTTTAGCAAGCAAAAATGTCTTTAAAAAAAGACTTTTGTTTGGAGATAAATGATAGTTGGCCATATAAGTCTGGTTTGCTGATACCTCCTGATATATCAGTGACAATGTTAGTAGTGGTGTCATTTAAGACATTGTTTATGCCTTTTTTTGTCTTTCTTCCAGTTATTTTTAAACAATGACCAAGCCTGATGTAAACTCTTAACCTTCGTAGCTTCATCTTTCAGTTTTTTTTCTAATTATTTTCCTCATTTTATCAAAGTCTCCCTTTTGAATGTTTAATGCTAGACATGTAAATTTACTTAATATCCTCCCTTCATTCATTAAGTCAAATTTGATCGCACCATGATCACTGTTGCCGAGCGACACTACCACCATTACCTCTTGCAGAAAATCATGCATTCCACTACGAATTAGCTCTTTAATGGCTCACCCTCTTGTCTGTTCCCAGACCAATTGCTCCATGAAGCAGTCATTTATTACCTTTCTAACATGTCCTGATGTTACATTTATCCAGTCAATATTGGGTTATTGAAATCTCCCGTTATTACTGTGCTGCCAGATTTGTTAACTTCCTTAATCTGTTAACATTTCATCATTCGTCTGTTCATTTTGGCCAGGTGGACGGTAGTATACTTCCACCACTATACTCTTCTCCATCACACATGCAGTTTCCACCATAAAGATTCTACTGTGCATTTAGTCTCCTGCAGGATCTTTATCCTTTTGGATTATATGCCATTCCTGACCTAAAGTACTATCACCTAACTAAGTTGATTCACCTTATAGTGATAATCTTCGTACCTTGGTATAGTACTGTCCTTTTGGTTATCCTCCTTCTACCAGGTCTCTGAGATGCCTATTATGTCTACCTCTTCATTCATGCTATATATTCAAACTCTGCCATCTTAATTTTTAGATTTTTAGCTTTAGCATACAGACATTTTAAAGTATGTTTTTTGTTGTATTAGTCTACTTATCAGTTAATAGCAGTAATTTGGACTCTTTTAACTCAGGTGGTTCTTTACTTTTAGACATATGGGCTACTTTTGCTTTTGTTGGAACATCTCTATCAGGATGCCGTTACGCCTCTGTTATCTTAGTATCCTTTGAAGATGACTCCCTCTGAAATATATGCTGTGGAGCAACTGTCAGCTTTCCCCCATGTTCTGGTTTAAAAGCTAATCTATTTCCTTTTTGAAGGTTAGCACCAGCAGCCTAGTTTCAACCTGATTAAGGGTGGTCTCGGGGGGGGGGGGAGGGGGTTGGGGAAGGAGACATCCAGTTATTGGATACATATGTGCCTTGTCCCTTAATAATTAAACCAATACCACCCCAGACCCCCCCCCCTTTCTCACGTTGTTTAATGTATTAAATCTTTGTGTTTTTCTGTTACACCGTGGTGTTACTCAATCTTGAAATGAATATTGTAATGGACAACGTCTCTATTTGAAAACACCTTTTTTTTTTTTTTTTTTTTTTTTTTTTTTAAATAACAAAAAAAATTTTTTTAAAGGTGGGGTGGAAAGTTTCATACAATGATGTTATGCCATTACCACCATGTAATGTGCTGTGCTCTTATAATCATTAACCAACCTCCTCCACCTTTTTGGATTTTTTTGTGTCTGCAATGCTTTTTCTTGCCATGCCACACTCTTTAAACAACCAATGTGATTTATAAAATGCTTATAAGACTTTTTTGCAAAAATGTTTTTTCTTTTATCTCGCCCATACTCGGCGCCATTATGTTACCAACATCAATTGCTTGATCCTTCGTTCTAACAAAATTATTAGCTTTAACAATACCGACTTATCTGAATTGAATTACTGCTCCCAATGAGGCCTCGTTTCAAATCCAAAGATTTTGCTTCAGGGGATGTTGTTTCAATGTTCAATGTCGGTTTCCAAGTAGGCGCATTTTCTGCACTCCTCTTTCTGGTTTTTTCAATGTTATGCGGCATCTCGTTGGATGATCATTCCCGGGTTCTGTCCAATTCTTCTCTGTATACCTGGACCTTTTTGTACCTCCCCCGCGGACTTTCATAACCTCCTATCCGGCTCTGGTCCAGATTGAACGAACATAAATCACGGTTACAGACACAAACACTGACAGCTCCGATTGTAACACACTGTGTCCAATTTCATCATAAATTTGAACATATTCAGTGGACTGTATTAGATCATGTACAAGCATCGAAACGAGGGGGGAATCAGGTCCGGACATTAAACCATAGGGAAGCATACTGGATTTTCACATTAAGAACGCAAGCACCAGATGGCTTAAAAGAAGAACTAGAGTGGAGTTCTTTGATCTGACTTTGTAATGACGTGGATGGAATGTGGAGCCGGATAGGAGGTTTTGAAAGTCCGCAGGGAGGTACAAAAAGGTCCGGGTATACAGAGAAGAATCGGACTGCGCCCGGGAATGATGATCCGATGAGACGCCGCATAACATTGAAAAAACCAGAAAGAGGAGAACCCAAATGTCTCTGGTTATCTGCCTTTCTGAGGCCAAAAAAGAATTTGGGGATAATTGAACCCACATTTTAGCTCAGAGCTTGACTCTGGAAGAGACCTGCTAGTGCAGTAGAAACCTTTTCAGGAGCAGGGACAGGGAGTTCTTTCATTGGAGCCTTCCCTAATTAACTTAGCACTATGTTCTGCTACCCAGTGAACAGAACAATGAAATGTGCTTGCAAGGTATAAAATAAAGTCTATAGATAAACTGCAATGATTCAAATGTAGGCAATATCTTGTGAATGTCTTTTCCTGTAGGTACATACATTAATAAATAAAACAAGATGATACAAATAAAAAAAAAAAAGCCACTTAATTTCTCTTGCTTGGTGTTATCTCTCGTGAGCAGCCACGGGTTGGAAAACAGCCAGGATTACAAAAAAGGAGGGCAAACTGGTTGGTTCCACACAAACTCACTCTTTCTTTATAAGCAAACCCAGAAATACAGTGTAGATGCTGCTTACCTCAGCAGGACAATCAGGTTGCACAGTTCTTGCATAGGCGGACTCCCCTGCCTTCTCTCCGGGGCCTCCCTCACCCTTCTGGGCCTTGCCTTCTCATCCAAGGCTGCAGGGATCTTCCCTGGCCCACAATCCCTTACTGGGTTGGTTCTTAAGGAGGTCTGGGCCAGATAGATGTGGCAAGTCCTTGAAGGTATTCCGAGGGAGTTTTTTTTTATACACTCCCTCATAGTTGCGTATATTAATTTAATCATGCATCTACTTTTCCTTTTATAGCTTAGCATTTTATGTTTTCTCAGTTTGAAAAGAACTGAACAAGTTGAACACAAAATCGGGGTGGCGGGAGGGGAGATGCAGAGAGGAAAAACGTCGCATGGATCTTTGGAAAATATTCCACATGAACAGAATGGAAACTGTAGAAATCATCCATTCAATGGAAAGCAAATGGAGCCAAAGCAGACTCTTGTTCTTCCTTCTGTCAAAGAATCACTGCATTCTCACTGCCTAGTATTCAGCCATTCTCGTAATTCCCCAGTCTGAAAAACATCCGGAGTAACATCTCTTTTCTTGCACAATCAATGCGCTCTCTAAAGATGCCCAACTTGTAAGGGGGAAAAAAAAAAAGATCTATAACATGAAACATATCTAAATTCAATTATTTGGTAGGGACAGATATTCTGTTAATTAGACATACAGTTCTGCAGTCAAATTACAGATGCTAGATTCTTTAATCTTCATTAACGCCCAAAGTACTTCCTCTATTAACCTTTTCTCTCCCCCCTCCCCAAATCAGGTAGTATTTATTTATTTATTTATAATCTTTTCTATACCGTCGCTAAGTCATGTACCATTGCAACAGTTTACATGTAGGCACATAAATTAATGTAGGTGAGGGCGTACAATAGTACATTCTAACAGGTGCCGCTAAAGGTTCGGTTACAATATATCATTAAAGACAATCAATAGTAACTAACAGAAATAGATTTCCTTTTCTTAAAGGGCTTTGTTGGACTCACCCAATAGTAACTTTTCTTTATTCAGTAGGACAATTATTTTAAATCATATATTAGAAATATGTGTGTATGTAGAAAGGGTAAGGTAGCTCAGCATAATTTAGTGATAGTATGCTGAATGGCTTGCTTTGGGGATTTTCATAGGTGTTCCAGCTATGCTAGATTTCCGGAAAGTGATTTAATTAAATTGTTACTGTGAAATCCTGGGTCTATTCCCCCCCACCAGGCAGAAGGCTGGTCTTTCCTGTTAAGGAGCAGAAATAAATAAAATAAAAAATTTTTTTGAATGACGTGGAAATCATGTTTTGGGGCTCTTGTATTGCCTCAGTTGAATATGCTATTAATAAATTGGTGGACCAGTGATGACAGCAATCCCAGTGGCCAGCTCCCCTTCATAAAAAGCTCTGTGTGCCATACGTATTTCTTTATGACATCTAGAAGTTCCTAAATAACAGAACTTCTATAGGGTTGTCAACTGGCTCCATGTTTTCAGGGCCAACTCTTCCGTCCTGGTTTCACTCCTGCTGCACGCGGGGAAAGCAGAACTACACGTTGATGCATGCCATGGGATAAACTAGGATTGGATCCAACCTGTCCCAAAAAAAATGGAGCCAGTTGATAGATCTGGTCTTACAACAGGGCAGCAAGATGGCTCCACAATGACCATGATAGAAAAAACACTGACTTTTATTATAAATGTTCAGATTGGTAATGTAAAGTTTTGTAAGATCTTTGACCATTTATGAAAATTATCTTTTTCCTTGTATATAATTATAGGATCTTAGGGAGGTTTGCTGACCTTAGTTGGCCAGCGCATCAGTTCCTAATTTGGATAAATTGATACTGGTGTAGGAAATTAGGAGCTCCTACAGTGCCAGCCTTAGAAACTGTCTCCTCTAATTGGACTTTCTCCGCTAGACAAAGTGAGTTGAGCTTATGTGGAAGAACCTTCAAATCTCACTTAGTATTGCTTTCTTTTTGTTGCCTGGAATTTCCTTCTCCTTTTCAACTTCTAGTTCAATCAAAACAGTCCTCCGTTGGGCTATAGTGCCATGAGCCTTCATTCACAACTACCTCTATACTTGTAACCCCTTTCCAGCTCAGCTCAGCCATCATAGTCACAGTCCTTAGCCAGGTGCCCCCAACTGCAGCTCCCTCTGGAACTCGACTAAAATGGACCCTAAATCTTGCTTCTAAGTATTGCCATTGAGGGATGATTGAACTTGCCCCCCATCTCTTTTCCCCACCCACTGGGCTGGGATCCCTGCCTTTACACCAATCTCCAGCACCGGCAACCCGGCAAACAGAAGCCTGGCTTGGCAATAGAACACCGATCCTCCTACATAGTAGTATTACTGCTCCAGAACCATCAGGCCAGACCCACTAAGTAATTAAAAAAACAAACAAAAAACAATGAATTACAAAATATGCATTCATGCCAAGGTCAATTGACTGAAGACTGATGCCGCTGCCTTGAAATGTTGCCCATTATACTCCCTTTGGCGTTTAAGGAAATGGGGAGTGAAATGAATGGCAGGGTAAGCCGCAGTTATCCTTGTGTCATGGAGTTTTGGACCTGTTGATGAGCCTTGCATTTCTAATGCATATTTTGTAATGAAATGTATTCTTAATTGGCTGACACTGGTTCATAAGTGTGCACCTGATTGCTTTCTCACCTTGTTTTGTGTTTTTTGGCAACATGTCATTCATTTTTTTTTGTTTTTCCATATTTACAAGGGCTTTTTCTAGGCTTTTTCTTAACTTCCCTGCCTGATTGAGATTTGAATACCTGTTTTCACCATAGGAAAAACAGATCCATGAATGCTTTGGAATGGTAGCTAACAAAGAGAAAACCAACCAAAACATACCCTTGTGATATTGGAGATATAGCCAAGGAGATCATGATGGGTTCATAGGAGATATCCACACTATTTCATGGGCATCTCTATAGCCCATCTGCATGCAAAAATATCTACAATACCTGAATGTCATCCACTTTGAAGTACCAAAAAGCGGAATATAAATAATAATCATAAAAAAACAAAATACTGATCACATCTCCCTAATCTCGGTACTCGTTATCATTGTTAATATTCCTTTCTATATATCCTTTGTCAGCGATCTTTGAAGTACTGGTGTATGTGGCCTTGCACCATGGAGGTGGCTGCTTTTGTGTTTCTGAAGAGCCAGAGCTGTAAAAGGCATTGTAGTCCTATGTAAAGGCAATGCATGCAAGCTATTCATGGAAGAGTATAAAGAAAAGAGCACTGGGATAGCAGAAGGATTTGTTTGACATGATTTGCTTGGGTAGCAGCTGGTATAAGTTTGACTGGAAACTTATTTGGATGGCATAAAACTACTGGTGCCCTCCTGTTTGTCTCTTCCTGCTAGAAGGTAATGAAAAATACTTTAACATTGAAGATGGGAAAGCCTACTTTTCTGAGGCTTAATTTGTTAAAGTTGAAAATTATGTAAATGCACCTATTATCCTGAAATTGTTGAACTTGTGGTTCCTGTTATGTCATGATCGTTAAGATTCTTGCTTTGTTCGTGATCTGCGTGAGTCGAAAAAAGAGAAGAAGCTCTCCAATGAAGCACTAATAAGATTGATGTGGAGCTCTTTCTTTTTTTTTTTTTGTGCACACCATCTTAAGATGTTGCTAATGTACTGTGTGTGTGTTTTTCCCCCTGGAAGATCTCTCAGTAATGACAGGATTATTTTTCTTGAATTGCAAAATGTTGCCTTCAAACATCCTGCAGAATAGCACAGAAAAGAATGAGAGTAATTGGGATGAGTGCTTTCTTCTAATTCAACTAATTATAATTATGGTGTGTTGCAAGAGATATCTTATGTGTTTATGTGATGTAACAAAAGAGCCCTGTAGAGGACTTGTGTTAGCTTGGGTGTAGTGAAATCAGAACAATGCAGACTGAGGAAGCAAAGGCTAAACTGCTATTTGTATAGAAAAAGAGGAAGATAGATATATAATTTTATATGGTCATAAAGGTTTAGAAGAAACCTGTATGAAATCAGGACCCAGAAAATATTATTTTAAGTGTTTGTTAAAATATGTCTAAATAAATAATCAAAGTACTGTATTCCCGGAAGTGTGAATGATGTTTTCCATAACATAAGGCATCTTTAGACCCCCAACCCTCAAAGTCTGAGAATTATCCTGGAACAGACATTCACATACATAGTAACAGCAGATAAAGACCATATGGTCCATCCAGTTTGCCCAGCAAGCTGCTTATGGTTGTAACTGCCGCGCCTTGCAGGTTACCCCCAAGCCTTCTATTAAGGGTAGTAACTGCCGCTCCATGCGAGTTACCCCGAAGCCTTCTATTAAGGGTAGTAACTGCCGCTCCATGCGGGTTACCCCCAAGCCTTCTATTAAGGGTAGTAACTGCCGCTCCATGCGGGTTACCCCCAAGCCTTCTATTAAGGGTAGTAACTGCCGCTCCATGCGGGTTACCCCCAAGCCTTCTATTAAGGGTAGTAACTGCCGCTCCATGCGGGTTACCCCCAAGCCTTCTATTAAGGGTAGTAACTGCCGCTCCATGCGGGTTACCCCCATGCCTTCTGTTAAGGGTAGTAACTGCCGCTCCATGCGGGTTACCCCCAAGCCTTCTATTAAGGGTAGTAACTGCCGCTCCATGCGGGTTACCCCCAAGCCTTCTATTAAGGGCAGTAACTGCCGCTCCATGTGGGTTACCCCCAAGCCTTCTATTAAGGGCAGTAACTGCCGCTCCATGCGGGTTACCCCCAAGCCTTCTATTAAGGGTAGTAACTGCCGCTCCGTGCAGGTTACCCCCAAGCCTTCTATTAAGGGTAGTAACTGCCGCTCCGTGCGGGTTACCCCCAAGCCTTCTATTAAGGGTAGTAACTGCCGCTCCATGCGGGTTACCCCCAAGCCTTCTGTTGCACAGCCAAGACCATATAAGTATTGTACATTGCACGGCATTAACAATACACATTTTGATATGAAGATGGGTGGGTATAGCCTGAGTTTGGGAGAGGGCTCTGCTGTGTTGCCCTTATCCACATTCATTTTCTCTCTTACTGTTAGCAAGGGCCTGAGAATTCTGTGAAGGTCTGTGGGACTGTGCTTTGATAGTTTTCAAAAGTTTTTAGAGCTCGATACCCTGTTCTTTGTTCTTATTCAACCTCCTTTATATCTCGTCCTCTGTGGTTAGTCTGCTGATATTCTTTACTTTTTTTTTTCCTCTGGTTTGGTTATGTTGCTGTTTAAGAATCTCCTACCTTCAAGATTGGAGTAGATAACTCTTTCTTTTAAAGGTTTCACAAATTCTGGGTTTTCTTGCTAGGTGGCATTTTAATCTCATCAGTTCAGTGGCACTGTCACCCAGCCATTAGCTTCGCTGTTCAGTGCAAGCAGCACATCAGCACAGTAATCGTTTTCAGATTTACAAGCATTAAATATTTTAATTTAATGCCTTGGCTCTCTTGTAATTCATGCACTTAATTATATGATAATTACTCAAATGAAAGAGATACAGCTGCTGCTGTATCAATTCTTCTAGGAATCTGAGGGTTTTGAATTGGCTGTCGGTTTCCAAATTTTTTATTCTCCTAAAGCTGGTGGGAAGTTCAAAGTAAAATATTTTTTTAGGGCATGGACAAAGATGAATTGTAGGTATGGTTACCTTGACCCTCCCTTTTTCAGAGAGTATACTACATTTGGCAGCTAGGGGCCTGGGCACTGCACCAGTTGTTTTAACACCTCCTCGTGGACTATGCTCATTAAAGCAGTGGAATGATGCAAGGTCTCATTTTTGAGTCAACCTATATTGAAGAATAATTAAATCAAAAAGTATTTGTATGGAAGTGTGTGTGTCTCTGTGTGTGTGTGTATATATATATATATTTGTGTATGTGTGTGTGTGCATGCGTATATGTATCTTCGTGGACAAGTAGGACAAAAACACACAAGAGGGCGGCATCATGCAACAGCTTTGAACCAGATGTATGCTCTCTGTGCTCAAAAAGGGAAACCTTTTTGAGCATGTACAGGAGTTCTCACGCATCAGCCCCACATGAGTCTCCTCAGTCAGTTTTCTTCCACAGCCCCAGTAAGACATTCATCTCTCTCTCTCTCTCTCTCTCTCTCTCTCTCTTCTCTGGCCTGCATTTTGTATTGGCTAGTTTTTTCTGGAGTTCATCCTCCATTGTTACATTTTCATTTTTCTTTTCAAATGTTATGTTGCGGAGTCTCAATAGTCTTAAAAAAAATTGTGTTAGTCTTTAATAGTTCATCACGTTGATGAAACAATCTTTTAAAAATGTAAAAAATGCATGTTATTTATTTATTAATTGGGTCTTATATACCGTCACTCGGATTCCATAGTAACAGTTTACAACAATAAATACATTATAAACAGTAAAACAGCCAGATAAGACATAAGACAATATAAAACTTAAAAGATTTCAACTAATAGTGACATTTCATAAAATAGCGACATTTCATAAAATTCATTTGCAAAATGTCAGCAGCAGATCTACACAAAATTTGCCTAAGGTGTCTTGGATCATTACATGACACTTAATTGTGAGCTTGTGCCAGAATGTCACCAAGAGCAGTCAGGTACAAACAGCTGAAAATATTCCTTGGAGGAATCGTCTCCTGAAGGCAGGAAAGCCTCAAGTTTGAGGGGACCCTATCTTCTTAAAAGAAAAAGGCCTGAGTCACCCAGCCATCAAAGCAGAGAATCTGCTTCTTTCTCTTATTTTTGAGGGAATCTCCATCAGGTCATGTTGGTGAAATGGTCTTCAACACCCTCAAGGAAAAAAAAAACCATGGAGCCGAAAAAATAGGCTCAATCTTCTTCAATGCCATCAGAGCCAACCAAATTGGCACCATGCTATTTGATGGCACTGAATTTGGCACTACCAACCTTGGCATTTACCATGACAGAGCTGTATAAGTTGGAGCTGAAAAATCAGTTTCCATTGATTTTTGGTACCAAAATCTGACTCTTATCAGTAACATTCCAACTGCATAAGGAGAGCACAGCATTTGTCCGGAGGTTGTGGCATGATTTCATTTAGCATTATATGAAAGTGATGCCTCTACCTTCTCAAGAATGCTTGTCAGTTCTGGAAAGATTCTCCAAACATTTCAATTCACCTTCACAAATTGAGCCTTTCCAAAAGAAAAGGAGAAGCCGAAATCTTCATGAGATCTCGCCACTCCTCCGATATATATCAGCCTTTCCAGAGTCTCCAGGTATTCCAGAAGATCCATACCCTCAGGGATGTTCCACACTACCAGAGGATCTTTCTTACTTAGCTTTTATTCAAAGATTGGCAGAGTCCATACCTTTTCCTATACAGAAAGACCAAGAAATGACTGAAGGTTTTTTTGGGAGTTCTCAAATTTATTAAGACTCCTAAGCAACCATCAGCTGTGGCAGTGCACAAGGCCTTAAGGCAGGGGTGGGCAAGTCCAGTCCTCGAGGGCTGCAAACCAGTCTGGTTTTCAGGATACCCCTAATGAATATGCATGAAATAGATTTGCATACAACTGAGGCAGTGTGTATGCAGGTCTCTTTCATGCATATTCATTAAGGATATCCTGAAAACCCGACTGGTTTGAGGCCGTCGAGGACCGGAATTGCCTACCCCTGCCTTAAGGGATTTTCAATAAAAATTATTGAAAATTATTTGTTATACCAGTTGCCAGATGAATTTCCCCCAAATACAGGATCAGAGATTGTCAGAATCATATAAGATACAATTACAGCATGATTCAGTAGTGGTAGAACTGGCGCTAGGTAGAGCTAATAAATCAAAGATTTATGCGCACACACCCCAGACAAAGAATGCAGATATCTTGATAGTGTGAGGGGAAAATGATACTAGTCTTCCATGCTTCAGAATAGAATTTTGGCTCACCAAGTTCAAATAATATTTCTAATAGGATCTTCAAAGGATTAAAGAGGACTTTGCCTCCTTGTCCCTGGAACTTCAAACAAGGTTTCAAACCCATTTATCAGAAGTAGATGAGTGTTCAAAACGTCTGATAAAGTCTGTACCTGACAATTTTGATATTTTATCTAAAACATCAGCAATAGCAATTGCAACTAGAAGACTGGCCTGGCTCAAGGCTTCTGGCCTTAGAGAGGACATCCATGACAAATTGGCTGATGTTTCTTGTATTGTTGGTAGTCTTTTTGGGGGTAAAGTCAACAAGACTTTAAACATCACGAAACAGCAGTACACAACTCTTCAGACTTTGAGTACTGCTACACCAGATCCAGCAGCCTCTGAAAGGAAGTATCAGCCTTATAGTAGGCAATTCTATTACTTGTGAAGATGCTACAATCCTTATCAGTATCGGAGACAGTGGTACCAATCACAGTAACCACCACAACAATCAATAGTCAAGCAATATACTAGAGAGAGGCCTCAGCTCAAGCTCCCCAAAAACAAGCAAGTGCCATCTATTGGGGGAAGGTTTCAATTTTTTCATATACATGGACCCATATCAGCACGGGTCAGTGGGTTCTCAGTATTACCCAGATGAGTTACAGGCTAAATGTCGAAAATCTTCCTCCAGTATCTTACCAATTATCACATCCAATATTCAAGTATCAGTTACACATGATAGGATAGGAGACAATAACTCTCCTCATGCGACAGAAATGGACGCAACTTCAAAGAGAAATAAAGGGCTTTACTCAAGATATTTCCTAATACCAAAAAAGTCAGGTGACATTAGTCCTATTTTGTTTTAAAGGGAATTAAACAAGTTGCTAAAACGAGAGAAATTCAAAACAAACTCAATAGTAACCATAGTTTTACTATTGATCTGCAAGGATTGGTTAAATACATTGGGTTTCAAGGATGCCTATACATACATTCTCATTCATCCAGAAAATAGCTCAGTGGAACGTGATCATTACCAGTACAATGTCCTGCCCTTCAGCATAGCAGCAGCTACAAGAGTCTTCATGAAATGTTTTCTAGTAGTAGCAGTTAATCTGAGGAAAAACAATGGCTAGCTATTAATATTGATCAGATAATTCAGGGAAGCCAATGTGTCAACATCTCTTACAGTTCACACTCTTCTCACATTTGGGTTTGTCCTTAGCTATGAGAAATCACACCTAACACCTTCTTGGCACCGGGAATTCATAGGAGCGTAACTGCATATATAAATAGGCAAGGCTTTCCTTCCTGCTCAAAGGATGTCCAGTCTACCATCTCCAATAAGTTCATTGCACAGTCTAGCTTTAGTCTCTGCAGAATGATTCATGATACACTAGGTCACATGGCAGCTACAGTATACTCAACTCCATATGGATACCGCAGTGGTACTTCAGGCATTTCTGGCACTAAGTACTCTATCTGTATCTCACAAAGTACCAATCACTCTTCTATGCAACTATCTAGATTTGCAGAGTCAACCTTCCAGCTTTCTGCGCTGTCCTCTCCGTGTTCAAGTAATCCTAACGATGGATATATCTAATCATGCATGGGCAGCTCACTTAGGACAACTATGTTCTCGGGAAAATTGGAGGAATAGTAGAATTTACAGCTATAGGATGAGAATATCTGTCAATGGGTGGGAAATAAGGTTTCCACCTCATCCAATTCAACCCAGACAGGCTGGTCCAGTCCTGGATTTTGCCCCAGTGCATGCATGAAAATGTAATCCAACTTCTCTAATGGAAATCGTAACTATATGCATGCGGTGGGCAAAACTAAGGTTGGATCCAAATATTAGGGTTGACTACCCATTACCAGACATCGTCATCCTGTAGCTGTAAATTCTGCTGTTTGCTTCCATCATGGGGAAATCAGTGTTCCTATTAAGCTCCTTTGTGTTTGTTAACTTTGAATGTGCTATTACCTTTTGGATAGTTTGGAAGGTATCTTTTACTGTCCTTATGGTAAGGTCATTGATGTAATGGTCTGGTCTGGAAAAACGTTCTCCCACAGGAGTTCCAGAGAAGGAAAATGACTCAGAGACCTTGCAGCAGCCATGCGTAAAGTTTTTCTGTTGCTGCTGCTGTTCTGAATGTTGAAAATCTGAAATTCTGGTCAATTCCTTTGGTTGGGGGGGGGGGGGGGAGCGGGAATGGGTGCTGAAGGGGCACTGTGGATATTTAGTAAGAAGTTTAACTTGTAGTATTTGGCAGTAGTTTGCAGTCTCCGTGCTCATTCTCCTGATTCCTTTGGAATGGATGCTGTTGAGCTGATGCAAGAAATTTTCGTGCTTGGTGAATGGCAGTAGCAGGCTTTTGGTTTAACTGCACTTCCGTTATATGTGGAGAATGTCTGCTTCATGACATCACAATGTCCCGTCTCCAGGAGACGTAATGCAGGTAGCTGCCATGTAATATCTCAAACTTACTATTGAAAGATGCTGGGAGTTACATTTTGTTTTATGTAGGCTGAAAACATCTGATGTTCTGGAACCATACATACTGTAAGTGATGCAGCAAAAAGTTGCATTTTACTGTCTTTACTGTAGTTGCTGAGAGGTTCGGCACTTTTCTGGCTAGAGGCTGAGACTTTTGCTTAAGAGAGGAGTGCTGGTCTATTTATTATTTTTGTGAAAATTGATTCCACTTCTGACACCGCAAGAGCAGTGGCATCACTGAGTAGTTTAATAACTTTCTAGTCATCAGTGATCACAATCCTGAGTGGGGGTTTTTTTTTGTTGTTGTTGTTGTTGTTTTTTTCACCCCAAATGTTAAGTTGTGCACAAAGAGTTACAAAGTTAAGCCCTGTATGCAGATAGCTTTCAGCTCCCTTACAGCGGCTGTGGAGCCGTGCTGATAAGATTAAAAGCAGCTCCCAGCCCAGAATGGAGCACAGAAGAGAGCTGCCTGCAAAGCCAAGCTGGGGAGAGAAGCCCTGCAGAACTGTTATCTTGGGCCAAATTTCCAACCCGAGTGAAGAAAAAGAATATAACTTGGGGGGGGGGGGGGGGGGGGCGGCGAGGGAGAAGTTGTAATGTGAATCGGTTGAGTTATTTGTGATCGGATATACCCCTTTCTTCCAAAGGCTGAATGTTAGCGTGCCATGAAAGATTCTGTTCTGGGTACACTGAAATCTTTCCAGTCAGGTTGGCCTTAGCATAGTGAATTTACAGGCAAGCTTGTTGACGCATTTTCCAAGCTTGACAAACTTTTACTGTCTGCAGATTTTTAGATATAGGGACTGTATGAATCCTAGTAGTAAAGCATCAGAAAATGCACTGAGTTTCCACTGTTATTTAATGCTCAGTAAAATATAGCATCAGTGCACTCCTAAATGGAAAAAAAAAAAGGTCTTCTAACTTATTTTCTCCATGATTACTTGAGTGCACACATCTGTTAGAACATTCTAACGCCCTACGGAGTCTCTCTGGGAGTTGCTACGGGAGCACGTGGCTTCTTGATGTGCTTTGCAGGGGCTTCGTGCACCGCCCAGGGAGGCAACATAAGTTACTTTGATGGACTCCAAATCCCAAATCATACAAAAATGACTTTTCATCAAAGAAAGAAAATACATGTACAGAGTAAATGGTGTAACGTTTTTGTTCTGCACACCATTAGGGAACATTTAAATCACTAATTTTTATTTTTGACTAGAGTGACTAATCTCTTCAGTACCTAGTGAGACCTGATTTAGTAAATCCACCTATTAATGGCAATGATTTTGGCTATTCTAAGAAGTCATAGTAGGTTGTGATAACCTTTTAGAGTACCTGCAAGTAAAAGAAGAACATAATAATTGCCATCCTGGGTCAGACCAAGAGCTCATCAAGCCCAGTATCCTGTCTCCAACAGTGGCCAGCAAGATCCCAAACAGTAACTTCACTGCTGCTGTGCAGTGCTGAGTAGTGACTATTCCCTGTCCATTTGGTTAATAACCATTTATGAACTTCTCCAGGAAATTGTCCAAACCTTTTTAAAGCCAGGCTACACTAACTGCCTTAACCACATTCTCCAGCAATGAATTCCAGAGCATTAATTATGCATTAAGTGAAAAAGAATTTTCTCCAATTTGTTTTGAATGTGCTACTTGCTAACTTAATGGAGTGGCCCCTAGTCTTATTTTTTGAAAAATAACTGATTTATATTTACCCTTTCCATTCCAGTCATGATTTTATAGACATCTATTATATCCCCCTCAGCTACCTCTTCTCCAAGCTGAGCAGCCCTAACCTCTTTAGCCTTTCCTTATAGGGGAGCTGGTCCATTCCTTTCATCATCTTGGTTGCTCTTCTCAGTAACTTTTCCAATGTAACAATATCTTTTTATGAGATGTGGCAGCCAGAACCGCACACAGTTCTCCAGGTGCAGCCTCACCATGGAGCGATACAGAGGCATTATGACATTTTCCGTTCTATTAACCATTCCCTTTCCTAATAATTCCTAACATTCTGTTTGCTTTTTTGACTGCCGCTGCACACTGAGCTCAGGATTTCAAAGTATTTTTAGTGCATGAGTTTTTTGGGACCGCACAAGTCCGTCCTTCAGATGTCTTAGGAGATTTCGGTGGAGGGGGAACTGTTCAGTTTTAAAATCTAAAATTTCCAACGGAAGCATTGTAAAGGTCTGATCTAATAATTACGTAGCATGGCCATAACATTGGCCCTTTCTCTTGGATGATGTCCACTGAATGTGTGACCATTTAATTCACTGTCAACATTTAGAACATTTCAACATGACATAGATGATATAGAATACCTTAGGGCATGGAGGAAACTGGTTATGCTGTGAGCGGGAGATTTTTGAATACCTCCTTTGTCCATAATTCTTCCCAAAGCAGCAAGAGAGTTTCCCCGTGCCTTTGTTAGGAATAACAGTTTCACCCTGATTTATTCTTTTAGAATCCTCTGTTGTTATGGCACCTTTTAGATGTTCCCATCACGGTGGAACCTTTCCGTGAGTTTGGCATGTGATGCATCAGACCATTCTTGGTCAGGCCACGCTTGCTGTGGAAGTACCCACCACTGCGCCAAGCCCCAGGAGCATCCCATTTCTGCAGCTTCCTCCATCTGCTTCACGGGCAGTCAGCGGGCAGGGCGGGGGTGGGGGTGGGGCCATGTGAGTGACTGAGGAGGGAAGGGGTGGGAAACATGAGCATGTAAAAGGAAGGAGAAACTTGGGTGCTGGGGATGAACATGTAAATGATGTGACGAGAGGGCGGGGATAGGCAGAGGTGGCTTAGTTTAAGAACCTCACCCCCCCCCCCCCCCCACACACACAGATAGTTTCTAAAGTTTACCCATGTTTGTTTTTGGTCGACATTTAGTACCATTAAGCCTCCTCAGTCAGCAAATTATAGCATCTAAATATAGCTTATGGTTTGAGAACAATGCAATTATCATCAGATATTGTAAAAGCTATTCCGCTATTGGTTGGTGTCAAATACCTAAATGACATCTTCATGTATATCTGACATGTACCCAGCCTTAAAGACCCATACTCGTTATTTTTATTGAATTTTCAATAAAAAAAAACAATGTCGAGGACCTAAAGCAGGATAATAATCGAAATAGAAATGGAATCAAATCAAGATTTTCATGCACTGTACCATATCACATGAACACCAAGCATTATGCTACCCTAAGCCTCCATCCCATCTTTTATTCACCCGCCGTAGACAGCCAGACACCCAAGCTTCAATAACCTGATACAAAAACAATTACAACCAAAGTGGAAGTGCTCCCTAAAAGGAGTCTATATCAATTATTAATTTTTAGAGCTCTCTGTAGCATCGTTAATACGTCCATTTCCATAGTCAACCAAACTTCTTTCAACCAGTCTTTCAAAGAAGGATAATTTAATATCTTCCATTTTGATAACCATGCCCTCCAACCAGCTAGAAGAAACTTCTGACTCAGTATGGTATGAGTACACGCCTCACCTGCTGGGATGGGCAGCCTCAATTTCAATTGCATTCATAGGTAACTCTCAAAATCCGTTGTCTTATTTGTTATTACCTGCCAAAACCTCACCACCTTTGGACAAATATTCAGCAGCATACCCCTTCTTCCAGTTGTCTTTGTTTTATGTTTTATTATGTTGCTTTACTTTGTAATCCACCTAGCACGGCAGGACTGATATAGGTGAATATAAGAACTTTTAAATAAATTAATTCTTCCACCATTCTTCCCCTCTAGTAGAAAAAATATCTTTACGAAGGGGAAGAATGTATATTGCTTTGCACATATATTGTATTAACCAAGATGGATCAGCCACATATGCTTCTGACAATCTCACCCCACTCTTCTCTGAAAGTCTTTATCCCAAGCTCCCTGTTTCATTTGTCTGATAACCAAGGCCAAAGATAATTTGTAAATGTTCTGATAACCCTGCATTTATTTCCCACTAGGACTCTTAATTTAGAGAGTTTAAAAATAGCCATGTCGAGCATTGTCAAAGTCTTGAAATCTTAGGCCAAACTCTCTCTGAACAGGTCAAAAGGATGCAGATGAAAAAAAAAAGTTGGAAAACCACGTAAATTTAAGCTGCCCTGAAACTGATTCCTGGCGCAAATGACCCCACTTCAAAAAGTTGACTGAAGGTATACAGGGAAGAGGAATGCACCTTCTATTTTACATAGTAACATAGTAATGATGGCAGATAACCAAATGGTACAATCCAGTCTGTCTAGCAATTTGCTTATGGTAGTAACTGCCCCATGTTAAGGGTACCTCCACCAGCCAGATCTTCAACATTTCTGAAAACAACAGAACCGGAGTGACTGGAGAAAACCACTGCAGCCTCTCTATCCCCCTGACATTCCTCCACTGCTACCAGTGACCCCTATACCTCTTTATATGGAATACCATCCCTTCAGAGGATAGCTCCTCCCGAGATCTAATCTGGCATTTTCCATATCATTACGGTGCTGCCAGGACATTGGTGATTGCCAGTGAGACAGAAAGCCCAAATATAGAAACCACATAATATGAGTAGAAAGTGGGCAATCCTAGTTTTATCCTGCTGCCTAACCTTTTGGATTAGTTTAAAACTAATCCAGACTTCCAAACAAAATCCACCATCATCTGTTTCAGCATAATTTTCAAAAGCAATTTACTTGGGATAAATGGGCTTTTTGAAAGTTTCTCATTCTCTACGTAACTAAAAAAAATGCATGTACTGTACCATAATGTGTGTACTTTTAACCACATTGGCCCTAAATTTCAGACTTGTCCGTGGTACAGCATTTAAACACATAAGTAGATGCACAGAGATTTATGCTAGTATTTTATAAACTGTGCGGCATGAGCTGCATAGTTTAGAAAATACCATGTAGTTCTGCTCCAAATGTAAGTGTGTATGTTTCAGTATGTGCAAATATTTGCAGTACAAAAATACGCATACATTCTCTGCCAATTTTATAAACATATGCATGTATGTTGTAGGTGCATAAAAATACATGTAGTGGTCCATATTCAAAAGCATTTGGTTGGCTAACTTAGAAGTTAGCTAGCTAAATAAATGTTTGGGCACTTATCCAGCTAAATTCTATCTGGTTAATAAGATTGGCTGGAATTTAGCCCACTAAATTAGGGGAGTTCCAGGGATGTGACTAATTTTGCTTGGGCCAAAGAGCTGTCCTAAAGTTAGGTGGCTATAGTTAGCCGGCTAGCTTTAAGATAGCCAGCTGTATTCAATAGTGCGGTATAACTAGCGAATGTACCTCCAAAGTTAGCCGGGTAAGATATTTTATAAATATATTTTATAAAGGGTGTGCATATGCCATTTTGAAAATACTTGTGTGTGTGTGTGTGTACATCAAATCACCTGTTCACTGATACCTCCGTCAGTTCACCCAGTCTTTTTCCAGTTCACCTAGACCAGGAATTCCCAGCCAGTCAGGTTTTCAGGAGCTTCACAATGGATACGCATGAGATAAATTTGCATATCATGGAGGTTCAGTATATGCAAATTTATCTCCTGCATATTCATTGTAGATATCCTGGAAAAACCGACTGGTTGTGGGGTCCCCAGGACAGGAAGCCCTGATCTAGACCCTTTAGCATTTCACCCTGAACCTCCGCCAGTTCATCCAGACCTCCCACCCAAAAACCATAGATAGCAAACAATTTCACTTGTGCAAGCCAATTAGTAGATGTAAATGTTTATGATTAAATTTGGTAACATGTATGCGGTTATCTCATACAAAATAGCAACTACCATGCGTATTTCTGAAACTCGTTCCCGTACACTCTTAGCCTGCCCCTTTTCTTTCTGCCAGTAAAAGCATATGGCAAATTGGAAAATACATGAGTACACTCAACATTTATAAAACACATAAAAGTGCAAAACTCCTTAGAAGGTGCAGAGGTGTTCCCAGAGTTGGGGTTAGGTCAAGGGTGAAACAACGAAAAAATGTCTACAAAGCCCACAGGTAAAAGGAAGCACATGGACTCTGCATCAAAACGTACAGTTTTGAAAACTGCCATGTTTTAAGTGGAGCAGAGAAAGAAGTAGGGTCTCTCAAAAGGAGGATAGAGATACATGGACTGCAGTTACCAAGTTATTCGAATCACATATACCTAGTCCAACCTACATAAAACCAGGCCTTTCCATTCACCCGAGTTCTCCCTAAGAGCAGCCATGTTCATTTTTAGAGGGTTCAAAATAACGTACTAATTCAGGTGCATTCTCCCATCGGTATTTATACCAAATACGTAAAATCAATGACGGTCAAATGCAAATCTTCATTTGAATTGCTATCGAGTAATGTTGCCATGATCATTAGGTTACCTGAAAAAACCTTTTTAATAAATGTAGTTTATTAGTCATGCAGGTCACAATCGTGGGAATTGGGAGCCAGGCAGGCGCAGGTGGAGGGAGACTTGATAAATGGGGAAAGCTATTTTGATATACTTTCTAAAGACACTTTACTCATGACCATAACAAGAAGTCATGGGGAGTGAAGAAAAGCTTGCAGTGCGTTGGAGGAAATTAAAGCTTTCATTTTCATCCATTAGGGGAGGTGTGTTAAATGTTGTGTCACCGGTAGTAATCTCAACTATAAAAATTCCTTATTCCGCTCCTTTCCTTATTGTCTTGTCTTTTTTTTTTTTATGTAATATGAGAGATATTCTTAGGATAGTGATTTTACAACCCAAGTCAAGGGGAAGCACAATCTAATATTGATAATTTGAACACATCGGAAGACGGGACAGGAGTGCATTGTCCTCGGAGCCATTCAGTTTCTCTGCAGAGCGTGGCTACAACAGGAGTTGCAATTGTTATCACTTTGCCCGGGCTGTGATAATTGTGCTGCATACGTACTGTGGTGATAGACAGTAGAATTTATTTTCTTCAAGAGATGTAAGCATTATTTTTCAAAAGCATGAGCTGTAGTATTCTGTCTGCTTAGTAGACCAAAGCTGGTAAACATTTGTTGACCTTCTCTTAAGACATCATCTGTAAGAACCACCATGTTTTGTGACCTCCAAGAGAAAAATAATCTTTACACTAATAATTATAAGCCAGTAATATTCTAGAATTATATTGTATTCAGGGTAGCGGCAAATGATCTTATGGAATTTGGGGGCATAGAGAAAAGTAAAAATGCAATGCTTTCACCAACTGTTGGGGAATCTCCAGAAGCAGTAGGACTGCTAATTGCTTTGCGCAACACGTCATCACCATTTTGATGTACAGATTTTGTGCAGAACATATCTAAATACAAAGAAGCTAAATACAGTAACTGAAGACTTGCTTGAAGAGGATTTTTGTGTGCCTTTTAAGAGAGAAATTCTAAGAGTTTAACACACAGGAAGGCAGCAAGTGTCATGTTTGCTTTAAATTACTCAAGGAATGAGTTGGAGCACCCTAGGCCTTTGAGTCTCATATAAAGTGGACCATGCTCCTTGCAAGTTTTATTTCCATGACAGAATTTCATCTTTATATACATCTTGGCAAGCAGTTCTCCAGTCCAGCAGATCTGAAAAGCGAGTAGGTTGAAATGCCTCCCCTTGGAAATATGCTGGCAAAATATAGCACTCTACCCTCTTCTTGGACAGCACAAATAACTTTGCAATAGGTTTATTTGCAGCGGAGCTCTCAGTGTTAGGTTCTGGAGGGGCAGGGGAGGTTGTCGTGGGCTGTTAGCTAGCTTCAAATCCCGTACTGTACCTTTTATGGAAGCATCCCATTGCCATGGGCTGTGATGGGAACAGTCAGGAAGTTAAAGAAACGCTGGGGAAGAAACAGATTTGGTATTCGAAATCATACAGAAAATAAATGTTCTATAAAAAAAAAAAAATTCTCCTGCAAAACATTATATAGCAGTGAATTGGGTGTGCTAAGTGCATTATACCTGCAAGGAAGTCTATTGATATAACAGACGTTCTTGGACTTTTACTCCTTTAGAATGGAACCAGGAGTGGGATGGCATTTTTCACTTTGTTAAAACAGAAGGCTATTCCTGCAGTTTACCTTCGACTTGGAATAAGTTTAGGGATGAATGTTTGGCACCGGTTGTGTGTTTTGGTTTGTAAATTACAAATTGTTACCTAGATCAAAGTGGGACTTAAAAATGCTTTACCAAAGGGCATAATGAAAATAAGATATTTTTTTTTTAATGCTGGTTTTGGTTGGCAGCTTTTTCCTTCCAGTGCAATTGGAATCTTGACAACTGGATGTAGAGTTTCTCCTTTTAAAAAAAAACAAAAAAAAACCAAACAATTCCCTCTCCCTCTTTCCATCCAGCCTAATCATTGAAGAGATGGCCCTCTGGGTCAGAGAAATGGATTACGGTTCCCTCTGGAACCTGGAACAAGTGTTTTCTTCAGCCAGTCAGCAGGCGCCACTGTCTAGTGATGGCTTGGGATCCCATCAGGGCAATAAACGTGGCCTCTGCAGCCGCCCCAGTCACGTCCTACGGAGCAAGAATCAAGTCTGGGAATGGAAGCCAGATGCACTCTGGCTAGCCTAGCACATTTGTTTTCCCCATCTTAATAAGGAAAATCCAGGAAGGCTGCAGCATTCTCATCTAAATATTACACATTGTAGATTTCAGAGACAAAATCAGTTTTACAATTTAATATGAAAACATTTGCAATAGACAGTGTGTGTGCCTGAATTTTCACTATATAATAATATATATATATATATATATATATTTTTTTTTTTTTTTGGTTGGGCTGATTTATAGTTAAGCATACTCCAGTAGATTTGCTGCAGTTTTTATCAAACCGTTGCTCTGTTTTATACTCTTCCTGCACACTGCAGTGCATCTGGGGAATTTCAGCAGTTGGAATATACATGAAAAGAGACCCACTCTATTTTCACAAGGTCCCTGGATAAATTGGATGAAAATCCAAAGGCCCCATGGTGGAGCCAGAGCTGTGCATTCATATTCCTCGCCATCACCACATGCACCGGTAGCATGTAGCCCATACCAATCGAAAACCTGACAGTAAGCCTTTTGATTTCGCGGGGAAGCCTTCATCAAGCTGAGAGAGGGAAGGGAATATAGCCCAAACTGGACTTCATACTGTGGCAAGTTTGAAATCCCAGCCCAACCACAGAGCTGTTTGATTGGAATGGTTGGACCCTATGTCCAGGAATTCAGCTGCAAGAACTTGGCTTGCAGCAACTTCATCTTTTAAAATCAAAGCATCTCGTAAGCAGGACTGGCTTAGACATTACACTGTCTTCTATACTGCATGACACGTGATTCTGGTTGTTGTTCACTTCATCCTTATTAGAATATTGTACTTTCCCCCTCCAATAAGGCTGCTGTTGTATTACATTTCACCTTATTATAAAATAATCACTCTTTCAGTGCTATCTCTGTGCATGACTGCAGTTGTGTTCATGGATGGAATTCTAATGTCTGGACTGTGATTCTTTACTAGGAAATATCCTAGGATGTCAACTATTTTTTTTCTGTTAATGTCAGAATTGCAAAGTACAGTACAATTAGTATCTAGTTTTCATTTTAGCAAAAAGGATGTATCAAGTAGATTCACTTATTTTAATTTTACATATTCACACATACAGTCTGTGACCAGACTTTGTCATCACTTGATTTCATGGAATCGATCTGAGTAGTATAGACTGGGTCGTAAAGTGATAAACTGGATCAGAAACTGCTGGCCTGGTGGCAGTGCTATGCACTGCTATATGACAGATCTAGGTTCAGTGCCAGCCAAGGCAGGAGATGCTGCAGGGACCATGTTCACTAACCCCTGGGGGAAAGCGAGCCAGACTCTCCAGGTATTGCTCAATGAAGACACCTACCAGCCAGAACTAGGGTCTGTGGCTCTTGGCTGGGCCAGGAAAGCTTGCTTGCTTGCTTTATTTATTTATTTATTTATTTATTTACTTTTTAAAGAAAAGAAACTGGTTAGGTGGTACAAGGATAGTGGTAAACAAATCTCTCTGAGAAAGGATGACTATAGGATGGCACAGGAATTAATCCTGGGGATAGGATTCTGGTAGTGATATTGCAGAAGGTCTGGAAGGATAATGTTCTTTTGCATATGCCATTATGGTCTGCAGTAGGGTAGACACGCAAGAGTTGCACAGCTGAGGAGGGACCTAAGAAAGCTTAAGGAATGGTCAAGAGCCTGCCAGCTGACATTTTAGTGTTAAAAGTTTGCAAATTCTTGTATTTGGGTATCAAAATTAAGGGGAGAAGTGCATGGTAGGGATTGCATCACCAGAAGTGAGAGGGATCTAGGGATGATTTCTGATTACTTCAAAATGACAGACCGCGTTACAAGATAGTGAGGACATCCAGCTGGCTAATAAAGTTCAATAGAGGAGTAATAAATCGCAGAAGGAAAGGGTGATATCTCATATAGAAAAGTGTTCAGGTCTGGAGGCTGTGTCTCTGGGAAGCAGAGACAGTCCAGAAGAGGACTACATAAGCCCTTTTCGGTTAGGACGTAAATATGTTTATCCTGTGGTAGGGGAAAAGGAGGGGGAGGGAATATATGATAGAAATGTTCAAATATCTTATAGTAACATAGTAAATGATGGTAGATAAAGACCACATGGTCCATCCACTCTGCCCAGTAAATTGCTTAGGGTAGTAACTGTTGCTCCGTGCAGGTTACCCCCATGCGGAAATGTTACACCTATAATTAACATAGGTTACCCCATGTCTTCATTTCCATCCTCTAGCCCCTAGGGATCTGTTTATTCCATGCTCTTTTGAATTCCATTATTGTTCTTGCCTACACCACCTCTTCTGGTAGGGCATTCCATGCATCCACCACCCTTTTCATGAAGAAAGATTGGTCCTGACATTGGTCCTGAGTCATCCCCCTTGGAGTTTCCCATAATGACCCCCTAGTTCTATAGCTTCCTTTGTATCAGAAAAGGTTTGATTTTTGTGCATCATTAATACATTTAAGATATTTATAAGTCTATATCATATTTCCCCTGTCCTTCCTCTTCTCCAGGGTGTACATATTTAGGTCCTCCAGTCTCTTCTCATAGGTCTTCTTGTGCAGATCTCATGCCATTTTGGTTGGTTTTCTCTGAACCGCTTCCATCCTGTCTCTATCCTTTTTTGAGGTTTAGAATTGAACACAGTACTCCATGTGAGGCATCACCAAGGACATGTACAGTGGCGTTATCGCCTCCTTTTTCCTGCAGGTTATGCTCTTTCTATGCAGCCCAGAAGCCACTGCCTTGACACATTGCTTCGCTACTTTCATTCATCAGCCACTATCGCACCAAGATCTCTCTCTTGATCCTAACACTCGTCTTTTAACCTCCTATTGCATATAGTTCCTTTGGATTAAAACACCAGAAATGCATGACTCTACTCATTGGCATTGAATCCCAGCTGCCAAACCTTTGACTACTCTTCAAACTTTCTTAAATCACTTGTCATTCTCTCTACTCCTTCAGATGTGTCCACTCTTTTGCAGATCTTAGTGTCATCCATAAAAAGACAAACTTTTCCTTCTAACTCTTTTGCAATATCACTCATGAACTGAACCCAGAACTGATCCTTGAGGAACTCCATATAATCACTCTTTTCTCTTCAGAGAGTTTCTATTAGCCGCTATCATCTGTCAGTCAATATATTATTAATCCATTCCATCTTCTTGGTACCCACTCCCAGGCTTCCCATTTTATTCATGAACCTCCTATGCAGGACTGTATCAGAAGCTTTGGTGAAATTCAAGTAAATCACATTGAGTGTTCTTCCTTGATCTAATTCTTTAGTCACCCTATCAAAACAATCGATCAGATTCATTTAAGAACATAAGAACATAAGACATGTCATACTGGGTCAGACCAAGGGTCCATCAATTTCCATGAATTTCCTCTGGTGAAACTGTTGCCTCAGGTCCAGTAACCCACCAGATTGCACTGGTTAGGTGGTACAAGGATAGTGGTAAACACATCTCTCTGAGAAAGGATGACTATAGGATGCCACAGGAATTAATCCTGGGGATAGGATTCTGGTAGTGATATTGCAGAAGGTCTGGAACTAGGGGGTCATTATAGGAAACTCCAAGGGGGATGACTCAGGACCAATGTCAGGACCAATCTTTCTTCATGAAAAGGGTGGTGGATGCATGGAATGCCCTACCAGAAGAGGTGGTGTAGGCAAGAACAATAATGGAATTCACTATCCTTTATTTCAGCAAAGTCTCCATGAATTTTCTTACTACCGAGGTAAAAGTTTAATCAGCCTGTAGTTTCCAGCCTCCTCTCTGGCACCACTTTTGTGAAGCAGGACAACAGCCACCCTTTTCCAATCTTTTGTGGCACCACTCCCGTCTCCAGAGATATATTGAACAGGTCCTTCAGTGGACCCGCCAGCTTTTCTCCGAGCTTCCTTAGTATTCTGGGATATATCTCATCAGGCCCCGAGGTCTTGTCCACTTTTTTTTTTTTGCTAGCTCTTCCCAAACACTTTCTTCTGTAAATGGGGTTGTCTACAGCACTCCCATTTGTGCTGTTGGCCAACCAACAGCATTCTTCCTCCAGGATCCTCTTTAATAAACACCAAACTGATGCACATCAAACATATAATAATGTAGCCGGGGCTGGCAGTATAAAAGAATTTTCTAGAATCATGGATTTTAATATGAGGCTGGAGAAGAAGGAAAGATGTAGAAGTGACCTAGCAAAATATTTCTTCATAGAAAGGTTGAGGTTAAAAATAATCAATAGCATGGAACAGATACAAAAATTCCTAAGCAGTGGGAAAGCAATACTAACCCTGAAAGTCAAATAGATGGGAATTACAGTATGATAGCAGGTAGGGAAAAGGAGCTGACCTGAACAGTTTGGCCATCATTTTGCGTTTCTGCATTGTGCATTTGTAACCAGTCAAAACGAGCAAAGATTTAAACCTAATACAATTTCCTGTGAATTAGACTAAAAGTGTGGTGTGGAGCAGGGGGTAGCTAGTAGGTTGCATTGCACTGCCAAGCCAAATATCTCCAACTTGAAAGGGGGATATAGGATATAAGGTAAAGCTGAACTGGATTGGAACTGTTAAAGAGCTTCCTTTTTAAATAAAGATGAATTTGTAGCTAAGTAATTTTGAACCAAGTACACACCGGCCAGGGAACTCTTGGTCTCGCTCTTCCTTTTCGGCATGTTCCAGCCACTTAGTTTGGTCCCTTAGAAGTGAAACCAAATTGGTGGTTTGGGTGTTGATGAAAGCGGGAGTTCAAGTTGGCTCTCCAGCCATTTTCTTGCTTTATAGTTTAGTTAGATGTGAACCGCGGTTTACTTCAGCAGAAGTGGTTTTCAGGCTTCTCTTCTCTGGATCCAGTAAAGCTTACTTGCCTCCTCATGGCCAATTGAAATCGTGATTAGGAAGCACTGTACTATAAAACCACCAATAAGTAGCTGAATTAGGACTATGACATTTTTTAAACTTGTTATAGATGCAATGTCCCCTTGCTTTAGCATTTATTATGAATGACAGTTGCTACTTTACCCCCTTCCAACAACAGCGTTTTTGAAATCCAGTTGTGCTCGTAAGTTTACTTACCCCTGGCAGAATTTGTAAGATGTGTAGCATTTTAAGAAAACGCGAGTGATCAGACAAACACGTCTGTTATTTTTTTTTTTTTTTCAATTTATACTTTATTCAATTTCTTAATACATTTTCAATGAAAAAGAAACAACAGGAAACATTTTGGAAAAACAAACCACAAACCTTTACAAATCAATAAAGAAATTCTTTCATTATATTGTTCTACCAACTATTTAGTCCACCAAAAGGGAAGCCAATATAAGAAAAAACTTAGGAAAATTCAAACATTTTGAAAATTAGGGCTATTTTAACCATTTTGACCTATACATTATCCATTAAAGCGGTTACATTCCCTTCATCCACCCTTATCTAAAAGAAAAACCTCCAAATGTGCAGGGTCAAGAAAGACAAACTTATTCTTTGGTAAATAATAATACATTTGCAAGGGAATTTGAGAAAGAAGGTGGCTCCAAGAGAAACCACCCTCTGTCTCATTATTAGGAATTGTTTCCTTCTTGACTGCGTAGCCCTTGAGACGTCCGGAAACACCTGTACTATTTGGCCACAAAATTTAAAGCCTCTATTTTTAAAATATTTTTGCATAACCAAATTTTTCTCTTGTTCCAACCCAAAAGCCACAATCAAAGTGGCTCTTGTTTGGATGTCATCCTCAGATGCCTCCAAAAAAGATGTTAAATTTGGACTCTGTGCAGTTAATGGATCTATCCCCCCTTCGGGTTCTTCTCCAGCTCTTTTCATATTTGAGATATAATATATCTTAGAGATCAGTATATCATTTGAAATACCCAAAATATCTTTAATATATTTCTTAAACAGTTCTTGTGCTGACAATAGCCTTGTAAAGGGGAAATTTAAAAACCGTAAGTTTTTATTTCTCAGACTGTTCTCTAAACCTTCAATTTGTTTATACATTATCAAGGTATCTTTTATATATGCGGCACCATTTGTCTGCAAAGATGTAATCTGTACTGATGAGGCAGACCTAGCTTGTTCCAACTGTTCAATATGATTTCCATAGTCCTTCAGCGTTCCTTGGTCTGGGCAAAGAAATTTGTGGATTGGGTCATAGATAGAGAGAGATTCCTCTCTATCTTTGTAACAGCTCTCCATACATCTAGGAGAGTAATATTTTCTGGGTCCGGTACTGAAGGTACCGACATATCAGTTATATGTGCAGCTGTAATATTCCCACCTTCCACAGTAACAACCGAACCCTGATCAGTTGGTCCATTCTTACTCTCCTTAGTAGGTCTTACATCAGTCAATCTAGGGGGGGTAGTAACATCACTAACCCCTTCCCTTACTGATAGTATGTTGGATAGTTGGTCTGGGGGGGGACTGGCTGTCGCACCCGACGAAAAGGAGATATCAGATACGACTTCCCTCGAAGTCTGACTCACCCTTCTTGCAAGATGAAAGTCCATGGGACCCCTTACTTCTTTTGATACCGGTGTAGATGCAGCCAGCTTCATTTTTCTTTTTTTCCCCATCCGTTCAAATTTAATGGGGATAGCTATCGAGCAGTTTTTTTTTCCCAGGGGCGCGCCCTTTTGGCGCGCGGCTTCGGCAGCGCGCCGGCGGCTGCGCGCCGCTGCGGCTGGATTTTAATAGTCACAGGAGTCCCTCCCAGATGACGTCAGGGGGGAAGGCGGAAGTCGGCTTGGAATCTCCCAGGCTCAGTCCCTTGTGCCCCTCTCCACTCGGGCAGCTCCTCACAAGGCTTCCACTGACCTGGCGCTGCGGCTGGATTTTAATAGTCGCAGGAGTCCCTCCCAGATGACGTCGGGGGGGAAGGCGGAAGTCGGCTCGGAATCTCCCAGGCTCAGTCCCTTGTGCCCCTCTCCACTCGGGCAGCTCCTCACAAGGCTTCCACTGACCTGGCGCTGCGGCTGGATTTTAATAGTCGCAGGAGTCCCCTCCCAGATGACGTCGGGGGGGAAGGCGGAAGTCGGCTCGGAATCTCCCAGGCTCAGTCCCTTGTGCCCCTCTCCACTCAGGCAGCTCCTCACAAGGCTTCCCACGTCTGTTATTTTTAATGTGTTTCAAATTAAACTGTCATGCATCACAGAATAGCACAATCATTAAACAAACCATAAATAATAAAATGGTCCTGTTCAAAAGTTTGCATACCCTTGGTTCTTAATATCCTGTATTGCCCTTTTTGCATCAGTGATGGCTCGCAGCCTTTTGTGATAGTTGTGAATGAGGCCCGTTATTTTCTCATGGGGTAAAGCTGCCCATTCCTCTTGGCAAAAAACCTCCAGATCCTGTAAATTCTTTGGTCGTCTGGCACGAGCTGCATGTTTGAGCTCTCCCCCAAAGTGGCTCGATGACGTTGACGAGAGGAGACTGTGCTGGCCACTCCAGAACCTTCACTTTCTTCTGCTGCATCCGCTGAAGGGCTCGACTTGGCCTTCTGTTTCCGATCTTGGTCACGTCGGAAAGTCCAAGTTGCACATCTTGCAAACTCTGCCAGGGGGTAGGTAAATTTATGAGTACAACTGTATACGTTAAAACCGTGTATTGTTAAAAGCTGCCAAGCCCAATGTGTGAGAAACAGCAACAAGCTTTTTGAAAGCAAAACTCAAGACATTTACAGAGGAATATTTAAAAAAATATATATATATTGCTACCACCAGTTGGATATTTTAGTACTTGGAGAACTTTGCTTTGTGTGGGAAAAATACTAAAAGGATGAAAGATTGCGGTTGTAAAATGCTAGCTGAGGTCCCCCCCTTAGTAAGTAGGATATGTTTTGTTTCTAGGTGGTTTACAGACATCCTTCAGAGTTTGCCCACCATTCCTGTTTAGAAGAGAAACTTCTCTTTTGCTCCCTGAAATGAACCATGGTGAACAAACTAGGCCTCCTTCCATTGCATGGGCTAACGGATGGTAAAAGTGAATCGTAATCATACATTCTTTAAAGGTAGACACCAGGGTCAGGTATTTTAAGCAGCAATAGGCCCCTTATTTTAAATCTCAAGCATGTTGCTTTAAATGCCCTGCAGTGAAGTGTTGTGGAGATGACCGACTGGCCATCAGAGCAAAACACTTGGGTTATGAAGGGATTTGGGGGTTGTTCTGCAGTTTCCTCCTCCTTGTTTGGGCTTCTGGCTCGGCTGGCATCGGTCTCCTATTGGGCCACAGCACCGTGAGCCTGCATTCACAACTATTCAAGGACTTTTTTTTTTTTTTTTTGTACACAATTTTAAATCTCTCTCCCAGTTCAGCCCAGCTATCACAGTGACAGTTGTCAGAGCTGGGGGGGGGGGGGCGCTGAGGGTGCATAAACCGAAACTGCCAAATGTGGCCCCCAAAGTCTGTCAGCCTCGAGAAATGGCTGAGGCTCCACCCCTCCCCCGTCAGGGCTCGGAGTGCTGCCTCCACGGTATCTCTGCTCTGCTCGGGGAGCTAGAACCTGACCCGGGGATCAAACCTAGAATGCACTCAGCACCTACCTACCCCTGAATCACCAGACTGGCCCATCCAGTTTTGTTTTTTTTGTTTTTTTTTAGTATTTTAGTTTGCATATGTCATCTGTTTTGAACTCAACTTCAATTTGTCCCCAATATCCTCTGTCGAGCAAAACTCGCAATGATCAAGCAAAACTCAAAATTTCCCCCCAGCCCAGTTCCATTGTCTGTCTGCAGAGCTGCACAGTGCAAAGTGGTGGTTTACTCTGTTCAGTTTCACCGTGTCAGACCTGCACCAACGAGCCTTTAGATTTAATGCTCTGTTTTACAGAATTTCTGGTTTTTCCCCCTACCCCTTCACAAATATCAAAACACAGAATTCATTTTGTCTGCTCGGTAGAAGCATAAACAGAGTGGATTTCGTGCGGCACTGGCCCTGCAGTTTCCTCTTACCAGGGGCTCATTTGTATGCAGAGGGGATTAGCCAGAATTTACTGTAGCTTCGCCCTGGGGAGCTGTGAACTCCCTGGGAATAGGCTCTGACGAAAGCGCGTGCAGTTGGCAAGATTAGAACGAAACCCTTCTGCTACGGAAAAGTGCCTTGGTCACTCGCTAGGGCCTCCAGCATTGAAATCATTTTCATCTGTAACCTTTTTTGATCATTCAGCCTCAAAGAAGTCTTAGCTTGTCTGACAGCTTGCGCCAAAATTGCCCAATTATTTGGGGGAGGTGAAGGAAGAATCTGAAAACGGTCAGATATGAAAGACAGGGCACTTGATCTGTGCTCATGGATTTTTTTCCTTCCCTTCCTCCTACCAATATTTTTACAGCTGTTGACATATATTGAGTTACATGTGGCTGTACCGTATCCCAGTGGTATAGTTTCAGAGATCTGTTCACCATAAAGTGTGCTGTTCTCAAGTAAATGACTCCGACTTCAAGAAAGCACAGTAGTTTAAATGTTACTATAAATACAGGAGCTAAGACATTTTAATTATAATTTTTGAGTTATAGAGTACTCTGTAAGTACACCAGGCATTTTACAAAAGGCTCTGTGTGTATTCGGGTTACTGTGCTCTCTCGTGGCTACCACAGTAATTGCAAACAACTAATTCTGTAGATGCCCTTAGTTTTATGTGTGCATGTGCTTAAACCTATTGACAGTTGGCACGTCGTCGGTGCATATTGACACTGGATGTTAGCCGTGTGAGATTTTGGTTGAAAGGGACTGAAAGGGGTAGCAGGGCATGGAAAAAGTAAATTGAGTTTGCCAACAATAAGCTACAAAAAAAAAAAATCTTTATTTTTTTTATGTTATGTAAAATATCTCAGTAATTTTTTTTTTTTGTTATGTAGTCCCATAAGTAATAGGAAATAAACCTGAGCGCACAGCTGATGTTCCAGTTTAGAACAACTCCCGTAGATAACAGAAACTGCGCTAGTGCAAGATCTTAAGGGAAGGCAGGGAAGTTGAGGGTTCTTAATGTTTTTAATCATCGATGGAACGATTTATATTTATACCCGGAATTTGATTCCACGCCACTCCAGACTGAGCAAAAGAAAAATGTCAGATCATCTCTGGAAGCATGACTGATTCATCCATTGGATTTTTACATGTACCAGGTCACGTGCTTGGCGATTAGCAGCTCCGGGGTACCATAATAGCCTCAACACAACACTAAAGCGATTTCTGGGTCTTGCTGATTTGAGATTCAGTGAATCATATTTATAGACACTATTATGTTTGGGGACTCACGGTGAGAATAGCACTATGGTACTAGGAGGTAATCAAACCCTTCCCCAGTGAATAAGTGTGTTCAGGAACTACATTTTTACATTGAGGTTGCTGCTGCTAGAAGTAAGCTCCTTGGCTGCTTTGTCCTGCCCCATGTCATTGTGCTTGCAGGACACACCCAATAGAGATAGCGTGTGAGCCAGGTTCAGCTCACCTTCCTTGGCGGATCCAAACAACAATTATTTCCATTTCTAGCACAGAAAATGAAGTGGGGCATCATTTTTTATTTATTAAGGGAAGCGATTGCCTGATGGTTGTATGCATGCAGTGCTGGTAGTGAGAGTTGGGCTAAAAATAAGCCAATGAAAAAGAAAATAAGAAGAACCTAAAATGACTTCGGTATACAATAATTTTGGCAGAATGCGCAGTAGACATGGGTTGCATTGCAGTTGGGTGGTGGCCTCTGAGACAACTTTGACATGTTGGCAGCTGATAGATGGTCTACTCATTTAATTAGATAGCAGAAAAGCATGATACTATAGGATACAAAATATTTGCTGCAGTATTGTTTTAAGCTGCGGTCTGTAGAAATTTCACAAGGACATTTTTTTATTTTTATTTTAATTTAATTTTTAATTTATATTCTGCCTTTCGTGATTGGTCAGCCACTTCAGAGCAGATTATATTCAGGTACTTTAGGTATTTCCCTGTTCCTGGAGGAAGAGCGAGCTGTATATGCTTTACAGACCGACTAGGCAACTCCGTTCCTTAGATAAATGTATTTTAGAAATACCAACAATAAAATCTGCTACCTTATCATTAACCCGCAAACGAGCATTTTCTGTAGCAGGTCCAATAATGTGGAACTCACTTCCAGAACAGATCCGACTGACAGCCAACCGCTCAGAATTTAAGAAACTACTAAAAACTCATCTTTTCTCCAGTGCATATAATCTATATTAAAATCTTCACAAAACTTTACAGTATATAACTTCAATTTGTTCAAATCTTGTTTGTATTAAGTATTGTAATTATGTTTTAATATGTGACCAAATTATGTACATTTGAATATGTGAACCGCCTAGACGGATAGTTTACCTACCCATTGTGCGGTATATAAAACTTTTAAATAAAAAAAATAAAAAAAAAATATGCTATTCCTGTTACACCAAAATAAACCTGCAACACCTTTACCCTAGCTATAGTTTTCTATGTCTCCTCTGGAACTTAAGTAAAGAACATCAAATAAAAACTCAATTGGTTTGTTACATATATTTGATAAAAAGAGTGTGCCCATGTGTGTGTGTGTGTGTGTGTGTATATATATATATATATATATGTATTTTGTTATATGAACATATACACATGATGGGACTGTTTGAGGGAGGCAGTGAAAGTGTGTGTGTGTGTGTGTATATATATTTATATATTTTGTTATATGAACATATACACATGGGGCCGGATTTTAAAAGGGTTACATGCATAAGGTACGTGCGTAACCCTTTTAAAAAACCCCTGCGCGCACCGAGCCTATTTTGCATAGGCTCGGCGGCGCACGCAAGCCCCGGGACGCGCGTAAGTCCCGGGGCTTGCAAAAAGGGGCAGTCGGGGGCATGGCCAGGGGGCGCGGTTTTGGATCAGGGGGCATGTTCGGGGGCGTGTGGGCGGTCCGGAGGCGTGGCCGAGTGCCCCGACACACCGGCGCGAGTAAGTTACTACTGCCCAGAGGCAGTAGTAACTTTTCTGATAAAGGTAGTGGGGGGGGGGGGTGTCTAGATAGGGCTGAGAGGGTGGGTTAGGTAGGGGAAGGGAGGGGAAGGTGCGGGGGGGGGGAGGGTGGAAGGAAAGTTCCCTCCGAGGCCGACTGCCAGTGCGTGCTTCCCCCGCACAGCGGCAGATGGCAGCTATACCGGCCGCCCCTCCCCACCCCCTCCCCGCCCCTTTCTCTAGGCCCGGCACTTCAGTGCGTAACGGTTGCTTGCACGCAAGGCCCGGCGTGCACATAACCCCTGTTTTTTTGGGGTTTTTTTTTTTACATGCCAACTTTTAGGAAAACGTTTTACATGCCAACTTTTAGGAAAAAACTTAAGACTTGGTTATTCAAACAAGCATTTCCGGACACAACCCAATGACACATTCCAATGACTCCTAAAACACCACTCCTCTTGTATATAACATTTATTCTGTATACTATATTTAAATTGTATATTGTTTAACCATCTCTTTTCTCTCCTCTCTTCTTCCTTCTCCAAGTTCGGCTACCCTTGTTAAATGTAACTGTACTTTCGGACACCACAGTTCTAGTTTTTGTTTATAATGCACTCCTGTTCGATGTAAACCAGCAAGATATGTTTTCATGATTGCCGGTATATAAAAACTCTAAGGGGTAGATTTTAAAAGAAGCGCGATCAGCCTACTTTTGCTTGCGCATCAGACTCAAGCAAAAGTACGCTGGATTTTAGTAGATACACGCGGAGCCGCGCGTATCCACTAAAATCCTGGATCGGCGCGCGCAAGGCTATCGATTTTGTATAGCCTGCGCGCGCCGAGCCGCGCTGCCTCCCCCCGTTCCCTCCAAGGCCGCTCCGAAATCGGAGCGGCCTCGGAGGGAACTTTCCTTTGCCCTCCCCTCACCTTACCCTCCCTTCCCCTACCTAACCCACCCACCCGGCCCTGTCTACACCCCCCCCTTACCTTTGTCGGGGAATTTACGCCTCCCGGAGGGAGACGTAAATCCCCGCGCGCCAGCGGGCCTGCTGTGCGCCGGGCCGCGACCTGGGGGCGGGTACGGAGGGCGCGGCCACGCCCCCGGGCCGTAGCCACGCCCCCGTACCCGCCCCCAAAACGCTGCCGACACGCCCCCGGAACGCCGCAACGACCGGGCCCGCCCCCCTCCGAGAACCCCGGGACTTACGCGAGTCCCGGGGCTCTGCGCGCGCCGGGAGGCCTATGTAAAATAGGCTTCCCGGCGCGCAGGGCCCTGCTCGCGTAAATCCGCCCGGTTTTGGGCGGATTTACGCGAGCAGGGCTCTGAAAATCCGCCCCAAAATAAATAAAATAAATAAATAAATAAATACATGCGTGGCCGATTAAAAATGTGGCCTTGAGTGTATGTGTCAGCGGCTGTAACTGTGTTGCCGTAGGTCTTATTCCAGGAGTTAGTGGAGGCCCTTGGAAATGTTATGGAACAGTAGTTTGACCCCCCCTGAGCTGGTAAAAGTCGGTCATCCCTGATCTAGACAGATATTACACCTCCGGAGGGGCGTTATCGTGGGCTTCCAGTATCGGTCTTAGTGGCACTGGGGAAGGGTGATGGCTTTAGTAAGCGCTGGCCACGTTGTGTGAGTTTGTGCAGTGACTGGGGGACAGGGCTTCTCACACTGCACGGCCCATGTGGGTGTTCCACTCTGCCATTGTAAATCAACAGGGGCCCTAAGCAGAGCCTGCCAGGGGCCACGCTGTGGAGACAAATGTTCTCAAAATGCTAGATTAAGAGTATGATCCTTGAATATAAAACAAACGAGTGCTGCGTTCTCCATTTATAAGGCTAGTGGCTTAAATTCTATACCCTTGAAAGCTGGCTTAGCCCCCTTAGACCCCCGACTCTGGTTTTTCCTGTATTACACATTTTGATCCACCTCAGGCTCTCACACTTTAGTCTCATCACCCAGGAAAAACCCAGTTGATCCACAGGTATGAGGTTTATCCTTTACAGTCCCTAGCCTTTGTGGAAGAGGAGACAATCCTGCTGCCGTTATACAGCATTCCTCTCCCTTTTGCACCTTGTAAAACCACAGTCTTACGGGGGGGGGGGGGGGGTGAGACTGATGCAGCTAGCCCAGTTCCCCTTTCTCGGGAGAAATGTGCCCGAGTTGCCCTGGGCTTTGGCTGCCGTGAGTCCTGAAGTCTGCTAATGTGCCAGGACAATACGCAGGAAAAAAAGACATTTCCCATGGCCAACCAATGGGAAAAGTCTTTCTTCCCCCCCCCACCCCCCACCCTCTTTGTATAAAGCCATTCAGCACCTGCACAAAACAAAATAGGACAGAGATGTCTAAACCTGAATTGGATTAAAAAAAAACCAAAAAACAGGAAAAACATTTCACTGGGGTGCCTTCTCATGTGCTGCACATACTTGTCCATTTTGTTTAGAAAGGCAAGAAAGCCCTGAAACATAGAGTAACGGGTCTACCGAAATGCAGACTGACATATTTCTTTTATGAATTCTTGTGCATTACTATTGATTTTTGACTGAGGCTTTCAAAATCCTATGTCTGGTACTCCTGAGGTTTCCCTGCTGCACTAATAACACATTGTCATTCCTAATATCTCAAATTTCCGACACAATGATATTTATATCAGCGAACACTCTTCCTGCCTTCACCCAACAGACTAGGAGAGTACTGGACTTAGATACCAAAAGGCATCAGAATGATGTGAATTACTTTTTTCCTTTGCTTTATAGTTTATCTTTGAAATCATTGCTGTTAGAGTGACAGCATTTTGGAAGCCCTGACGTCCTATAGAGCAATGATGGCGTATTCTGCTCGGTGGCTTTCCATAGGTACAATGATGGTTTTGCACATCAGACTGGACATTACATGCATGAACCACGGTACTGGCTTCTACTTTAGTGGGCCAGCGACTGGGTTGTTGTCAGGGAGCAATAAATGCAAGCAGGAGCAATAGGTGATGGTCACATCTGTGGTCCTTGTAAATTTCACAATGCAACATTTACAGCCTGCGCAATGGCTTCATCCTGGCATTAATGGTAGGATGGCCTGTCTGTTTTTGATGTTTAGCATCCAAGTCTTCAGTCTGTTGTGTTTTTTTTTTTTTTTTGCTGTTCAGCTGTGTACCAACATGTGATAGAGCATAAGAAGATGTTCCTTTAGTAACCTGCAAGGCGGAAATGGGAACGAATGGTGAAGGAATTATCACGTGACATCTCCTTCTGGCTCAGACTTCCATGACACATCTTGTGAAATAATATGCTAAGGGCTTGACTCACATGAATTCAGGACTTGGGTTAATTTCTGGCAATAAAGACATTTGGTAGCTTCTGTGAATAGAATTAATCGCGACCTGGGCTGAAAGAAATGCAGCTTTGGGGGGCCCTGTGTGTATCTTGGGAACATAAAGCCCCCCCCCCCCCATTTCATGGGATTTTAGGCTGCCCTGGGCTTGGAATCGCATAATAGAAACACAGAATATGTCTACAGATAAGGACCTCTTAGTCCATTCAGTCTGCCTGCGGTGTCCCCTTCGTTTCAATGGACATCACTCATCTCTTTTTTTGGTATGTAGGATCAGTCTCCTGACATCACCAGCATCTCAAGCTCCGTGCATGCTGAGCATGCTCCTGCCATAATGTCAAACGTGAGCTAAGGGCAGATTGTCGGAAATGCCTACTAAAGCTTCAGACACCACACTGTTTCGTTTCAGGTCGCTCAAAACTACTCACAGCCCAGCTCCAGAGCAAAAAAACAAGGTCATAATTGAAAGTTAAAGAAAATGCTACACAGAAGACCTCACCTCTATCCAGGAATCTCCAGATTAAAGGAATGCCATTTATTTATTTTAAAAATGTTGATATTCCACCTTCATCGATCAAACGTGCTAGGCAGATTACAATTTACAGTTTCAAATATCTGTAAATACATTCTGTTATATGTATAATCAATTAAACATTATACAACCCCCCTCCCCTCATCATTGTTTCCAACACATACACCCTGAGCAATACACATAGAATGGAAAAAACCTTTAGTACATCAGGCCTTTAATGCCAGGATGAAGCCATTGCGCAGGCTGTAAATGTTGCATTGTGAAATTGACAAGGACCACAGAGGTGACCGTCACCTATTGCTCCTGCTTGCATTTATTGCTCCCTGACAACAACCCAGTCGCTGGCCCACTAAAGTAGAAGCGAGTACCGTGGTTCATGCATGTAATGTCCAGTCTGATGTGCAAAACCATCATTGTACCTATGGAAAGCCACCGAGCAGAATATGCCATCATTGCTCTATAGGACGTCAGGGCTTCCAAAATGCTGTCACTCTAACAGCAATGATTTCAAAGATAAAATATAAAGCAACGTGCATGCTTTCTTTTCACGCCATTGTCTTTTCAGGAGCACAAGGAGGATGCCCCAGGCAGAAGTAAACCTAGTCAGGTCTGGGAGCTTCTGCAAATAATAAGGCCTATGGAGTAACTTTTCAAAGGAGTTTTACATGTGAAAATAGCATAGATGCATGTAAGGAGCATATACTTCTGTATTTGCTGTTTTATAAATGGAGCGTGTACTTGCCTAATTTCCATTTCATGCGTACATTTTACCAAGGGATAAAAGGGTGAACTATGGGCATTCTGGGACAGGGTTTAGAAGTGCACATGGTAGCTGTTATTTGGTAAGGGAGATATACATATACATTACTGAACTCGTTCATACACTTTTACATTTGCTAATTGACTGTTGCAAATGAAATCGGACATGTCTGTTGTCTGTAGTTTTTACGTGGAGGTCTGGGTGAACTGGTGGGGGTTCAGGGTGACGTGCTATAGGGTCTCGGTGAACTGGAGATGGTCCAAGTGAGCTGGTGGAGGTATTGGCAAACTGGTGATTTAAAGTGTGTACACAAGCGAAGTATTTTCAAAATGGTATACACGCATTCTTTATAAAACACCTGCCTCTGCATATAAATTGGGGTTATTACGCGTGCATGTTATTTTTTTTTATGCACTTAAAATATGCACACGTATGTTTATAAAATAGGTAGAGAAAGCATGCCTTTTCTTGCATTGGAAATTTTTGTGCGTACTGAAACGTACGCACATATTTTCGGAACAGAAATGCGCTGATCCCACTGCGTGTAAATGTTGTGCCGTGGGTAGGTTTGAAAGTTAGGTTCCCTGGGTGCATTTGTGCACTGTCGGTATGGCTTTCAGGCGGAGCGCGCGGGCATAGACAGTTTACAATATCCTATTTGCTCTCCCAAGGCCAAAAAAAATTTGGGTAACTTGACCCCTCAGTGCTAGCCTTGTACATGTCTTCAGAACCACCTCATCTCCACAGATTCAAAGCTTGAACTGAAGCTGCTCCGCACTGGATACGTTTGTGGCTTTTGTGAAATGTTTGTTTGTTTGTTTTATTTATTTATTTGTTTGTTTGTTTGTTTCTTTGCCGGCCTGGTATTTCTGCTTTACAAATTCATTTTGATCCTGTGAAATAGGAGTCAGAACATCGCCGAAGTACCTCTTTCAGACAGCACAATATGATTGAATGAAGAGATGCTTTAAAAAGGAATGACGAGCTGAAAATGTCAGAAAACCCTGCTTCCTGGACAGACCTGCAATGCAGTAAACAGTAAACCCCTGGGCTAAAGGCAGCCTTTTCTCTGGACTATCGCAAATGCATTTGAGGGAAGAAAAAAAAAACCCCAACGTTTTGTTAGAGGGGGTGGAGGAAGGGAAGAGAGAGAATCCTTTATCTTGAGTAACTTTTTTTTCCTTCTTTTAACTGTCTGCCTGTCTGGTCATAAGGACCAAGGTCACCCCTACTGCTCTGGGCCTCAGTTTTGTGCTTGCATTGGCTGTAGCTCCTCTCTTTCTTCTCCCTCCCTTTTCTCACTCTGTCTCTCTCTCTCTCTCTCTCGCCCCTTTTCTTTTTCTCCTGAGGTGCAGATGGCCACATTTGCAGGTTAACTGGAACAGCTGGAGGCGCATTATTAGCTTCCTGCTGCTAACTCATATTTGCTTAGATTTTTTTTTTTTTTTTTTTACTACAACATAATTTACAACTGGTAGGCCAGTGATAAAGCTGGTGCACACCAAATCTGCATCAGATTTATGTAATGTTGTTGTTTATCAGTGAGCAAAGATATAATTATTGCTTTGTACCACTAAATAGCATAAATACATAAACTGTTATACAAATTGCAGAGGACATTCCCTCCAGGGAGCTTAAGACAAAATTTTAATGCGGTGCATTTGTCTGTGGTGGCAGGTTCTATAGTGTCTAATAATGTTGATAAATTTTACTGTAGGAAGTGACATTTCATAGCATTAATCCTGGTGATAAAAAATCTGATAAATACCATATCTGTACTGGGGGGGGTGGAGCTAGTGCTGTGACCCAAGCAGCATGTCATTCAGCGTTAATATTGATACCCACATCTGGACATAGATGACATGTTTCTTGTGTAGAGTTAAAAATCAATTGCGTGGAAGCTAAGAATTGAAACACGGGGGATGTTTTGCTGTACTGATTTTCTTTCTTTTAAATTAGAAATGTCTAAGAAGAGAGATGCAGTGTGCTTGCTAAAAGTTAGAATAATACATATTATAATTTTGGAAAGGCTGTGTGTTTATGCATATGAGGGCGGGGGTCTCCCCAAAATTGTCTCTTCCATTTTTTTATTTTTTTTTTTTTATGAGTGCCAGATATTTGGGGGAGACACCAAAGTTTTATTTCCTGGAGTTTATGAAAAAAAAAAAAAAGTTTGGATTTTTGAATCTGCATAACTATATAGCTGAATTTCCCATCTAAGTTAGACAGATAAGTCTGTTTGGCTAACTGAGATATCTAGCTATGTTTTGAATATCTATCCCAGTATGCATTTATATATATATAATATACATATATAAGATGTGACCCCTGTTCTGCTGGCTTAGGGGATCTTTCCCAGTACGGGGTGGGAAGGGGAGTGTGAATTTTTTTTTAAGGCTTGTGGATTGCCTCTCTGGCACGTCCCAGTCTACACAAAAACCACAAAAGGCTTGGATTGTTCCAAAATAAATACGTTTATTGGCATTCTGATGAGAGAAAATGATCCATGCTACCTTTTGGATGTTAGATAGCACTTTCCAAGATGGAGTTTATGATCTACCGTATATACTCATGTATAAGTTTATCTTGTGCATAAGTCGAGGGTATTTTTTGAGCCAAAAAAGTAAGAAAACTGCTGTCACCTGTGGATAAGTCAAGGGTAAAACCTAGGGGGCCGTATGAAGTCAAGGTGAAATCATAATAAGAAATATTTTCATTTAACAACTCTAGAAAATCTCTTTTATTTATTAAGTGAAGAATAAACTGTCTGATAAATAGTTTTATTTAACAACTTAAGAAATTTTCTTTTATTTATTTATTACCATAAATGAAGAATAAAGTGTCTCATTTAAATCATTCCAAGTCCGATTCCTTGTCAGAATGTCCGAATGAATGGTGGAACTGTTCTTTCGGGATGTTATCAGCATAAACGTTGTCTTCGCTATCGCCATTTGTTGAATCATTTTCCGATGCTGATTTGTCTTTGACTTCATAGATGGCGTCGTCTTCTGATCCATCCAAAGCTTTGCTAATGCCACATTTCAGGAATGACTTCTTGACCATTATTGGTGGAATTGAATCCCAGGCGTCCTTTACCCATTTCTCTACCAAATCAATGTCTGGTTTCATCAGGTTACCTCTTTTCGTTAACTTTGCTTGACCAGGACACATCCATTGTTGCCTTGAAAGGCTTGCCGAGACAGACATCTAACGGCTGGAGCATTGATGTCAGATTTCCTGGGATCACTGCCAAGGTGGTCGCTATTTTCTTTGCTTCATCCTTCACATCCTCTGTTATATTTGTGAGAAACATATCTCACACTAATAGCGATGGGCATATTCTTAGCCCCACGTCTGATCGCCTACCCGACACATCGCACAGCCCCAATTTTATTCTCTCCTCATTCATCCATCCTTTAGGATGAACACAAACAATTATGTCTGCTGGAAGTTTTAGGTTCTTGGGCATGGTTTTCCTCTTGGATATTACCACCAGGTGCAGTTTTGTGCCATCTGCTAGGCAAGACAGAACCACCATGAACTGGGTCCTTTCATGACCAGTTGTTTTTACAAGTACGGTCTTATTTATTTATTTAAGCATTTTTATATACCGGGCTACGCTGGGAACATCACCCCGGTTTACAGGTAACTTAATGCAGCAAGAGGCTTCTCACCAACGCTAGCTACAGTTCAATTGCCAGGCAAATCAAATATCATTGGCATTTCGTCCATATTACCAGTGTTGCTCATATCAAAATTATTCTCTGCTGAATAATGAATTTATGGAACAAATTGACCTTTCTACCAAGTACTTTAGGCAGCTTCTGCGATATCTTTGTGCACTGACGAAGGCAATCTCTATCGGTTCATGAACTGCAAGCATCAACCAGCCGATGCTGTAAATTGTTCCAGAGCTTCAGTCACTGAGTACTTTCCTCTTTTATCATTTGAAGCAACCAAATCTGAATCACAATGTAGCCATTCTCTTAAGCGACACAGCGCTCATTTTCCTGAGTAAGAAGTCATCATTCTAATGGCTATCCCTAGATGCTTGACTCCTTCCCTTCCTTCTCCATGGCTATTCTCAGATTTTTGACTCCTTCCCTCCCTCCCCCATGGCTATTCTTGGCAGCTGATTCCTTCCCTCCCTCCCCCATGGTTATCCGTGGATGCTTGACTCCTTCCTTCCCTCCCCCTCCCGATCCCTTAACTCACACGCTGCTTTCAGGACAACAACGGGACTTGCAGTTGCTCAGGAACATCCTTCGCGTTCCCCACAGGGTCACAGTATTGTGCTTTGAACCACGTGGTTCGAAGTGCACCATTCAGGCCCTGGCAGGGGAGGAGGATGGGCGCGGCTGAGCAAATGCAAGTCCCGTCATTTTCCTGATAGTGGCTGAGTGAGTCAAGGGATTGGGAGGGGGAGGGAGTGAAGGTCTTACTGCCTCACTGGGATACCATGGAGGAGGAGGGAGGACGTGTCTGAGCAACTCGTCCTGTTGTCATCCTGATAGCGGGTGAGTTAAGGAAACGGGAGGGGAAGGGAGTGAAGGAGTTCACCACCGGGGATAGTCAACAGAATAATTAATGTGGATTGACCCATGGATAAGATGACCCTGTTTTTAAGGATGAATTTTAAGAGTTTAATTTCTTGACTTATACCAAAGTATATATGGTAGTCAAGAGGCACTGCTCAATGTTCCCTCTTTTAGAAGGGTGTGAGGAACACAGGTTAGGAACAGAGCCTTTTTGTTCTGATGCCCATTTTATGAACATAAGTGCCATTTTGGGTCACATAAAAGGGTTACGCGCGCCAGGCCTATTTTAAAAAGGCCCAGCGACGCGCGTAAAGTCCCGGGACACGTGTAAATCCCGGGGCATGCAAAATGAGGAGGGGGGTGGGGTGTGGGCGGGGAGGTCTGGGGCGGGGTCAGGCTCCCAGCACAGCGGCCATATTTGTTGCTGTGCCGGAGATCGCATGCTGGGAGCCTGGAGATAATAAAAAAAAAAAAAAAGCAAAGGAAAAGGTAGGGGGAAAGGGCGGGGGAGGTAGGGGAAGGGAAGGTGGGGTGGGGGGTAGAGAACAGGGGAAGGCTACCCCATAGCTTCTACTTCTGAGGCCCAGGGCTCCCTATGGGGGGAAATATAGTTTCAAAGCCCTTTTGCATTCTCCAACGTACACAGCCCTTTTCTCAGTTTCTGTAAACAGCACTGACAATTTCCACAGACTATAGCAGCAATGATCATACCAAGGAACAATGTGGTTTCCGATTTCTTTATTGATTGTTGATAAATTTACTGAAGAATATTTACAGCATTTAGATTTTAAATAAAGGTTTTGAACAATAATGAAGAAGAAATATTAATAAATTTGTGACTTCACTCTTCGAGCACAGTCTTTGAATTTATGGACGCCAGTTCCTTAACAGTTCATCTCCTTCTCTTTCCAGTTACTCATTCTGAAGAAAGCTTAATCCTTCTTCCAACTCCCAAATTTATCACAATCTTCTCTCTCTGTAGGGTTAAAGTCCCCAGATACTTATCAGAACACAATACCTTTCCTGAAGTCTTCTCAAATATCTTAGTTCTTCTGAAAGTACCAGTGGGCACTCTCCTCTCAAGTGAAGCACACCTGAGTCAGCAGCAGACACAGCTCTTAATACCTTTAGATCCTTCCCTCAGGCAATGGACAGGAATCCATTTCTCCTTTGATGAAACCTTCACTTTTCAGGCTTTTCCTAGATGAAAGACACCTGTTTCCCCATAAATTGGAAACTGATTCCCTGGTACCAAGGGCACTTAGTTCCAGGTGGAAGAAAATAAATTTTGATTCAAAAGGGGGAAAAACAAACAAGAGGCAAGAAGGGTGGAAAAACGTTCTTGCCTCATAAATGAGGAGATAGTCACTAAAGAACGACACCTCCAAGGTTGAAACTGTATCGGGTTGCTGACTATCTGCCGGAGGAGTAATAGAACACTGCGGAATCTTCTCTACCCCCTGATCTAACCTTATACAGGGACGCCCCAATCCTCTGTGAAGGGATCCCAATGCTCTCACAGGCAAAGTCTCAAAATGGACCAAAAAGTGTAAACACAGGCAGAATTAAGTCAGAAAAGTAGGCTGACGCCAAAGGGCGGCAAAACAACAAAACCCCTTCTCTAATAAGTTAGAAAAATTAACAGACAGAAATCAGAGAGTTCCTGCCTGCAGAAAATTTAACTAAAAATCCCATATCCTAAGATGGTGCCTGGTGGTTAAAAAGGCTAAGACAACACCATCTCAGTCCCCCACATGAGGGAGCAAAACTGATTCCTCTTCACTAAATCTCTCTGCACTTTCCCAGCTAGTTAGTACACTTCTTATGGTAAAGAAACAAAGGGTTCCTTACACTGGCTAATAATTATTTATGGATTTTTCCTTCAGTAATTTATGCAACCTTCTTTTGAACCCTACTAATATTAGTTGCCTTGATCATGTCCTCTGGCAACAAATTCCATAGCTTCATTATGCGCAGAGTGAAAAAATATTTCCTATGCATTGTTTTAAATCTACTGGTGGTTAGTTTCATGGAGTGTCCTCTAATCTTAGTGTAGTTTGAAAGGGTAAATAACTATTTATCATTCCACCCCACTCATGATTTTATAAACCTCAATCATATTTCTTCACGGAGAGGGTGGTGGATGCCTGGGATGCCCTTCCTGCGGAGGCGATGAAAACCAAAACAGTGAAAGGATTCAAAGGGGCATGGGATAAACACTATGGATCCTTAAAGGCTAAAGGATGGAAATGAAGAAACAAATGCATGGGGGTAACTTGCTGGTGTGGCGGTTACTACCTTTAATCAATAAGCCTTCATACTGTTGATGCAACTCCATCATTCCTCTCTGCTTCAATGACAGGGGGAAAAGAGGAAAAGGGGAATTAGATTCAGACAGCAACCGAGGGCCCTGACTTTTACGGCATTCAATTTCCCATGTTATTGTTCTATGTAAAGCCTGTTGCAATATTGTGTTCAAATGTGAACCGATGGGATGTTCCCAACATCCCATCGGTATATTTTTTATAAAAATATAAAAAATATAAAAATACAAAATAAATACTAACTAAATAAATTAATAAAAGAATGGGGGTAACTTGATAATGCGGCGATTACTACCCTTAACCAAGAAGCCTTGATATATATTTTATTTATTTATGATTTTTACAAATATACAAAGAGAGAATACAATATGCAAAATAAATGAGAAAAAAAAAACCAAAAAAATCAGGTAAACAGCATATTCTCATTAATGGGAACAAACAATAAAATAGGGGGAGGACAAGAAACAAAAACAGGAGAATTGAGTACTACAAATTATTCACAAAGGGCCGGATTTTAAAAGGGTTACGCGCGTAACCCTTTAAAAAAAACCCCTGCGCGCGCCGAGCCTATTTTGCATAGGCTCGGCGGCGCGCACAAGACAGTTACATCCTGGCCAGCAGGACACCCCCGAAACAAGAAAGCCCTCATCCGCTCCCAGAAGTGTAAGTAAACATTACTTTCTTCCTACATTTTCTGGCACACGTTTCTACCTTGAATTCATCAGGGAAGGTATTCCAAATTGTTCTCCCCGATGCCACAAAAGTCCTTTCCCAGCTCTCACACAAATGCATCATTCGAGCTGATGGGAACATCAAGCAGATTCTTCCCCTGAGATTGCAGTGCATGCAGTGAAATATAAAATTATAAAACACAACCAGTGGTATAAGGAACTGTAGCATTAAGTGCTTTATGGATTAATATAAGAATTTTAAACTTCATGCCCCATAGAATTGGTAGCCAACGTAAAATATCTACTGTTGGAGAGAGAGGTTCCTAGCACCATGCATCCAATAACACTTGCTTCACAGCATTTTGCATTTCTTGCAAAGGCTTTGATGTTGACTTTGGCAGACCAATAAAGCACAGCATTATAATCATCCAAACCAGGGATCACTAGCGCTTGTAATACTATCCGAAAGTGCTGCAGTCAGGAAAGGTTTCAGTTTCCACAGTAACTGTGATTTGCAAAAAGCACCACTTTACTCTGGCTTAACTGGTGGTCAAAATGACAATGATGAATCAAATATAATTCTTAGATATCTTTGGGTAGATTTTGAAAGGTGCGCACGCATGCTTCCTGGCGTGCACACACGGATGCGCCGATTTTATAACATGTGCATGCTCATGTTATAAAATTGTTGGGCCGCGCGCAAGGGGGATACAGTTCTGCAAAAGTCGCGCAGCAACGCATTCGGGCCTTCCCTTCACCTCTCCTCCTTCCCTACCCCCTACCTTAAACTCACTTCCCCTCTCCTCCCCACCCCTATCCTATCTACCCCCAATTTTTTTTTTTTTACCTTTTGCTCCTTAACAGGAGCAGTAGCAAGTTGCGCACGCCAGCAGAGTGCCCGCACGCACTTCCCTGGCACAGCAGTAGATGGCCGCTGTTCCGACCGCCTCCATCCCCGCTCCTCCCCGCCCCCCGCCTCTTTATCTGGGCCCGGCACTTCGGCACGTAACGGGTTATGCATGTGGCTGGGCCCCTTTGAAGTTGCGTGCAGCGCGTGCAAGGCCCGACCTTGCGCATAATCCCTGTTTTTTACGTATGTGGGGGGATTAAAAATCAGGCCGCTTGTGTAGAAATTAGAATTCATCGATTGGTTAAAAAAATGGTGTCTGATTTTAGTGAGATAATTGATGTGGTGATTTTCTTGGAATGATGGTATATAAAACGTGTAAATAAATGATACTGAGGAAGGGTGTAAAATGTGAGTTTTATGAATTGAATGTGGATGGTATGGGTTTATCGATTGATATTTATTGTATTTGTTTTGCTGGTGTATTTTTATGATTGGTTGTACACCACTATGATCTTTAGTGAGAAGGCAGATAGTACACTTTTTACTAATGCAGTCCATACAGAAATCAAAATTCAGACACAGTCAAAGATTACACTCTCAGTAATTGCTGCACAGGGGAATCGTTTTCTCCAAACTCCCTCACAGTATACTCTTTAGAGATGCTTCTTCTCTGGAACTTTCCCTGCATTAGTACTTGATCAATATGATGCAGATCTTTAGTTTCCAGCAGATGTAACTGTAAAAGTCTGCTGAACAAGATTCAAAATGAGTTCCTGCAAACATAATTTGAACAGAAACCCTGTCGTAGGTTCAAAGTTTCCTGCCAGTCCTCCTTTTGTCTTCAGCAGGTAAAATCCATTTTTTTCAACCTCTGACGTTATCTCCCAACGCAGATGAAGGACTTATGGAGCTAACTCCCGTCTCACATAAGATCGCATTCTGGTTCTTTCAATCTCAGGATCCTCTTGGATCGCAAGAACTTTTCTAAATCCTGGAGGCCTGGGAACTCCACTCTTGAGTCCCAGCTATGTTCCTAGGTTAGAAGGCAGAAAGAAAGAACATGGATAAAATAGGCTCCTCAGTTTTATAGAAACAGCTCTCCCACAAGATATGTCCCATTGGGGAATATCTGACAACCACTACACCCTCTTCAATACCTCATCACCCACTGTCTGTGAAGTCACTGAGGGATGTATTTTGGGGATGTATTATTTATATACAATTAGTGCCATCTTATTCATCTCCCTAGAATCTGCATCACATGGAGAATGATGATATGAAAGAATGCATCAGTTGACTGGTCTAACCTACCTTTGTAGGACCATAGGGTGTTTTGTTTTTTTTGTTTTTACAAGAAATATGGGGACCTTCTTTTTCAGTTTTTTTATTTTTCCCAGGAATTTAATACTGTTTATTATGAACAAAAATGAGAGACTTTTTAGTGAATAAAGTCATTTATTTCTTCTTTTTTTCTCCCGTTTTTGTTCGTTATAATAAACACTGATAAATTCCAGAGAAAAATACAATAAAAATTGAAAATGTAGGTCCCTAAAGATATATATATATAATTCTTTATGTTGGGCATCTTCTGGTCCAGTAATTAAGAAAAAAAAAGTGTTTTTCTTCTGTCCCTCACAGGACTGACCACTTATAGTAGAGCTTAATCATGATTTCAGTTGACACAGCTGGATTTGATTTTAGATGCTTCTCTGAATTACATAAAAGCAGGAGGCAACTTGAGATAGTTGGACTTTTGAGTAGGATGGGCCATCGCCACTCCAGGGCGGAGAGCGAGTGAAGTAAATCAGTTTCAGTTTTTAGTATCTTGGAAAATGGATCTTACCGCTAAGAGCACGAGGAGTCGTCAGTGTCTTGTATAATTATTAGGAAGGATGAGGTACTGATATAAGAGCTACAATGGAATATGACATTTTTGGAGCTGCTCTTAGTGTACAGAGGCCCTGTTTATGCTTCATCAGTTAGTAAAATATAAGCTGAGGGAGTGATTTGTTCCTAACAAGCTTATAAAGTAGGAGTCATTTGTGAGTTTATTGGTGTGCTGATTATAAACATTCCCTCATGCACTTTCCTTTATGTTAAATTAACATTCAAAATACAAATATTACATCTTTGAATATTTTTGTTAATGCTTTAGAAAGATTTTTAAGTCCAGCACAGTGTGAAAATGAGAAACTTGCCTCTACTGGGTCTACTTTTTACAGATTTTATTTTTTGGTTTACGTTTTACATTTGTACTCAGCTGAGCTACTTTGGACTCCCTCATTAGTGATAAACCACATTAACTGTGTCATTGTGACTAGGGGTTCAATTAAATTTTAAGCTTTAGAAGATGAAAAATTCCATGTAATCTAAATTTGAAAGTTTCCTTTCATTTTTTTTTTAAATATATAATAACAAGGCCCTTAAATTTAAAGTGGCAAAAATAAAAGTTTTGAAAGACAAATACTTCTACCCTCTTTTTTTTTTTAAATATATTTTAAAATAGTTGGGGAGGATGAAGAAACTTCCAACTGAAGGCTGACTGAAGCCCTAAATCAAACCTTGTGTGTTTTTTTTTGTTTTTTTTTTTTAAATCTTCCATACATCACAGGACATACAAGTTCCATTTGGAATTCAGTAGAACAAGAGTGGACACATTTGAATGAGGATTATCTTGATCCATTATCCTGCTCAATAAAAAAAAAAAAAAGCACAGCTTTTTTTTTCCCCCTCCCATGTATGTTCAGACTTTCAACAAAAATTGTTAAAAATGTGCAAAAAGAAATAACTATGACCCTAGTGCACCCATAGCATATAGCTTAGAGCTTTAAAAGCCCAGCTTCAATGAGCTGCAATCAACCTCTTATGTAAAATCTAGAGCATGGCAATTTATTGTTGTTTTGTTCTGTTCATGTATTTTATCTAAACTGATATTTTTATTATGAGTGTTGCTATGTAAACCGCCTTGTAATGGTTCTCCCTGTGAAAGTGCGGAACATAAGTTTTTAATAAATTTAAGATTCAAATTCACACTTTCCCGTGATTTCTTGCCATGCCCTGAATTCTGTGGTGTGTGTTCCTATTGGCTAGGAAATGAAGCGAAGGCTGGAGGATCCCGAGGCACACTGCAGATGCGATGGGTGGAAATAAAGAACCAGAAAAGTATAAAAGAGAATATTAACAATATTGAATGGGAAAAAATATGAGGCAGTACATTCAGGCAAGAGCTGAATAAATTTGAGATATTTCTGCATTAAAGCATCAACAAAAGTAAAGGTCGAATGCTAATTTCAGTTATACAACAGTGTTGGCCCCAAACTTGACCATGAGCATCTGGACTTAAAAGTTGTAACCGAAGCTTTGCAGGCCCAATTTCTTTTAGTCATAGGCAATTAATACTTGACTAGCTAAGGCCTGGATTTTCTAAGGTCGCAGACCGGGGGGGGGGGGGCGGCGGCAAAGCGGGGGGCGGGCCTGTGAAAGCATAAAACCATAAAAGGTGTAGTTATTCGGCACGAAACTGGCGGCGATAAGGTTCCTTACCTTTCGCCGCCAGCGATGTCTCCGCAGAGTCGGCCCCGGTGCCGCCCCCGACTCCTCCTCTTCCGGGGCCGACTCCGCCCCCATTTAGTGATCGCACGTGAAAAGGGACTTTTCGCGTGCGATCGCTTTTGAAAACGACCCCCCCTAACTGACTTGGTAACTGATAAGATAGGAAGCAAAGAATAGGACTGAACGGTCAGTTTTCCCAGTGGAGTAAGTTAAATAGTTGTGTGCTCAGGGATCTTTACTGGGACCTGTGTTGTTTAATTTACTCATTAATGATCTGGAAAAAGGAACAAAAAGTGAAGTAATCAAATTTGTAGGTGACACAAAATTATTTAAAGTAGTTAAAACTCAAACTGACCGTGAAGACCTGCAAAGACTGCAGATTGGGGGGGACTGGGCATCTAAATGCAGATGAAATTTAACGTGGACATGTGCAAAGTGATGCACATAGTGAAAAATAATCCAAACTAGAGGTACACAATGCTGGTTCTCAGTTAGGAAAGGGATCTTGGACAATGTGTTGAGATGCTCAGTTCAGTGTGCTGCGATGGTTAAAACAACAAATAGCTTGTTAAGGATTATTTGGAAAGTAATAAAACTGTGAATATCGTAATACCTCTGTATAGAACTATGACGCGACCACCTCTTTAGTACAGAGAAAGATATAGCGAAATTAGAAAAGGTACACAGGGGGGCGATAAAAGGGATAGAACAGCTCCCTTATGAGGACAGGAGCATGGAGAAGAGGCTGCTGAGAGGATTATGATAAATGTTTATAAAGTCATGAGTGGGATGCAACAGGTAAATGGGGATGAGGGCATGCTCCATGAAACCAGCAGGTAGCAGAGTTAAAACAAATCGGAGAAGGTATTTTTTCACTCAGTGCATAATAAGTTGTGGAATTTGCTGCCGGAGAACATGGCTTCTTAAGGCATCCAGCAGAGCAGGGTTTAAAAGAGGTGGAGGACGAGGTCCTGGGGGGGGGAAGTCCCCGGGAGATGGGATAGTGAGCTCAGTGGACATTTGATTTGACCCAGGATGGCATTTGTTCTGTTGGTATGACATTCGCATTTGTCTGCTTGGTTGGCTCATTAGTTTTCCCAACTGGTCATCTGATATTCCCTAGTGCAGGGCTCCTCAAACCTGTCCTGGGGAACCCCACAGCCAATTTGGTTTTCAGGATATCCTGCAATGAATGTGCATGAGATGAATTTGCATGCCGCGAAGGCTCAGTGTGTGCAAATTTATCTCATGCATATTCATTGCAGGTATCCTGAAAACCCGACTACCTGCGAGGGCCCTAGGAAGGTTTGGGATGCCCTGCCCTAGTGTTCTCCATCCAAGCAGTAGCCAGGTCCAACTCTGCTTAGTCAGGGACTCCCTGGGAAAGTGAAGGTGAACATAGATCCACTGCCCCCCCCACAGGTTCTGGAAGCGCTTTCCATTAGGAAGTTGTTTTGAAGCCTTGCTGGTCTGGTTGGTATTGAAATTGACCTCTGATTATTTTTTTCTCAGCTGATGTTAATACAGCGTAGTTTGTTGCGCCAAATCCATCCAGAAGGGAATATGAGAATAGTCTGTAATGTGACTGAAATTAAAATGGCATCTGATGATCCAATAGTGCTGAAAATGTATTTAAAACCAGATTATCAGAAATGGAAAAAAATGCAGTTGGGTGTATGAGAAAAGACGACTTCCGCTTCCTTTTCCCTATAATGCTAATGGGTTCACACAATGTTCCTGATTTCTAGATTTCTCATGAAAATAGGTGCCCTTTTGTAGTGTGCTGCTATGTTATGAATATGAATTATTTTTGCATCATTAAACCTACTTGATTCATATTTTTTTCCCTGTCTTGTTGGAGCCTGAGAGCCTCTTGGGGTGTGCAAAATTAGATTTTCTATTTAATGAGGCTAATGTATTCTTAGATATTTGGTCTGTTTAGTTGGTGCAGAATAAAAGCCAGGGCTGGAAAGTTTGTCACTGTGGCTCTCTGTGAGATCCTGCCGCCTACTGTTCTGAAACTCAAAAGGAAACTCTAAACCTGTCAACTCTAGCCAGGCCTACCGAAAATTTCTATGCCAGCACTTCTCCAGATGCTGACAGTTGAGCACATCCACAATTATCTGTTGTCAACCCATTATAATGCTGAACACAGCAGAGGCTTACTTCTTAGCAAAAATGTGGTCATTAGTTTTGTAGTAGTGATCTTGGGCATAAAACAAAAATATTCTCTTAAAAGGGAGGTACTACACTTTTCTTTCTGTTTTGTACATTCCGAAATTCCTCTCTCCTCCTCCTCCCCCTACACATCACTTGGAATTAGGGTTACCATCTTGCTCTGTGTCAAAAGGAACAGGCCAATCCAGTCCTCGTGTTACCTTGTTGAATGCAAGGACTTGTAGTCCCATTGATTTACCTGGGACAATCAGAACTCGTCCCTGCATGCAATAGAATAAAACCTGGACTGGATCGCTCTGTTCCTCATGAAATGGAGCCAGGTGGTAACCCGACCTGAAATAGCCCACTTTTTCCTGCTTTCATTTGTTCTGTTTTCCTCATTGCCTGTTGTTGATAATTGACTCACTTTGATGAGGTCATGTTGCTTCAGGAGTAGGCATTATTGCCTTGAGATTGATATGCTTCAGTTCTGGTTTTCCAACATCCATCCTGATGTGTTCTGCTGGCTAAAAGAGTATCGGCGTGCAAGTTAGTAAATCAGGACTAGGTTATGACATGGAGTTTGGTTGGCAATGCTCATAAGGGAATCATTTACTCCACGGATCCCCAAAATTGTTCCTCGAGGGCCGCAACCCAGTTGGCTTTTTAGGATTTCCAAAATGAATATGTATGAGATCTGTTTGCATACAATGAAGGTACTGTATGCAAATATATTTTGTGCATATTTATTGTAGCAATCCTGGAAACACGACTAAGTTACAGCTGTCAAGGACTGAGTTTGGGAACCCCTGGTATTTTCCATTACAGTATGTCATAGCCTAGCAGATTTCTGAACTTATTCATCAAAGTGGTGTTCTAGTCTTCACAGTGTTTATCCTTGGTAAAACTGGAGTCATTTTTGCATGGGAGAAAATATTCTTAGCAGGCTACTACAGTTATCAATTAGTGATTTCCGCATTTTCTGCATCCATATTGCATCAAACATTTAAGGGCAGATTTTAAATGCCCGGTGCGTGTAAATCCCGGCTTTTACGAGCGTAGCCGGGCCTTACGCGCGCTGGGTGAATCTTCCAAGAGGCCCGGCCACGCACGTAAAGGCTGAGATGCACTCAAGTGCCGGGCCTCTTGGAAGGGGCGGGGGCGGACCGGGACAGCTCCATTGTTTGCTATCTCGGGCCCTGAAGTAACTTGAAAAATAAAAGGTAAAAACTTTTAAAATTGGTTTTTAGAGGGTGGGGAGGAGAGGGGAAGGGAGGTTAGGGTAGGGGGTAGGAAAATTCCCACCCAGTCCGCTCCTAAATTGGAGCGGACTGGGTGGGACTGTGAAAATCACAAAAATGTACCCCCTCTCGTGCGCGTGTGCGCATGTTATAAAATCACGCAGCCTTTTAAAAAATCTACCCCTTAGTGTCATAAATTTTCTGTGTTTATGCCTGACATTTTCTAAGCAGTGTGATATTATCTATGGTGGACTGTGATTTGAATGAAGGAATAGAAATATCCAGTGAATCCATTCAAATGTAATAAATATAAAATACTGTGGGTCAACCAAGTAGATGAATGTGGCAAAACAGTTGTTTGTATATTCTTGAAGGTGGGCATTTATATCTGCAGGTCAAATATCTTTAGAATATCAAACAGCCTTCCTTGTACTGTATAGCACTTATATATAATCATCATCCAAACGTATTTCAAAGGCCAATCTCTGGGCTACGGGTATCACAGTTAGCATACTATTTTTCAAAATATGTTTTTTTTGCAACTAAAACTAAATGTTGTTGCCGCTTATCTTATACATATCTGATGCAGTGGAATTTGATAGTCCAACACTTCATATTGCCCATGTGATTTGATACATCCCTTTTAAAAAGCAGTTGGAGATCACCTGTTTTTCATAGGTTAATTAGAAATTTTAATTTCTCGTGTAGTAAAATGAGGGAACCATGAAACATTTTTTATTTATGACACCCCTGATCAGCTTTCAGATGAAAGTATACAAGAACTGGGTCTAAGATGGTGCCGGCTGAATGGTACCACAAAACCTGAACTCCAGATGTGCCGGATTTTCTTTTTTGAATTGGACTGACTTAATTTACTTAATATCCTGCCTTTTGCAAGCATCATAGTTAAAAAAAAATGTAACAAGTCAAGGCCCATCCATTCCCCCCAACCAACTACCTTCCCCAGATAAATGACTATATCACAGAAAAGGAAATCCCTCCCATTAACCCGAATCCCACCTAGACTTTATTCTCCCTGTACCCATTTAAAGATGAGTAAAAGGAAAGGGAGAGTGGGGACTTATCCCGCTGAGCCCTTGATGTCCTGGCATTTCTTGGTGGGATAGTTTGTGTTGCAGGTGGCAACACCGGTGTGCCCCCAAAATAGCCTTGGCAATAGCGCTGGCTTCTATGGTGTCCCTGGATTGCCTTCCTTCTTCCTCTCTCTAATATCCCACTCCTGCCCATCACCTACTGGCACATAACTATCGGACATATTTTAAAAGGCCGGCGCGCGTAAATTCTGAGGTTTGCGCGCATGGCCGGGCCTCGCGCACACTGCGCGCTGTTTTCAAAGAGGCCCGGCCATGCGCGCAAACCCTGGCCATGCGCGTAAACCCTGGTACGCGCACCAAGTGCCGGGCCTCTTCAAAGGGGCGGGGTCTAGGCAGGGTGGGGCGGGCTGGGACAGCGCCATTGATTGCTGTCCCGAAGACTTGTGCGCCGGCAGCCAGCAGGCACAACTTACTTCAGCTCGGGATCTGAAGTAAGTTCTAAAACAAACAAAAAAAAAAGGATAGGTAGGGTTTCGGGGATGGAGAGGAGAGGGGAAGAGGGAGGGAGTTTAGGTAGAGGGGTAGGAAGCAGACTGGGAGGGAACTGGGGAAGGCCTGAATATGTCGCCGCACTGAGTTTGCATAAATTCTCCCCCCTTTCGTGCGCTGCCTGCACATACGCGCGCGGATTATAAAATCCGGCGCGCGCACGTTATAAAATCTACCCCATGGGTTCTTCTATATCGAGTGGACAAGGGATCCATGCCCCAAATCGAACAAATTTTTGCTCGGATGTTCTCTAGGGTTTCGAACTAAACCGTACTAAATTTTTCACCTGGATCTCCATTGGCTGGAGAGCTAGAGGCAGTTGACTGGAGGTCACCTTTGAGTACCTTGCTCTGTGCAGCCTAAAATTGCCATTTTGTCCAGGTGCTGCAGCCCAACAACACCTCTCAGGAGCCTGAAATTTTGTGGATTAGTACAATCCCTGGTATTAAGTCCCCAGGCAAAGTTTGGAACATAACGTGAGCTTGCCTCCCTTATTATGGGCTAGCAAAGTATGTGAAAAATATTCCAAAAGAAATATAAGGCCTACTTTGACTCCTCGTTGCTCCTGACCTATACTTTGATTCAGGCCGACTGGACCAGTAGTCATAGCCCATGGCATATACGTATAAGATTTGTACTAAGAGACTTTACAGGCAACTGGAAGCAAAGATAAAATGACATAAAGATATAATGTCACTGTTTAATGCACATTTTTGCCAATTTTCAGGTATAAATTGCAATTTTTAATTTTTTTTTCTTTTTTATATCATTTGAAAGAGCATCTTTTTTCTACAAAAGTCGCCATGTTTCATTTTGGACCTCATCTTTCTTTGGTCAGAATTAGTGCCCCAACAATATGCATCATTTGCATGCGTGGGCATGCTGTGTTAAAAGGAGATATCTTTGGTGCTCTGCTGTGTAACCCGCAAATGAGCTCGAGATGCAAAATTCTACAGGGCTGCGAAGCTTATCGTGCTTACCATGCTTGTGGCTTATGACACATCTTGCTTCGACATCCTTTTATAAATGACCCCTCAAAATGGACATTTTGTTGTGCTGTGTTATTTACTGCATGCAAGCCTGAACATGCAAAAGTATCCCCTTCACAAGGAGCTATGGTAATGTCATGTTAGCGGTGTGTTGTGGCAGAGATTTTGGGAACATGCCTTGGCCTGTGATGCCATTGGGCTCTTTGTGTCCCTGGTATCACATTTTCCTTTGTGCCAAAGGAGAACTATGAAGCAATCAGCCCTGTTCAGGATGAGAGGTTTAGCAAAGGTTGTTACTGGCACAAGAGAAAATCATCAATTCAAGCCCACTGATGCAACTAAAATTTGCATTAGCAAAATCTAGAATGACGTCACCTTATTCATTGCAAGTGTTCTAGAACTTGAGCGTGCGTATTTTCCTGCCCTTCAAGTATCCAGCTTCCAACCTGGTCAGTATTTAGCTTACATCTATGATAAATCCTGGTGGATTGGCCATATATGTGAAGTCTCAAATGAGGAATGTGATGTCTTGGTCAATTTCTTGCCGCCCCATAGAGACACATGTTGGGTTCCAGAAGAATACGTTATTGCTACCCTTGATGCACCCATAACATCTTCATCAGGCAGGCAATACGTTTATTCACAAGCCACTTCATCACGCGTTGATGGACATTCAAAAGCATGTGCAAGGCAGAAAAAAAAATCACTAAGTGGATTTTTGTGAAATCTGCAGTTTAAGCAATTCTCATATGTAGCGTGTTGCCTTTTCTTGTTTTGTGCTTAAATAAAAGCTTGGAAACCAGTGGCTGGTACAATTGTCTGGCTGTCTGGAGTGGCCCCTAGGCAATGGTGTTGTCAATTTTGCTGAATTAGGAGTGGCTCAGCCACCACTGAGCAGTGCAAGGTAACTAATCAGCATACAAAGTTTTACACTGACTTTGATGACTAATTTATGAAAATATGTCTAAACAAATACATCAAAAGCTAAAAGTGTGGTAAGCACAGTAAACTGAGCTGCATTGTAAAATTTCTCATCTCTAGCTCATTTTCATGTTTCACAGTTGGGTGCCAAAGATGGCTCTTTTTAACATAGTGCATTCATACATGCAAATGATGCTTGTCTTTGGGACTGTAATTCTGACCAAAGCAAGGCTGGGTACAAAAAGCAACAGGATGAGTTTTGTAGCAAAAAAAGATGCTCTTTCAAATGACATTAAAAAAAAAACCAAAAAACTACACAGTAGTGATATTTGCACCCAAAAAATGATGAAACTTCGCATAAGAAGGTGTCATCATATCTTTATATAACTGTATCTTTGTTTCCAATTGGCTGCAAAGCCTCATAGTGCAAATCCTAGATGTATGTTATGGGCCATGACTACTCATCCAGTTATGGCCTGAATCGAACTATACATCAGGAGCAATGAGGAGTCAAAGTAGGCCTTCAATTTCTTTTATAAAAATGTACACGTAGTTTGTTGGCCCATGATAAGGATGGCAAGCTCACATTTGGTGCTAAGTTCCTATGCAAAGTTTGGACCCTGAGGTTGTAAATAATCCACAAAATTTCAGGCCCCTAACAGGGGTTGTTTGGCTGCAGTGCCCCGGACAAAGTGACCGTTTTGTGTTGTGTGGAGCACAGTACTCTGAGTGACCTTCATTTTGCTGCTTCTAGCTCTTGAACCAATAGAGATCCAGCTGAAAAAATGTTGCATAGTTTCGTTTCAGGCCCTAGCGAACATCCACACATTGTGTTCAATTTGAAGGAGGTTGAGCGTGGATGATTTTCTGAATTGGTCCATTTGACATGGAATGTCCTCTATACCAGTGGTTGTCAACAGGTGTGTTGGGACATACTTGTTATATATTGTTATATATATATATTTTTTTCTGTTTCTTGGATTAACTATGTTCATTGTAAACCGCTAACTTGAAGCGATAGTTACTGTTCATTGTAAACCGGGGTGATATGTATATTATACAGGAACCTCCGGTATATAAATCCTTAAATAAATAAATAAATAAAATACTGGTGTGTCGCAGGATCTTGGGAGGTGAGTCTCAGGGCCAGCAGAAGACTGCTGTCTCCTTATCAGTCCCAGTGGCAGTTGGTTGACTTCTCTTATATTGGGCCTGATGGGAGGCTCCTCTCACTTCTTTCTGGCCCAGTAGGAGGCTGTTTCCTCCTACACCCGAATCAGAGCGAGACATTGCCAGCTCCTGCTGATCTGGGCCTGATGGGACTTTATCTTCCCCTGCTGAGACTGGGAGTGTTGCTGCTGATGAGCTCTTCACCCTGTGGATGGTGGGGGAAAGGAGGTTGAGGATGCTGGAAAGATAAAGGTGTAAAGGAGAGGGAGTGTGGGGACTGCTGAGCAGGAAGGGCTGGGAAACAGGGGGTCGGAGTAGCTGGGCAGGGAGGGAGATGGGATGAAGGGGGTAGGGAGAGTCAAGCAGGGGAGAGAGGGAGCACAGGGAAGAGGATGTGGGGGGGGGGGGGGAATGGTGGGCTGGGATGTGAGTGTGAGCGGATGATTGAAAGTGAGTAATTGGGAGAAGTGAAGGATGATGGAGGCATGGAGAGAGAGTGTCAAGGGGTGCAAGAGCCTTACTATGTCAGCTTGGGGAATGTGCATTTCTTCTCTCTTTGTACTTTGCTTAGTGTAGGAGGAGATGTATTTCTGTTTCTAGCTCTCCAGTTTTGCACTGCATGCAGAGTGGCTTTTTGAGGTTTTCATTCCAGTTTTTGTCTCCACGTTTGTAATTTGTGATCTTTTATTCTGTATTTGGTGAAGGTCGGATCTGTATGTGTGACTGAGGTGAGGTATTTTACTAGTAGGTAGGGATTTGTATCAATCTTCTTCGTTGCGTTTTCTCACTCTCATTAGGACATGCATTGGAGCTGCACTGCTGCCTTTTCATAGGAAGAGCTATCGCTGTTTGAGTTCTTGGAGTTAGTGTTGCTATGGTATGGAGGGCTTGCTACACATATGCTGAATATTTTTTTTCAGGTTTTGTATTTTACAATGCGCCTGGTAGTAAGGGAGTTTGTGTTTCTGTTACTGAGATAGTGCCAGAATCAGAATACCTTTTTTATGTGGCGAGTTGTATTTGAAATATCCTAGTTCTGCTCTGCATTCACTGGAGACGGGGAGACGGGGGGGTGGGGGGGGTTGGAGTTTGGGTCCTGTGGATGTAGAGTATATGTTTACATTTAGCCCCGTGATGGTCAAGTGCTCAGTGTGTCACGCCTGTAAGCATTACCTGCCAGGTGTGTCCCAATAGAAAAAAGGTTGAGAACCACTGCCCTATACAATAGTCTTTCAGCCTTTGCTTTTTTTGGAGGAATTGCAGGCAGGAGAAGGGGATAAGATATGGGTCCCATCTGCTATGTTGGAAGCGTGACGTTACTCTAGTGGAGAAGTTCAGCCGAGAAGATTAAGGGGACCAAAAGACACCACAGCGAGTGCACTTGATGTCTCTGGACCAGTGTTGGGATCAGAGAGTGCCTCAGAAATGATTTGGTCTCCTCTTTGCTACATGCTTTCATGCCGGGAGGGCCCTTTTCTATCTTTTCCTCTGTCTGTTTAAGGGGATTTAAATTTGGGGGATTTTTCTTTTTTCTTTTTGTAAACATGCATGTTGATGCGATTTTTCTTTTCTACTATATTTGAATTGTAAACTGTGCTATATTCCAATAAAGAGGAATATTTTCAGAAAAAACAAAACACAACAAAAAAGAAAATATATAAGAACGTTTCCTTAAAATAATACTCCCACACAGCTAGCCCAAACATTCGGCCACCCTGGGAATCTGTAGATAAAACAACACCCTATATGTTTAGAATAAGTAATATTTTAGGAGCAGAAGATTCTTGGCTGTAGTCCTGTTTTTCATTTATCCGAGGAGCCCTACACACAGTGCAGCAATTTGAGTAGATTTTTTTTTTTTTTTAATGTTCTGGTTATATACGCTCGTACACACTGTCTTCAGCTTTTAATTCCTCGCTTTGCCTTGGGTTTCACTTTCCTGACTACAAAAGTCTTTCCTCTCCTTCATTACCTACAATGACGGCCTGCATGTTTAAGGTTCCAGTTTGAGCTCCACTTTCAGATTCTCTATAATATTCCGCAACGACTGTGTAACTCCTCTTCATAAGTCGCTGCACTGGCTCCCTATTCACTGTCTCATACGGGTCAAGCTTCTCTTGCTCGGCTATAAATGCATTCACTGCAGCTCATCATTGCGGATCTTTTCCTCGCTCTCCCTATGTGCTTCCTTGTGAGCGCCGCTCATCCAGCAAGTTGCTCTGATCTGTGCCCTTCTCCTCCATCCCCAACTCCCGAGTGTGCTTTCCACTTCTCTGTGGTGGGTACCTGACATAGACTTCCTGTGTCCGTGCATTATGCTCACTCTGTGGTTGTATTCAAATCCAATTTAAAAACTCACAGTTTTGAAGCTTCCTTTAAATCCTAAATACTTCTCTACAATCAATGCACTTCCTGCACATTCTGGTTTGTCACGCATAACCGTCTTCACTAGACTCCATGCAGCAGGGACTGTCTCTCGGTTTCTGTGCAAGTTTAGTAGCGCGTCAGAAATAAGTAGTAGTAGTAATAGTAGTAGTAAGTGCCCTTCCAGCTATGCAGCTCTTCATTCTCTGCTTTTTTTTTGCCTCACACCCACTGCTTCTTCTCCATGTGCTAGATCATTATGCCATGATTTTCAGTTCTCTGGATTAAGGGGTCTCTTCCCATTCACTTATTTAACTTTCCTTCCAGAATCTTAAAGTATCTATCCCCATTCATTTTTCTTTCTTCAGTTTTTGCACATGATATTCCCCCCTCTTATCTCTTGGTTGTCCTGTCAAGCCTTCTACATTTAAGCAGACCAACTATTATGTTTTTTTTTCCAGGCAGCTCATTATTTACATAATAACATTGTAAGGAGGAAATTGAGAAGTAAATTTACTCTGGCTGAGCATATTCTATTTTTTTTTTTTAAAAGGGCAGTTTCCTCCTGCCCCTTTGGATTTCTAACCCAGTTGTATCAGAGGCTGGGATGTGATGGCATAAGTCTTCATTAGGAACTATCTGGGGATTTGTTTCTTCTTGGAGGAGACAAGCAAGATGGAGATCCTCTCACATGGGTGACATCATCTGATGGAGCCCGTCACAGAATTTTGATCTCAAAGATTCTAGAGCTTTCAGCATGCTCTTCTGAGCATGTGCAGCTGTAGCCACTTCCCTATCTCTCAGCCAGAGCCCCCTCAGTCCATGATGTAACAGATACATGGAGAAACCAAGTCACAGGGGAGGCGGGAGGGGAATAGCGAGGACTGACATCCTTGCTGTCCTCGGTGAACACCTGTTACAGGTGAGCAATTCTGCTTTCTCCAAGGACAAGCAGAATGGCAGTCCTTACACACGGGTGAATCCCTATCTACAGGCTGCCCAAACAGGACAAAGCAGGGAGTCCCCCTAGTACTGAAGCATCACCTTTCTCCCCTTCATTTGTGAGGCAGACGATCCAAAATGGGGTCTAGGAGGGAAAAGAGTTGGGTTGTACATCAAAAAGAGCAATAGTACAAACTGAGAGGCAAAACCCCGAGGCACAGCATAGGCACCTAAGGCAGGGACGTGATGTGAACACAGGGGCCTCACGGAAAGTAATAACTGGCGAATCCTGAGTAGGTTCAGATTCTGCTGGATGTAGGAAAATATGCCATAAGCCTTCATTAGCAACTGAGGAGTTTTCCACCCCCCCCCCTTTATTTTATATCCCCTTCCAACTTCAGTCCCTTCATCACAGCGCCAGTCTGTGGCTGGAAGCCACGTACCAAGGCTCCTTCCCAAACCCTGCCATCTCGGGCCCTAAGTCAGGCAACTTAGTTGTCACCACCGGCTCCCGGAGGAGCCTAATCCTCAGATGACCTGGTAAGAGGAAGACCTGAACTGGAAATGAGGTCGATATCTCTCTGCATGGCATGATGCAGCACAGCCGCTGAGCCCACTGTACCAGACTGAGAATATTCTGTTCCACAGATCTGGTATGTATCAGGTGTGTGTATGTGTGTATGAGAGAGTGAGTGTGTGTGTGTGTGTGTGTGTGTGTGTGTGTGTGTGTGTGAGAGAGAGTGTGTGTGTGTGTGTGTAAGGGGGGGTTTCTCATTTCTGCCATGGACTTTTCCCTTTTACTGATCAAGAATGACCACTGTTGCCGGCTTCATTCACCAGTGAGAAAGAGACATGCGGGTCTCCCTCACTGGAAAAGAACTGCGCAGCCCTCCGTTTGTGTGTCTGTTCTAGAAACCGGCATAGCATTCTTTGCCGGTGTAGGCCGCATACTGTTTTCTCAGTGCTGCCCCCATGCAGGAGAGGTGGTTGAGAGGAAAGGAAACCTAGTTCACGTGCGGTGGTCCTGACAGCACGTGCAAAACCACAGAATCAAAGTTATAGAGGTAAATCAGCTATAGCTGCTTCTGACCTTCCTCTTCATCCAGTTGTTCTCCGTTAGACCTTCCTGTGCAACACATTTATTCTTGGAAGTGTAAATTAATTCTGAATCATAGCTGCCAGAATTTGTCTAGTAGAAGTCTGAAAAAAAAACCAACCCACATTTCTTACTTATTTGGCAGATTGAGTTAAGCACATTTGGGAAATCCTAGCTATGGAGCGTCTTACTTTTCTTATGTAACCCTTGGGCTGGTTGTATACCAGAGGCTATATCTCAAATACAGTTTCAGGTGATAACTTCCCTTTTATGTCCAATATATTATTTACCAGGATTCCCTGAACGGGGGGGGGGGGGGGGGGGGAGATAATTTTCAAGGCCCTTGCATTGTAATTGCTTAAGTCCCTGTTCAAATCATTGTATACAGCAGTGATGATAACGGCACTGACAAGTGTTAAAGTTGTCATGAAGTAAGAAGCACACTGGAAACTGACTTGGTTTCCACCATTACTGAGATGTTATGAAATGATGAAAATATTCTTTACAGCTATTAGTGTCACTTATCAATGTTACAAGTACTTCTCAATAAATTTGTAACTTCTCAAAGTCTTGTTTAAAGATAGTAACGCCTATTCAGTTTTTAATCTGATGTTTTCCCCCTCCCATTGGCATAGGGCAAGTTTATTGCATCCCTCCTAATATAGGTGAAGTATTAAAGGTGGAATCCATTTTACACAATCGTTCATCTGCTACCTCTCCATGTAGCTTTCTCCTCTGAGCTCATGTTCTCCTCACAGTACCTAAGTGTCACCAGTTATTCTCCTCTTCCTTCTTTTGGTATCAAAATGATACTCCTGTTAATCCTTCTCCCAAAATCTCCAGTAGATATTTATGGGTCCTAGCAGGGGGGGGGGTCCATCTTTTCTCCTTTCTCCTCTCTATTCTTCTTCTCTGGATATCTGTAAGTCAACCCTCTTTTGGATACTGATGATCAGCAGGTTCTTTCTCAGGGAAGCAACCTCTCCCACTGATGTTTGTTAAGGGCCAGGCCATTATGACACTTACATTCAGGGATACAAGAACACTTAGATTTTGTAGAAAGTATAATTTTTTTATTGATCAATATAAGTATTCTTGGGAGATGCTGATGCCATTTCGCTGGCAAACGGACTACCAGCATCTCATTATATACATGAACTGATCCTTCTTTTATAGGTAAAATACAATATAGTACTAGGTTAGAAATTCTAGAAGTGCGTGACTACCCAGAGAATAATTTACATAGGTTATCATGTCAACAGCATGATAAGATTATCCCTAAGCTACTTTGATTATTTTTCCAAGGTGGAGCCCATTAACCATCACTCTTTAGATAGTCTTTTGTTCTGTTAGAATCTTGTTGGTCAGGGCAATTAACACATCTTAGGCTGTGTTTACAGATGCCCCTGAAAAATGGTGCCTCTATAGCCTGAAGCTCCAACCATTGCCTTCTGTTTTTGTGACCCTATAATTAGGCATCACAACTTGTCGCCAGCTTCAACTGCTGTCCAGCTGTCCTTGGAATTCCTGCAGGTCAGGCTCAGTAAGGCATTTGAAGTTCATATAGCCAAGAAAAAGGCTAAGGTAGCAGAGGATTCTGGGTCAGTTGCCTTCTCCATGTTGGTTTTCAGGCTCAGGCACATATATCATGTTAGAGCAGCAAAGTAGATAGCTTAACTGAGTCCCTATTTAGTGGCTACTCAGAACTCAAATATTCAATTGAAAAACAGAAAAAGAGGATAGGGAGGGTGTAAAGAAACTCCCATATCCCAAAATAAAAGTCTCCATGGAGACACTAAGAATTAAGCAAGCAGAAAAAAAAAATCAGGGGACAGCCTTGGCAGGCTGCCCCTGCAAAAGGAAACAGAAAATCCTCACGCTAAAATGGTGGTCTGGCTTAGTATACCAGAGAAACACACCATGTACTCTTCTTCCATAGGGGAGCTACCTTCCTACACTAATTCTCTGTGATAGTATATTCTGAACAAGTCCTAGTAGGGATCTGACAAGATCTCTATACTTGTGATATTGTAAAAATAAATATCATCAAACTTGGTTTCTTTTTTGTTTACTACAACAAAATACTGACATAAACTGTTTCACATTGGAAGGGGACAGTATTTGTCCTTTTCAGTTCTTGGGCCCTTCTTGTCTTTTTGTTTGAAAATCATTTAGTATACAGTAGTTGAGGAGTTTTCTTCAGTTTGGTTTCCGATTTCCGCGCTCAAGTCGGCCAGTTTTAAAATGTGTGCGTGCCAAGGAAATTACCAGTTTTACCAGTTAGTCCACCAGTTCAACCAGTCCTTCTCCAGGCCTTCAAGAACTTCCTGGTTCTCCAGCCTGAACTCCCTTCCCCCCCTCCCAGTTCAAGGAAGCCTCCCACCCAGTCATTACCACACAATAAAACACGTTCAATATCACTTGCGCCAGATAATTAGCAGGTGTCAAACTACGCGAGCGAATTGGAGAACATACGCATGTAAGCATCTCTCAAATAGCAACTTACGCATGTAAATGCTGGCCCCGCTCTGGAACACACCTAGACCGCCCCTTTTTGCATGCATGATTGTGTGCGCGAAAGTGAAAATATGTGCATATTTTTGGCTTTTATAAAATATGGAGTACATACACAGAGGCTACTTACATGCGTACATATGCTCCTTTTTATGGGCGTAACTTTTACAGAATTCCAGCTCTCCTTCCGGATTTCATCCAGAGCTGTCCAAGGACAGCACCTCTGCCAGATGTGGCAGTAGAATAGGGCCTCGTGCCTGCGTTCCAGGCTCCAGACGTGCACTTTTCATTCTCTCCATTAATTTGGTTATTAGGTTATGCTTAAAACCACAGTAGACTAAAACTTGGTAATAGCAAAAAGTTTAGCCGTCAGAACATATCAGAAAATATAGTTAGGGTAAATAGTAGTATTGCAGTATAAATTTGAAAGTATTATAGATGTATTTAGAGATAAAATGGCAAAACATAGTGGGTAATAACATTTAAACAATGGTAGGATATATCAAGACATTCAAATTTTATTGCACTTGTAAATCTTAGAGGCCTATAAAATAGTTTATTGTATGATAGAAGCATTTAAGCCAATGAAATTGAGTAAACTTTCAATTGTATATTTTTTTTTTTATTAAGCTGAGAATCTTGCAGTAAACAAATTTATTTAAAAAAAAAAAAAAAAAGATATATCTGCAATAAGTATAAATAGTTTTGGGGGTTTTTTGTTTTGGTTTTTTTTTTTTCCGGATATGTGACCAGGTTATTTTCCAGTTGATTTCCAGCTATGGCCCCAAGTGGCCCGGAGATCAAAAAAAAGATAAGGGTCAGTTACAAGGTTGAGCTCATTCTGTGTTACCATAGCAACTGACCTCCAGCGAGCCTCTGAGGATGCTGGCCCAGTTCCCCAGGTAATATTTCCACTGTCCAGGCCATCAATCCCAGGCCTTTCAAAACCCAGACTGTTTAATTGTCAGGGTACTGTTTTGAAGAGTACCTTCGTCCCACTGGTACCAAGCTGAGGCTAGCATAGCTCATTTGTGTCTCTCCAAGTCACCAGGGAGAAAAGATGGGGTCCCATCTCGCCGGAAAGACACTGGAAGGGGTAATATCTGGAGACCTAGAGAAGGGCGCTACAGTTCCTCCTGGATTAATTAGGAAAATACAAGCAAGAAATATAGCACACATGTTTTGTAAAGTAAGGCAAGGTTTCTGAACTAACAAGTGGCAATGGATTGGTAAAACATAGCTTATCTGAGCAATAGCACCGACACATTTTAATAGATATATTGAGAAATTCCGTGTTACTCATAATGGGCTTTTAAGGACGTGACCCCTGTTTGACTTGTCCTCCTAGTGCTCTTCTGCCCCTGCTTTCCACTAAGTATCTTTGTACTCTTTAATGACAAGCTGTGCTAGCCGTATACAGTTAAGTGACACGAATGGTTTTATTCCAGCTGCTGTTACGTTTCCTTTTTCTTTTTTATTTATAGGAAAGTGTATTTTGTCATATTTGACTGCTTTTTCACATTTTCGTGCACAGGAACATATTTTTTTTTTATTTTGTTTCGCCAAAGCGAGCAAAATATCCTCTGCTTCGTTCCTTCTTATCTTTTATTTTTATACATTCCTCATTTAAACATTTTTTGCATATTAATAAAGGCCCCAGGTTTTATAGTTGTTTACTTTTCTATATTTATGCCAATATCTGCTTCTGCTTACTGTAATGAAAATATTCCTCACAGAGCACACTTTAATTAGACCAGAATTTCTCTTTAATGAGTCTGGATATATTCATTAGGAACAGGATATATTAACTGTTTTCTTAAAATTCAAAGTCGTATTTTTTTTTTTATATCAGCTTGCAGTCTAGTTGTTTCAGCTAAGGGATTTTTTTTTTTTCCTCTTTGTTGCCTTGCTCGGGTAAGGATGCTCCCCAGAGGCAATATACACCGTGGACTCTTTTGTAGACATAAAATGGGAGAATCTGAGCCATTCCAAGGCGGTGGTGAAGCAGTAATACTTGTAGTTCTTAGGACAGAGGCAGAGGCTGTTACACAGTGGTGGTGATGGAAAGTATCAAGCCTCACATTGTCCTGTCGACCTTTACAGCTTGGTTTGGGACTGGCTTTCTTGCCCAAAAGGGAGAAATTAGCTTTATTAGATCAAGTTTTATGTAGAGAAGTTTTAACTAACAGTAAAGACGATTGTCCTTCTATTGCTCAAACCATTTCTTTGTTGTTGGTTGGATAACACGTCAGCAGTTGACAGCGTTGGCGTGTTTCCCTTATATTGCCATTAATCAGGTTTATAGAGCTGTAGCTGGAAATGCAATTGATATATAGGTTTAATACAATATTATTAATTACATGACATCCTCGCCAGGAGGCTACTAGCACTGGCTCGGTCATAGACTTTGAAACTCATTGCGGTACGTGTTTGAGACATCATTCTTCAAGAAAAACAACTTTACGGGGAAGTATATTCCTGTCAGGGTGAGCCATACGGAGAGCAAAAGCAACTGCTGTACCAAGTGTCACATGAATACGAGTGGAGCAATCATGTACAGTAAAAGCATTTGAACCCGGGAACAATGAGCAGTGCGCTTCTCTGTCACAGTTCAACTGGGTCAGTGCAACCCACTAATCCTCACTAACAGGCAGTAAATTATGGGCCTAAAAATGTAGACTAATGCCTGTCTTTGACATCAGTGAACACTACCCAGGTTTCACCTTCAGGATTCAGATAATCAGCTCGCATTCCTACTGGCTTCCCCCAAGACCAGTATGGAAATAAGTATGTGTCTGTCAGGGATCAAACGCTTTTGGAGACAAAAGTAGGTACTGAGAACATTACAGGATACTATCATCTCCCCATGATACTTTTACACAAAGCACTCTGTTCCTCTTTTGGCCTGACATAGTTTCAGCCTGACAGAATCCAGCAGGCCTGCTTGTTTTAAACAAGAGTGCATCCTATTATTTTTTTGAGAAATGAAGTGTAAAATTAATGCTTATTATTCTGAGCTTGAAAAGGAAAGGAGTGAGAAAGCAACCCAAGCAGCTTTACTTACAATGTGCCGTTTGCTTAGCATTCTAATAAATAGATCCACGTACGGACCTGATTGCAGAGAAGCACGCAAAGGTCTTGCACAGCAAGCACTGCAATTATGATTTTTATTTGACAAATGAGAGGGGCTACAGAGTTCACTGGAGTTACGTCTGTCTTATAGATGCCTGGCATGAAACAAAAATGTATATATATATATATATATATAAAAACGAGGAAAATGGCTATGCATTGCTCTAGCCAAATCGCAGCAGCATGTGCTTGAATTCTAGAGTGTTGGATTCTCAGACATTGCAGTGTCATAGGTGTACCTAACCTATGTCATCTTTAACAAAAAAACCCTAAAATGGTTGTCTGTAGAGCTTTTACCCATGCAGTTTTATTTCTGGATAAAGTTGTATACGACCAGGAAAAAAAATAATCTAGAGAAGTTACTGTAAATTGCAACATTCTTGTCTGTGTCTCTGGGTAGTTTAGTATTTTTATATATGAGGAAATATTGATTTTGTAAATGCAAGAATGAAATGGAAACATTTGTTATGCTAACCATGATGCTGCTTTCTCTTTGCAATTTTTTTAATGCAATGGTTTTTAGAGATACAGAAAATATATAATAGACTCCTGTGGGAGTGGGATTAAAAGCCCCACAGGTGAGAAGGCCTCAGAATTCAGACCTGGATTTGCAAATCAAAAGGTCTGGCCTCGAGTAGGATGTTTCCAGATCTGCAGGAACCTATCACATTTTTATTATTTTTCCTTCCAGCTTGGATTTGGCTTTCTATAATTATATGAAATATTGTTAGTGATGGAGGAGGGACAAGGTGGCGTGTGGAAAAAGCTGCCAGATTGGAGCAGGATGTCATTTCTTTTTCATTTCTTGAACTTGCATGCATCTCCATCAATTTTTTAAAAAATATTTTCTGTTGTGCTGAAATCATGGACAATTAACCATCCAGGAAGCAATTCTGATACTCCCTCGATGTGTGCATTTCTGAAAGACTGCGCTTAAATAAGAAAGTTACTGCAAACTGAACAGGAATGAATTTATACAGTCTGTTTCTACTAAACATAGAAAAATGTTAGCTAAAAACTGCTTCCTCTGGTGCATAAGCTGTACGATTTTGTTTTTAGTACTTTAGAATTTATATAACGTTAATGATTTGCCTTTAGTGTTTTCCTTTGCAGGAATAATTGCTCTTTACGGTAAAACGGGTCTGTAGACCAAAATTCTCAATACTGTTGCTTTGGTTTGTGTTATGTCTGGTTATGTGTGACAGCAGTGCACAAAACCAAACCTGTATATTTCTACGTAACCAGGTATGCACTTGTGCAGGGAATTATAGAAATAATAGCTTTGGGTCCTAGAATCTCTGCAATCTGGCACTGCATTTTTTTTAGCAGACTACTATATTTCAGACAGTAATATGCTGTGTCACTAACAAATTATAACATTTGAACCTTGCAGAGGAAGGCATCAATCATGAATGCAAGCTGTGTAACCAGATGTTTGACTCTCCAGCAAAGCTTCTGTGCCACCTGATTGAGCATAGCTTTGAAGGGATGGGAGGCACATTCAAATGCCCTGTTTGTTTTACAGGTAAGACACAAAGTACCTAGACATGCTTCGCAATGCATGGTTTGATTCAGAAATTACACACTAGGGGATTTTTAAATATACATTGTTCCTCTGGTTAATTAAAAAAAAAAAAAAAAACATTCTTTCCATTAAGGGACATTTGAAAAGTCATTTTTTTAAACACGGGCAAGCATTTGAAAAGGAAAAGCAATTTGAAAAAAAAAAATCTTCCATGGTATTTTCCAAACCTGTGCATTCTTTAAAAAGTCAATACCATTGTAATTTGAATTTAATTTTCATCTCTTGAAATCCAAGCGATGGTTTTGAAAGTGTTGTGCAGTTTGGGCACACGTGGCACTTTCTTACCATCCAGCAGTTCCCTTTCCTAAAACTGACTCTGCATAGCAAACAGTGGTGTTTAGAGTTTCTTCTAGTATGCAAATAATGATTCAAGGCCATAATGTGGAAAAGCTAGAATCTGTTCTGGCCCTATATTTGCCAGTAATCATCCAGAATTTCTGAAATTATACATGTGCTTCATTCTTAAAAAAAAAGACATATACATGTTAATAGGATGAAGGAATCTGCAATGAGTATTGTTATAAATATAATGAAAAAAATCATTGAATAAAGGTATTGTTACCAAGAATTTAAAGTTGGTTACTTTTAGACCAGTGTGTAAATTGATAGTGCGGTAATAATAGGAGATTTCAATTATCCCAATATTGACTGGGTAAATGTATCATCGGTACATGCAAGAGATATAAAGTTCCTGGATGGAATAAATGACATTTTTATGGAGCAATTGGTTCAGAAATCGACAAGAGAGGGAGCAATTTTAGATCTTATTCTCAGTAGAGCACAGGATTTGGTGAGAGATGTAACGGTGGTGGGGCCGCTTGACAATAGTGATCATAATATGATCAAAATTGAATTAATGACTGGAAGGGGGACAGTAAGCAAATCCATGGCTCTTGTGCTAAACTTTCAAAAGGGAAACTTTGATAAAATGAGAAAAATAGAAAAAAACTGAAAGGAGTAGCTACAAAGGTAAAAAGTGTGCAAGAGGCGTGGTCATTGTTAAAAAAAATACCATCCTAGAAGCACAGTCCAGATGTATTCCACACATTAAGAAAGGTGGAAAGAAGGCAAAATGATTACCGGCATGGTTAAAAGGGGAGGTAAAAGAAGCTATTTTAGCCAAAAAATCTTCATTCAAAAATTGGAAGAAGGATCCAACAGAAGAAAATAGGATAATGCATAAACGTTGGCAAATGAAATGTAAGACATTGATAAGATAGGCTAAGAGAGAATTTGAAAAGAAGTTGGCCGAAGAGGCAAAAACTCACAGTAAAAACTTTTAAAAATATATCCAAAGCAGAAAGCCTGTGAGGGAGTCAGTTGGACCGTTAAATGATCGAGGGGTTAAAGGGGCACTTAGAGAAGATAAGGCCATCGCGGAAAGATTAAATGATTTCTTTGCTTCGGTGTTTACTGAAGAGGATGTTGGGGAGGTACCCGTGCCAGAGAAGGTTTTCATGGGTAATGATTCAGATGGACTGAACCAAATCATGGTGAACCTAGAAGATGTGGTAGGCCTGATTGACAAACTGAAGAGTAGTAAATCACCTAGACCGGATGGTATACATACCAGAGTTCTGAAGGAACTAAAAAATGAAATTTCAGACCTATTAGTAAAAATTTGTAACCTATCATTAAAATCATCCATTGTACCTGAAGACTGGAGGATAGCTAATGTAACCCCAATATTTAAAAAGGGCTCCAGGGGCGATCCGGGAAACTATAGACCGGTTAGCCTGACCAGTGCCAGGAAAAATAGTGGAAAGTGTTCTAAACATCAAACTCACAGAACATATAGAAAGACATGGTTTAATGGAACAAAGTTCGCATGGCTTTACCCAAGGCAAGTCTTGCCTCACAAATCTGCTTCACTTTTTTGAAGGAGTTAATAAGCATGTGGATATAGGTGAACCGGTAGATGTAGTATACTTGGATTTTCAGAAGGCATTTGACAAAGTTCCTCATGTTAGTCTTCTAGGGAAATGTAAAAAGTTATGGGATAAGTGGCAATGTCCTTTCGTGGATTACAAATTGGCTAAAAGACAGGAAACAGAGAATAGGATTAAATGGATAATTTTCTCAGTGGGCAGTGGAGTGCCTCAGGGATCTGTATTGGGACCCATACTTTTCAATATATTATAAATGATCTGGAAAGAAATACGACAAGTGAAGTAATCAAATTTGCAGATGATACAAAATTGTTCAGAGTAGTTAAATCACAAGCAGATTGTGATAAATTGCAGGAAGACCTTGTGAGACTGGAAAATTGGGCATCGAAATGGCAGATGAAATTTAATATGGATAGGTGCACCGTGATGCATATAGGGAAAAATAACCCATGCTATAGGTTCCATATTAGGTGCTATCACCCAAGAAAGAGATCTAGGCGTCATAGTGGATAACACATTGAAATCGGTTCAGTGTGCTACGGCAGTCAAAAAAGCAAACAATGTTGGGAATGATTAGAAAGGGAATGGTGAATAAAACAGAAAATGTCATAATGCCTCTGTATCACTCCATGGTGAGACTGCACCTTGAATACTGTGTACAGTTCTGGTCGCTGCATCTCAGAAAAGATATAGTTGCGATGGAGAAGGTATGGAGAAGGGCGAGCAAAATGATAAGGGGAATAGAACAGCTCTCCTATGAGGAAAGACTAAAGAGGTTAGGACTTTTTAGTTTGGAGAAGAGACGGCTGAGGAGGGATATGATAGAGATGTTTAAAATCATGAGAAGTCTAGAACAGGTAGATGTGAATCGGTTATTTACTCTTTCAGATAATAGAAAGACTAGGGGGCACTTCATGAAGTTAGCATGTGGCACATTTAAAACTAATCGGAGAAAGTTCTTTTTCACTCAAAGCACAATTAAACTCTGGAATTTGTTGCCAGAGGATGTGGTTAGTGCAGTTACTGTAGCTGTGTTTAAAAAAAGGATTGGATAAGTTCTTGGAGGAGAAGTCCATTACTTGCTATTCATTAAGTTGACTTAGAAAATAGCCACTGCTACTACTAGCAACAGTAACTTGGGATCTTCTTAGTGTCTGGGTAATTGCCAGGTTCTTATGGTCTGGATTGGCCACTGTTGGAAACAGGATGCTGGGCTTGATGGATCCTTGGTCTGACCCAGTATGGCATGTTCTTATGTTCTTAAAAGTGAGGATTTACCTCTAGACGATCTTGCAAATTTTCATGTGGTCTCAAATCTTCCAATGCTAGCCAAAATCCTTGAAAAAAGTGTTATGAACCAGGAGTTATGCTACAATGGTTTGGTTCCTTTGTAAAAGAAAGAAAACAAAAAGTTCAACGGTGTCATCTCTCTTCATCAGGCGATTTTTAAGATCAGGGTTCCCCAAGGTTCATGCCTATCCTCCATGTTGTTTCATTTATGTCTCTCGACAATTAGATCATTCTTTAGAGCGATGGGTCTGTCATATTACATCTGTGAGGATGATATTCAGCTTTTTTTTTTCCCCATGCAAATATGAGTTTTCCAGTCTCATTCTTTCATCAACACCATAATAAAATTTGTGTCTTGTTAGGAAATAAGGATCCCTCTTTACATTTAATTAAAGCAAAGTTGTTCTGGGTAGGAAAATAACCCCCATTTGAAGAATTACATATTTCTCATGGTGATGTTGTGTTAACTATATTGACTGAAGTGTGTAGTCTAGGTATATTACCAGACTCCAAATTGTCAATGTGTAGCAAGGAATATAACAAAAAAAGAAGCCACTTCAAACTGTCATAGTTGTGAGCGCTTGAGCTGCGGCATGGTTGACGCATGGTTGATGCAGCCTAGTAAGCAAACCTACCAGGCCCACGCCAACTGCTGGCGAACACACCTTTGCTAGGACTGAGCGGGAGCTTTGCTTGTCCCAGCCCCATTTCCCCACGGGTTGAGCCTTACATTCCGTGGGCCAGCAGGACTTAGGTGAGTGTTCCTTAAGAGCGGCTGGAGAGAGAAAGTCCAGGTACCGGCTGAGGTTAGGGCTTGCAAGCTTCAGACTGTAACTGGATCCAGGCCAAGAGTCAGGGCAGGCAGTGATCAGAAAGTGGTCAGGGTGTGTAGTGGATATCAAGACTGGCAAGGAGAGAATCAAGCAAGGGCGGACCAGGACGAGGCAGAGAGGCAAGGAGCAGTGCAGAAGGCACAAGACAGCAAAGGAAAGGCATGGCAAGGAGTCGCAGGAAGCAAGACAAGCACAGGAACAATAGCAACACGTACCGAGGGCAAGGCATGAGACCTGTTGCTGAGGCGGAGTGTGGGAGCGCTGCTGGGCTTTAAATCCCCAGCCCTTCATGTCATCCTTCTGCCACGATGCTGGTTGACCGCCGCGGGTCATATTAAAGCCGGCCAGTGGCATGGGCACACACCCTAGGGATCGGCGCGGTGGGAGGAGGCGTTCAGGCCATGTGGAAGGAGGTCAGCACTGGACGGTATCCAAGTTGAGTGCGGATGCTTGCAAGGCTGTCCTATGGCTAGCCAAACGTTACAGTAGCTTTGAATAGAAAGATTTTGATTTAGTCTGATTATGAAAATTTAGAAAAATTATCATTGTTTTGGACATTGGATAATGTATTGTTAAACAAACTTGATAATGGATAAGAAGAAGTAAACAAGCCACATCTTATAAATAGCTTCTCTCATAATATTGTCTAGGGATCTTTAAGGGCAAAATAGAGGTAATGTGGCAATTCTGAATTCCTGTCTTTCATCTCTGCATTGACACTTACTCTGAATCATTCTGATGGGCCAAATCAGGAGCTTCAGGAATGTAAGTGGTTGGACAGACTCCAGCTCTGTAAATCTTATTCAGCAGAGAATAGCCTTCTGCTACCTGTAACAGACCCTTACTGGAGGTGAGAGGTTAAAAGCATCAAAGCACCAAAAAAGTGCCTTGAGGTAACAAAATCTTAAATCCGTCCCTGAAGGTGTCCATCTGTATATTTTTCCTGAAGCCAATTGTTTGCATATTCTTCTGCTGACATCAGCATTTTGCCTGTTGTCCAGATTTCTTATCAGTTAATATTACTGATCCATTGTTTTGTATTTGAAAAAATGCAAAACTTAGTCTTCAGCCCTTTTTGTTATTAAACAGTCATTCTGAGTATTTGCAGCAAACAAAACACAAGAATCAATTACTCCTTCATTGCTCTACAAATGTGAAGAACGTGGCAAGGTTGGTATATTACAAACTTAGGGCCTGATTTATGAAGTCTTTTCTTCCATTCTGTGTCTGTGGGAAAAATGCTTAGCTAATGAGGCCCTTAGGATGGTGAAGCCACTAAAAACTTTATTGCTGCCTTCATTGTTCAGAAGAGGAGTTCAGGCCTTGGTTCTGAGCCTTACTGACTATTGTAATGGTATAGTTGCTGGTAGGGATGTGCATTCGTTTCATCCGTTTCCTATACAAGCATGTAATATGAAACATATGAAACAAATGCACATCTAATTGCCATATAATGGGAAACGTATGAAACGAATGCACATCCCTAGTTGCTGGTTTGCCAAAGATTTTTCGATTTTGAAAATGGTTCATCATGCTGCTGCTAGAGTCTTAAGTGGCAGTAGTAGGCATGATCATATAATACCGATACTGAAGGAACTCCACTGGCTTCCTGTAAGTTTTTTAGTTCAGTTTAAAATACTAGTTATGGTATATAATTTTGCTCCATAAAGGTATGGTTACAACCAGGTTGCAATGAGATCAATCACTGAGATCGTTACAATCTGAGGGAACCAAATTGCTCAAGTTACCCTTGAGGCAAGACTGTCAGTCTCAGATGGTTAGGAAAAGAGCTTTCTCATTTTTGGCTCCTATGTGGAATGCTTTGCCGGTAGATTTAAGAATAGAATGTGACTCACAAAGATTTAGAAAACTGTTTCTAATTTTATTATGCCAGCAGGCTTTTAACATTTAGTTTTTTTTCTTTGTTACATACTTCTTTATGAATGTTATAATTGTAACCCATCCTGGACTATTGTTTTGGAAGATGCGGGAAATAAATTTTATATATAAATAATTCCTTTGTGGTACATGCATTTGGAGTCTGTATACCAGCCATTTTTCCCATAGATATAAAATGAGATAGACCTTTTTGTACATCAGGCCCTGATCACCTTTACCATATTCAAAACTCCATCCCCTATTGTGCAGAACATTATAACAAATATGTTGTATTGGTATTACCTATATTGGCATTGCATGGTAAATAATCAAAATTAGATAATTTTTCCCCATGTACAACAAACCATACTTTGCCCTCCTCTCTTTCATCTCCCTGCCTGAAAAAGATATGAACTCCTTTATCTCAGACCTCAAGCTCACAAAACATCTGGAAGAACCTTGCCCCTCTTGGCTCATCAAAGAAGCCAAAATTGGCCTAATTAGATATCTCAAGCTTATTGTCAACACTTACTATCAGAGAACCACCTACCAAAGTGCCTAAAAAAAGCTGTGTTGCCTACATTGAAGAAACCAAACCTGGACACAAATGTTCTGAGCAATTACTGCCCAGGCTCAAGCATCTTTTTCCTTAGCAAGCTCACTGAAAAAAAATGGTCCTACTATATAATTAACTGACATTCTACAAGTATGGATTCAACTCTCACCACTGCATAGAAACTGCACTTGTAAGTCTTATAGAATGTCTATAGCTCTACCTAGACTGTGGACAGACTGCCTTCTTGGTGCTCCTGGACCTCTTAGCAGCATTTAGCACCATAGACCACAAACTCCTTATCACCCAGCTAATGGACCTAGGGCTCTCAGCCCAGCACTAGCATGCTTTAAATATATTATTCATACTATCTCCCTTGGACAGGAATCTTCTTACCCTCAACCCCTTCAGTGTGGTGTATCATGAGGATCTATCATATCTCTATCTCTCTTCAACATCTGCATTGCCCCACTTGGCAAATTAATCAGAAACTCTGATTCTTTACCTCTGCAATGCAGATGATATCCAGCTATGGTGCCCTCCAGGCTCAGACCCTTATCATGCAATCATCAAACTAAACAATTGGCTTACAAATATCTCAGACTGGCTACAGTATAACAAATTAAAACTATCCAAACCTCCCTTCAAAACAGAGGTAGCATAGATTGGAAAAAAAATGACTATAGTCATAGTTATTCATGAGTGTCCTTGGAAGATGTAACTGGCATCGACATCATGGAAGGAGGTTAACCAATGGAAAACTGTAATACCAGGTACAAATTATATCACAGTGATAGGATGGATCATAAATAGGTCATAGAGTCAAACATAGTAAAGGAAACAAAATGCTCTGTACAGGAAACAAAATGCACTGTAGAATCTTTATGGATAGACATTCCATTAGAAAAGGGGAATCAAAAAGTAGTGGGGGTGTATTACCATCCACCTGGCCAGAATGAACAGATAGAAGGAAGCTAACAAAATTAGCAACACCATAATAATAGATAATTTCAGTTACTTCAGTAGTGACTGATAAATGTCACATCAGGACATGTTAAGGAGATAAAGTTTCTAGATGAAATAAATGACTGCTTTAAGGAGCATCTGGTATAAGAACCAACAATGAGAGGAAGCTATTTTAGACCTAATCCTTAGTGGAGTACATGATTTGGTGAAAGAGGCAATGGTGTTAGTCATTTGGCAGTAGTGATCCTAATATGATCAAATTTGATTTGATAACTGGAGGAGAGGACACTAAGGAAATATACGGTGATAGCTGTTATCGTTCGGTGTGGTTGTGGACCCCTGGGTCGTAGTGAGAGTTGGCTTCACCCACAGGGAGGAGCCCTGTGGGGACTCACTATGAGAGGCTCTAGCCTCAGTAGACAGACAACAGTAATAGATTTTATTAACCAGGAACATAGGTATCCCACTAGGTGGGCATATACTCAGTCTGGAGTGAAGTGGTGCGAAGCTGGTCCTCCTGGTAATGGTCCACAGAGCGGGACATGCCAGGGCAGCTCCTCTGGAGTGGAGATGCTTCTTGGATGTGATCCGGTCGTGGCCCGCAGTGCAGGTTACACCGTGAATCAGGTGGAGATGAGAGAGAAGCATTCATAGCAGAGGAGCAGAAAAGACGATGGCACTCACTATTAGAGATGAGGCAGGTAACAGAGAGCGCTCGGTAGTGGCCTGAGGTACGGGGTACACCGGAGGTCTTGTCACCAAGGTGGTAGATGATGGTACTCATAGACAGAAATAGTAGATTCCTGCAACAAGATGGCCCTCCGAGGAGCACATAGCCAGAGCACAATAGGCCCCCGAGGAGCGGGTACCTTAAGTCCAATATCAGTAGTCAGGAACGAGTACTGTGAAGCAAAGAGAAGATCTCCATAGGAGTGGAATCAGGCAAGACGGAAGTCCTTGCTAACTCTCTGTATGTCAGGAAGTGTAGGGTTTAAATACCTCTTGGCGGGTGACGTCACAGGTGAGAACACCCCAGAGATTCCCGCCTTGATGGGAACAAGAGGGAGACTGATGCGCTCGTGCCCTAGGTAACTCCGTCATCGAGATGGCGTCCGGGATCACCCACACCATCCCGGGGGTGCCAGGGAGAGCGACTTTTGCAGGCTAAGGCCGAAAGACTCCTTGAAAACACTGGAGCAGGCAAAAAAGAGGTGAGCAACAGAGGTCGCAGCTGTCTGCAACTGACGGGCGCAACAATAGCATATAACTTTTAAAAGGGAGATTATGAGAAAATGAGAAAAATGATTAGGAAAAAACTGAAAGCAGCTGCAAAGGTCCAGCAATTACATCAGGCATGGGTGTTGTTTTAAAAGTACCATCTTGGAAGCCCAGACCAGATGTATTCCATACATTAAAAAATATGATTGCCAGCATGGTTAAAAGATGAGGAGACACTATTCTAACCAAATAACATCTTTCAAAAAATGGAAAACTGATACAACTGAAGAAAACAGGAAGCAGCATAAGCACTAGCAAGATAGATGCAAAGCATTGATAAGGAAGACTGAAACAGAATTTGAAAAGAAGCTTGATGTGGAAGCAAAAATTTATACTAAAAGCTTTTTCAGGTACATTGGACCATTAGATGATCAAGAGATAAAAGGAATTCTAAGGGAAAACAAGGCCATAGTGGAGAAATTAAATGACTTCTTAGCTTCCAACTTTACTGAGGAAGATATAAGGCAGATACCCATGTCAGACATGATATTTAAAGGTGATGATTCAGAGGAACTGAAACAAATCCGAACCTGGAAGATGTACTAGGGCAAACTGGCAAACTAAAGAGTAGTAAATCACCTGAACCAGACATTATACATCCCAGAGTGCTGAAAGAACTGAAAGATGAAATTGCAGACTTATTGTTAGTAATCTGTAAACTATCATTAAAATAAATGTTGGTACCTGAAGATTGGAGAGTTGCCAATGTAATGCCAGTTTTTTAAAAAGGGATCCAGGGGTGATTTGGGAAACTATAGACCAGTGAACTGGATGTCAGTGCCGGGAAAAATGGTTTAAAGTATTCTAAAGGACAAAATTGCTGAACATATAGATAGACATAGTTTAATGGGATAAAATCAACATGGATTTAGTCAAGGGAAATCTAGTCTCGTCAATTTCCTACATGTTATTGAAAGCATGAATAAATGTGGATAAAGGTGAGCCACTGGTTATGGTGTATCTGAATTTTCAGAATGTGTTTGACAAAGCACCTCATGAGAGACTCCTAAGGAAATTAAAAAGTCATGGGATAGGAGGCAGTATTCTGTTGTGTACTGAGAACTGGTTAAAAGATAAAAAACAAAGAGTATGGCTAAATAGTGGTGAAAGGTTAATAGTAGAGTTCTCCAGGGATCTATACTAGGACTGCTGCTTTTGAACATTATTTATAAATGACCTAGCGATGGGAACAGTGAATGAGGTGATCAAATTTGCTACTGCTACAAAATTATTCAAAGGTGTTAAATCACAAGAGAATTGTGAGAAATTGCAAGATGGCCTTGCAAGACTGAGAGACTGGGCATGCAAAGGGCAGCATATGTTTAATGTGGACACGTGCCAAGCGATGCATGTAGGGAGGAGCAATCCAAATTCTAGCTACACAATGCAAGGCTCCACATTGGGAGTCACTGCCAGGGACAAGGATCTAGGTGTCATCATGGATAATATATTGAAATACTCTACTGAGCGTGCAGTGGCAGCCAAGAAAAGAATTGCTAGGAAAAGAATGGAGAATAAAGCAGAGAATATCACGCATCTCTCCATGTTGGGACCGCACCTGGAATACTGTGTGCTGTTCTGGTCATCACACCTCAAAAAAGATATAGCAGAATTAGTAAAGATGCAGAGAAGGGTGACAAAAATGATAAAGAGGATGGAACGATTCCTCTTTGAGGGAAGGCTGAAGAGGATAGGGCTCTTCAATTTGGAGAAGAGACAGCTAAGGGAAGATATAATAGAGGTCTATGATATAATAAGTGGAGTGGAATAGGTAAATCTAAATCAGTTGTTTATTCTTTCAAAAAGTACAAAGACTAGGGGAGATTCAATAAAGTTATTAGGTGATACACCTAGGACAGATAGGAGAAATATTGTTTGACTCAGTGCATAATTAAACTCTCAAATTCGTTATATGGTGAAAGCTGTTGGTGTAGCTGAGTTTAAGAAAGGTTTAGACAAGTTCCTGAAACAAAAGTCCATAAACCATTATTAAGGTGAACGTGGTGAAATCCACTGTTTATCCCTGGGATAAACAACATAGAATCTATCAAACTTTTGGGATCCTGTCAGGTAGTTGTGACCTGGATTGGTCATTATTGGAAACAGGATACTGGGCTTGATGGACCCTTGGTCTGACCCAATATGGCAAATCTTATGTTCTTATGAAACAACACCACTCTTAATCCTTCAAGTTCATAGTCTAGGTTTTATATTAGACTCCCAAATGAAGCCCAAATACTATTAGCAACAAAATCAGCCTTTTTCCACCTATGCCAACTTTACTACCTCTGCCCCTTCTCTGATGGTCTCACCTTTGCAATAGTGGTCCAGGCCTCTGTATTTCCTGCCTGGAGTACTGCAAATCCCTTCACATTGGGCTGCCAGAAAGCTAAATCATCACCTACAGTTCATGCAACACTCAGCAGCACGAACTATACTAAACATCAGTAAATTTAAAAAAAATCACCTCACTCCTAGGAATTTCACTTTGACTCCCAAAACCCTACAGCACCATATTAAAAATTTTGGTCCTGGCTTTCAAGGCACTTGACACCATTTTAGCTCGATGACCAACTCATCTTACACCCACCACATTCACTCCCTCAAGCTCTTCTAGTGGTAACAGCCCATAAGGAAATGCAGCTTACTTACACTAGGAAGAGAACCTTTTCATAATCAGTCACTTCTCTCTGGAACCCCCTACCTCTAAACATCAGTCTTGTGCCAGACTTCCTCACTTTTAGGAAGCAATTGAAAACTTGGCTATTTTTAGAAGCCTTTGGTCCATAGCCAAAACCTTGAATTCCTGACCTGGACTACAACAACATAAATCTCAAATGCACTTTCAATTGTTCTATTATATTTATTAGCTCGTATGTATCCATACTTGTTTTGTTAGTCTATTCCCGTTGAACTGTATACCTATTGTAAACGCCAAACTTTGCTGTAACATGCTTTGAATGCTTCTGCTAGAAAAACGTGAGATAAGTAAACAATGATGAAGGATGATGATGATATACCACAAAATCCTTTGCACCAGTCTTCTGTGCTTGTTTAATGTAGTCTTTCTTCTTATTCTGATCCTTTTTACTGTAGATTTATTTTCAACTAATGCTTTACTTTAGGCATTGATCTGTGTATTTTTCCAATAATTCATTATTTAAACATAGAAATATAACAGAGAATATGAAGGCGGATAAAGACCAGAAGGCCCAGCCTTTCTGCACATTTTCTCCTACTTGTTCTAATTCAGCAGGACCCTGCTGGATTCAAGATATTACCTTCACATCCTTGCTGTTACCACAGCGAATTGGGCTTACCTTGCAAAACACTGGAGCAGCACGAAGCAACAGTGACATCACGGTTGTGTGACGCTGGCTGACCCGCGTGGCACCTTGGCCCCGCTCCCCTCGGCATGTCAGTGCACCTCCCGACGGTCCCTGCGCTAGCGTGGGAAATGGGCTATTTAAACCCGGCTTCCAGACACAAACTTTGCCTCGGCAACAGGCTTGCGTGTGCTGGTGCTGTCTCTCTGCTGGAGTTACCTTTGCCTAGGATCCGGATTGCCTTGGATTCCTCTTGCCTGTTGCCTGCCTTTGACCCGGACTGGAATCTTTACCCTTCTCTTCAGCATCCGACCTTGGCTGGGGCTCAGGTAAGGCGACAAATATTAGAGGGGACGAAATATACGATCACCATTTATACAGATCACAAGAACTTAGCCTATCTCTCGCATGCTCAGCGCCTAAATCCTCGGCAAGCCTGATGGGCTTTATTTTTTATTCGATTTAACTTTAAACTACTCTTTCAACCAGCTGAGAAGAATCAACGAGTGGATGCCCTGTCAAGAAACTTTCTCTCTGATGATAACCCAGAACCACCTCATCCAGATTATGATTGCCACTACCTTTACTGTCCCCATTGGCAAGACTGTTGTTCCCAAACGCCTAACGGGGAGAGTGCTATGATGGGCTCACGATTCTCGTGTGGCAGGCCACCCTGGATGTCAATGTACATCAGTGGTCACTAGTGGAGGCCTCAATGGAAAGAAGACTCCAAAAGATTTGTAGAATCTTGTCCTGCGTGCACCACACACAAAAGTCTCCAAACTCGACCATGGGGTTTGTTACAATCCTTGTCCTGATAAGCCATGGACTCACATTGCAACCGATTTTATTACGGACCTTCCCCATCTGATGGAAATAACACCGTCTGGGTTGTGGTTTACCGATTTTTCTAAAATGGCCCATTTATTTATTTGTTTGTTTTAAAGTGTTTATATATCGCTTTTATAAATATAATTTATTCAAAACGGTTAACAATAAAAAACATATAAAATAAATACCATAAAAATAATCATAATAATCATTCCGCTTCCTGGCTTACCCACAGCACCTGAATTAGCTCGTCTATTTCTCCAACAAACCTTTCGGATTCACGGACTTCCCCAGGATATTGTTTCGGATAGAGGAGTCCAATTCACTGCTCACTTCTGGAGGAATCTGTGTAGCAAATTCAGAATACAACTTAACTTTTCTTCCACTTACCACGTCCCCCTTTTATCTGGTCTTTGGACGGCATCCGTGAATACCATTGCCTCTTGCCGCATCATTGTCTTGCCCCGCGGTAAATCTGACTACCCAAAACTTAAAGCTATGGGAGGACATGAGAATCCTACTGCAACAAACAGCAGTCAAAGCCAAAAGGCAAGCTGTCAAAAAACAAAGACCAGCCCCTCAGTTGCACCTAGGAGAACTGGTCTGGCTGAACACTCGTAACCTCAGATTACACTTGCCTTCCCTTAAATTTGCCCCTCGTTTCGTGGGATCATTCCCAGTGGAGAAACAGATTGGAGAGGTCACCTATAAGTTGCAATTACCTCCAACTTTGCAAATTCATGATGTGTTCCACATATCTCTCCTCAAACCAGCAGTCTTGTCTTGGCCATCTAGGAAACCCAAGCAGCTGTCACCCGCGATAGTGGAGGAGGACACTCAATATGAAGTTCATAAGTTTCTGGATGCTAGACGCAAGGGACGGACAATATTTAATTGCATGGAAAAACTATGGGTTGGAAGAGAACTCCTGGGAACCAGCCAGCAATATTCAGGCTCCCCAGCTAATCCGTGACTTTCATTTACGTTTCCCTCTTAAACCCAGACCAAAAAGACAGGGGAAATGGCCTTTCGGGGGAGGTACTGTTACCACAGCAAATCGGGCTTACCCTGCAAAACACTGGAGTAGCATGAAGCAGCAACAATGTCACAGTCGCTCGACACTGGCCGACCCATGCGACACCTTGGCACCGCCCCCTCGGCATGTCGGCGCACCTCCCGATGATCCCCGCACTAGCGTGGGAAACGGGCTATTTAAAACCGGCTTCCAGACACAAACTTTGCCTCGGCTACAGGCTTGCTGGTGCTGGTGCTGTCTCTCTGCTGGAGTTACCTTTGCCTACGACCTGGATTGCCTTGGATTCCTCTTGCCTGCTGCCTGCCTTTGACCCGGACTGGACTTTGGATTTCTCTTGCTTGCTGCCTGCCTTCGACCCGGCCTGGTTTGGCATCATTACCCTTCTCTTCAGTATCCAACCTTTGCTGGGGCTCAGATAAGCTGTCTTTCTATCGTTGGGTTCACAGAAACATAACACTTGCAATTAAGGATCCCTCTATGCTTACCCCATCTTCTTGAATTATTTTCGCCTCCTTTGTTTCCACCTCCACTGTCCTTTCTGTGAATATAGGCAGCTCTCTTTGATGAAACTGAAAAGTCCAAGATTACATTTTTTACATTTTGGACTTTGTACAGTAAAGCTTTATGGAAGCTGTGTGGGATTTTTTTTTACATAAAATAAAACAAAAATAGGCAAATGATTTTCTAATGAACAAAGCAGCCAATTATAGAACAGAGAAAGCATATTTCAATGCAGAAACACCTCAAATATTCACATAATAGTCAAGTATTCAAACCTATTCCCCACCCAAACAGGCTCACATTTTTTTTGGAGGGGGCATTATTATGAAAAAGTGGTGAAGTTAAATATCTCCAGATATACGGCCATTAATATGGCTCAGGAATTTGTAAAACAGAAGCCAAAGTGGATATTTATTCATGACTATGCTTCCTGCTGTGTAAAGATATCACAGCTGTTTGATTACTTCTGCTCATTAACCCACCAGGGGCTGGGAATACTGCAGAGTTCAAAGGCCCTCAGCAGGGGACTAGAGGTATGGTCATTCCTCAGCATGTTCAGTAATTCATGTGCTTGGGAAACGTAAAGTAGGATAGATGGACTTGTGTCTTCAGCTGCACCACTGCTACTAAAGAGGGCCCCATTCCAGGGGAGACAACCCAGTAACACCTGCCAGATGTAGCAAATGAGCACTTTAAAGCTTGAACTTTATGAATATCAGGATTGGAATTAGGCCTGGACTGTGTCTGCACCCTATATACAGCATTACATACATTGGAGTCGGTTACCTTGTTTTGCGTTCTTATCACCTAGTACAGTTCTTGAAGAGTAAATTGCATCAGCTGCAAAGATTTTGATCAGAATGAGGCTATGACTATATTGTCCTTTATTTTTCAAAAGGACCGAATACCTTTGACAATGACCATAATACGAAATGAAATTGGACCTACTTCGCTCATAGGATGGAATTAGATCTCTGGAATTTCTTTTGGCTTAGTGAAATACTATACTTGTTTGCATTGCTGAACAAAGGACAGTATCTGTCCATCCTGGTTTGATGTTTTTCATTTTGAGATTTTGTTTTAACACTAAACATGAAGGCTATTGGTGATGCTATTTTATTCAACCTTTGTGCTACATTCTTAATGATTTATGGATTTCTGGAATGTATTTTAAGAGAAAAATTATGCAGCTTTGGAATTATGTTGCTACACGTCAAAATAATTATCTTATCACAAGTTTAATGCAAACAAAACTGTTTCACCATCTTGTTTGTCAAAATGAAAATAACTAAAACCTGGCATGAAGACTGATACTTGTTATAAATTTTAAGAAGACGACTACATTTTATCCTAATTCTACTGCAGGCACAGTGAAAGCCATGTATCTGAGCCACATAGAACTGCATGCTCCAATGGCTCTGCAGTCAATTCACAGAAACCTGTTGTGGGCGTAGACCCTTGAGCTGAGACGGGGTTGGTGCAACCTGTAGGGAGGAGCCCTGCAGGTCCCCACCATCAGCAGGTGGACCGGATGAGGCAGAGGCCCAACTGGAGCTTCGCCTTTACCAGCCCACATTCCCCTCAAGCTTAACTTTGGGTACCGGGACCAGCAGGTCTTAGGTGGGGATCTCTGCTGGAGAGATCTGTCGACGAAGCCATGTTGGAGCAGGAAAAGATGATGTGTATCCAAAGGCAGGCTATGGTCAGCAGCAGGCGAGAATGTCCAGGAGTCAGGCTGAGGTCAAATACTGGCTATCCATCCGTAGAGCAGGAGGGACAGAAAGGCGGGATAGGAAGGTGAGGAACAGCACAGGTGGGCAGACGATGAGACAATGAAGAACTGAAGGACTGGAGAAAGAGATAAGGACTACTGGAACTGAGGACAACGACAAAGGAACAAGAATTGAAGATGAAGACCACTGAAACTGAAGACACAGAGCGCAGGAACTTGAGAATGAAGGCAAAGAATGCAGAGGCAACTCACACCTTAAGGATTGTAGGGAGACCTGTTGCCAAGGCGAGAACTGCAGGGAGAGGGGGCCCTTTATAGGCCAAGGCTCGTGAGGTCATCCTTGGGTGCCATAGGGGATTTTCCTCTAAGTTTGGTGATGTCGGATGTGCGCCTGGGGAAACCATGGGAAGAGCCAGTGGCGTCCTGCCACGCATTGCGTCGAGCCTGTCTGAACACAGACACATGTCTTATCGTACCGGTTTACGGCGAAACAAAGGGATAACCAGCGATATAGGTGGAAGTTACAAAAAACAGGGTGATGAATTCAGGACAACTACGATAGGCAGAATTAGCTTAACATAGCGCTAAGATAGAGTAAGCAACCAACAATTTAAAATTTTAAAAAATGTTTAAAAATGGTAAACAACAAGCAATAGTAAACAACAAGCAATTCAGAATAATAACTTGGCATGAGACCTGGAGTTTTATGGGTGTATTCCCTTTTTCAGATGCATGGGTGTTACAGTCGTGTTTTTCAGAAACCTGATCACAGTGGTGTATTTTTGCAAATAGTAATTCGCTGCTGGTTCCTGTTTGCATTATATGTTGACTAATGCATTTCATCCTGACCAGATACATACCTGCAAACCTATTCTAAAATTGTATAAAAGAGGATCAATGTACAGGACATGTTTTTTTCTTCTTTCCTTTTTAAGGCTGGGAAAGTTGCATCGTGTATTCATTAGTGTCCATAATTGTGTTGTAAGAAATGAGTTTTGCTTTGACAGTTGGGAAAACAACTTAGATTTTTTTTTTTTATAACATTTTTAGATTTAGAATGCTTCATTTCAAAACCTTATTATAGAGCACAGGAATTGTCTATGATTACATTAGACATCTTACATTAATGGTCTTAAAAAGAACTAAATTCTAATTGCAAGGAGAGGTGTCAGATTGTATACTGTTGTAAGAGTTCTCATATTAAGGCACCACACTTCTAGGCTTAAAAAAACAACCATGTGCTAAATTCATATACTATACGCCATGAAGTTGCTTGTATTGTAGCCTCAAATATAATTTTCTACCTTTTTTTGCAGCTCTAGGGCCAGATGCACTCAAGGTTTTCTCCCATTTTGTGGTCGATGTTCAGCCGCCTGGTAACCGGGCACTTATGTGGGTAAAAGTTATCCGGATAGTCTGGATAACGTGAGGAGAGCTGTTTTTCCAAGCAAACTTAACCTGGCTAAGTAAACCTGGGTAGCTCCGAATATCAATGCTCTCTGGCTAAATGTAACGACACCTCTGGAATCACTGCCTCTTTTTATCTGGCTAAATTTTGTGCAGGTAATGAGTTATCCAGCCAAAATTTAGCAGAGGTTGAGGGGGGGGGGGGAGGCGGGATAGGTGTTTAGAAGATTTAAATGTGGAGTTTTGTCCAAGCAACTTGAAAAGTTACCCAGACAAAACCTTTTGAACATCAACCTCTCTGTGTCTACGGGAAAATACTTAGTACATCAGGCCCCTGCTTTGCACTGTTTTGTGGGAAATGCTAACGATTTTTGTGCCTTGATCAGAAATTCTAGAGCTGTACTTGTTTTTTCCAAGCAAAACTGTGGCAGAGAATTTTTTTATTTTCTCTTGTTTTTGAACTGAAATACAATATTGCAGTATGTTAGTCATAATTATCACGACTGCTACTACTACTATTAATCATTTATTTAGTGCTACAAGGAAAATGCAGTATTGTTCACTATTCATTCCTTTGCTCGATATAACATTCTTCTTCTGGAGTTAAATCCAAGGAGAGAAAATACAGAATAGCCCTATGGGTGATGGGGGATTTGGATTTTTGGTAGTGATTGTGACCCCTTTCTGTTCTTATAGGATGATAGCAGTACTGTACTCAAATTCTCCTCTAGAACGATTTAATCTGGCCCCTGTGTTTTTTCACAAAGAAACCAAAATTGAGCATGTTCATAAAGCCCTCAGTGTAGGCCCTCCTTCCTGCAATGCCCTATTTTGTCTAACCACCGATTCCCCCCCAAAAAACTGGACAGAAGACAAGTATTCAACAAACTTCTTTATGTGGCATTATTACTATGTCCGTAGCACGGCTAAATCAAACATTACACTTATAACCAACACAACTTTTTCATTTGCACACATATTTCAATGATAACATTGCACATAAACAACATTGCATACTGTGCTTGAGCTTAGCCACATGCAGGGTGACCAGCCTTTACTAACATTTGGAAATGGCTGATTCTACCTTTATGCCTTTCTTGCTACTCAGCCGTGGAAGCCATTCCATTTCTACAACTTTGAACTTCCGATGCCTGGGACCCCGTTCCGTAAACGTCCAAGGCCCCAGATTGTTCTTCGTTGACCTTGTGTTTTCGTGCCATCGAAGCAAAAAAAACTGCCATTGGACTTGTGTGAAGCACTGTACCCACAGTTTGGTTGCAGTTCCGTTGTGGGCCTCACATTTTGCCCTTTACTTGCTGGCTGGTCACCCCACCACGATCCCACAGTAATGTTTCCTCGTTTGCCGTGGGGACCCCTACTACTTACTTAGGTTCTACGGCCATCACACACTATTATTGCCTCCAACATATGTTGTAAGTCTGTGTTAAATATGTCCAGGCCTAAATTCAATAAGTGGACACCATCTGGTTGGAATAAGCCTGGGCAATGCTTAGCAATCAAGTCATGGGGTGCACTAGAATGAAGCGACCCAACCCTTTGTTTATTTTTTGCCTTTTTCTTTCAGTCGCTTGGTGTAAGGGCTTGCCCCTCCAAACTCATCTAGGGGTGATGTTGTAAGACTATACAATACTGGTTTTAGGGAAAATTTCATTTATCGCAATACAGCCCCACTATATATATTTTTTTATTCACTCTATGCTCTGTGTTGACATTAAGTCCTTGCCACCTAAGTATAGCACTATCGCATAGGGATGGACTTGAGTCTGGCTTAGCTGGATTACTAGTGGCATTAGTTGGTCCCACATCGTCCCTGGACAGTCCTTCCATTTAATAAAGATCTTAATGCCCTGCTAGACTCAGGTGCTCCTCAAAAGGTCTTGATTTTTGCTCGCTTATGGGCCCAGGATATGAAAGAATGTTTGAAGATCCAGATGTGACATAAATGATGCCTCAAACCTGTAATGAAGATAAGGTGAGGTTTCATAGGTTCATTTCACAAAGTATTCATCAGACCTGAGGTACACCTGGTACTTTTTTGAGCGCCACCTTCCCATTGCCATGATGTCTTCTTTTGTCAGACCCAAAGAAGCAGCTAGAGTAGCTGCCCTGATTCTGAATGAGTATAAGGTGTAGTCGACTCCATCTATTCTTGCTGCATCCAACGCCAGACAAAGCACCTTAGTGAATTGGAAACAAGATAGAGGGTGCTTATTTTTGTGCAGCAGCAATGAACTCGGCACCTCCAGTTTTATGGCCACATAGCATCTCGTATTCAATACTGGGCATTTGACTTCCCCCTCCAGGTTATGCAATACAGTGTTGGATCCCTTCACTGCCTGATCTGTCTTGGACCAGCGAATGATTATTGTCAGTCTGTCATGAGCCAAGCATACATCTTTTTCTTGCATGCCCAAGGACTTTTCCCTTTTAGAGGATAAGGCTACCAGTTTGCTGATCTTCATGGCTGAGAAGAAGGCCAAGGAAAATGCACAGCTTAAGAGAGTGGTCTCAAAGTGACTGTAACACACAGTTCCCAGAGCCTGTATTACACACTTTAGGTGTTCACGCATAATGGATCACCTTTTATCTCATGCCTTGCCTGTTGTTCTAGCCCAGTCTTGCATGATTCTCTTTATTGGAGCTCTGCTGGGTTTTCATGTCCCAGTGTTTTAGAGAAGAAGGCAATGTCTGTGAACAAGTGGACATATGAACCTGGCTATGCCTTCTCTGTTACGCTGTAATAGAAATCACACCAAAATTTGGATGCTTATGGGCCAGGCGAGGTTGGTGCCTTCTTTGGCGAGGAAAGACTAAGTCTGAGACCATGTTGATATAGTTCCTCTTTGTGTTACTTGACAGGGAATCTAGGATTCACTTCCAAACCTTGACGAGCCAAGTTTCCAAACCTCTGCTAGAGCTGGGGGTACTTGTTAAGTCTGCCTCTGGAATGAGCGACTTGAAACATACCCACTTAAAGCAGGAAAATGTTTCAGCAATTTTGTTTTTATCCCGGGTACTTGAGGTGCGTAAAGTGTAATGTTATAATGGAGATACTGCAGCACTATATCCCTATTTAGCATGGCATCGCCTTAGTTTTTTGCGGATAGTCTGTTAATGGATTCTACAACTGCCATGTTTTCTGAGCCGAATACCATGCTGACATTACCATATACTCAGCCCAAATGTGCAGAGCTACAGCTATGGGGAACAACTCCAGGAATGTTATAATCTGGTGATACCCTTGCTGTGCCATTAATCTGGCCAAGCTTCAGTGCACCAGGAGTCTCTGAAATAAATGCCAAACCTTATTCCCCCAGAAGCATTAGTGAAAAATTCTACTTCACTATTGAACCTGGGAGGGTCAGGCCAAATTGTTACCCCATTGAAGGTTCGAAGGAAATCCTGCTTAATTGACTCCTTCACCTGAATGTGATGGTACTTTTTGAATGCTCCTGACATTGACATTGCTAGTCTGCAGATAAATATTCTACCCATTAGTATCACCTTTGAAGCAAAGTTGAGTAGTCCGATAAGGGACTGGAATTGCTCCCGAGTGGCCTTCTTTGCTCATATCATTGCTGCTAGCACCTCTTTAAGCTTCACCATCTTATCCCGGGAGAGCCTGGAAACCCTTGATTGGATGTCTAGCTCTATGCCCAGAAACACAATGGCTCTCATTGGTCCTTCTGTCTTCTTGCTAGCCAGGGGTATACCAAATTCATTTGCCTTCCTTTGAAAGGCAGGAAGCAGTGATCTACATTCATTTGCGTTCTTGCCTATGAACAGAAAATCATTGAGATGGACTATATGTGAGGATCCTGATGTCTGTTCAACTACCCAGTATACAAAGGAGCTAAAATTTCAAAGTATGTACAGGATATTGAACAGCTCATCGGGATACATCTGTCAAATAGTATCCTTCCTGAACTTGAAACGTAAGAGGAGGAACAAGTTTGGGTGTACTGGTAATAGGCAAAAAGCAGATTCTATGTTTGCCTTCACCATGTGGTCTTGGTCATAGAGGCCAAGCAGAATTTCACTGGCTCAGTCCAGTGACACACATCTGACCATGCATAGGTGTGGATCAATTATGTTGTTTACCGAACCACCAACAAAGTAGGACAGATTATGTATAAGCATGCACTTCCCTGGCTCTTTTATTGGAATCACTCGTAGAAGAGAGATGAACATATTCGGGAGGAAGGGAAAGGGCCACATACTCTACCTAGTTCTACCTCTTGCTTATTTTTTGTGCAGCTACTGCTTCATGTTGCCTCAATGAGGCTGTGTTTTGTGCATGTGTATGTGGAGGTTGTGGGTAGTGCAAGCAAGGGATGATATAGCCCTGCGAGAAGCCAAAGGTTATTTCATCTGCTTGTTTCCCTCATGGGTAGTGCTGAAGCCAGGGAGCCATCACTTCAATTCTGACTGGGGAAGGGGCTACACCCATCATTTCTCTGCTATAGCTTTTGGGGTCACTGTAGCCTGTCCCTGGGAGCCTTGCACTCTGTTGCTGGGTGTATGGTTTCACAGTTGGATCATATGTGCCTAAATTTAAAGCACACCAATGTGCACGACTCCAAGTTAAACTGCCCTGAAGTGTCATTTTGCCTCCCTGAAGTCCATCCTGTGTTATGATTTCTGTCATTCTGGAAAACAGATATGTTCCATGCTGAATGGTCTTTGCACAGTCATTTAATCTAACCATAAATCCACAACCTGATGCCTTTTTGATATCAAGCTACGTTCAGCCATGCTTCTGTGAAAATTGATGTCATAGTTGAGCCATGCCCAACCACCATATATTTTATGTGCCCGCATTATCTTGTCACGATAGTGTATCAGATATGGTGATTGCTCAGGCTCCCACTCGACTATCATGGTCATGAAAATATGGAAGGCTCAGACCCAATTGTTAATGTTTTTTGGCACGCTCAGCTTTCTATCTTTGCTGTCACCTATATTGTCCTTGTCTCTGTGTCCATTGCTGCTTTCATCCTGGTCCAGTATGAGCAGGGAGAAAATATCAATAAATTCACACTTCCATATTTTCTTTTTCATCTTTTTTGACACCCCCCCTAGCTAAGATGCTCACCCAGCAGCTAGCATCCTCATATTGAGTTCTGCTCATGCGAGCTGATACAAGCTCCTTGTGTACCGTTCCATCACCTTTCGACTCTGCAGATGCATTCTGCACCTTTTGGCCCCAAACTGTGTCTTTTGAGGTGTCCCTATTGGCAGCCCTCTTCTTTTTAAAGGATTTTAAGATGTTTTGTATGACTGTGGCCAGGGCTAGTTTCTCATCACTATCGCTGGCTTCAGAACTAGACTCAGAGGAAATGGGGAGCTTAGCAGCGTCAGTAGCTGACTTACTCTCTTCCAACTGCCCTTTTGCTGTGCACCGCACTCTCTTTGGGGGAGTCTCCTTTTGGCTAGAAGATGCTATTGAGCTAGCTCTGGACCTTGAGTTTCTTTTGCTGCTTGAAGTCATATGTTGGTGAAGCCACTCCATCCCATGCTCCCGTATTCTAGCATCAGGTCTCCCAAGTCCTGTTGTTCATTGGTCACCTTGTGCTTGTTTCATTGAGATCTTGATATCGCTGATGTCAATGCATTTGTCGAGGCCCTCCTAGTTTGTATCTTGTTTTTTGCGTGCTTAGGCTTCTTGCAGGTGCTCCCTTGGCCACTTATTTTAGGTCTAGCTGTCTCGGATTTCTGAATCCTGCTGCCATTCCTGGGGGCCATCTCCTGCAAAACAATGCTGCAGGAGAGATGTCTAATGAGTATTTGAACGTGACATGTGTAACTTGGACCCATAGGGATTTTTGCTAGCCATTGCTCATTTTTTGTAGCACCATCAATTGCCACTGCACTCAGTGCACCATCTCAATTTGATTCCTCCTTTATGTATTCTTGAGATTGAAATGTATTTATTTTTGATACTGCTCCACCCATTGGTGCTGCCCACCAGTTGTTTCCTTCCCATGTTCTACCCCTTTGATTCTTTGCAGAATCTGCACTCAGCTTCCTCAAACTATTCTTGCCATAAACGCCTCGTTGCTGTGACTGCCACGTCCCTGATCAGGGCCGCCACCCCACATACCTTTACAAATATATATGCTGCCATCCCAAAACTTGCTTCTACCCTTACTGATGGCAGCCGTATGCTACTGCCCATCACTAAAATGGCTGCCGCTGCATGCTATCGCCCTTCACCAAGATGGGCGCCACCATATGCTGTTGCCCTTCACTAAAATGGCAGCAGCCACATGTTATTGCCCTTCATCAAGATGGCCACTGCCACATATTATTTCCCTTCACTAAAATTGCAGTTGCCACCATCAAAGCTGCCAATTGCCAGTTTTCCTTGCCCTCTTCAAATATAGCCGGTGCTATAGTATTGTGAGATGTGCACTGAACAGCCTCCCTCTGCCCCAGATGGGTCACCTGCTGGTGGCATTGATTCTCCCATTTCACTTCCATTGCTCCAACAGGTCCCCTGCCCTCTACCTAGCCTGGAGCTGTGGGGTGCTATCCGCTCTCCCCGGGCTCCAGATTGCCTCCCAAACTGAAGCGCACTCTATGCCTGAGCACCTCATGGGTTTCCCCGCTTCCACTCACGCGTGGCACTTGGGTTATCGCACGGTTGATCCCTGCTTTGAACCTATTCTTCCCAGCCTCATGTCCGGAGGCTTCATCCACCTCCCTCTGCCCAGAGGGTTTCCCCAATGAGGCAATATTTTATTTTATTTTATTTGTCTCGTGCAAAGTGCCTGGATTTACACATATGTCCCACGGCAGCTCGTCATCGGCTTTATGAGGAACTCCCCGGGATTCGCCGCATGTGGTTCTCCCAGGAAGAATTCCGCATCCTTAGTGACCTTGATGCAGTGTGAAGAGGTAAAATATGCTGTTAAAAGGCAGGGCACAGAAGGGAATCTCCTCAATGTGCCCCTGCGTTTTAGCCAAGTGGGTTGTCCTTACGGCCTCCCCCCGCCCTTTCCCTTTTACCGACTTCTTGATGAACCCCCGCCTTCCATTCCTCTAACTCATCGATCCTGCCTCCTCCCCTCTCCCCTCACCCTTTCTTCTCTCTGTTGTCCTCCATTTGCTCACCTGCGTTGTGCCTTGTCCCCCAGACAGGAGCCTGGGTGCAGGGATCTAAGTTAGCTGAATCTTTCTATATTGAATACATTCTGGATGTTAAATTCCATGAGCATACAAAAGAGTTGTATTTATGACTTTTTTGTTTGTGTACTGGAGAGGTTTAGGGGTAAGGTCGGTGTTTCTCACATACAGCGCCAAATCGTGAGGGGAGGCAAGGTGGTACAATCCTGCCAGTGCCGGATCCCTGGGTTCCCCAGCTGAGACTGGCCCACCAGCAGAGTCCAGCCAGCCAGTGGTTAAAAAGTGGAAGAGAGCCCCAGGCCTGCCAATAGAACCCATCCTGCCAGCAGCCAGAGTGGAAAAGGGCCACCTTATTGCTAACATGAGAGAGAGAGCATGTGTGAGTGAGAGAGTGAGTGAGGTGGGGACTTTTTGTGGATATGTGTGTCAGAGGGAGCATAAATGAGAGGCAGTGTATGTGTGGTTGGACATGAGAGTTATCCTGAGAGAGAGAGAGAGGATGTGTGAGAGAGGGAGTGGTATGTGTGCATGTGAGTAAAGGAGGGTATGTGAGAGAGAGAGACGGGGAGGGAGCATGTGAGAATGAATATGTGTGTGTTAGTGTGTGTATGTGAAAGAGAGGAGAAAGTTTGTGGGCTCCCTCCCCTACCACTAATCCATGACAATTTCTGGATGACTGGAAATCAAAAGGTATGGAGAGTGAGAGAGGGGGTTTTTTTTGTCCTTATTAGTTTTAATTATTGGATGGTGTTTGATGTAGCTGCTATTTTGAAATGTTTTATTGGTCTTTGGAAAATTTTTCAATATTTTTACATGAGTTTTTAATGATTGGATTTTCAAATCATCAACTGTTTTGAAATATTTATTCTTTTTATTAGTATGGTTTCACTATTATGTTTGAGGTTTTATATTTCTTGATTTTATATGTTTTATGAGGAATGGTGATGTTTTTTTGTTTTTCCATTGTTACACTGCATACAAAGTCTGGCTTCTTGTGGTTTTCAGTTCAGTTTATCTGCACATTTCTATTTATGGACTCTCTAGTCTGTATTTGGGAAGGGTCTGTCTGTGTTCTGCATGCATGATTGAGGCAAGGTATTCTGCTAGCATGTAGTTTCTTTGTAGGGATCTTTAGCAGCCTAGCTTGTTCTGTTTTCTTAATAGTAGGTGTATTGGTGTTTTAGAGCCTGGTATATGTATTTATTAAAAAAATTATTTAAATCATGTACTTCAATAGGAAATTTTCATGACGGTCTGCAAATTTCACATGCATAGAAGATAAACATAAGAAAACAAATGAGATTACAAAAAACAAGAACAAAATATAATTTAAAACAAATTGTTAATCATTAATCATTTACAATACTGCAACTCCAGAGTCTTTAAAGGCAAGCATGAAAAGATGAGTTACTGTTTGAGTGTTGGCAGTTAGTGCTGTTTTGGTATGGGAGTTTACTATATTGTAACTGTAATTCAGTTTACTTATGGCTTTCTGATGGACAAACCCAAACCCAATATGCATTAAAATAGGCCTAATACCATATAGGTTGCAAATATCTATTTTACTTTTTTGCAGGGTTTTCTGGTTGGCACCACAGCAGTGCATGTAAATATGTATGTTATTATAAGTGATATTTTTAACTCAGAAGACTGTATTTTGAATGTCCTTTTTCATATAAAATGAATTATTATAAAATCATAACTTGTAATTTGTGTGGAAGGGGCAGTTGGGGGTGGCCAGGCTCTGGGATGGAAGGGAGGTGATTAAGACTGTAAAATTTGCATAGGATGTTTAATACCCTTGCACCATTCCTGTTGGCGTTAATAACCTATGCTGAATGGCAGTGACTGATACATATCAACATACAATATGATATTTAAAGTCTGTTAAATATCAACCTAAAGTGTGGACGAAATATATTTAACCAAAATGTGTGTGTGTGTGTACGTATAAACACACACATACATGTGTATATATATTACCAGACAGGTTTGGGGGGAATTTTGGCATGCTGGAATGAGATGACGTATGGCCAAATGGACTGAGTGACTTTTGGCTGAACTTGACTCTTTGATCATGCTTCTCTTCTTCTTTCCAGTTTTTGTACAGGCGAATAAGCTGCAGCAGCATATCTTTGCCGTGCACGGGCAAGAGGATAAAATCTATGACTGTTCCCAGTGCCCACAGAAGTTCTTCTTTCAAACAGAGCTTCAGGTAGAGTTTTAGCTTATTAATCCCTGACATTCAAACACATGGCAGTGGTGACATGTAACAAAGACATAAATGCTGTAATGAATGTTTTGCCTTCTCTTTTTTCAATCTTGCCATTTGGGAAAATTCCTCTTTCTCCTTTTACTGCCAAGCTCTGGTAGGTATATTGGTTATGGAGAAAGCTGAGTTATGGCAAGCAGGAATACCTTTATATTGGACCAGTTTAAGAATCATCCAAAGAGGATGCAGTCAGGCCCAGGTTTAGGCATAAGCAATTGCATAAGGTACCACATTTTGAAGGTGCCAAATTCCCAGGCCGGGCCAAAGTAGAGCTTACTCCCGCTTTCTTTTGGGCTATGAGCCTGCAGCACTTCAAAAGGATGCTTCCATAGCTGTCTGGCCCCCCCCCCCGCACGCTCTGATCTCCAGGGATGGACTATCCACTTCCTGCTTTCCCCCCCCCACTCCTCATTCTCATCCCAAGCTCCATCGCTCTGGTCCTCCATATAGGTATCAAGATCTTAAATCCAGACTTGGATAGGATACATGAGGTTTTGAGGTCACATAGTGCCCTATTTTCAGTTGTCAATCTGAAAAGGGCTTATGTGGACTCAGAAAATGAACATACCACATCATCATTGTATAGTTCTTAAGTAGGTCCAATAAAAGTTATCAGTTCTTGCAAAGAATCTATTCATGTTTCTTTTGGAATTATATTTGAAATGTGGGCGAGTGGTCTAACTATGAAAATATATGAATATGTAGCGATTCAGATGCTGGTTACTTGTGATTCGGTCTATTGTTATATTCTGTAATGTACTTCTTAACTGTTTATTACCACACAGTTAATATTGTGTAAAACCCTTCCAACTTCACTGTGTTTTGTTATTGAGAATGTGGGGAGGTTTCTGAGTGGCAGTGTCACCAAAAGTGATAGGGCGTGTCCATCCCCTAAAGGGTAGACAAGTAGATGTTGGTACTTATGATGACTCCACGTGTCACTGGGAGGAGTAACGAGAGTTTTAGAGTCGGAAACGGTTGAGACATCTTGTGGGGAGCCAGGGAGAGCCGCCAAGGGGTGTGCTCTGACCTAGGGCTTCCAGTTGATCTGTGGAAAAGAGGGGGTTCTCTTCTAGAAGTGGCAAGGGGCCAACTCAAGAAGATCTTACCACCAAAAGACCATGGGAGGAGTTGTCCTGGGCCAGCCCGTTGTGAGTCACCCGGTGAAACAACAGGTGGATTCTCTATCTTTTTCCTCCCTCGGACTGAGAAATCAAAAGGCTTTTGGGAGAGAGATTCCAGAATAGTGAGTGAACCCACACAGACATTTCTTATGCTGCTTATTTAATTTGTTGAGATTTTGCAGGAATTGTGTTCTATTTTTGGATTGGATTTCTCTGCTGAGCTTTGATTTCATCAGTAAACATTTCTTCTATTTTGGAAGACAACATCTTTTGTGTGGATTGTGAGTTTGAAGCTACATGTGCACCCTGTCCCCAAATCACAGAATCCGTGTCCCCACCCCCTGCTACAAGTGGGTTAGTGCTCTGCACATACGACCTCCTTCCAAAAGGGGTTGGTTACAATTGCATAGAGAGTTATTTATTTATTAGCTCAGTGCATTAATGAGGTGTTTTTAGTTGTTAATTTCACTGTTATGACAGTTATCAGCTTGCAATACATCACTTGTCATTCGGTTTCCCAATAATCTGTGTAGACTTTGCTTGTCAGTTGTATAGAGTGGTAGCAATTTATATTGAGATATTATTTTTAAAGCTTTTAAAGTGGTTATTCTTGCTGAAGGCACTCCACTATTAATTTATACTCTGCTGCATTTTATATTTCATATTTCTAACGTTCTGAATAGTACTGAAAACATCAATTTTTAATGACTGTAAAATTATTTTGGTATTTAAAGAAGTTAATGATATATTGTAACATAGTAAACAATGGCAGATAAATACCCAAATAGTCCATTCAGTCTGCCCAGCAAGTTGTTTGGTGTGGTAACTGCTGCTCTTTGCCGGTTATCCCACGTCTTCTGTTAAGGGTAGTAACTGTTGCTCCATACAGGTTACCCTCCATGCAAAAAGATTACACCTAAAGTTAACACGGGTTACCTTGTTTCTTATTCTCCATCCTTTAGTCACTAGAGGTCCTCTGTGTTTATTCCATGCCTTTTTGAATTCCATGACCATTCTTGTGTTCACCACCTCTTTTGGGAGGGCATTCCATGCATCCACCACCCTTTCCATGAAAAAATGTCTCCTGATGTTGTTCCTGAGTCTTACCTTTCATAACCGCCCCCCCCATTTCTACAGCTTTCTTTCCATCCGAAAAGGTTCTCCATTCTTTCAAGTGTTTTATTTACTTATTTATACAATGTGTAAACCGCTTTCCAATTATGTGATAAAAAATTTCCAAAACGGCATGCGTGTATAACAACAAAATTATACAGACGTTAAAATATACAAAATATTAAAGCAAATAATGTAACATTTTAATTGCCATCCCAGTATAGCAGCCCCTTAGAGCAATTCCAGATCTAACACATAGATATCTATCGGATTTTAATAGTATACGCCGACATCACCAACCTCTGAGGCTTGAACAGCGTTCCCAGAAATTAATTCGGGAGCTCCGTCTTCATCAGCACCGAAATCTCATCAGCTCCATTTTTCTCTCTGGCCTCCCACGGGAGACTGTTCCATAATTTGGCGACAGACATGGAAAAGGACTGGTTTTGAAGTCTTACAATGACGAAAACCTTTAACTGAGGGAAGTTGCAACTGGGAGCCATACTGGGAGTCTGTATCATTATTTCCCTATCTCTCCTTTCCTCTAGCATGCATATATTTAAGTCCTCCAGTCTTATCTGATAAGTCTTTCAATGCAGACCCCATGCTATTTTGATTGCCTTTCTCTGGATCACTTTCATCCTATTTCTATCCTTTTTGAGATCAGAACTGAACACCATAATCCAGATGAGACCTCATCAAAGAGCTGTACTGGGCATTAACCCTCCTTTTTCCTGCTGGTTATGCCTCTCTCTATGCAGCCCAGCTCCCTCTGGCTTTAGTCGCTGCCTTCTCACGTTCTTTAGATAATCAGACACTATCACTCTAAGGTCTCTCTCTGTCTATGCACAAATGTGCTTTTCCCCCAATTATGTACAACTCCTTTGGCTTACTGTATTCCAAATTCCTGACTCGACACATTTTTGCTTTAAATTCTAGCTGCCAAACCTTCAACCACTCCCCAAGTCTTCTTAGGTTGCTTCTCATGCTCCCTATTCCTTCCAGTGTGTCCACTCTGTTGCAGATTTTAGTGTCATCAAAAAGACAAAGTTTACCTTCTGAGTCCTCCGCTATATTATTCACAAAGGTATTTAAAAGGTTTGGTCCCAGAATCGATCCTTGAGACACTCCATTTATTACTGTTCTCTCTCCAGCATAGGATCCATTTACCATTGCATGCTGTCATCTGTCAATCAACCAGTTTGTAATCTGTTCCACCATTTTGAGACCCCTTCCCAGGCTTCTCATTTTCATGAGCCACCTGTGTGGGACCGTATCAGAAGCTCTGCTGAAATCCAAGTAGAACCACATTGAGTGCTCTTCTTTTTTTCAAAAATCGTTTTTATTGAGCAAGACATGAAATACACACAAATAGTACAATACTAGTGAACCACAACAGTAGAAAACAAATATAGTATATCCCCATCTTATTATTATTATGCGATAATATCATCCCAACTCACTTCTTAATACACTCCCTTATATCCTTCCTTTCAGTACAATACATAACCCAAGTTTTCCAGCTGTACTTTTTCAATATGTGGTAATGTATCAAAGAAACACTGCCAAGTCTTCATATACGCCTTAGATACCTTGTGTGTAATATAGCATACATCATATCTTTCCATTTGCATAATGACCGCCAAGTATCTATAGAAGGAGATACCCATTCCCACAAAATACATCAGGCAGGGCCCATTTATAAGGTATATTTCTTACTTGTAATACTGAACGTGGACTATAAAAAAGGTTTTTTTATGTTCCAGCAACCATCATAAAGCACAGGGGCCAGTGTATATTTCCTGATGACCCTGGAGCAAAAGCTTCTATTTGCTTAAAAGATATAATCATCAGTTGCTTGGAAACATCGTTGTTTGTTTAGGCATAAATCTCATGGAACATTAAAAAAAACCTTTTTTATAGTCCACGTACAGTTTTACAAGTAAGTAAGAAATATGTTTATATTGTTGTAGTGTAATTTTTCTTACGGATAGAAGTTCGATTTATTTTGTGCAGGCAAAACAAAAAAACACTGCGTAAACTGGAGATGAGTGACCAGAGCAGTCTGGGCCACAGAATTAAAGACAGGTAAAATGATAATTCTGCAGGGCTGGGCCAGATTAGCTGCTGAATCGCACAGGCCTGGCAGGACAAGTTGAACAGAGATGATTCAAAATTTGTGGCAAATTACACCCAGGATTATCTGCTTCCAAATCAGAGGTTAACCCTTTAGAACCAGCTAATGCAAATAAAGCAGAAAAAGGAAAATAATGGAACACTAGGTCCCAAATCAATTGTAATTGAGAGGCTACCACTGGTATTTATTTCAAGTCTCCTAACCAATTGCTGTGGTCACTGGGGCATGGGAGTCCAGAAACACTTGGAGTTGAGAAACTTCAAAGAAAATGTAATTCAAATACTTAATTTCACACCTACAAGGGAATTTTAATAAAAATGTAGCCCCCATAGTTTCAACTTCCACTTTCAATCCCAGAAATCTCTTTCTCCTTTCTTGTGTTATTCTGGCCAGATCTGGGTAGATCCACATTTTTTCTCCATGAAAAATACCCAAACGATGTTGAAGAGACAAACGGAGAACTGTGTCACGGTCTGATGAGAATACAAATGACACGAATAACGTTAATTATCCTAAAAACAGGAGTCCCACAAGGGTCAGCACTCTCAGCTACGCTTTTTAATATATATCTGTTGCCACTATGCCATCTCCTCGCCGGACTAGGAATCATTCACTATGTCTACGCTGATGACATCCAATTAATCTTACCAATAGATGACACTATTGAAAAAACAATGGGTTTAGCCGTTATGTACCTGGACATAATAAAGCAACTATTAACCCAAATGGAACTGATAATAAACATCGATAAAACTGAATTCATACACTTAGAAAGGAAAAGCATATTACACAAACCCCAGTAATTCTCAATAGCAACCTAAAAATCGATTTAGCCAAAAAAGTGCGCAATCTCGGAGTAATAATTGATAAGGAACTGAACCTCAAACAACACATTTCACTAAAGGTGAAGGAAGGGTATTCAAAACTCATGGTACTCAGAAAGCTAAAACCATTACTATCGCTGCCAAACTTTCGTACAGTGCTCCAATCACTGATATTTGCAAGCACTGACTACTGTAATGCTTTACTACTCGGCCTACCCTATACTACTGTAAGACCCCTGCAAATTTTACAAAACGCCGCAGCTAGAATTCTCACTGGGAAAAGTAAAAGGGATCACATCACAGATACTCTCGCCACGCTACATTGGCTACCCATTGAACAAAGAATTCAGTTCAAAGCACTCTGCACAATACACAAACTTATCCATGACGAAAAAGCAGAATGGCTGAACACAGCACTTCGAGTCCACGTTCCACACAGAAATCTAAGATCAGCAAACAGAGCACTTTTAACCATTCCATCCGTGAAAACAGCAAGACTTACCCAAGTCAGGGAACGTGCACTGTCTCTGGCCGGTCCCATTCTATGGAACTCCATGCCCCTTGAACTTAGACTCCAGAGTAACCATAAATTTTTCAAAACACAACTCAAAACCTGGCTTTTCAAACTAGCCTTCAACAAAGAGAGTGATGCAAGCATGTAAACAAGAATAAGCGGACATGTAGCAACAAGCTCACAAAATCCAGTTACTACTGGAAATTAGCTCACCACTAATTTTAACAGTAGTCAAAACATAGGATACATCGCTATAAAACAGACAATCCCCCAATTGATTTTCTTCATATGCATAATCCTTATAGTAAATTATATTAGTCCATATTGTTTGTTACCGAATAGTACTGGCACCACCTATGTAAATTATGATCCATATTCACTTGGATATTGGTGCACTATTGTAAACCGTTATGATGGTAAATAACTTAATGACGGTATAGAAAAACTCTTAAATAAATAATAAATAAATAAATCTTGATGATATCACAGTTTCCAACGTTGTTTCTAGTATCTCAGTAAGGTTTAAAGATCGCTCTGGTGTGATATTTCCTTCTGGAATAACTGGATTAGATCCTGAAGGTAAATAATAAACTTTGGAAAACACAGGTAGTGATTGCTGAGGAAGCTTCAAGATCTGCAACAAATATTCCTTGAACATATCCTTTGGAGGTATCGTTTTCAAATAGGGAAAGTGTAACACACGAAGATTAAGATATCTCAAGGAATTTTCAATAGTTTTCAATTTTTTTTCATACACTAGATCTGACCTTACAAATCTTTGCTGAAGTACTTCTAGATTTTCCATTTGAGTCTTAATTTTACCTCTGAACCTACCAGAGATTAACTCTAAATTTACTTTGGATGGCAATTAAATCACTAGAAACAGCAATAATGCACTTCACACAAACTACTTTGAATTCTCAACAGCGTTTTTCAAAACTAGAGGATTTAGTATCTATTAATAAGACATTTTGTATAGGTATAGTTTAGGAGAGTGGGTACCTCTGTATCATAGATTTTACCTTTCCAGAGCCCACTGCAATCCACTTATCCCTGAGCATTGTCATTTGGTTAGGCCTAATGCAAGGCAGCATGATGTTAGACCAGGCTGTAATATTATGGTATACAGTGAAGTGATGCACCGCACATGAGCTTTCAACCATTTGTAGCCTGTCTATCTCCCCTCTCCCCAATAACTTATGAACAATTCATCCAATTTCATTCAAATATGTGCCGCAGATAGCAGGGCACCCAAGCACCCCAGATCACACTTTTCGTGTGCCCTTGACACCTCCAACACTTAGAATCCTTTTTTTTTTTTTTTTTACAGTGACGCAGACCACTTTAGTTTAATTCAGTTGAAATCCCAGGAAGGCCAGAACAGATTGTGATATCATCAAGCATTTTTAGATCTGCTTTGCCAGTAGTTAGTAGTCATAATCATCAGCAAATTCCTGTACTAAATATTTGTTAGAATATATTTCAATGTATTCTGTTTGCTGTAGGAAGCAGGGCTTCATCAGGGAAGATGCAGATGAACTTTAGTGTATGTGATATCTATTTATTTATGTGTGTACATGTATATACCGGTATATAACGAGAGAGAGCTGATAATGACTTTGATAGTGATCTTTGAATACAAAAGGACTAAAGCAGAGCAAGGTTTGGGTGATGCATTTTAAGATGACAAAGTTGGATGTCCCATATTTGATCATTGATGCCATGTGTAGAATTTCGACTTGCAGCCTAACTGGTGTAAATGCTCAAAACTTCAATAAAAATTCATAGATGATTCATGTTGTTGTTGTATTGGTTGGGAGCAAAAAAGGGTCACAGTCCTTGGATTTTTACTTAGGATGACATGTACATTATTAAATGTATGTTTTATTATGAAGTTTGGCTAGTATGGCTGGTCCGATGTAGGCAAAAAGTAAATTTTTTTAAATAAACAAACTGGTCGTCATCTCATCATCCACAGTCTGTACTGTGTGTTAATAAAGCTCACACCTTGCATATTTTATCAGGGAAAATCTGACACTACTGCTTAGCAATGTGGAGGTGAAAGACTAATGTGCACGAACCAAGAGAGGGGCCTTGGGGTGATAGTGTCAGTGATCAGCAAAGCGATAGCTAAAGCCAGAAGAATGCTGGGCTACATAGAGAAATAGCCAGCAAGATAATGGAGGTGATGATGCCCTTGTACAGATCGTTGGTGAGGCCTCACCTGGGGTACTGTGTTCAGTTCTGGAGATCGTATCTCAAAAGGGACAGAGACAGGATGGAGGCGATCCAGAGAAGGGCGACCAAAATCGTGTGTGTCTGTTTCGGAAGACTTATGAGGAGAATCTGAAGGATTTGAATAAGTACACTCTGAAAGAGAGGAGGTGCAGGGAAGATATGGATACAGACCTTCAGATACCTGAAAGGTTTTAATGATGCACAAACGTAGAACCTTTTCCGTTGGAAATGAAACAGTAGAACTAGAGGTCACGAAATGAAACTCCAGGGGTTAAGACTCAGAACCAACATCAAGAAATATTTCTTCACCAACTTCCAGAGGAGTTGGTGAAGATGAAAACAATAAACAAATTCAAAAAGGCATGGGATAAACACTGTGGATCTCTAAAGGCTAGAAGATGGAAATGATTTTGACACTATTGTACCTTCACTTTCCACTTCAACAGCGGGAGTATAGCATAGCATAGAAGCATAGAAATGACGGCAGAAGAAGACCAAATGGCCCATCCAGTCTGCCCAGCAAGCTTCCCTCATTTCTTCTCTCATACTTATCTGTTTCTCTTAGCTCTTGGTTCTAATTCCCTTCCACCCCCACCATTAATGTAGAGAGCGGTTAAAAGATTCTGTAATATTTTATTTATATACTGACATTCAATCTGATCTCAGCAGGACTTGAACCCTGGTCCCCTGGTCCGTAGCCCACTGCTCTAACCACACTCAAACCCTGGTGTCCTGGTTTGTAGCCCACTGCTGCTCTAACCACTAAGCTATTCCTCCTTCCTTTGTAAAAGAGGAATTAGATTTAGACGACAGCCAACAGTGGGCCCTGACTTTTATGATCTGGGATACTGATATGGAGATATTAGGGAAAAAGCACAGGACTGCTTTTATGGCTACGTCCAAAAGCAAAGCACATTCAAGAAGCATGATATGAAATTATCATGAAAGCTTGGAGGTAATCTGTCGGAGCGGCATTTACTACCATATGAAATTTGCTGGGCAGACTGGATGGACCATTTAGTCTTTTTCAGCTGTCAGTACTATGTTACTATGTTAAGCATCACTAGACAAACGCACTGCTCCTCAGATACCCCTAAAAGACAGTTCCTGTACTATGGAGCTATCAATCTAGTCAAGACAAACATACAATGACAAACGAGATTCTGCAGGAAAATGTATTTATTGTAGAGACGTATTTAGGTTTTAAAAGCAGACTCGAAAGGGTAAGTTTCTTTCGAGTACATTTAAATATGGTCAGAGAGGGAACATGATGATGCAGGAAGATTATTCCAGACCTCCAGCACAGCAAAGTGGAAAGCCTGGAGAAGGGCAACTTGGCGATGAACAGAGTTCATGAGGACATGTGTAGGGAGCAAGAAGTCAAGATAAGCAACAAGGAGCTGCAGAGTGAATGACACTTGAATTTGTCATTTTTAAGCGCTGGATAATATCCAAGCTGAGGACCGAGATGTTATGAAAGGCATAAGAAGTTATCTAACTGTCATATTATCATTTTTTTTTAAGAATTAAGGTCACTGAATTTTTTTATTTATTTTATTTAACAGTTTTTCTATACCGACATTAAAGTACACATCATATCGGTTTACATGGTAACGAAAGGTGGAAAATACAAATAACAGGGGGAGGGGAGGTGGAGAACTAAGAGAAACAGTGGGTCGGGGGGGGGGACCCCAACAAATTAGAGAAGGAAGGAGTGAAACGATAGGAACGGTAACACATGGTTAAATATGATTCAAGTGTACAAGCTATATATGGTTAAATGAGGTGCAACGGTACAAAATATACAGGTTAAAAAGGTTCAAGCGTACAAGCTATATATGGTTAAGTAATCTATATGGTGTAAGGGTACAAATTATACAGGGGGTGCACGGGTAGAGAAGGATAAAAGGTACAAGAGAATAAGGTTAAATAAGGAGCGAGGGTACAAGATATACAGGATATACAGGAATAAGGTTAAAAAGGAGCGAGGGTACAAGATATACAAGAGGAATGCGAGTACAGAACGGTGGGTTGAGATGGCAATTAAAGAATATGCAAGGGTTATGAAGATTAAAGGGGGGTAAAGAGAAGAGCCGGGGTGGCGAGGATGTTAATCAGGGAAGGCTTGATGAAAGAGCCACGTTTTTAGCTGTTTTCTAAATTTGAAAGGGCAGGGTTCCATGCGAAGATTGGGCGGTAGATCATTCCAGAATGGCAATTTATATTTTCTCCTGGTATTTTACATCCACAGGATTCTGCAAGTATGTTTGCATTGTTTTCTACATCTTTTTAGATTATTATGCGTGATCTGGAAGAAGCATTTTGGGCCTTACAAGAGGGACCTGATTTTATCACTATTTTCATCTGATGGCCTTCTGTCCCAAAAAGAAGTCTCTTTCTCTCTCTCCCTTCACCCTTCCCCCCCTCCCCCATTTCACAATTACCCAATTGACCCACTGACTTTCCTCCCTTCCTCCCCAGCCCTGCCAGCGGCAGAGGAGTGCTTATCTGTACATACCACCTCTGCCGGCCAGTTTAGTCTTGCGGCTTGAACCGTAGTGCTAGCAGGTTTTGTGAGGCCACGGGACGCCGCATGATTCAAACCACGAAAACCGAAGTCGGCCGTTGAAGGACGCCAGATGCAAGTAAGCACCCGTTTCCTTCTCCTGGCCGGGATGGGGGACAAATAGAGGCTGAAGGCCTGTCCAAGCACAGAGCTGCTGGAGGCGCCGAGGAAACGCCTCCTCCTTCCCGTCAGATGCAAGGATCAGCTGTACCCCACTGCCTGCCTGCCTCCCCCGCGTCCTTTCCTCCCCGTCAGTCCGGCAGGGCGCTCCTGGGGTCCCTGCTCTGTATTGGATCATTGAACAGGCTTAGCCCTCGCATGGGTCTCACAGTTTTGTAGCAGCCAAACCGAACTTTTTTATTTTGGTTTTTTTTTTGTTTTTTTTGCAGGAAGAGCCCGCATCTTTGTTTTTATTTGTTATTACCGTGATCAAGTTGGGTCCCTGCTGATAAGGCATACTTACTTAAACTTGTAAGAGGTGCTTTTTTTTTTTTTTTTTTTGTTCGTTACATTTGTCTTGCTGAATTCCCAAGTGGTTGCATCTCGTTCTGCCTCTGTCAGACTGTGGAACAACGGTTTGATCTTTTCACTTTGTTGATTTTATATTTCTCTCCCCCAGGGGAGCCTGCTCTTTCCTTCCTCATCTCTCCTCCCACCTTCCTCTTTTTCCTGGCATCTTGATTTGCATAAGAACACAAAACTTTTAACTGTACCTGGGCGTATTTTAATAAAGCCAGCAGATTCTGCTTCGTGTGGCCTCCTCCGCCACTTCTGCTGCGGGAATTAATGGGCAATTACTGCCCGACAGACTGGTTAGTTTTTGTTTTTACTTTTTCCTCCGTGGTATTTCATAGCACTGTGCTCACAATTAACTCAGTGGGTCTCCGCGGTCACGTAAAACGGTACCTTCTGTTTGCTCAACGTCCTATGAAGATAGATAAGGGTTAACTGTCTAAAATGCCCAGTTAGAAAAGAAGTAATCTGTGGTACTCCATTAGACATTTTGAAGATAAAATATAAAATTATGTATTGAAGAAGAAAAACCTGGGGTGGTTCATGCTTTTGGCGTCTTGATCCTTTCCTTTGTGATGACTTCCGCTGTTGCATTTTCACACAAGCCTCCAAAAAGTGCATGCACCTTCACATGAGACTCACCTTCCTTGCTTTCACAGTATAAAAGGCTGTAAAGGCAAGATCCAGATTGTTCATTGTTTAACTCCCCAGATTTAGGGAGGTAATTCAGCTTTTGGATGTAACTAATACTGGACTGAATGTATACAAATAGGATTTTGAAATTAAATGCAATAGTGATTGTAAAAGCAAAGCTAGTCCACATTTAATCCTGGAGTGGTTTTTCAATATGAATAGAGAAGGGAGCACAGGTATGGCACTAGGCCCCTTTCCTTTGGGGAAGTGAGGAGAATTGGGAGCTTGCAGGGGTAGGGGTTCAGAGTTAGTAGCAGTAGGTAACGAATAATCACAAGGACTGAGCCACAGAAGCCAGGAGATATTGGGGGGCCTATAAGTGCACATTGGCTCAGTCCATGACCAGATGCATTCTAGCAATGAGGTCTGTGGGGAAGTAGGGGAGGAGTGATAAGGTCAGTCGCCAACCCTAATAAATACGTTTGACCTTTACGCTGGGAAGAACAGAAGGGTTTCTGTATTAAAGCAATGTTCTTTTCCTCTCTTGCTGTTTCAGGACTTGTTGATGCACTGTTGAACGGAAGTCAGTAGCTGGGGAAGGAACTAGGCTTTGACGTTAACAAGTGAGGAAGAGTTTAGATGCAGACATGATTGGACAGTCTGTCATGTGGCAAGTGACTGCTCAAAGACAGACATGCTGTGGGGGGTTTTTAAATGCTACAAAATTGATGGAATGCAGTATATTTAGGCACCTTCATTTTCAGTGTTCATTTGATTTTTTCCTGGGAATTTGTGTGCATTAAAACAAAAATAAAAACAAGACAGCAATGGAAAAAATGATTTTTCATTTTTACGGTTAAGAACATAACTGCCATACTGGGTCAGACCAAGGGTCCATCAAGCCCAGAATCCTGTTTCCAACAATGGCTAATGCAAGTCGCATGTATCTTCTAGAGTCTGAAATAGATAGATTGCATGTTGCTTACGCCCAGGGATAAGCAGAGGCTTTCCTCAAGCCTACCTGATTAATAACTGTTTTCTTCAAAAACGTGTCCAAACCTTTTTTAAACCCAACTACGTTAGCTGCCTATACTACATCCTCTGGCAATAAATTCCAGAGCTCAATTGTGTATTGAATAAAAAAGTATTTTCTCCAATTTATTTTAAATGCGCTATATTAAAAGCAGAGGAAAAGTCTAATAAAAGTAAAATCATTCCCATACCAAGGTCCAAAGAATGAAATAAATCATCAGAGTCTAAATACATATTGAGAATAGGTTCCAAAAAAACTAATAAACATCCTATTTATTTATTTTATTTATTTATTAGCTTTTTTATACCGACATTCGTGGGTACATCATGCCGGTTTACAATATAACTGAAAGGAAGAAACTACAAAAAACAATGGAAAATGAAGAAATCTGTGAATCTGATACAGAGTTGAGGATTTATGAGTTGCTTAATTAAACTAAACGATGCAATGGTTGGATCAAGGGACCAGAGAAACCGTCACCTTTACAAAAATGACATTTTTCTGCCAATGAAGAACTAACTCGAGAATGTGACCTTTCACACGTGTCGCCGAATTGACCTTGAAGATGTCCAGGAAAAGGCATGCCAAATCACAGTCTACTTGGTCAACAAAGATATTAAAACCCCCCATTATAATATCTGAAAATTCAAGACAAATTGAGCAATATAGTCCAGTAAATTCTCAATCGGTGGAAAATCCTTCTGAGGAGGTTACTAAACTAATAAAATACCAAAAGGGGACCTACAAGAAGTACTAACTTACCAACTAAAAGCAAAAATCACACTCTGAATCTGAAAAATGTCTTGAAGACGAAAAGAACTTCTCCTCCTTTCTTCCCAATTCTAGATTCAATCAAAAAAGTAAGCAATGGGACAAAGCTGATTACAAACGGCAACATCTGAAGCTTGAACCCAGGATTTTGTAAGTCCAAAACAATTCCAGAAAGGTATTCGATAATTAAATCGTGAACAATAATAACTTTATTCTGGACTGAGCATCGAACAAGGCGGCTTTTCATTTCAACAGCGATGGGGAAAAGAAGAACGGTGGCAAACTCTTTGTTAATCAGACAGGAATCAAACAATTCCATCCCGTGTTCTGCAAGGGCCTATGAGCAGTAATAGGGATTAAAGTTAAAGGCACCTAAAGAAAAACTATTAAGAGTTAGAGGAAAATAAATCTCATTGTCCGTTCTGATGCCTCGCACTACAACAATCTGTGTCAAAATTTATGGACGTTTCTTAAAAAAAAAAAAAAGTCAACTGATGAGCAGAAGATCTATGGCTAGGTTTGTACAATTATCCCCTCTTCATGTATATCGGCCTTTGCCCTCAGTGCACTGATATCAAGGCATCTCCCTGTGATGAAAATGTCGACTTACCCTCTCTCATAACTAAGCAATGCAATGACAAATTATACATGTTAAAATCAAAATTAAAAGCTTCAAGTCCCGAGCTTCTCTGGGCTCATGGAGAAGGAGGCACACAGCGGGGCATACTTTTTGGGTAGACCCCTCTGGGGTGCCCCCTGCTGGCAGTGGGAACTGCAAGAAGAAGACAGATCTCCAGATGTGATATCGGGGAGGCCCCCCCCCCCCCCAAAGGCAGCAGCAGCAGCCACGGGTTTTCAGTATTGCAAAATCCCAATTTCAGTAAATTATGGTGGGAGCACTCGGCTCCACTGCCTGAGGGCTAACAGTCCGCAGCAGCAAGCAAAGCAAAGCGCCGAAAATTTCATATCTTCAGAATGCTATGATATTTATTGCAGCTGCAACAGCACCACCAAAACAAAAAAAAGAAAATCAGAAGATGCTGCTACTTGAAGCAGTAATTTTTTATTTTTTTTTTGAAAAGCAAGGTTGAGAAAGAAAACAAAAGTATTATTATCTTGATGATTCTGTATGAGAGAGTTGTGGTCTGCTGCCCATGATAACTCTTGACTAATCAGAACAGAAGACACTTTTTTTGGGATATTTCAGGTCTATACCTTGACTTGCAAATTTTTAGAAGAAAAACAGCAATAAATAAGCAAAATATTTGTATCCCTGAAACACTGGTTAATTGATGTGAAGTTTTTGCATTCCGTTCTATTACAATCCCCAGCAATCATGACTTGTGGGCACTACTGCTCATGAAGTGCATTTGAAACCAGCAGCTTCAAGCCTTAAGTTGCTTCTATCTAATGTTTGGGATACTTGCCAGGTTCTTATGGCCTGGATTGGCCACTGTTGGAAACAGGATGCTGGGCTTGATGGACCCTTGGGCTGACCCAGTATGACATGTTCTTATGTTCATAGCGCCGTCAAAGTCAGCAGAGGCAGTGACTTGATTCCTTGTCTGGTGGCTTGGAAGTTGTCAGGGACACCCTGAAATCCGACTGCTACTTTAATTCAAATCCTTCAAAACGCGGCGGCAAGATTACTCACTGGTTGTAAAAAAAAAACCAGATCATATAACTCCCATCTTACAGGCATTACACTGGCTGCCCATCGACAAACGGGTGGAATATAAGGTTTTATGCATCCTACACAAAGCTATATACGGTAGCCAGGTAGAATGGTTAAACGCTACAATCAGACTTCATACCCCTCGATGTAACCTTCGATCTTCTAACAAAGGTCTATTATTAATTCCTTCCTTGACATCTGCACTTCTCACCTCAGTCAGAGAGAGAGCGCGATTTCGCTAGCGGGTCCAATCCTTTGGAATACTCCTCCAACTAATTAAAGGATGCAAAGTGATTTGAAACTGTTTAGAAAACACCTAAAAACTTGGCTCTTTGAGCAGGCGTATAAAGAATGTACCTGCTAACAGTGAAAGTTTTATGGTCATTTACATTATCCAGTTTTATTTCTGTTTTAATGGTATTATTTTATTCCATGCTATTTATAGTTTTATGATTTATTTATTATAATTAATTTTGGAATATTAATGTTTATATTTCATTATCTTACCTTATCTTTAGGAACTTTAAGGCTGGTTGTTAATAATTTCTATATCCTCTTCCTTTATTATTATTATAACTTTTTTATTGTTCAATTCTTTATTATTATTATTGTACTTTTATTTTGGTTTACGGATGAAGATTTTATTTTCTTATGTTTGCAAACCGTTGTGATGGCCTGTGCTATACGACGGCATTAAAAAAAAAAAAAGCATATAAATAAATAAATAGAAATAACGTATTGTCAAATCCACTGGGTGAAAGAAAAGGCTTCTACCAGGAAAGCATGTTATGCTATTTGAGCCTAACTTTCAAACACACTCAGAGAACTGCATTTGCATGCATTAAGTGGATGCATGGAGATTTATCCTACTATTTTATAAACTGTGCAGCTGGAGTCGCATATTTCTGCTCTGAAAGTATGTGCAATGTTTCCATTGCAAAAAAGCACTCAATTTTCTTTGCCTATTTTTGAAACGTATGTGTGCATAACTTATCAGAAAAAAGAAAAAACATGTACACACACTGACCCTGATTTATACCCGGAGGCAGGTATTTTATAAAGTATGTGTGTATACTGGTCTCAAAATACGTGCACACCTATTCGAAATTATCGGTTTACTGACACCTCTGCCAGTTTGTCTCCAGTTCACCTTTACCCTGAACCCCCACCGGCTTATCCAGGCCTCCCACCCAAAAATTGCAGACAATGGACTCCCAATTTAACTTGTGCTAGTCAATTAACTGCTATAAAATTGTATGATTAATTATATACCTGTAATTTAGAAAATAACCATCACCACACGTTCTTCTTGGCCCTTTCCTAGAACACCCCAGACTGCACCTTTTTTTTTTTTTGCACCGGTAAAATATGCGCAAAGCTGAAAATATGGACATATTTTTTTATGTTTAGAAAATAGCATTTATGTGAATGCAGGCTACTTATGCGTGCTTATACTGTTTTTCCAAGCACCACCTCTTTGAACATTTACTCTATAGGCAATAATGTGCCTTGCGATGACAACAAAGGGCATGTGAGGATCTTGGATACCAAGGTTATTTTATTTTCATGACATTTACTAAGGTCTGGACGTTAGCACATGGAGGGGTTCACATGGCTGCCTCTAACATTAAAGGTTTGATTGCTGTGTCTTGTCACCTGAAATGTAGTGTAATTTTATTTTTTTTCAGAATCCTAATATATGGAGGCCACAACTCTTTTTTGGAGTTTTATTATTATTATCTTGAATGCTCTTATGGAACCTCCATTTGAACCTCTGTGAGTTCAGTGCTCTTTATTTAAGGTAGTATTTTTGGTTGCATGTTATAAAATCCCGAGCTGAAGTAAGTTGTGCGCGCCGAGAGCCGGGTCTTCGGAACAGCGAACAATGGCGCTGTTCCGGCTCGCCCCTCCCTGCCCAGAAACACACCCCCCCCCCCCGGCCTGTCCCTTTCAGGAAGGTCCACACTTATGCGCGTAAAGGCCGGATTTTACACGCGCAGCCTTTTTAAAATCCGCCCGACAGTCATAAGTGTGCCCACTTTGTGCAGTTTTTTTCTAGACAAGTTGATGCTAAAAAGTTATTCCAAGTTTTGTTTTCTAATTTTAATTCTTCTTTATACATTTATCCGAGAAATTGTTTTGTCTACTTTTTTGTCATAAATCCATAAATGAAACAGAGGTAAAACTTAAATCTGGATTGACGGCGCTATGTTTAGGAAATCAGAACAGTAGTTCAGCTTGTACGGTGCTAGTAAAAAGATTCTAGTCTCCCAACTTCTAAAATTTCATCTTGAGAGAGATTAGATCTTCTATCCCTGAGTTATTCAAGAAAGTTCATAGAACTCCAAGTTTCTCAGATCACACTCAGCTAGAGCAGTTTCTGCTTTGTATGCAATACATGCTTATGCTTACAGGGAAGAGATTGCACCTCACCAACATGGGTAAAGAGAAGGGGTCTTTATTCATACCTTCATGAAACTCTGCAGAATGGAAAAATGGACTGGAGAGTATACAGGAGTAACTTAAGGAAATATTTATTTGCAGCAAGGAAGGAGGATTCATGAAACAATCGCTTGGCTGCTATGGATCCCATCTTGTATACTGTTAAGTTGGTTTCCACAGTTGATGACTACTGGGGAGTTTAATAGAATGAGAATTTCCCTTCCCATCTGTTATCCACTCCTACTGCAGTCAAGACCAAAACTCCTGGCCTGTTCAGCGGGCTGGCCTACGGAGATGGCTCTAAAGAAAACTACCGAGACGTGCATTTCAGATTGTGAATTGTCGCAGAGACATGCTGAGACCGGGCTTTTAGGACCCACTGCAGGAGGAGGCATGACAGGAAGTGCCGTACTGTGCTGCAATTTCTGGTTTGAAGGTGCTGGTCTCAGCTATGCTGTCAGAGCTGTAGTGCCCGTAGGTCTTGACTGCTTTAGGAGTTAATAGACCAGGGATTGGCTGTAGAGGAAATTCCTAATTACCTAGAAATCCAAGAATAGAACTGGTTCAGTTTCCGGACTTCAGTCGTACTTCCTGGTTTATAATGTACAGTGGTCATAAACTAAAAATTAATCTTTGTACACAGTTTGTGCTGTCAAAATGAAACAATGGGTATGTGTGTGTGTAGCCCCACCCAGGGGTGTGGCCTGTGTAGTGATGGATCTCCCCTCTGTGAATAGGCTTGTGAGGGAAACTGTCCCTATGACCTAACAAACACACTAATGTAGGGATCCTGTTAGTCTCCTACTAAAACTTGGACAAGAATATACCATTTGGTATTGGGGCAGAAATAGCTTGTTTAGTGCGTTTGCAGCTCTCCCATGTGGCAGCTGTCAATGGTAGTGTCTCCAGTGATTTTCTAGAAAGATCACCATTTTACTCTCGTGGATCCTTTTTGCTTTCAAGGAGGCAGCATGTCCTAAGCTGTTCTCTTATTTTTCTAAGATATTAGAGCACTCGTGTATAGAATGGGCCGGATTTTAAAAGGGTTACGCGCATAAGGTATGCACGTAACTCTTTTAAAACCCCCCTGCGCACGCTGAGCCTATTTTGCATAGGCTCGGCGGTGCGCGCAAGCCCCGGGACGGGCATAAGTCCCAGGGCTTGCCTGGGGGGGGGGCGTGTCGGGAGTGACACAGCGTTTTCGGGGCATGTCTGGGGGTGTGTTTCCGGCTCGGGGCGTGGCCGAGTGCCCCGACACAGACCGCTGTGTCGGGGCCTGCCGCGCCGGAGGCAGTAGTAACTTTTAAGATAAAGGTAGGGAGGGGGTTTAGATAGGGCCGGGGGGGTGGGTTAGGTAGGGAAAAGGAGGGGAAGGTGCGAGGGTGAATGGAAAGTTCCCTCCGAGGCCGCTCCGATTTCGGAGCGGCCTCGGAGGGAACGGACAGCACGCGCAGGGCTCGGTGCGTGCAAGGTGCACAAATGTGCACCCCCTTGTGCGCGCCGATCCCGGATTTTATAAGATACGCGCGGCTACGTGCGTATCTTATAAAATCCCGCGTACTTTTGTAAAATCTACCCCAGCGTGCGGTCTGAGTTTTAAATAAAAATGTTTTTGATAAGAAATAAAGGTTTTACTAAATAATAAGGATAATATGTTAATTGATAGGGAGGGATGAGGAAAAGATATATGACGTGATCCCAAGTACTTGTTTGATGATTCTGGTTGCAGCCCATTGCGGGCAAAAGCCTGTGGATTAAACATTTGAAACACGTACAAAATCATGATACCATTTCCTAATAAATAATTTAGATTCTAATCCCTGGTAATCACCTCTTTAATATTCTATAATTGAATGATGTTTCAGGTGTAATTCTCAGTATTGTTTTGGATTAGGCGTATTGTAACGGGTGTTGGGTGTAGGCTTGGCACTCAAAGCCATGAGTAAAGTGAATTACAATTACAATATAGTAATTGTACCAAACCCTCCATACCAAAACAGCACTAATTGCCAGCACTTAAACAGTAACTATCCTGCTTATGAAAAGGCAACACTGTAAATATTACACCAGGCCCTAAAACACCACTATACCTCCTATTAGAAAACAGAACAAGCCTAGCTACATAGAACCCTACACAGAAACTACACACCTGCAGAATACCTCAAATCCAATCACACATGCAGAACACAGAAAAACCCTCACCAAATACATGATAAAGAGACCATAAAGTAAAAATTAAAAATATGCAGACAAAAACTGAACTGGAAATCCCAATACTAGACTCTCTATGCAGCACAATAATGGATAAACAGAAACACATCCATTCTTCATAAAATATCAAACAAAATCAAGAATATAATTTATTTATTTATTTATTTATTTAAAAACTTTTCTATACCGTCGCTAAGTTATATACCATTGCAACGGTTTACAAATAGGCACTTAGACTAAGGTAAGTAAATGTAGGATATCTTACATTCTAACAGGTGCCAATAAAGTTCTGTTAGTTTCATCAATAAAATCAATATTTGAGTAATGTTGGTCTAGTCCAGGTATATTATTGAGTTACTATCTCTTTGAAGTAGTACTTCTTATATGTAGGAATTAATAAATTCATTCTCATCTGCGTTTCCCTGTACTTTCATTCTCTACCCTCCACACTCTTTAGTGAAGGCTTTTTTAAAGAGCCATGTTTTTAAATTTTTCTTAAAAGTTTTGAGATTATTCTGTAATCTGAGTTCGGGGGGCATCGTGTTCCATAGTATGGGCCCAGCCAATGATAAAGCCCTTTCTCTCACTTGGGTTAATTTTGCTGACTTTACTGAAGGGATTGTTAGTAGTGCTTTGTTTGATGAGCGGAGGTTTCTTTGTGGAAAGTGTACTCGTAAGGCTGTGTTTAGCCAGTCTGCTTCTTTATCATATATTAGTTTGTGTATGGCGCATAAGGCCTTGTATTTTATCCTGTATTCGATGGGCAACCAATGTAAGTCTGCTAGAGTTTTGGTTATATGGTCCCTCCTCTTTTTCCCCCGGTAATACTATTAAAACATTTTTTAAAATAGCTAACAGAATGAAATCCAATAATTAAAAACATAATAATTAAAAAAAAAAAAAAAGTTCCATCATTCAAAAAAAATATTGAAAAACAGCAGACACATCAAATAAAACTTGATGATTAAAGCTAACAAGGATATGAAATCAACCACTCTCCATACTTGGGAACTTTTGATTTCCAGAAGTCCTGAGATTGTCATGGATGCTCACTCTATACCCACACATATTTTCTCTAGCTCTTTCACCCTCTCTCCCTCACATACACACACCCTCATTGAGACAGGCTCCCTCTCTCTCTCACAGACACACATACACACAGGTTCCTTGTCTCACTCAACACATACCCCCTCACACAGGCTCCCTCTGATTCTGTCTCGCTCACACATGCACCCTTGCTCCCTCATATACACACAATCCCTCTCTCACACATCCTCATACAAGCTCCCTCTCTCTCTCTCTCACTCACATACATACTCCCTCATAGAGGTGCTCTCTCTCTCTCATATACACAAACATGCTTACACAGGCTCCCTCTCTCTTTCACCCCCACACACTGACACACTGTCTTTTGACTGCACACGCTCTCTCACACACATATCTCACACTATCTCCCTCTCTCAAATGCACACACAGGCACCCTCACTCTCTCACCTCCATTCACTCTCACTCACACAGACACACTTACATATATACACACATCCCATTCCAGTCTAATACTCAGATAGGCTCACAGGCTCATTCTTAGCCTTCTTCCTGAAGGCGATATGAGCTCTACCCCCCAGCTCTTCTCGGCCTCTCTTTCTCCTTTGTCTTCTGCCGTTCCCAAGCCTCTCTGCTATCCTCTGCCGCAGATGGGATGAGCTCCGCCCTTGTCTCTCCCGGGCCTTTCTAGGTCTCCCGCTGTAGGCGGGATGGGCACTGCCTGCATCTCTCCGAAGCCTCTTTCGGTTTTCTGCTGTGGCAGGATAAGCTATGCCCAGTGCCCTGCCGAGATTAATCTTCAGCGAGAAGCAGGACGGGCTCTGCTTGCGGCTCCATTGGGTCTCTCTCCAAATCTGGGCCATGAGCAGGATAGGCTCCGCATAAAGCTACTCTTTGCCGACCCCTAATAGAAACATAGAAACATAGAAATGACGGCAGAAGAAGACCAAACGGCCCATCCAGTCTGCCCAGCAAGCTTCACACATTTTTTCTCTCATACTTATCTGTTTCTTTTAGCTCTTGGTTCTATTTCCCTTCCTCCCCCACCATTAATGTAGAGAGCAGTGATGGAGCTGCATCCAAGTGAAATATCTAGCTTGATTAGTTAGGGGGTAGTAGGGGTAGTAACCGCCGCAATAAGCAAGCTACACACATGCTTATTTGTTTTAACCCAGACTATGTTATACAGCCGTTATTGGTTGTTTTTCTTCTCCCCTGCCGTTGAAGCAGAGAGCTATGCTGGATATGCATCTAAAGTGAAGTATCAGGCACATTTGGTTTGGGGTAGTAACCGCCGTAACAAGCCAGCTACTCCCCGCTTTGGCGCTCTAGGCAACTGCCTATTTCACCTAGTGCAGGCACCAGGTCTGACTGAGATAAATGCTCCCCCACCCCTTTTCTTAGGAAAACAGAAGACACAGTATCTTTAAAAAGATCTTAGACTGCAGTTTTTAGAAGTGCGTTTAATCTATCAGAATAAATATTGCCCTATTATAATCTGTTGTAATTTTGAGTATATTTCAGTTTATTCAAATTGAAATTGTGTTTGTTTTTAATTGTTTCCCACCCTGAACCATAGGATGGAAGCGGATAATAAATTATTTTAAATAAAAATAGCTAATTGAGCAAAAGAAGGATACCCCTTCTGTCCCAAGGGTACAGTAATGGGGCCGGGGAGTCAAAGTTAACATTTAAACAATGCTGATTTAGAATTATTTGCAGTCCATATGTGGAGGCAGGTGGGATCACCAGGTGTGATACCATCCCCAGTTTGACTTACAAGGAGTTTTGCGGGAGACCTCGAGGTCTCCGTGGTTGGGATTGTTATGGAAAGAAATATATATATATATATATATATTATGCTGGCAGTACTGCTGGGTGACCACTGGATGGTAGTTGGCGTAGTGCTGAGCAATTGTTTGTATTGCGTTCCTTTGAGATGTTTTAACCTGAACGTTGTTAAGGGCGTTGGCATGAATTTTCCTTTGAGAGGTTCAGTGGTTCTGATTGGTAGGGTGGTATAAAAGTCTAGGAGGGTATAAAACCTGGGTCAGTCTGGCAGGAAAGTCCCTTCTCTTCGCTGGAGTTCAGAAGGATGTAGGAGGCCGGGAGTGGCTAAGCCCGCTGCTGCTGATGGGCCCGAAGACCTCTCCAGTGTGTCATGGGCCCTGCATGGGGCTTCTTCACCTTAAGGGGAGAGAGAGGCCTGTGGCCAGGATCAGGAGGAGAGGGATGGCCATGAGGGGGGAGAGGAGCAATTCTTTTTAAAGGACCAATGGATCTTCTACACTGCTGGATAGGGAGATCCGGGCTCAGAAGAAGAGATTTCTGGTGTCCAGTGAGCTCTGCATGGAAAGGAGTGGGGAGGGGGGAGGAAGAGGTGGCATGGATTAAGGGGCCACAAGATGTGAGCCCCATGACCCACATAGGATTTTATCTCAGGGGAAGAGAAACTGGAGGGGGTGCTTTGCATCTTCCCTCAAGAAGAATAGAGAAGTGTTTCGATTTCGGGTGTTGCGCCACGTTATGGGAAGGGAGGATGTAGCTCTACGTTCTGGCAGAGTGGTATGGAGGGGAGAGGAGATTGTTGAATGGGAAGGAGGCGTTCCACACTTTGGGATGCAAGTTATTGCCTTGGTTTATCGAAGGTTTAACGTGGCCGAGTACGCCATGAGCTCCGAATAACTCAGTATGCTCTGTATATCCTCAATATTACACGTACATAGTTGCTGGCTGGACATCCCAGAAAAATAAAGTTGAGTGATTTAACCTTGGAGTGGCGTGAAATCTGTGGCACTCCAAGGGTGGTCAGCAAATGAAGGACAGCGTTCTTGGAGGGGAGGGTAACTTACCCCAAGGCCTCTAGCTGGGTGCATGTCACCATCTGCATGACTTCTTTTTCTAAACCCAACAAATACATTAGACCCACTGGTTTTTTTACTTTAAATGGGTCAGATCCTCCCATTATTTTATGTGCCTGAGCTAGAGCTACATATAGGCTTACAGTGGATGCAAATTTATAACTTTTAAGTAGTGGTGAATGCCAGAATAGTGAAATTGCTCAGCAATCAGCACAGAGCCTGGTGCCCAAAGTCTTATCATCGTGTCTGTGTGTGTGTCTGTGTGTGTGTGTCTGTCTGTATGTGTGTGTGTGTGTATAGGGGGTGTGTGTGTGTGTGTGCGTGTGCACGCGTCAGAAGAGTTCTCCTGCTACCAAGGATTACTGGATAGCTTTTTTGATCTCAACTCCAGGAGCCTTTATCCCAACTCTTCTGTCCAGAAATGCAGCAGTCAAGCGGCAGCTTCCAGCAGACCACTGCAGGGACTCAGCAAATTCCTTCTGCAGTTCATCTTGTGCTGTTTTATCTTAAGCTACCCAACCCTCCAGGATACCTGCGAAGATGAGCAGATCTGCCCCCTCTCTCGCTCTCTGTTGTCCTTCCAAAAAGCTCAGGCTTACTTGAAAAATCCTGCCCCTGTATCCACTGGCTCTTAGAAGTCATGTATTTTAAAGTCTGATACAGTGCCATGGTGCAGCGACACTGCTGAAGCAGCCGTGTGACGGCTCTCTCCAGGGCTGTCAGCGTCATTAATCATTGGCAGCCATGTTTTGGTTGGAGTCTCGGGTTAACTAATCATCAGTGTCCTAGCTGTCCCTCCGTGACAGGCACAAACAACAACTACATGTATGTAACATTGATAGATAGGGAGGGCAATAATGAAAGCCATTTCCGTTGGGGAAAAAACAGTGCATTAAGCACAGAAACGGAGGCTTTGATTTTTGCCCACTTTGTGTTACAGTGCAGATAAATGCTGCCCACACTGCTTTGAGGCATTGCTGGAAGCAGGGAAAGGGCAGGATATGGGCCAGCAGACTAATTTTTAAATGAGTGCGCGTGCGCCCATATACGTGTGCGTGTGCCCATATACGTGGGCGCGCGAGCAGAGATATGCTTGAATTTTAAATCGTGCATGCACTTGTGCACGTATGATTTAAAATACGCCTACTGGCATAAGTATGCTCCTAATTTTCAGAGATTACTTGAGCAGTCACACTTTGCATATCTCCCACAGGACTTTGCCAGCTTTAAGGCACATATGTAAGCAGATTTTAAAAGGGCATTCCCAGTTTTTCCAAAGAGTCCACCAGTCTACCTAGTCAATCTCGAGGTCATCCAGACCCTTGTGGTTCCTCTTCCTGCACACCCCCCCAGTTGACTTGGATCCAACTCTACCCCTTTTTTAAAAAACCCGCGCACGCGTATATTCATGCATAATTTCTGGCTTTTAAAATACGCGTCGCTTGCGCACAGCCCAGGTATTCACGTATGTGTGGGCATTTTAGCTTGAGCAACATTTTTAAAATCGACCTCTTAGTTTTTTTTTTTATAAACAAAACTACATGTATCGATTTGTTTTGCTTTGGATATTTTTTTTTTTTTTTTTAATACAGAAATCTACCTGCAGAGAAAGCAGATGCAATTCTCTGCGGGTAATTTTTCAGGGGTACAATAACAAAAGGAAAAGTACAAACGTACTTTTCCTTTCACTATTGCGGCAAACCCTGCTGGTTAAAAGTACCCAGAGGGTTTGCCAGGCTACGGGTAGTTTGACTATGAAGCCTATGATTATAAAGAGCAAATGAATTGCATCACGAGAAGCACCCTCCTCCTACATAACATGCAACGCAAAATGCACTACCATGCCAGGTAGCTACAAGGTCTTCAGTTTTGCTAGAATACAGGCAAATTCTGCCGTTTCCACTGTTTTTCCTTCATAAGCCATTGTCCCTGATTGTAGTCTTAATGACCAACTGTTCGATGCAATTAACAATTTTAATTACACAGTCTCTAATTTCATAATTGTTGTGCGCCGTAATTCTGTGCAAATAACAGCTTTTATTTAAATACCAACTTGAATTATAAATGTAATTCTGTTGCTTTTGCTCTGGATTTATGTGATTTTTGTGTTCAGTAATTATGGAAACCATTGCAAGTTTAGTGAGAATCAAGTAAAATAACAGAGCTTTTGCATAGTGAATCTCACATTTATTGTTGACTTGGAATTGAGAAGTAATTAATAGCTTGATTGCCTGTGGCATCGCAGCATTATTTCGGGTTTTTTCGTTTTTTGGGCCTGGCATTTTCCATCAGCTTCTTTGTCACTACCGAGCAGACTGGGATGGACCATTTTGGTCTTGCGCTGCCATCATTTGCTGTGTTACTTAATGTACTTCTGACTCGGAGCCTGCCTTCTCTGGGCTATTAGGCCATAGGCCTTCATTTGCAACTGTCTAGAATCCCCTCCCCCTTCATTTTTGATGTCCCCTTCTTCACCTCAGCCCAGCCATTGCAGTGACTGTCCTTGGCCAGGGGCCACAAATTGCATCTCACTCTGAAACCTGGCTAACTGGGACCCTAAGTCTAGCCCACCAGCAGTCGCCGTTGAGCAATGACTCCCTAGGGGCTGCAAATCCTGCCTCTGTAGCAGCCCAAACCCCAGCCGGCCTGACCAGTGGAAGACCTGACCTATGAACTTTCCTCCACGTTGCTGTTGTGCCCGTCGGTCGAAGGCGGCTGCAACCTACGATACTCACCTCTTTTCTCTCCACTGCTTCTAGTCTGGGGAAGAAAGCCGTCTCCCCTTCTCCACGCCAACCCTCGTGGCGTTCCCGGGACGGCGTGGGCGTTCCTGGCAGCCATCTTACTTCCGGGGTAACCTAGGTCACGCGCACACGCGCGCCTGGCCCCTTCTTGAGCGCGTCATGGCGGGAGCCTCGGGGGCGTCCCCACTGCATGACGTCACCCGCTTCCACTACTTAAGCTCAGCTGAGCTACAGTACGACGAGTTAGCAAGGATTCCAGTCCTGCTTATTCCGCCATTCTGCGACTCTGGTTGCTGTTCCTGTCTGAGTGATCCGGTACCCGCTCCTCGGGGGCCTCGCTCACACTCAGGGCTTATCTGCTCCTCGGAGGGCCTCTCTCACTGTCCCTGCTGTCTTTCAGTGAGTCCTGCTTCATTCCTTGGACGACCTGGCCTTGCTCCGTTCCAGGTCTTCTCAGTGCCTACGCTTCAATCTGCTTCTTGTGCCGAGTGAGTACAGTGCCTGCTCTCCACCTGCCTCTACCTTCATTGTGTGGATTCTCGGGTTACCCCGCTCTGAGGACCACTACCGTATCCATACCATCTTGTGCAACTTGCCACCGGCGTCCGGCCTACCCCGCGTTGCGGACCACTACCGGATATCGCCTGCACAGACACCAGCAAGAAAAGGTATTTTTCAGGGCACCCCGCGCTGCGGGTTACCACTGGCTCTCTATTACCTTGTGTACATCCATCTACTATCTCCGATCTATCCTGCAATACGGGCCTCTACCAGAGATATCCTACACAAGCACCACTGAGAGGAAGTATTTCCAGGACCATCCCGCGCTGCAGGCTATCATCGGAAAAGACCTGCTTGCAGGTCCTACATCTTGGACTAAGTTCATTACCCGTTCTTCGGGTCACCATTGCAGTATAATAAAGTTATTTCTCTGTTGTCCATCACCACTGAGACTCCGCCTGTCGTGGTGAGTCACCACAGGGCTCCTCCCTGTGGGTGGAGTCTACCCTTACCACAACCCAGGGGCCCACTGTCTAACTCTTAGACGCATAGAACGTAACAATTGCAGTATACGGCACTGCCATTTAGGCATCAGACTGGTCCCATCTTTCTCCTTTTTTTAAATGACAATTGTAAGGTGAATCTATTGGAGATGCACATTGGTTTGTAGAGCTTCTTAAAGTAGATTAATGTAAAGATTTAGGAAGTGTGTTTGTAAATCACTGTGGAGAATTTCAGAGTTTTGATGGAAGCAATGTTAAACTCATTACTGCTATTGGTAAGCTGTAAAGAAGCGAGAAAATAATTAAAGAGCAATTTGTATGAGTGCTTTCTTTTAAAAGTGTTTTCCCTTTTTTTTTTTTTTTTTTTTGCAATTTTGGGCTCGATCCTTAAGTATAATGGGAGAACGTTAAATTGGTTTCTACCTTTTATATAGCTATACCTATCCAGCAGATTTGATTACTGTAGGTTGAATGTTTCAGGAGATAATGTGTACACAGACAGACAAAGTGAACAGCTAAGCTTTTTTATTTGTTCTTTTTTAGGAAAAAGCCCTAAAAAAATGTAATGCCTTTTCCGATTATTTTTTCTCACGTTCAGAATTCACTGCAACTTATTCTGGAGGTCAGCGAAGAGAGCAAGCCTGAACCTGTCCAGGAAAAATAATAATCAGAGCCGTTTACATCCCTTAAAAAACCCCTTTATTAAGTGCTCGTTTGTTTTATCGTTCACGCCAACATCTAAGAGCACAGCTCGGATCACGGTCCCCTCTTATCCGCTTGCACCGATTGTGAAAACAGTTTCCTCGGGATGCCAGAGCCAGATATGTGATGCGCCCAATAAGACTGGAAAAGTACGTTTTATACCCAAAAAGGATTAGAGCTAGCCTGCTCTGGTGGGGTTACCCGTCTGCCGCCCCATCCTTTCTGTACTGCAGCGGTGAGAGAATGATGTCTGCTTTCAAGCCCCCGTGTGAAAGGCAGAGAATATTCTAATATCCGTGGCTGCTCCCCTGATTAACCGGTGAAATGGGCTAAGCATTTCCCCATTGCCGCAGAGTAGCGAACGCCCGTTTTGTACGTCCGTCTGGCCCAGTGAAAAAGCCAGGGGCAGGGGAGCCCTGAATTCTGAGCATGAAGGTTTCCCATTTTAAAAGATTTTGCTCGCTGCTTTGTTTTTACGGCTCCCGCCTCCTCCAACTCCACTCTTAGCCCCGGTGGAGTTGGAGGAGAAGGCAAAATCCTAAGTTTGTGGGTCTTATAAAACTGTTCCTAAACTTTGTTTTTCATTTAATTTAAAAAAAAAAAAAAAAAAAAAAGACCTTTTCAATATGGTATACACTACTACAGTAACTCTGTGCACTGAAGACAAAGAGGTTGAATTGCTGAGTTTGAGCTGCTACTTTGAATAAATGTTGTATATCCCCAGATGTGATCTGTGCCACAAGATTCCAGAGTTTGCCATGATGAATACAGATGTTAATTGAATAGTAGAGTGAAATGCGCATAAGCTTTTGAAGAAGAGGTTACTGATGTCCCAGAGCTGCAGTAACTTACGCAACCAGCTTTTTCTAAAAAATGTTCAACTTTTTCTACCATGAATTTGCATACCTTCACATTAAAGTTTATAATGTCTCTTCTGAGAGAGATCAATTTATGTGTATAGGGAAAGAGTATTATATATTGAAAAATGCACATGTGTTTTACAGATTTTTTTCCAGTGAAATATCTGGGAGTTTATGGAAATGAGGCACAGTATCTTGAGTGGGTGTATTGCTTAGCTAGTTTCTTTTTCCATAATAACACAACCATAAATAAAAATATAAGCACCACCTTGCTGGATCAGACCAATAGTCCATCAAATCTGTTTCAGACAATGGCCAATATGGTTTATTGAAGTATCCAGCAAATTCTAATGGGGAGATTAATTTCCTGTTGTTCCTATTCAGAAATAAGAGGTGGTGTTTCCAACATCTGCCTGGCTAATAATTGTTAATGGACCTGTCCTCCAGAAACTTGACCAAAATTTGTTTTTGGGTTTTTTTTAATCAAGCTATACTACGCGCAAATAGAGGAATGAGCAAAACTGTAGACAGAGCTACTAGAGTAAATCTATAAAATATACTAGGAATGCTAGATGAGAATAAGGACATGGAAATGCTTTTTGCTTTCAGAGGGGAGTTGGACAGGATAAAGAAAAATGAGATGGCCCGGGGGGGGGTGGCGCTGAAGTCAATTACAGCTCGGAAGTCCTTGAGTCTCTATAGAGAAGTAGAGCGATACTGCCCGCAGAACAGGCAGTGTAACAGGAATGTCTCACAGACACAGAAGTGTGACGGGGTCTGTGAAGTGGGATATACCCAAAGAGGATTCCTGTGTAGAGATGATACGGAAATGGTCCGCAGAGCGGGGTACACCGATGAGGGTTCCTCAGTAGAGATGATACGGTAATGGTCCGCAAGCAGAGTACTCACTGTAGAAGTAGTGATGGTTCCAGAGGAAGCCCCGGGGAACGGGGCAGGCAGTGGTCCTAGGCATAAGGCCTTCCGAGGAGCAGATAGCCAATGACGAGGAAAGGGCCCCCAAGGAGCGGGTACTGAGAATATCTCATGCGGAGGAAGCAGGAGCTGGAACGGGAAGTCCGTAGTGAGCGAAGCGGATTCAGCAATGAGGGAACTTGATGCCAAGTCGTAGGCAGACAGGGCCAGCCGGCTTAAGAGTCCACAATGAATGACATCATCCAGGGGGGACGCCCCCGAGGTTCCCGCCATGATATGCATAAGACTGGCCCGAGAGCGCGCGCCTAAGGAACTCCGAGGGCAAGATGGCGGTCGGCAGCTTCCACACCATCCAGGGAGGCCTGGGAATAGGGGCAGGCAGTCCAGCGATAGCTGGCGGAGGCCGCAAGTCTACCCAACAAAGTCAGTGCAGTGAGGCAAGAGGTGAGCAACAGCGGTCACAGCGGTCTGCGACCGGGCGTAACAGTCCCAAGCTAGCGGGTTTCCTGACTTTACATTAACACTTTCAGATAAATAAAGAGCTACGAATACCCATTCAAGAATTGCACATTGGAAAATAGCTCTGCTGTCTAATGAGTTAGGCATCAATCTTTAACATCTCTATTGATCTTAGGAGATTCTAACAATTGGATTCTTTCACTAGTAACTCAGCCTTTCATCTTTCAGAGGTAGAAAAAATTTGTAGAAATTATATTTGGCTAATGATGATTGTTTAGTGTGTCTCTAAAGCTTGTTAGATTTGAAAAAAATGTCCAAGAACACAATCTTTCTCATCATCATGGAATAGCTTTATGCATGCTCTCGCCCTAGTGCATGGCCAAGAGTCATGATGTCCAGTATTAAAAGGTTCTTGGAGGAGAAGTCTATTAAATGCTATTAACCAAGCTGACTTAGGGAATAGCCTCTGCTACTACTGGCATCAGTAACATGGGATCTCTTTAGTGTCTGGGTACTTGCCAGGTATTTGAATCCTGGATTGGCCACTGTTGGAAACAGGATGCTGGGCTTGATGGACCCTTGGTCTGACCCAGTATGGCAATTTCTTATGTTCTTACTGCTACAACTAAAGGATTTAATTCAGGGAGGTTGCTTGTGTACTATAAGATATTTTATTATCCTCCATGTTATTAAATCATAACTAAGGATAGGATACAGTATTTACAAGCAATTCATGAGGAAACTTGAAACCAGACAGTAGAATTTTACAGGCCTTTAAGAGGGTAATTTTCAAAGGGACTTCCACGGGCAAAGTGCTTTACTCTCCGACATGGCCCTTTAGAAAACTGTGACTCTGACGTATGCACAAAATAAAACGCATGCACACTGTGTACACACCGCATGCATAGGGTAAAGATGTTTCAGAGGTGGAATCTGGGCAGAGTTGGGATCTGGCGCATTCTTTTTGATTTTAAAAAAAGTACACTAATTCTCTCGGCAAAACTACACATGCCAAATAGTAGGTGGAACTGCATGCAAGGAGATTTGCCAGGAAAATTTTCACAACGGATTTATGTGCATAAGCCTGCTTTGAAAATTGGTGTAACTTATGCACATATTTGCCGACTAACTTATGTGCAATGCTACAAAATTATCCCCTAAATGTATGCTTTAATTCATTTACATTTTTATTGAATAAATAAATTCGAACATGCAGAGAAAAAAATACATTAATAAAAAAATTTTAAAACACGGAAAAATACAATTTAATAATAAAACAAATGTAAATAGGAATGTGTGAATTCTTTGCTGTCTGTGTGAATTCTTTTTGCCACCTATATATTGTGCAGTTTGCTTACAATAAAACAAATAACACAACACATGTAGTGCCATTCAAATCCTCAAAATAGGGAGGGGAAAACACAAGCAAAGAAACTTATATAAAATAATCAACGCAGTATCTGAAAAGCAGCCTCCCCAGCCATAACAATAAAATAGGTACTTGGTACATAAATATCATCTCAAACAAGACTGTAGAAAGGTTCAGGATTACCCACTCACTTTGAGGAATAGGAAAGGCTCCTGGAGACTAAAGGGTGAATTTCAAAAGCGTCACGTGCATACAAATTAACAGATGTGCGCGCAGATAGCACATCTTCACATAAAGGCTATTTTATAAACCTCAATCCTACGCGTGCAAGTAATGATACGTGAATACATTTGCTGATATAAAAAAGGGGGCGGCCAGGGGTGTTCCAGGGCGGGGACAACATTTACGCGTTTAAGTTGCTATTTTTTAACTGCCAAAGGGACACATGTACCTGCTAATTATCTGGTGTAAGCGAGAATAAAATTCTTTATAACCAAATACTGACTGGGTAAGGGGTGAGGGTGAACTGGAGAGGGGGAGATCAGGTTGAAGAACCAGGATGACCTAAAGATTAAACTGGTCATTTCCTTCACGTGCTCATGTTACAAAATTTGATGATTTACACGCGGAAAAGCTGACATATTCCAAGAAAAATACGTGAAATCTACACGTGTAAATGCTTAAAATTAGAAATGAGGAGCACAAATACTGGCGAATAGGAGAATTGCGCCACTTATCCACATGCATTTTGACTTCTATGGGTAAGTGGCGGTTTTGCATTTGCTTGCTTAAAATTGTCTTTTGCACATGCAAATGTTCTTTACTTGAGTAAATGGCTTTTGAAAATTGCTACAGTACTATGTTACGTTTATGCACATAACTCTTTTTTGAAAATTACCTCCTAAGCTGCCAACTTTCAAGTGGGCGCACATATACACGTGTGTGTCGGTGAGTGCCCAGAGATGCGGCAATTTTATAACAAACGCGCACATAACGCACGCATGTCATAAAATAGCTTAGGCGCATGTATGTGTGTGCCTAATTTTAAGCTTCTGCTCGCCCAGCAGTGTAAGTCGGCTTATGGAGGCACAACTGTATTTTATAACAAGATGCGCATCCAGCTGAGGACCAGTTTCATCAGATCATCCACCAGGTTGCCAAGTGTTCTGCTAGGTCCTCCCAACCCTCCAGGTTCTTCAGCCTGCACTCCCCCCCCCCCCCCCCCAAGTTATCCCAAATCCCTTGAAGATGCCTATAAAATTTGTTTTTAAACGTAGACATCCATAGCAGAAGTAAAGTTGCATGACACTGGACCAGGCACGTAGATAGTTGTGCGCACATCTCTTGGCCCTGCCCTGGAATGCCCATGCCATGCCCACCGCACATCACTTTATTGGCTAATGCGAGAGAGATTTGCGCATCAGCACTCGTGCGTGCATTTGCTTGCCGTACAAAAATCGGGTGGAAGCGTTCTTGTGCCCGATGCGCACCCACCATTCACTGTGGTAACTTGGGCGATAGCAGCTTGGGAAACAGCCAGGAGAAATACGGAGGCAGACTCTGGCTGTTTTCTTTATGTGCCAGGTTGCAGGTCCTAGACTGTGGAATACTTTACCTGAAAATTTAAGGTTACCAAAAGACCTCCAGTGTTTTCAAGGAAGAGTGAAAAAAACGTGGCTGTTCAGAGTTACTTTTGAGAAAGATTAAGTTTGGGGGTCTTTATGGAAGGAGAATGGAGAAAAAATAGAAAATATCTTGCTAATTAACAATGATTTTTATACTTTTCTATTTTTGTTGGAATTATGTATTTGTATTGCTTTTAATTATGAATGTTTTCATTCTCTGTGAACTGCCATGATTTTATCTTACATAAAAAGGACAATTTACAAATAACGAAATGAAATGAAAATGCCGTTTATTTACAGTGCAAAGCAAACTAAAACAAAAATGCAGCTCACCTTAATTTCAGGTCGTACACACATCAAACATAGGAGGTTTCAGCGTAGGCTCCTCAGGGCCTCTCTAACCCTTCTAGGCCCTTGTATACTGCTGAGGGGGCTCCTCCCTTCACCCAGGATTCCTTGTGAATCTAAATTGTAAGGAAGATCGGGCAACACAGCTGTGCCCCATTCCCTTAAGGTGGTCTGAGGGAGTTTTCCTTTGCACTCCCTCACACCCACCTTTAAGGTTTTCAGTTCAAGAAATTATATACAAGTTCAGTTTGTAGTGCTCATACCACGTTCAGTCCAGGCCTAATCTCCCAGAATCTCAGTGCAGACACATAGACCAAACCACTTAAGAACATAAGAACCTGCCATACTGGGTCAGACCAAGGGTCCATCAAGCCCAGCATCCTCTCTCCAACAGTGGTCAATCCAGGTCACAAGAACCTGGCATTTACCCAAATAACTAAGTCTATTCCATGTTACTGATGCCAGTAATAGCAGTGGCTATTCTCTAAGTAAACTTGATTAATAGCAGTTAATGGACTTCTCCTCCAAGAACTTATCCAAACCTTTTTTGAACCCAGCTACACTAACTGCACTAATCACATCCTCTGGCAACAAATTCCAGAGTTTAATTGCTTAACTATCGCCAGGTTCATCCGCACACAGCTGAACAGGCCTTGAATTGCAGGGAACAAAGTGATTCCAGTGATCCCTTTTGTGAGCCATGAGGCCCAATCTAGCTTCTCAGGCACAGGGTTGCAGGTCTTACCTCGGGCTTTCTGCAGGACTCCTCCTGAGTCGCGCAGCTCCATTTTATTAGACCCACCCAGTGGCTCGAGAGCAGATTTCCAGTTTCTTGTCTTAGCCACCTGCCAGTTCAAGGCTGGCTGGAGCATTTTTGCTCTTATGTCACCTCTGCCGCTCGCCGTCACATCTGATTTAAGGTGCTAGCACGTGCCTGCTCTGAGTTGTAGAACGTGGCCAACGCCTTACGTGAGTTTGGCACACGCGTTGCAGAAATTGCTCTGGGATTCCTCCTTTCTTCTCCCACCATCCTTTGCCCTTTCACCTGACGCCTGCACCACTGGACTCTTTGTTTTAGACCCTCCCTGACCTGCTCCCCTTGCTTTCGCTATTAGCAGTATTGTGGCGCCGCTATGAGCAGGGTTTCAGAAACTGGTTTTCAGGGATGACTCTCCAAGCCGAATAGGGCTGGGCAAGGCCTCAGTCAGGGCCTGCAGGAAGTGGAGGGGAGGGGACTGAGAGGGGGGGTGGCTGTGTGTGTGGGGGGGTCACAGAAGGGCAGGGAAGGGGGAAGAGCTGGGGAGGTAGGAGAAATAAGGTGCGGCGCGTGGCCAGTGCACTTCTTTCCTGGCAAGTAAGCTGTGCAGGAATTTTTGAATCCCTGGCTTATGAGTGGTCTTGTCCGCTCCTACTTAGGTTAGGCGTATCCTGCTCTCTCTCTGTTCCACACGGTTTCAATCAAGCTACTCTTATCCCTTTCTTCCCTTTTCTGTCTGCTGTTTCCATTAACTGTGCTGGCTCTGGCACTGTGGTTTCAGCCATAAATAAATCCGCATTCATTGATGATTTCTTTATTTCCAGCTTCTAACTGTGATGGTAACATGAATCTTCCCCCTGGGCCATCTGCAATCGCTATCCCCTGTCCTAGCTGTCAGTTTTCTCCCCCCCCCCCCCATCCCCCAATTCTCTGTGGGCCTTGGATTGTGGGAGTGGGGTAGGTTGCCTCATCTCAAAACAGTTGGACTTTCTCATCACAAGCTAAGACCTCTTCCTTTATGCTGATAGTTTTGGAATAGCTCTGTGTCTTCGCTTCCTGTTTTCTTTTGTCATGCTACTACCCATGTAGGTTTTTCTAATACCTTCATGCTCTCTCTTTTCATTTACCGCTGTTGCTGCTCTTTGTAAGGCCAGGAAAATTAAGGCAGCTCCTCTCCATTTTTTCCCCGTTTCTGCAGCTTCTTCTTCTTCTTTTTTTTTTGGACCCGTTATCCCACTGTACCTGTCTACTTTGCAGGTCATCGTCAATGCATTCTATTTTTTTTTTCTTTTTTTTTTAGGTGACTCTTTGCCCAGGCTGAAGGCTTTACCTCCATCCTTGTGTTGTGGTCACTAGATCTTTCCTTATCCCTACTCACTTAGGTCTTAGCACGGCCCTTCTCGCTTGCCGCTTCGTTTCCTTGAATTGGCACGGATCGCTTCTCCTCCTTTTTAACCTGCCTGCTCCATATCTCCAGGCTAAATTCCCATCTGCGATACGCAATGCATTGTGCACCAAGGCTTTCGGGGGGGGGGGGGGGAAAGTGCATCAAGCAATTGGGAAGTTTTGTCTGCTCTTGCTGTGTGAAATGTTCGCTTGGTAATTCCCCCGCGGTATCTTTTCGTTGGACTTGGTCGACTGCCATGAGAAATCTTCCAAATAACCAAGTACAATATTTGCTCAGTTCTTTTTGCCGTGTATGGGGGTAGAGCAGGGAAAGTAAGGAATCTAAAGGTAAGCGAGCCCCTGTTGCCTCTTCCTCTGCCATGTTAGAGGCTCGGTAGAGTTACCCAAGCAGGGTGCGCCTGGCATGGCGGCGGAAGGATAATCCCGCAGGCTCAGATCGGATCTCGGTACTGCAAAGCTGAGGGAGGACGTAGACGTGAAGCGGGTGACGTGAGAGGCAGAAAAAAACAAAATGTATAGAACCAAACAAAAAGAGTCATAAATAAATGCACATCTTTCAGGGCTTGCTAAAAAGAGAGAGAGTGACCTGGTTAATGTGAATGCAGCTCCAGCAGGAATGTGGCTTTAGGCAAACTTTGTCCGCAGTGTGATTATTATAACAGTTTGGAGATGTAGTTTAAGATTAGGCACGTCGCTGCAGCTTGTCCTACTAGATTCATTCAGGAGTCTTTATCTCCCCCGTTAGTACACATTGTTTTAGTTTTTCCTATTTTGGGTTGCACTTAATCTAAATTGTGATGCTAAGCCATTAGAAGCACACTGCAATAAATCTAAGAAAATGGAAGCAGTTGTTATTCATACATTTAATAACTCTAGGGTTTGGTTTTTTTTTTCAGACAGAAATGCAATCTTGGCTGCGGTGCATCTGCAAGACTTACTTGGCTTATTTCCCTTGAACCTAATCCTGATCTAAGAGCCAAACGTTGCTTGGCATCGCTCCCACGGAGCTCTTGCCATGCTTTGTAAACAGCGTTTAGCTAGTATATGACTTGTCTCCCCATAAATCCACGTGAATGCAAAAGTAACCAGCGTTGGTATTGAGTTGTAGGAGAAGGCTTTCTGAGATTGATATACCCTAATAATAAAAAGAGCCTTTAGCTTGTATGAAGCATGCATTAATGTAATGGTCTGTTTCTGCAATTAACGTAAAATGATCCATACAGCAGCAATGAATGGCTTGCCTGATACAAGCCACAGGGACTTTATTTAATCAACTCTGCTTTGACCTGTGGGTGTCACTGTAGTCAAGGGGAGCTAACAAAGGGCCTGATGACTAAGCTTATTTTTTCCCCCCATAGACACAGAACGAGAGAGAAAGCGTTAGTAAACCAGGCCCACTGTGTTTAAAGTGTGTGTGTGTCTGTAGGAGGCACAAGGATGTGCAAGCATGTTCCTCATCAGCTTAAAACATGAATGATAGTATATGCAGTGTTTTTTCATCATGTATATATTCTGTGCATTTGCTTACCGCTGGAGCACGACTAGGTTGCTTGTCCAGACATAACAATATATGCCTGAGTGTTTTTACAAGAAACGTCTAGATCATTAAATATAATAGGTCTCAGCTGCAGTTTTGATCACTGGAGCATGCACATGATTCATCACAGCAAATTAGGTATGTCTTCATAAGTTATCTTTCTGCAGTTTACTGGCACTTTTGGAAAGCTGAAACTTACACGTACTGAAGAATCTGTTTGGATAAAATATGCTGTATTTATTGTAGGGGGAAGAAGGATTCATTAATAAAAGAAGCATGGAGCAGCCTGTGTTTCTGCACCAGCAGAGATCCCTGGCCACATACATTATTTATCTATTTTAGTGAATTTCTTGTCTGCACTTTAAAAATACCTGTGAGCTTGATTATTTCTTTGTGCCAAAATCTGTACACCTTAAAACATTCACAATTTTAATAAAGACAAATACATAACAAACAACAAATACATTAAAAACTTAAATCAAAGGTAATCTTTAGCATAAAAACCATTAGCAAACAAAAGCTTGCATAAAAAGATAGGCCGTAGAGGCAACACAATGCAATGGATGCCAGGAAATGTCCGTTTAGATTCTTTATTATGGAGACGCGTTCAACCGATAAAAAGCCCGACTCAGGCCGCGTTTCGCCCACGTAATGGGGCTGCCTCAGGGGCTGTATGCAGTATTGCTTGTATGTGTATGATGGTTATCTCATACCATCAAGTTTGTCAGCGAGTTTAAAAAACATCCATACAGCGTGTCAGTCTTGTCATGAGCAAATATGTGGATGGCTTTGAGCCGCTACAAATAGCGTCAAGGATCCTGTAATTCAAGGCTGTTGGTGCAGGGCATTATTATATTGAATATAGCTAAAATTTTCTGGCGGTGCATTCAGACAGCCTATCGGTCTCCTTCTAAACGCTGTATGGATGTTTTTTAAACTCTATGACAAACTTGATGGTATGAGATAACCATCATACACACACAAGCAATACTGCATACAGCCCCTGAGGCAGCCCCATTACGTGGGCGAAACTCAGCCTGAGTCGGGCTTTTTATCGGTTGAACGAGTCTCCATAATAAAGAATCTAAACGGACATTTCCTGGCATCTATTGCATTGTGTTGCCTCCATGGCTTTTTTAGATCGCCTACCCTCCTATTTTATCAACCTAAAAAGATAGGCCTTCAGCTTCTTCATAAACTTGAAATAGTCAGATTCTTCTTGCAACTGTCTAGGAAGCTCATTCCATAACTTGGGGCCCGTAAATCAAAATGCCCTCTAAAACTGCATGTCCCTGTACCTCCTATAAACACACACACATACACACACACACACACACACACACTCACTCTCTCTCTTTTAGGGTGTCTAATGTGCTGAAATGTCAACTATCACTTTAAAAATAACATTTTGAACTTTCCATAGAGGGTAACAGTCAGGAACAGTTTGGCAACGAGAAAGCCAACCAAAGTCACAGAGAACAGGTTGCTTTAAGAAACAGAGAAAGAGAGAACAGGAGGCTGGTGGGAGTTGTAATTTTAAGGAGGAGGTTATTGGGAGTTTTTGTCCCAGAAGGAACAGGAAGTGGGGTGTTGGTTGGAAGTGGGCCTACAGGAAGTCTTAACCTAAACGTAGGGTAGAGAAATTAACAGCAGAAGAATATGGTACTAATTGGGAAGTATAGGTGAGTTATTATTGATGTAACTATGAGGGAAACAGATTACCAGGAAGACAAAGGGATCCTGAGACCTGTCAGTAACTGCCATTCCAGCAAGGGAATGCCCCATTAAGGAGCCTGACAGCCTGTTACTAAGGGCAGGCCACTTGACAAGAGACAGCAGAGAAGAGTGTTTGATTGATACATAAAGTTCATGCCAGCCTGCTGTATCTGGTACCCCTAGTACCAGATCTGACAAAGTGGACCCTGCCCTCGAAAGCGCATGCCTCAATAAATGGATTAGTTTATAAGGTGCCACCTGCCTCGTGCCATTTTTACTACAACAGATTAACATGGCTATCCCTCGGAATATCTGGTACCCCTATGATATGGATTTCTGCTGTTGGCTATAGAGGCAGACAATATGAAAAATTCAATATTATTTTGCTGCAAGTTCCTGGCTTTGTGTTTTTTCTTGATGAGCTCATAGCAAGCTAAAGCAGGAACTCTATATGGTGGCAGAGGTGGGATGTACCGAAACTGCCCAGCAGACAAGGAGAGTAGAAGGATTTAATGGAACAACCCCAACAGATCAGGAGACATTGAGGGAAGTTACTGGAGCAACCAGCAAGTGGAGATTGAAGAACTTGATGTACTTGTGTCCGCAACACTGTGTTAAGTGTAGCTGGGGATGGCTGGCTCTGCCAGTGTATAAAGTGGAGGTGTACAATCCTAAAAGGAGCCATTTTTTATGCTGGTAAGCATACCTAGGGATGTATATATAGTCCTGAAAGTAAACCTTTCCCCTCTTTTGGTAAAGGAGTAACAAGTGTAGTATTTTTTGGGGATGCAGTCTGCACTCGGATCTTGTTCTCCTATCTCTTCCAGGGTTTCAGCTTCAAAGAAGAGAGGGTGGGAACAGGATCACAGACTGAAGGTCTGAAGGCTGCATAGGCCCAGGAGATGACCTGGGCCTATGCAGCCCTTTCTGGAGAATCGAGACCCAGGAGATGGGCTCCCATGATAGAGATGAATATGAAGAGGGGAATTTTCACCCAGTTTCAGAAACAGCTGTGGAGCTGGTCCCTCGGTTGGGAAACTGGGGCAAGCAGGAGGTATAGGAGGCCTGTGAAAAAGGAACACTTGGAGGAAAAGTGCAGAACAAAAGTAAGAGATACAGGGTAAACCATACAGAAGTGACATTTAAGGGAAAAGCAAATAGAAGTGAAGGAAATAGAATGAGGAAAAGACCCAGCTGCAGGGAGAGAATCGAGAGCCTGAGGAGGCAGAGACCTAGTCCCCTTATACTCGGGTGGAGAAACCAGGAAAGCAAACACAAAAGGTGGGGTTAGGAGGAATAGTGACCCGATTATAATAAATGCATGTGTTCCTTATCTGGTCAGGTTAACCATGCTAGAGAATCCTGCTATTTTGCAGGGGCTAAGAGAGGAATGTTAGTGTTGTAATATAATATTATGTAGCATAGTGTAATATTATGAGAAGGGGGTTGAAAATTACAATGTGTACATGGGATTATTTGGGGAGAAAGGAACCACTACCCTGGCAAAAAATGAAAGGTATTGAGGTTCCAAGGTGCCTCCCAAATAGCCTGATTTGTGGCAGAAATAGCCATTGGGGTGGGATTTTGTCCTGATGCCCCATTGGAAGACGCATATAATAAAATGGGAATAAAGGAATCCTAGGAGCGTTTCAGCAATCAGAGCGATGTATTGAGGTTGTTGGTGATTTCCCCCCTTGCCATATTTGTGAACAAGCATGGCCATGAGACAGCGTTTGTCCTAGGGAGGAGGTATTCTATAGGAAAATATATGCGGAGACAACCCAGAGAGGGGTGTGTCTGATGAAGAAAATGTGTGGGGTATCACTGATGACGCCCAGGGAGGCATTTCACTCATAACTCTATATCATGTTTTACATACTGTCTTCATGCAATAAATTAACATCTTCCTTTAATTCATGACTGCTAAAAAATTATTCTGCTGGGATCAAATTGGTTGGCATTAGCTCACGGGAACTATTTAAAATTGTAAGGTATCTAGCCTGCACCTCTGAAAATCGAGTTCAAACTGAGAACACTATTCTGCTTCCAACATATTGTGAAGGCTTTACAAGGTTTTTTTCTGACAAAGTAGGAAGAATTTGCAGCAAATGTCCCTCGGAAGTCAATGTATTTCATCTTTGCCGGAAGGGGAGGATAAGAAAGGGAAGCAGTTTGGTTGTCACCAGAGAGGAAACTGTCAAGATTATTGCCACCTTGAACTAGTCCTCAGTCCTTTGAATTCCTGCCCAAGTGTGCTGCTTAAAGCATTACATGAGGACACTCTACAATCCCCACCATGCCTTCAGAGATGCCCTCTGCTTGTCCCATGCTTTCTTGAATTCATATACTATTCTTGTCTCCACCATCTTCGCTGTGAGGCTGTTCCATACATGCTCCATTCTATAAAGAAATATTTCCTTAGATTACTCCTGAGTCTACCCTTACTCACACTCGTCCCATGAGGATGAGTGTGAGTAACCACATCCTCTGTTGCCAGAGGATGTGGTTAGTGCAGTTAGTGTCGCTGGGTTCAAAAAAGGTTTGGATAAGTTCTTGGAGGAGAAGTCCATTAATGGCTATTAATCAAGTTTACTTAGGGAATAGCCACTGCTATTAATTGCATCAGTAGCATGGGATCTTCTTAGTGTTTGGGTAATTGCCTGGTTCTTGTGGCCTTGTTTGGCCTCTGTTGGAAACAGGATGCTGGGCTTGATGGACCCTTGGTCTGACCCAGCATGGCAATTTCTTATGTTCTTATGACCCCTTATTCCAGAGCCGCCTTTCCACTGAAAAAAGCTTGCCTCCTGTGCATCGATACCTTGGAGGTATTTAAATGTCTCTGTTTTATCTTCCCTAGCCCACCTTTTCTCTAGGGTATACATGTCCACTGACCATTTTGGAAGCCATCCTCTGGACTAACTTCATCTGGTTTCTATTCCTTTGAAGGTTGCGGTCTCCAGAATTATACACAGTATTCCAAACAGGTCCCACCAGGAATGTATACAGGAGCAATATCACCTCCTTTAGATGGGCATTGGCCGAGGAAGAGATTTTAGTAATCTTGAAATCTTATGCCTTTATGCATTTTCTAGTCATGCATAAAAGCATAAAAATTTAACTAAGATAAAAGAAGTTGCATTTAGGAAGTGCCCGGAGGAGTTTGTCAGAACTGGCCGGTCTTCCCTGCCTGAGATTGAAATTTGAATTTCACATTTATAGGCAAGATCGAGATCATGTGGGCTGCCACGGCTCCTAGGGTAAGGGAACATTGATCCGAGCTTCGTTCAGAGTAGTCTGCAGTACGTATCACTGAATAGCTGCCAGCTTGTAGGAGAGGCACTGTGTTCATGGCACTAAACCCTCAAAAAATGAAACAATTATAAAGCCTCAGGAAGGCAATTTACCTTAGGTTGGGGAACAATTAATAAAGTACAATATGTTTCATGTCAGCTTCAAATATTTTGACAAAAGTATGTTTTACAGTGACGCCGAGTATACTTGAAAGCAATAACTAATGAGGTTTGCGGTTCTTTCCTTTGTATAGTGCACCTATTCAAAGCCTTGTACACGTAAATTAGCAAATAATACATAGAGTAGTACGAGAGAGAAATTTTTGTAAAGCCTAATTTGTTTTTACGTAGCCTGCTAATTGACTCATGCAAGTGAAATTGGACTTGTCAGCTGCAGTTTTTTTGGGTGAGAGGTTTGGGTGAATTGGGGGGGGGGTGTCAGGTTGAATTGCTAGATGGTCTGGATGGTCTGGGCGGAGGTATTGGCAGACTGATAATGTCAAATATGCACGCAAATATTTTCAAAACGATATACACACATACTGTATAATCTGCCCGCCTCCGCGTATAAATTGGGGTTATCATGCATGGGTGTTATAGCTTTTTATGCACCTAGAATATACACGCATATATTTGTAAAATAGGAAAGAAAGTATGCGTTTTCTCGCACTGTAAATATTCTGGCATGCTTCTGGAGTAGAACTACATGGTATTTTTTAAACTCCCGCCACACAGTTTATAAAATACTAGCATAAATCTTCGTGCATCCACTTACACTCACAAATGCTATACCGTAGATAGGTTTATTTATTTATATTTAAAAGTTTTAATATACCACGCCCTTCAATAAATATTGAGTGGGGCGGTTTACAACGTTAAATTCACAGTATGGCAACATAAAATCAGTTTAAAACAATAATAACATTTACAGAAGGAGAAAAATAATTAAAAACCTTTATAAATGTACCCGGCACGCACACGTGGACGCGTGATTTTATAACATGCGCACGCTGGAGCGCGCATGTTATAAAATCCAGGGCAGCACGTGAAAGGGGGGGTTGAAAATAGCAATTTACGCACGGCAACAAAATTGGGCCTCCCCCAGTTCCCTACCACAATTGGAGCGAACTTTCCTACCCCCCTACCTACCCCTCCCTCCCTCTTTCCCTCTTCTCCCCGACCCCTTCGAAGGCCCTACCTTCTGGATTTTTTTCTTGTTTTCGAACTTACGCCAGCTCCCGAGCTGGCATAAGTTGCTTGCGATCCCCCGGCACAGGAGCAAATGGCCGCTGTACCGGCGGCCTCCAGCTCCACCCCGCCCCCTGGACCACCCTTCCCCACCCCCGGACCTCCCCTTTTCTTCGGCCTGGCTCTTGTGCGTGTAGCCGCCATTTTTTTTTACTCGCGCTGAGCATTTAAAATCAGGCCATATGCTAGCCTGTATTGTCAAAAGCTTTTTTACAGAGATATGTTTTTAGATTTTTCTTAAATTCTTTAGTGTTAGGTGTTAAGCGGAGAGAGTCCGGCAGTGCGTTCCAGAGACTGGGACCGGCAGTTGAGAAAGCACGCTTCTGGGTGAGGTCTAGTCTTGCTCTTTTAGTGGTGGGAATATCCAGGAGGTTTTCATTTGCAGAGCGGAGGTGTCTTCCAGGTTTGTAAATGCGGAGAGTTGTGTATAATCAAATGGAGGAGTTATTATGAAGCAAGTTATGAATCATTTTATTTATTTATTTAAATTCTTTTCTATACCGTCGCTAAGTTATATACCATCGCAACGGTTTACATGTAAGCACATAAATTACTGTAGGTGGATGCGTACTATAGTACATTCTAACAGGTGCCACAAAAGGTTCAGTTACAATAAATCGTTAATCAATTGTTTAGTGAAGTAGGTCATGACCAAGTGTACCTGTAAGGTACGGGTCACAGGTAAAAATCATATTTATAGTGTTTACAATTACGTTTATTGTGAGGTAGAGTTCATAGATTATTAAAATGCACATTCTTAGAATAGTGCTGTGTGCTGGTGTTCTTCTGCCTGTTCCTGTATATTTTCATTCTCCAGTCTCGTTATAAAATGCTTGTTTAAAAAGCCATGTTTTTAAACTTTTCTTAAAAGTTTTGAGATCTCTTTGTAATCTGATCTCTAGGGGCATTGTGTTCCAAAGTGTGGGGCATTGTGTTCCAAAGTGTGGGCCCTTTCTCTTACTTGGGTTAGTCTTGCCGTTTTTACTGAAGGAATGGTTAAGAGAGCTTTATTTGCCGATCGAAGGTTTCTGTGTGGGATGTGCACTCGCAGTGCTGTGTTTAGCCAGTCCGATTTTTCATCATGTATTAGTTTATGTATGGTACATAGGGCTTTGTATTTAATTCTGTGTTCAATAAGTAGCCAATGTAATTCTGCCAGGGTTTTGGTTATTTGGTCCCTCCTCTTTTTTCCGGTTAGTATTCTAGCTGCTGTGTTTTGAAGTATTTGAAGAGGTCTTATTGTTGTATTCGGGAGCCCTAGTAAAAGGGCATTACAGTAGTCCGTGCTGGAGAAAACTAGTGCTTGAAGTACTGTTCTGAAATCAGTTAGTGTTAGTAGTGGTTTTAGTGTTCTGAGTACCATGAGTTTTGCATAGCCGCCTTTTACTTTTAGGGATATATGCTGTTTTAGATTGATTTCTGGGTCCATTATTATTCCAAGTTTTCGTACTTTTCCTGCTAGTTCAATTTTCTGGTTGTCTTTGAGGATTATTGGAGTTTGGATGATTTCAATATTTTTCCATTCTAAGTGTAGAAATTCTGTTTTTCCAATATTAATCACAAGTTCCATTTGGTTTAGCAGTTGTTGTATAATGTCTAGGTACATGTTAGCTAGGTTTAACATTTTCTCTAGTGTGTCTTTCATTGGTAAGATTAGTTGAATATCGTCTGCATAAATGTAATGTATGATTCCTAGACCTGCTAGCAGATGACATAAGGGCAGCATGTTTATGTTAGAGGTTGCAGACAGGGCTGATCCCTGCGGTACTCCTGTTTTGAGATTGACTTTTTCTGAAAATATGTTGTTGATCTGAACTTGAAAGAACCTATTATTTAGATAGGAACTAAACCAGTTTATTCTTTTGCTGTATAATCTGATTTCTTCTAGTCTTTTAGTAGTATTTTTTGGTTTACTGTGTCGAAGGCTGCTGCTAAGTCTAGCATTATTAGAATGTAATGTTTACCGCTATCAGTGTAAGAATTTTTTATTGGATGCAGAAGGATACAGGTAGCCAATGTAGAGAACAAAGGACAGGTGGGATATGTTCTCGGTGATTAGCATTAGACAAAATACACACAGCTGTATTTTGAATTAGCTACAAAGGACAGATTACATTTTCCAGTAGGGCTAGATATAAAGCCTTGTAATAATCTAGGCCTGTAAGAATTAGCGCTTATAAAATTAAATGGAAATCATTTGAGTTTAAAAGAGGCTTTAAATGGATAAGTAAGTAAATCTTGTAAAATGAGGATTTGACAACTGAGGATATATGATGAGTCATTGACAACTTTGCATCCAATGTTACACCAAGATTTTAAGCTTTTTGAATTATGGGAACAGGGTAGCCATCACGTGTATGGTGCTCAGGGGGCAATGAGATGAGTTTGGTATTGTACATAAATGTATAATTTCTGTTTTAGAAGTATTGAATTTAAGGTGGTTATGAGATACCTAAATGATAACAGGTTTAATGCAAAGAATAACAATGGATAAAGTGTTGGACATGTTATAGGGAATGAAGAACTGAATATCAACAGCGTAGATTTTGAAATCTACACTCATACCAGAAAGAAGATAACAGAGTGGGAATAAGTATACATTAAAAAGTATGGCTGAAAGACAGAAACCTTGTGGGACACCTGAGGGAATGGAATACCAATTTGATTTATGTGGACCAATGTTTATTTGTTGAAGATGGTTGAATAAATGAGGTAAACCATTGGAGAACTGTACCTGTAATTCCAATGGAACTGGTAAAGAAATATAGGTTCTATAATTTTCACTAGGGTAGTAAGTGAAGCGACTGGCCAAAAATGGTTAAATCAGTTAAGGGATAGGCAATATCGAAGTTTGTTTCAGAGTGTCCGGAAACGCCCCTCATCTGAGGGATTAATTCATCAAATGAGACAAGGATGGAGAGATATGGTCACAAGCTGCTTTTATTAAGTAAGTTGGACATGGGTTTAATGGGCTCAATGACAATTTAATTTTAGATAAAATTTGAGAAATTGTTAATGAGCCAACCTCTTGGAAAGTATCCCAAGTATATGGAGTCTTCGGAATGTTTGATTTAGGTATAGGAAGATGGGAAAATTCAGTAGAAATGTTAATCACTTTTTCTTTAAAATAGTGAGCAATGTTGTTACTTTTCACAATATAGATAATTTTTGTATCTTGTCTTTGTTACGATGCTGCTCACGGAGCCCATCCCGCGAGCAGCCTCTCACCTCTGCGCCAGCCGGAACCTGACCATCTCCCGGCCCGACGCTGCGGGACGTCTTCTTCTGGTGGCCTAGGCCGCCCCAGACTGCTGCTGCTGTGTCTCGCGACCCGCCGCTGTATGTGGCAGGAGGGGCCGCTGTTGCCTCTTTGCGACATGAAGCCACTGCCGGGACGCCTCTTCATGCGGCATGGAAGCTATCACTGACTGTCTCTCTTCGTGGCATGGAAGCCGCCGCCGACCTTGCATCTTCATGGCACGGAAGCCGCCATGCCGTGGCAGGAGTGCTGCCACCGTCTTCACCACCTTCGCGGCAAGAATGACGCCACTGCCTGCTCCTGCCTGTCCCCGGGCCTCTAGGTGCACACGCACCTCCTATCTTCATTTAAAGGACCAGCGGCGGGAAGAGCTCAGCTTCCATTCCTCGGGGCCTTCGCATCGGATCTTCACAGTTGCCTGTGGTCTCCTCTCTGGTCAAGGTCCTCCCATATCTAGATGGCTCTTTATTAGATGTTCCTGATGTTCCTGGTGTCCTTCATCTGAATCTCCCGTTCCTCAAGTCTTCGTCCTCGCCTGAATCTCCCAAGTTCCTCAAGTCTTCATCTGAGTCTTCCAAGTTCCTGAGTTCCATGTCTCATCTTGTTCCTGCCCTCACCCTCCGTCTGGCCTCACGCACTCATCGTTCCCAAGAGGCGGGTCTGGAAGGGCTACCGAGTGGCCAGAGGGCTACTCTTGAGACCAGGATTACGTTGCTGGGTCTCACCTGTGCGTATATGTCCAGTGGAGGCCTGAGCCTGCCTTGTTCCAGTTCCTCGATGTTTCACATCTTGATCCTGGGCCAGCCTTGTTCCAGTTCTAGCCCATACTTGAACATTCTCACCTCCCACGGTGTATGTCTTGGGGCTCCTCCCTGAGCCACGCCGTGGCCCAAGGGCTCACAATCCCCACACCCCGCGCTCGCAACTGTCTTAATGAAGTTAGGGATTTGACAGTGTTGAACAGAATGGCAGGATTACCATTTGTTAACTGAATTTTCTCTGAATAGTATGATTTTTTTTGCTATGTCAATAGCGCGATTCCCTGGCCCGGGAGCGGTTTCGGAGGCCTCTGCCACGCCCCCGAAATGCCCCTGGTCCGGAACCACACTCGTGGCCCCGCCCCCACATGACGCACCGCTGTGACACGCCCCCGATATGCCCCCCCAGGAAAGCCCCGGGACTTACGTGCGTCCCGGGGCTTGCGCGCACTATTCAACAAAGGCTCGGTGCGCGCAGGGGGAACTTGGGGCAGGTTTTCGGGGGGGGGGGGGGGTACGCGCGTATCTTATGCACATACCCCTTTGAAAATCTGATCCAATGTTATGAAATATAATGTGGACTACAAGCTATAGATCAAGTCCAGCTAGAGAAATTAATATGATAGAAGTGCAGAACATACAAAGATTCCTCTGCAAAACTCCTATTAAGTTATTATAGATGATGTTCATTAATGTCATTAGTATTTTAAAGTTCCGTCATCTATGTGGCTAGATACCTTTGCTTAGGCTGAAACACATCCACGCTCACATGTAGCCACCAACATATATAATTATTTGTCCTGTATAAATACTTGAATGGAGTTCTGCACTTGCAGTTAAAACATGTTTCCTTCAGTTTGTGACTGTGCTCTGCTCTTATCTCAAATCCCCAATATTATTCAATGTCCAAAGATACTCAACTGAAATATCAAATCACCTACATGGGTCCATGTTTCCGAGGTAGCATTACATCTGCGTCGGGGACAGTAGCAGCCATTTTTCTTCAACAGTATCTGAAAGTAAGGACAAACGCAGTGGACTGAAATTTCTGTGTATAGCTTGCTGCTGCTGCGCGTCTGCTGTTCTCATGATGCGGTGTTTCCTTTCTCTCTCACAATGCAGACAAACTTCTCATTGGACAGCGAACTGTTATTTGTCACCAGATAACATCAATAGTCTCAGGGCACGTTTGTATATTAAAGGGCTCTTGAAAGGGAACACCACTCCATTTCCATGTTTAAACAACGAAGAAGCACAGAGTTTAAATGGGAACTACAGAATTGTTCTCTAATACTTAAATAATTATCCCTGTTTCCTCCTCTCTATGCTTGATGTACCTGTTCAATAATGGTCCATTTAAGTTCGTCAAACACATGAAGATACTCAATGCAATGCTGTGCCATAGACGCTGTTGTTTTAAGAGTTGTAATGCAGCTCCGATGTTCATTTAAGCTTGTCTTGATGGCCCTTTTGGTGTGACAACACGTATAATAAAAAGGGGGCATATAATAATATATACAACCCATGTGGAGGCACAGTCTGTCCATCCCGTCAATTTAATGGTCCGCCCGATGTCAGGGCGTATCCACACCATGGCTGTCACTGCCTGGGCACAATTTTTTATTTTTTTTTATTAAAGGACCCTGATAATCTCGTCATTGTTTAAGTAGATTTTTTTTTTCCTTAGGCAGCGAGGCCTAGGAAATCTGATCCGTCGCAGCATCTACTGGATGATGCTGAAAAACGAGAACGTTGATGCTGGATGGGGTTATGCTAGATCAGGTTTCTCCTTTGGAGGGAAATGTCATCTGTTTACCTCTTATCACAATTTCTCAGTCTTTTGGTGGGTACTGGAGAGGAAGGCAGTGAAAAAGGAAGCAAACATGCCTTTGCTGTTGGCTGTTTGGAGCGGACATGATGACTGATATCAATTGTTTGCCGAATAATCTTGTGTATGTGAAACATCAGAAGGGGTAGGAAACAAAAACTGAATTTCTTGGAAAGAGGGAGGAAAAAAACAACTCCTCCACTCTCTTTTCTACCATGTGAGAGCTACCAAAAGTGACCAAAAGGAGCACAGGCACCTGGTTTATGAGGACCATCAGTTATCAGTTTTAATGAAGTGTATTAACTAAATTGTGTTTGGAGTATTCATTCAGCTCTGTTTATGGCACACTCTTGAGTACGTTTACTGTTTGTCAGAAGTGCAAACTACTGAACATATGAGGCTTTAAGACAGGCCATCTGTTAGTCTTAGACCCTTGGATGATTGTCAAACTGTTCTAAAAATACACAGCATGCACACTGCAAGGGGGTACAGAGGTGGATTTTCCTTTTAGTGCTCTGTGGCAAAAGGAAAAACAAAAAACAAAAAAAAAACAGAGATTTTTAAAAATCTTCATCACTGTTTTACTGATTTCACCCTTGTGCTTTCTGTTGTTCATGCTTTCAAATGAGTGCTGCTCCAATTTAAATCTCATTGTTTTAGAATTGTTTAGGAGGGGGGGTTCCTGTCATGGGGAAGAATGTTCTCAGAGGGCCACAACAAGAACCCCTATGGTGTCTGCTGAATCTTTTTTTTTTAATCAGTTTTGAAAATATACTTTAAACAAATACAAGGTTTAGATGAAATAGAATCTGCAGAAAACACAATAATACAATTATACCATAATCATTAAAAAAAACCCAAAAAACAATCCTATCTGCAAACTCAAAGTCTGCAATAATGACAAGGAGCCAATACCACAATCCAAAAGTAACAAAATTAGAAACAAAGGCAAAGTACTAACCCTAGTGCACATATATCATTCAATAATCGAGAAGGTAAGAAAAATCAAGGCGTACATCATATCTTTTAAAAAAAACCCTCTTATCCAAATGCAAAAAACATATAGGAAACATTTTGATACGTAATATAGCATTTACATGGAAATGTTAGTATTACTACTCTATTTCTATAGCATTAAATGACATATGCAGCACTGTACAAATATACAAAAGCCCAGTCCCTGTTCAATAGAGCTTACAATCTAATGACAAATATGCAGAAGAGACTTGAGGTACAGACAGAGCACCTTATTGAAGTACTCTAGGTCTCAATATGAGAACTGTTTGCACCTTTTCTGTATTGCTTCAACTGTCTCAGGAAAGACCCGGATTTTAACATTTATAAACAGCTCCTCACGAGCTTACAGAAAAAAATTCACTCCATGTAGAATTCCAAACCAGAGACACAATCAAGTTTGCTGGCGTAGCTTTCTCATCTGATGGCAAGGAGGATAACTAAGACTTGCACACGTGTGCCCATATACGGATATCTAATAAGAGCTATTTATCTGGCTAAATCAGGTAGCCGGATAATTAGTGCTTTTAGATTTATCCAGCTATCTGATTTAGCAGGATAAGTAGAGGTTTAAGACATCCATTTAATTAGTGATTTTTCAGGCTTATCCAGTTATCTTACTTAACCAAATAAATCTGAAAAAGCACTGCTTAGACAAACAGGTAGCACTTTTCAGACCTATCCAGCTAAGCAGCATCTTTGCTGCTATTTAGCTAGATAAATTGGAACTTGTCCAGATAAGTTCTACTACTTATCTGTGTAAGTTGGAACTTGTTGGGTCTAAGTAGTGCAAAGGTGCTACTTAGCCGGATAAGTGAGATTTTAGCCCTATAAGTGTGCGTAACTGGTATATATGCATATTTTTACTTTCAGTTTTAAAGGGACAGGCAAGTAGATTTTACATGTGTAAATTAGATGCATTTACCCCCTGTAAGTATGTTTTTATGTGCATATATCAAGAGAATTTCTACCATGTGCGTGGCAACAATTTTACCAATTCTACCAGTGCACCCAGTCCATCTGGCTCTTCAGCCTGAAGTCCCCAATTTCACCCAGACCCCCAACTCAGTCATTGTTTTCACTTTTAAGGTGTTTACGATCACTTACTCAAGATATTGAGCAGGAATAAATATATGTGAGTAAGCTGATAAATTTACATGCATAAATTGCTTATAAAATAGCAATTTACTCATGTAAATGTTGGCCCCTCCCAAGAAGACCCCTAGCTTGCCTCTTTAGTTTCCCCAACCGTAAAAGTCAATTGGTTACTGTCTGAATTAAATTCCCCGTTACCTCTTGCCGTTGAAGCAGACAGAAATGATGAAGTTGCGTTAACAGTACGTAGGCTTATTGGTTAAGGGTAGTAACCGCCACACCAGCAAGTTACCTCCATGTTTGTTTCCCTAGACCATAAAGGTCGGGGCCCTCATTGGTTGATGTCTGAATCCCATTCCCCTTTTCCCCTGCTGTTGAAGCAGAGAGCACTGATGGAGTTGTATAAACAGTATGGAGGCAAATTGGTTTAGGGTAGTAACTGCTGCAACAGCAAGTTACCCCCATGTACTCTTTTCTTTATTCCCATCCTCTAGCCTTCTAAGAATCCACAGTATTTATCCCATGCCCCTTTGAATTTTTTCACTGTTTTTGTCTTCACCACCTCCTCCAGAAGGCATTCCAGGCATCCACCACCCTCTCCATGAAGAAATATTTCCTGACATTGGTTCTGAGTCGTCCTCTCTGAAGTTTCATTTCTTGACCCCTAGTTCTACTGATTTCTTTCCAACAGATCTTGATTACACATAAGAACATGCCAAACTGGGTCAGACCAAGGGTCCATCAAGCCCAGCATTCTGTTTCCAACAGTGGCCAATCCAGGCCATAAGAACCTGGCTAGTATCCAAAAACTATTCCATGTTACTGATGCCAGTAATAACAGTGGCTTTTTCCTAAGTCAATTAATAGCAAGTAATGGACTTCTCCTCCAAGAACTTATCCAATCCTTTTTTAAACACAGCTATACTAACTGCACTAACCACATTCTCTGGCAACAAATTCCAGAGTTTATTTGTGTGTTGAGTGAAAAAGAACTTTCTCCGATTAGTTTTAAATGTGCCACGTGCTAACTTCATGAAGTGCCCCCTAGTCTTTCTACCTTCCGAAAGAGTAAATAACTGATTCACATCTACTCGTTCAAGACCGCTCATGATCTTAAAGACCTCTATCATAGCCCCCCTCAGTCGTCTCTTCTCCAAGCTGAAAAGTTCTAACCTCTTTAGTCTTTCCTCATAGGGGAGCTGTTCCATTCCCCTTATCATTTTGGTCGCCCTTCTCTGTAACTTCTCCATCACAATTATATCTTTATTGAGATGCGGCGACCAGAATTGTACACAGTGCGGTCTCACCATGGAGCGATACAGAGGCATTATGACATTTTCCGTTTTATTCACCATTCCCTTCCTAATAATTCCCAACATTCTGTTTGCTTTTTTGACTGCCGCAGCACACCGAACCGACAATTTCAATGTATGTAGATTTCATCTATGTAGAAGTTTCTGAAATAGCATGTACTCACATATATGCTATATTTTTATGAACACAACTTTTGAAAATTCACCTTTAAGAGAGCAGTCAAATTCAAACTTATCAGCCGATATTGATGTAAGCTCAGGTTGGCCTCCTTCAGCTTTCCTTTGAATAATAGGAGGCAAATAATACACCCTTAAAGCTGAGGGTATCATATAAACTGGAAATTCCAAAATCTCCCCTAGATACCACTTAAAAGTCTCCACAGGAGAAACAGACTGAACTTTAGGGAAATTAATAAAACACAGATTTCGGTGTCTCAGTGACATTTTCAAGCTTAGAATGAAGGGCTGATGTATCTTTAACAATATCACCTCTTGAATCCCAGCTATCTTGCTGGTCTGAGTTTCCACAAGTATCCAAGCATCTCCCAATGTCCACAACCTGAGCTTCTTGGACATTGTCTCCCTTCTAACTAAAGACGGTAACTTTAAAACAGCCGTGCGGGCGTACATGAACACGCATATTCCGGCTTGCGCCCATGGATGCGGCCATTTTATAACATGCGCGCATTTTATAAAATCAGCTGGATGCGCGTAAATGTGCGCTTCATTTTATATGGATTCACGCATGTGCCGTTTCTACCACATTAGTGTGTATGGGGGGGGGGATTTTAATATTCATGCGCGCCGACGCAATTACCAGTTAAACCAGTTTGTTCCCAATTTGCCCAGTTACAGGGTAGGACTTCCTAATCCCTTTAGCTATCTAACCTCTCTTTTACCCTACCCCGTGTGCTTGTGCTCGTAAATACTTATGCGCTGGTTTCCATTTAAAGGAACACCCATGCCCCACCTAGATCATGCCCTGCCCTTTTTTTGGACTTTTTCTTGTGTGTGTGTACAGGGAGGTATGTGCATCCATGGACACTTCTTAAAATATGCGTGCTATACGCATTTCTCCCTGAATTGGTACACGTAGGGCTTTTAAGATCTACCCCTATGTTTTATCCACCAACATCACCATGTGCGTATTCAAGCGGTAACTTTCAAAGTAACGCACATGGATGCACCAATTCTATAACATTCGCAGCTTTATGCGCACATGTTATAAAATCAGTTACTCGCACGTACATGCGTGCACAATTTTATATGGATGCGTGCATGTGCGCGCAAATGCCATCTCGAGTACATAAGTGGGGGGAGGGGATTTTAGTCGACGCACATGGCTACGCATTAGGCCTGTTTCTCACTTCACCCCAGTAAAAGAGAGGACTTCCTAAACCTCCTAGTCTCCCTCTTGCCCTACTAATCCCGACCCTTAAAGCCCCACTAACTACCCTTTTTTTTTAATTTATCTACTTACACACAACCCATAGCAGAAGCCAGTTACGCGGTTGTGGGATCCCGGCACGCGCCAGGGTGCATAACTGACTGCATGCTGCAGTCGCAGCCCGCCCATGCCCCGCTCAGACCATGCCCTCTTCCCGCCCCTTTCCCGGCAAACCTTTGTTGTCTGTGTATCGGGAGATACGCGCGTGGCCGCGGTCTTTTTTTAAAACCCGCACGGCGCGTGCGAGTCACACGCGTATCTGCCAGTTTTGCCGCGCGCGACCCTTTTCAAATCTGCCTCTCGGTGTCTTATCTAAGCCTGGAAGCTAACTCTAATATTCCCCTGCATTGCCGAGTTGCTTGGATCCTGCTAAAAGATGCACTGTGGCCAATTCCCAAATAATTGTCCTTTCTCGTATATATATGAGCTGCCAATAGCCGTGGAGCTTCTTCCTTGCACTCTCCCTGTCAGCGTCAGTTGCTCCAACTTGTCATCTCCCAGGCTAGAGCTAGGGAGGGTTGTGACGTTCTTCCTTCTGCAGTATCTATGGGAGGTTGTCTCTCTCCGGTCTAGGGATGTCGAGGGCGCAGCTTCTTCCTTCCCACCGTGCCCCAAATCTTTCCGGTGACCGCAAGCCCCAGAGGTCTGATGTAGCCTGCAAAACAAAGGGAGTCCATTGGGCCCAGAAGTGAAGATGGCAGAGCATGCAGGTTAGATCCGCGGCTTTCTTTTCCCCTGTACCCATCTGTTGAGGGGCTCAACCCAACTAAATCACTGAGAAAAATATATCACACAGTCGATGTATGGGAACTCATGTTGTGCATGGACTGCACTAGGATGCCTTTTTGCTCTGTCTGCCTAATCTTTATAGAAAGCCAAATTGCTAGAAAGTTATGGGTTTATCTTAACCGGTTGAAACTTCTATTAATTGTAAAGATATATACTATTCATAAAATGCATGGTGAGAGAATTAAAGAAATGCATGAAATGAAATAAGCTTTGTCTCTCCCAGTGCAGTTGAGCATATTGCCGGAATTGGGCTAAGTGTATACTTCCTGACATGCTCAGCACAAATACATTGTGGTTTTGAGGAGTGGAATCAGGATTGTGCATCCAACTGCATTCATCCCAAGATGCGTTTGTACGAGCTGTTATATGTTTGGGGGTTTTGATTGTATAGTTATAGAGAGATTTAAGCATGTAAAATCTGTATAATGTCAAAAAAAAAAAAAAAAAGGTCTGCGAGATGGGACAGCAAGGTATAGTGGTTACTACTGGCAATGCGCTTGTAGCTGGGAGATCCCAATCACTGGTATAAAATGGCTTGCGAGGTGGCACCAGATATATGGGAAGGGGTGCTTAGCATTGTGAAAGCAGTTTCGAAATGGATTGGCTCTCCTCTTCATTGCTGTGACCATTCTTTTTCAGTTCTAGTTGGCCTCTGGAACAAGTAGGCGTGATTTTACGTTCTTGTGCACCTTTAAAAGGCAACTATGCAAATTCCACCCAGTGCGGTTCTTATACTTTTATTATTACCTCACTTACCGTAGCAGATTGCCCTATGGGTAAGTCCGAGCTGTTTAATGAACATGAAAATTAGCCAGAGGAAAAAAAAAAAAAGACTAAATTGCAGCAAAATGCTAATTTCCCTTCTTTTGTTGTGATTTTGTTTGTTTTTAATCCAAGAAACTTCCTAAAGAGAAAGCCCCGGGGCTCTGTGTAATTATTCAGTTAGTCCTGTGTCCCAAGCAATTTAAAGGTGTGCAAAAAAAACCACCAAAGTGAAATTCCATGACCCCGGCCCAGAAGCCATGATGAGTCGTCCTGACGTTCTTCCTCTGCAGCACGAGAGCCGGTACCTTAGGCCGAACATCCAGGTACTTGGCCGCGTACACGGCTGAGGAATTTCGCAGGAGTCGGGGGGGCCTTTTACGTCCGAGTCTGTAGAGAAGGAATTACTTTACCGCCGGTCGGTGGGCATCATGTTCACGCTTGCCAGGATCCGTGGTTCGTCCTCCTCCCCCCCCCTCCCCCAGCCATCAAGCCAGTTCATTCTTGGGTAAAAAATATCTTCACAAGGGTTGGTTTAGAAGTGCTTGGTTCGTGAAGGGGTTTCCGTCTCTTCCAACAGCAAAAAAAAAAAGGCTTCCATGAATTAAGCTGAAAGGAATTTTTACTGTACCTGACTGCGATCAGGAAAAACAGCTATAAAAATAAGCCAGCGCTTTAAGAGAATGCTGGGATTAAAATTGCTAATTAGGCGATGGAAGCAGCGGCCGCGCACCGTCCCTATAAGCCCACCCGCCTTTCTAACAAGGCAGGATAAAAAGTTGTCTTTTATTCCTCTTGAGAGGGAGCAGGGCTTCTTTACCTTGTACTTCAGTGGAGATTAAATCTTTAGTATCTAGCCTGCCTTGTGCTGTCCTTTTGTACAGATCAGATACTTAAGGCTGACTAGAGTTAAAGAGACCCTGCCAAACCTTTTTTAAACGCCAACAGTAACTAAAAATACTTTTTAAAAAAATATAATCACGTTGACTGTTAAAACAATGGGTGAGATTCTCTTTTCATTCCAGTTTGTTTAATGAGGTGTTTTTTTAAAGCCCTTCCTAATTTTCCAATTCCATTACCATATATATATATATATATATATATATATATATATATTTGAAGCTTTCTCTTTATTGACATTTTACACTAAATAAATAACATAGGATGTAAATCATTGTGTTTTTTTAATGCATTTTGATTGTAATTTTATTATAGTGTGAGCCGCACTGCTCCTTTTTGGAAGAGGGTGGCATATAAATTAAATTTAAAAAAAAAAGTGATTTAAATTTGGAAAAAAGAAAACAAACACACAGGTGAGCCTGGTAGGACTTGCAAGGAAAAGGCTGAGTGGAGAGCTGGGTGTAATTGCTGGATTTTTGTGGCTGACCTGCTCGCCTCTTTTCGGCCACCTCTGCTTTTACTCTGCCTTAAGTTTGTGTGCAGAACGTGTTATTAACCCCGTGTTTGGGAAGGGGAGGGCTCACATTGAGAACTTCATTATCTGATTTAGAGGCGCATACCATCCCTTTATTGACCTGCCTGCTGTAATCAATGCCAGCAGCCGCACAGATTTAAAATCCCCTCTTCCCTGGCTGTTGGCCCCCGTGCCTCCTGCATCCAGTGCTGATTGTGCATTATCTTTTAAATGACACTGCTTAAATGAGTATGGATTTGTCTAGCATGAACAGTCCTTGCTTCATTTTGAGGCTGGTAAACCTCCCGAATGTATATATATATGTGTGTGTGTGTATTTATATATTATATATATATATAATATGTACAAATTCTAAGTGAAACCTATAAATAGCTTCAGTGCTATACAATAAAAATGACCCTTTAGCAGACTCCCTGTTTTCACAACATTCTTGAAAAAAAAATGTAATAGAGATTTGTGTGTGTGTGTGTATCTGCGGGTGTGTCTGTGTGTGTGTGTATCTGCGGGTGTGTCTGTGTGTGTCTGTGTGTGTGTACGTGTGTGTGTATGTGTGTGTATCTGCCTGGGCCTGTTTATAAATTCTGCATCAGAGCTGCACACAGTGCGTCACTGCTTTGGTTACCTCATGTTACCGTTTTACTTGCTCTTAGATTTGTGGTAGTAATGCACGGCTTCTCCTAGATCAGCCCTCCCCCCCGAGGACCGCTGGTATCCAGCCGATGACAGCGCTGCACAGATCATTCTGGACAACTGATAAAATGATCTATAAATGCATTTCCAGAAAACATTACTATTTTTTGTTTAATCAGATTTTCCTTTTATTTACTACCTATTTTTTGTTCCGATTTTTAATGGATGGGTTTTGCACTAGGTAGTATGTAGCACTAGCATATTTTCATTTATCTTTTTTTTTTTTTGTTTTTTGTCTTTCACCATCTAAACCCACCTGTTTCGGCCCTGTTGGTATTATATTGCTGCCACCTTCTTGAACCTTTTTTGCCCTGTTGAGAAATAGGGGGGGGGGGGGGGGGGGGGAACATAAAAAAAATCCATCTAGTTTAGTATTTCTGAGAACTTTAATCTTAATAACACAACAGCTCTTCTGACATCTCGTGGCCAGTTCATGGGATTGCAGGCTTTGGAAAAAAAACAGTTTATAAATGGGGTCAGCGCTACCCAGAGAGACCAGGCCTCTGAACGGAAGGGGCATTAGTTTAACTATTTCCTCAATACAGTTCTCATTAGGTAGATGCATTACAGTGGCTTTAGTACCTTTTTTGCTCCTTTTCTTTTGCACGTTACAGAGAGAGCTGTGGATAATGTTACCGACGTAGCCGGATATGAACAAAGAAGAGCTGACGTTTGGGTTTTTTTTTAAAAGGGCGCGTTTTGGTTTCTTGCATCGGATGGAATGGACAGCTTAAATCAGTTTTGGTTTCATAGCAAATCTACATTTTCGAGCTGGAAGGAGCCATGCCGTCCTTTAAAGAACTGTGCAGGAATTGGACAGGACTGGCACAATAGCATTTGCCATTAATCCAGCGCGGCCAGTTTAAGGGATCATCCTACACCTTGAGAACCTTCAGCATAGGAATTATTTTACTTTCTACCATAGCAGAAGAAAAAAAAAAACCCCAAAAATTTTATTTGTCTGTTTAAAAGTATTGATTGAATGTAAATGCTAAAACGGCAGAATCCAGCAGTTTCTGCTTTTTAATGTCTCCATCCACTGGCAAAAAAAAAAAAAAAATCTGCGCTGGCCCTAGCAGGCTGCAGCTGTGCAAGGAGAAGCTGTAGGGGGATGGGCTCTTGAGAACTGGACAGTGCGTTCAGCCCTTATTGTCCTTACAGCGTACCCAGAAAAAAACCCCAAAAACCCAAGGGTTCTGTTTCGGGGAGATCAGCCGCAGGCCTTGCCGGTTTCCCCGCTTTAAATGAAACTGTTCACAACCAGCCAAAGATGTAACTTTTCCAGGGAGCACGTACGAATACAACCTAGGCGTGTAGATAAGGCAATATTTCAAACCGTGCCGGGGGTCGCTGGCTGGCAGCGTTCAGTCAGTCCTGTTGTGAATAATATATCATAAAAAAAAATACAGCAAAGGACCCCAGGGGCCTGGGAGAAACATTTATTTATTTATTTACCCTGCTTACTTATTGCGCTGCTGTTTTATTATTGTTGCCGTCGAGAGAATCCCAGAGGATGGGTTCTCCTGCCTCCTGTTACACCTCTCTCTCTCTCTTCCCTCCCTCTCTCACTGTATGCATTTGAAATCCTGGTTGGCAGGGGCAGGCTTGGCTAAATAAATAAATAAAAATACAGGTTCCAAGCTTGTTCAGCCTCCGCAGAGGTTATTGGTGCAAAGCAAATGTGTCGTATCGGCAGCTATTACTTATGACTTTTTTTTTTTTCTTGTTGTTTTATTTTGTAATAATTGAGTGGCTTTTATGAGGAGCTCGGCAGCAACGTCGCCGAGTAGGAGGAGGGCAGGGGTACGCGTTCTGTTAATTTTGGCCCTCGTGCCTGTGTCTCTTTTTTTTATTATTTTATTTTTCCCCTTTTCCGTCTCTTCCAGAACCACACGTTGAGCCAGCACGCGCAGTGAAGGCGCCGGCACTACGGGACACCTCTCTGCAGAAGACTTTGACGGAGGCTCAGTGGGGAGGACCATTTGAACATTACATCCAATCAAAGTGTCATTTGCAACCCAGATGTAAAACTCTAATGATTTGGCCATGAGGCGCTGCTATTATAAGCAGCTGGAAATGAATATTAATGGGAGAGATTAAAAGTATTCCATGCTCAGTATTTTTATTGTCCTGCTTCATTCAGCTAGTGTACTTTAGAGCTTCTGCTTCTGACTGAATTTATAGTGTTAGATAAATCCGCTTTCATGCTGTTGTCCTTCGTTGCTTCTTGTATTATACTGATAGTTAAAAGATTAAGTGTGTTGTTTTTTTGTTTGTTTTTTTTTAAAACTACTTTAATTGCGATTTTTTTTTAGGTAATTGTGCATTGTGATGTGATTGCTTGGCAAATTGTCTGAATATTTCTTTAATTTTTTTTTTTATTTTTTTATTTTTTAATATGAAGACTAATGCTTTGATTGGATTTGCCAGTTCACAGGACAGTGATTGAAACAATGTAATTGAATATAATCCGTTTCAGTACAACTGGATGGTCTGCTTTTTAAATGTGACTTAATCTGACTGCAATAAATAGTACAGTTCAATAAAGGGGAATACGTGGAATCTGAGTCTGCCTTTTAATCCGTTTAATTATAAGCACATCAGCATTTAACCTGCATGTGTATGGCCCGCACCAGGAGGTTATGAAGGATTGCAGTGTTCGGTTGCTAAACAGGCCTCTGTCCGGGGATGGGATATACCCACCTGCCCAGAATGGGAGGAAATCGTCAGATCCCCTTTCCCTAATGTGCGTGGTCATCTTCCTCCCTATCTTGCGACTGCAAATTTGTGGTCTTGAGATCACAACTGTAAAAGATATCACAAGGGGAAGAGTCCTCACCCTGGGCAGGGTTTACAAGCACCAGCCTAGATTCTTCAGTTCTTCTCTAGCTACTAAATCGTTGATTAAAGATTTTTTTGTTTTCTTATGCCCAAAATGGTAAGTAATCGTTGAAGGGAGATCCTTTGATCAATGGTTCAGTATCTGTGGAAGGTAGAATGAACAGACCCTACCAAAATGAATTTCTTATATTGAAAGAGATTTTTTGAAATTGTCTTTTTTTTTTTTACTAAAAGTTGTATCTGATACTAGAGATGTGAATCGGAATCGGTTCTGATTCCGGTTCCGATTCACATCATGAATTTTTTTTCATTCGGTCCCATTGGTTTTTTTTTATCGGCTGCGCCCGAGCCGATAAACAAAAAACCCACCCCGACCTTTAAAACCGTCCCCTTAGCTTCCCCCACCCTCCCGATCCCCACCAAAACGTTTTAAAATTACCTGGTGGTCCAGTGGTGGTCCCGGGAGCGATCTCCCGCTCTCGGGCCGTCGGCTGCCACTAATAAAAATGGCGCCGATGGCCTTTTGCCCTTGCCATGTGACAGGGTATCCGTGCCATTGGCCGGTCCCTGTAACATGGTAGGAGCACTGGATGGCCAAAACTGTGGATGGAGACCTACAGGATAGTCATGGATTATGTAAGTGCCAGAAGACCCAATATCCTTAAATTAAAAAAAAACAAAACCAGAAGTAGAGAACAGATCATTGCACTATAGTGTTGTAATGGTATGAAAAGTTAAACTCAGATATTGAACATTGATTACATTCAAACTTTAAGATTTTTCATGCTTGGTTAAAAAAACATTCCTCTGATTTTCTTAATAATTGAGTAGTTCTCCCATAGAAAGCGTCACTAAGTAGAAGTTTCCCTTTGGGCCTCTGTTAAGTTTCCACACCCTATGTTGTGCGAGTACAAGATAGGCCTTAACAGGCAGCAGCTGATACGCCACAGGTCTAGGATCTTCTGCCCGACCAGCCACTTCCCCGCTGGGTTGAGCCTGCAGGTTCTGGCAGCTGGCAGTGCATTCCAGGCCGGGTACGAGAAAGGTAGAAGCAAGCAAGGTCAGTGGCCGGGCTGAGGTCAGGACAAATGCTGAAGCTTTCCATCAGTTTTTTTTATATTAAACAGGAAAGTCAAAGGAGGAAACACACATTTGTGGTGTTTTTTAATGGTTCATAATGGGAAAGAAAGATCCCTACCACACTTTTCCCATCGATATGCCAATGGAAGAAAAGCACTTGCTGATGCCAAATAAGATGGGGCAACCACAATATTTCATTTAATTTAAAGCCATCTGGTAATTTCCTGATGTTTATTGAACTAATCTGAGTTCTCTTGATTCCCCGAGATCAGTGGTGGAACCTCTTTGAATTTAAGAGCCTTGAAGTATAACGTACCTAGAATTTACAGGTAAGAGGGCTGGCCCATTGGCAGGGGTTGGGTACTGCAGTGTGGAAGAGCCACGTTCAGTTCCTGGGCTCAGCTTTGGCGCTCTGCCATAGAGGTAGTGTTCACAGCCACCAGCAGTGATTAGGCGAGCGGAGATAAAGCTCCCATCTATTGCTCAACGGTGTTGGCTAAAGACCAGGTTCTAACATGAATTTTCAAAACATTACGTATGTAAAAATAAACGTACACATGTAAGTAGCCCTACTCATGTATTCTGGATGTTCCTGAGTGGGGCCAACAGTTACGCACTATCACCGGTAAATTTTTAATCGGCCACGCGCATAGAAAACGGGGGTTACACGCATGGCTCGCGCTGCCCACACGTGTGGTATAAAATCGGCGCATCCATGTGTGAGCGCCAGGAAGCGCGCGCACTTTTAAAAATCTACCCTTAGGGGTAGATTTTCAAACCGCGCGATTTGGCCTACTTTTGCTGGCGCATCAGGCGCAAGCAAAAGTACGCTGGATTTTAGTAGATACGCGCGAAGCCGTGCTTATCCGCTAAAATCCGGGATCGGCGCGCGCAAGGCTATCAATTCCGTATAGCCGGCGCGCGCCGAGCCGCGCAGCCTACCTCCGTTCCCTCCGAGGCCGCTCCGAAATCGGAGCGGCCTCGGAGGGAACTTTCTTTTGCCCTCCCCTCACCTTTTCCTCCCTTCCCCTACCTAACCCACCCGCCCGGCCCTGTCTAAACCCCATCCTTACCTTTGTCGGGGGATTTACGCCGCCCAGAGGGAGGCGTAAATCCCCGCGCGCCAGCGGGCCGCTAGCGCGCCGGGACGCAACCTGGGGGCGGGTACGGAAGGCGTGGCCACGCCCCCGGACTGCCCCGGGCCGTAACCACGCCCCCGGACCCGCCCCAAAACGCTGCCGACACGCCCCCTAAACGCCACGACGACCGGGCACGCCCCGACACGCCCCCCTCGGAGAACCCCGGGACTTACACGAGTCCCGGGGTCTGCGCGCGCCGGTGAGCCTATGTAAAATAGGCTCACCGGCGCGCAGGGCCCTGCTCACCTAAATCCGCCCGGATTTGGGCAGATTTAGGCGAGCAGGGCTCTTAAAATCCGCCCCTTAGTGTTTAAATGATATTTTTAGACCCGCATGTATATTTGCCAGCTTACTTGCATATTTTTGCACCTGCTAATTACCTGTAGTAAGTGATATTAAATTTGTTTATTGTGTAGTACTGAGCAGGTGGGAGGTCTGGGAGAACGAGGGAGTTCAGGCTAAAGAGCCAGGAAGGTCTCGATCACATGGAGAAGTACTGGGAAAACTGGTGGACTAATTGGTTAAACTGGTAATGTCACTCATTTGCATGTTTATGCTAATTTTGTTTGTATAAATCCCGACTTTGTTGAGCAAAAATACATGCATACATTTTTAAAAAATAGTCGGGTAAAGTATGTGCATTCAATGTATAGAAATACGTGGCTTCAATGCATTGCATGTATTCACACATTGCCCTACATATACACGTGTGTGGGGTAAATAGATGCGTATTTTATAATGGTAATTTTCAGAAGGATTTACTTGTGTAAATGTAACAGTTGAGCAATTTTCAAAAACCATTTACCTGCGTAAAGTGCACTTAAGTGGCGAAATCCTATTGAGAATTCAATGGCATATATTGTAGCAATTTTCAAAAGCCCACCTTCATGGGTAAAGTGCATATTCATGTGTAAAACCCAATGTTAAGCATGTAAATGCTTTTGAAAATAAGGCCCATAGCCTGTAAGTGATACATGTGTCTTATTAAATAGTTTGGTAAACTATGTGTGGCCACGTACCTGCCGCCGCACGCAGTTGTTTGAATGCTCCCCTCTTTGGGTGACTGCATACCAAGAGAATCAGTCTCTGGGTCTCAGATAAGAGCCATCTATGACTACGATTGCCACATCATTTTTAAAGCGCCACTAGATATATGCAGCACTGCAGTGGGCTAGAGAAGGTTATATAATGCATAATAAAATACTCTGAGCAGTTGTGAATGAAGGCTATGGCAGCATTGTCTGCTAGTAGTTCATTTTGATTGAGCGGGAAAGGAGAACGAGGAAACTGCTGGGCCAAATTTACAATTAAGAAAAATTGCAGGTTAGGTAAATGGCAGATTAATGGTCCTCATTGCTTTTCATTGGAAAGGAGTTCTTCCTGAGTGCCTATAGGAGTGGCTGTGAGTATCATTCTAGGTACATACGCCATATCGGAGTATCCTTCCTCTAAGACATGCCTCTGCTTTTTCTTTGGGTGTTCACTTTTTTTTTCAGTTCTTGCTAAGTTTTGATTTGCATGCTCTGTTTTCCCCTATTTAGTTAGAAGATCACCACATGACGGAGCACAGGGACAGTCTACCTAGCGTTGAGGTGTCAGATACTGACTTTCTTTTCTTTCTGTATATTACATTTTATCCAGCGTGGACCAACTCTTTAGAAGCTTCAGCATCCTCGCTCACCGGAGGTTGCTGAAGGTACTTAGCTTGCGTAGGAAAGTGGGGAAAAGGCGAGCCGGATAGGGAAGGCTATGCATAATGGCTTCCTGAAGAGTAAGATGGCAAATATGAAGGCTAGAGGTCCTGCAGATAAAAATTGGGAAAATTCCTTAATATTTAACTCCAGTTTTTTACCTGCACTTTCCTCATAAATCCCTGCAAGTCATAGATGGTCCTGATTTTCAAAAGCATTTACACACTAACACCCAAATTTTAAAAGGCCCGCCTGCGTAAAAATTGAGGGTTACACGCATGGCCGGGCCCTGAGTGTGCTTTCAAAAGGGCCTGGCCACGCGCGTAACTCCCCTCCCCCCGATACGTGCACAAGTGCCGGGCCTGAAGAAAGGGGCGGGCTGGGACAGTGCCATTTGACACTGTGGAAGCGCACGCCAGCAGCCAGCTGGTGCGCGGAACTTACGTCAGCTCCTTACATCACGTAAGTAAAAAAAAAACAAACAAAAATTTAGAAAACAGGGAGGGTTTAGGGAGAGGAGAGGGGAAAAGGTTGGAAGGCCAGGTAGGAAAATTGGAATGAGAGTATGCTACATTTACATGCATAACTCCTTTGAAAATACACCTGATAGTGTATACCCCACACCACCTGCAGGAGATCAGTGTGCATGAGCTCTATCACTGCTTTACACCAAGGAAGAATAATATATTTATATTTAGAAACATCTGCATAGAATTATTTTCCCTGTACACAGCTGATCAGGGCAAGTATTTTTTCAGCACTGTTAACATTGAATTTTAAATGCTCACTATGCTTTGCAATGTGGGTTAAGGATCAAGTGCCTAAACCATTCCATCTGATGTACCAAATCAATATATCAGCTTAGATTTTATGTACCTTTGGTCTGAACATCTGCATTCTCTTATCTGTTTCAAAGAAAGAAAACTCATTTACAGTTGTCTGTGAAAAAAACCCAACATTTCACAGTGCCACAACTTTAAAACTGTTTCCCAGGCAGAAACAATAAAGAGCCTTTACACACCTTGATGTGCGTGGATGCTTTAAATTAAAGTTATGACACATTTCATCAGATATGATGTGTCAGAGGTGGTACAGCGGTTCAGAATGCTGGAACTATTAGCCAGCAATTAATCTTGAAAAGGCTTGATAGAAGGACAAGGCACAATTATTGCCTGGGTAGTATGAAAGCTCGATGCATTTAGGGATGCTTCCTATTCACTCCCCCTAACCTGCTTCACAGAGCTGATTGTGAGAAACGAGGGTACGGCAAAACTACTTCAAGCAGGCTCTGTTTTCATGGTTGAAGGGGCTGGGAGATAGCTTGGGTATTTGATCAATTAGCTACTCTATTAAGAGTGTAGAAGAAATCCAGCAAAGTTTCACTGTGGCCTATTATGGAGAGGGTGCCAGGGAAAAGATAGCGCTCGCTTGGAAGCAGATGCTTTCAGTCTGGCAGCAAAGAATTATGGAGGTGTGCACAGGAAAATAAGCCATGATCCAAAGAATTGTTAATTTCTGCATTTGTAAGCGGAGATGTTACAAGAGACTGGTTTAAGAAAATAAACTCTGGTTGCTCGTGCATGCTTGCCACCTGGCTCTCGGGGGCTGTTCCAGCTCCGGATTGGTTTTAAGAAAACAAAACCATATTCTGTTGCATTCAAACACTTAAAGGTGAATTTTAAAAGCCGGGCGCGTGCACGTGTGCATGTCCGCCTGAGTTTAGAAGCCGCTCGCGTGCGTGCACAAGTCCCGAAGCACGAATATCTCACATCGAAGGGAAAAAAAGGGGCGGGGTGTGCCAGTACCCAAGCTTCTGGGCGTGCGCCCAGGTAATGCGTCATCATAAAGTTACTTCCGCTATGGAGAAAGGTGTAAGTTTAAATTAAAAAAAAAAATGTACGTGCATCTAGGAAGTGTTTGAGGGGGTCTGAGATAGCTGGAGAGGAGCGTGCAAGCTAAGGAACTGGAGGGGGGGGGTGGAGGACCGAGCTGAAACTGTTCATTGGCTTGCGCGTCCAAAAGACGACTCGTGCTGCTGGGCATGCACAAACCTAGGCTTTTTTAAAATAACTTGCCACGTATGTGTACGCATTTTAGAAAATGGTCGCTTCTCTGGGTGTGCGCCGACACACAGGCGCCCGTTTGAATATTCACACAATAAATCTTCCTCAAAAAAGGAATTTTATTTTTTTTTTACCATCTATGAGGCCATCATACTAGGCCCTCCCAGTATAAGATGCCTTTGTTTGCCTTATGTATAAGCATCAGCCCAATATAGATTTTTCTCTTTTTTTTTTTTTCACTTTTTATATGCAAATAAAACGTATCTGATTTCCCTGACACAGGTCCGTGTTTCATACACTGCATCGGGGGGAATATTTAAGCGAAAGCCATTCCTTGTGTTCGTTGATATCTCAGATCGTTGCTGAAATAAAACCAAAATGGCATCAGTTCTCAAATGATTCGAGCAATCATTGTCACAGAAATTGAATATTGCCATCTTATGTTTTTTTACATTAAGAAACTGTCCACCTTAGGGTACAGATTATGTAAGTTTTGTAATTTTTCATTTAATGTGATATCTGAATTTTACATGCCACTTTCTATAAGTGTGATGTTTGGATTATAAATTATTGAAAAATAGTGGCAAGTGCACAACATCTAGCACTAAAATCTTACATTGCCAATGCTGAAAATTTAAAAAAGAGGTTTTCAGGGAAGCACACAACCCCTTCCCTTTTGGAAAAAAAACGTTTTGAATTTTTATTTTTTTTTTTAATCTTGTGCATTCTCCACCCTTTTGGTGTAGTTTGATGTGGAGTTTTGGACTTTTTTAGGAATTCAGATTATTAATTGTGACTGAGTGTCAATATGTATCACGCGTCTGACCTTATTGTGCCACTTCGGTTTAGCGTCTGGACTGGAGATATTACATCTGTTGAAATCATGCTGGAGACTTACAGGTGAATTTTCAGAAGTGTAGGCTTCTAAAAATTTAGCCTAGACCCACGCACATTCCTTACGTTCTACAAGAAAATAATGGCTGCAGAAAAACGCGCGTGAAATGGGCGTGGTCTAAGGGGGCGGGGCCAAACATTCTGTGTGTGAGCTGCTATTTTCAAAGACAGCTGCATGCAAACATTTTAGACCTGCTTAATTATCGGGCGTAAGTGATATTACCATGGACCCCGGGTGGGAGGTCTGGTGGAAATGGGAGGGGGAGTTCGGGCTGAAGAACCAGAAGGGCCTCGATGACTTGGAGAAGGACTGGACGAACTGCTGGACTTGGAAAAGTCTTTTGAAGCACAGAATGAAAATAGGGCAACACTGCTGGTTCAATTTACATCTCTCCTCGAGAGAGATGCAGTATTGAAACAACATTTCAAAAATCAAAATCAAAATTTTTATGGGTTCCCTATTAGAATATTCCCAGACGTAACCCAGGTAACTCAACTGAGACGAAAAAACTTCATTGCTTTAAGGAAAGAAGTGATAGAAAAAGGGATACAATTTACTTTAAAATACCCATGTAGATGCTTCATTAAGCATGGAAATAATAAGTATGTCTTCAATACTCCAGAGCAGCTTCGTAACTATTTGGATTCACACCCGTAGATATTGTTTTATGTGGAGATTTATAGTGATAAAGGTGGGGAAGAAATTTAGAAGTGTTGGGTAAAAAATTCTTTGCTTCTTAATTGCTCCATATAACTTAGCCGACGATGATGATCTCCATTTTTCTTTTATATTTCTTGTGAGTGGATGTTATGCAGTATTATTATATTGAGAAATGTATTATTCTTTTAGTCTTTGAATTGCATACATCTTATAATTTGTTTGTAATTAAAATTTGAAATGCAATAAAAATAAAATAATAAAAAAAAATTTTTAGCCTAGACCCACGCACATTCCTTACGTTCTACAAGAAAATAATGGCTGCAGAAAAACGCGCGTGAAATAGGCGTGGTCTAAGGGGGCGGGGCCAAACATTCTGCGTGTGAGCTGCTATTTTCAAAGACAGCTGCATGCAAACATTTTAGACCTGCTTAATTATCGGGCGTAAGTGATATTACCATGGACCCCGGGTGGGAGGTCTGGTGGAAATGGGAGGGGGAGTTCGGGCTGAAGAACCAGGAGGGCCTCGATGACTTGGAGAAGGACTGGGCGAACTGCTGGACTAACTGGTAACACTGCTAATTTCCTTCATGCGATCATGTTTTTAAAATTGCCTGCCTTATGTGTGTAAATCCCAATGTTTGCAAGAGAGTCCTGTTTTACTTTTGTGGGTATTCGTCCATATGTTAAGGGTCAAAGTTATGCCTATTTTCTAAATGCATGTACATCGTATAAGCAGGTTATAAAATAATATGGTAAAACTATTCTTGGCCATATACCCCCCTATGTGCAGCCGTATGTAAGTTACCCCTCTTAGTATCAGATATCACTGAGGATTTTGTTTTATTTGGTGGGCGGGAGGGATTACAGAGCAATTTGCATCAATGTTATATTTGTGTATGAGGTAGATAAGATTCCTTCCCTCGCCAGCCCCGTCATAACACACAGACAATATTAAAATGGGAAGGGGTAGGGGACAGGGGCTACGGGTTAATGTTTTTTTCCCTAGTGATGTTGCATGGTTTTGTAACAGCTGTGGACTTTTTCCAACTAATCCTGTGCATCTTGCAGATGGAACGCTGAAGGAATGATTGTTTTTTTGTTAGCGAAGCACGGGGAAAGAAATAACCTGTGATTTAATCCGTCGCTGGGCTTTCAGAAGTTCCTGTACCTTGCATTGTGATTCTATTCTTCTAGGGTGCCAACGTTCAGTAGTCCCTCGAGTTACAAACTTCACTTGGTACTTTTTGTAGGAAATTTTTCAATTGGAACTACCCGCCTCGTTTTTGTATGAGAATTTACATCAGCGGGCACAAAAAAATCCTCACCTATTTGGGAGTCTGCATTTTTTTTTGTTCTGCATTCCCACGTTACTTTTGAAAATTTAATTCCGTGCACCTTCTTTACTCACCCGACTCCAGAAATTCAGCTTTTTTAACGTGGCTGAAAGAATGCGTGTTGTGACGCACACCCTATACACACGCATCCGTCCCTGCTGCGTACACTTTTTAGTCACTGCGAGGAAGGCAGTTTTCAGGCAGGCCAATTTACCTGGATAAAGTGCTGTTTACCTGGGCAAATGGCTTTAAAAATGGTCCTCCCCATGAGAAATGCACTGCAATTTCCAGAATTCAGCTAAATGGAATGTAAAAATATCATGATTGGATCTGCTGGCCTGTGCCGGTGATGATATGTTTCATGGTAGACAGCAGTTTTTCCATTGTTTTCCTTTCCTACATATACAGCCGAACCTTGGAAAAATCTCCGTGGTACACCATTTGCGTGCGTAAGTAGACGTATAGAGATTTATGCTAGTATTTTATAAAACTGTGTGACGGGAGCGGCACAGGTTATAAAATACTGCAAATTTCTGCCCGGAGCTTATGCAAGTATTTTGCAATGCAGAAACACACACATTTTCTCTACTCATTAAAATAAAAAAAAATGCCTGAACTAATTGTAACAGTTTGCGCATAACAGCATAAATTAAAATGCGGAGGCAGGTATATTTTAAAGTATGTTCTTACTTAGTTGCGCGTATACTTGGAATCACCAGTTTGCCGACATATCCACCAGTTCATTCAGACCTTCACCAGTTCGCTTAGACCTTCTAGCACTTCACCACGAACCCCCCCACCCGTTCACCCAGGCCTCCCACTTGAAAACTACCGAAAAATGACGTGTCTAATTTGAATTGCACGTGTCAATCTGTGGGTGTACAAATGTTCAGACAAGCTTGATGATATATGCATGTATACTTCTTACAAAATAGCAGCTTGTATGCATGCTTATGGACCCCTGCGCCAGATCACCCCTGCAAGTACACACATACTTATGAGGTTTATAAAATATGATATATGCGCATGCATGCTACTCACATGCATATATTCTATTTTTATGCATGCACCCTCCGCATAATTCTTTGAAAATTCACCTAATAGAGTAAAACATTAGGAGCCCAATATTCAGTGCCACATAGCTGGATAAGTTCTGATTTACCCAGCTAAATGGTGGTGTCTGAATATCTGACTGTGTTCAGTGGCCAACATGGAGCCAGGTAACTCTCCCATCTAACTACTTAGCCAGCTAAATGGTGAGTAGGACAGGGCCAATAATGGGGAGAAGCTACTTATAAGGCTGTCTTAGCCAGAAGAGTAGGAATATTTAGACTTATCCAGCTAAGGCCTAGATTCATCATTTTGCTACAAACATAGCAAAAATAACACCCGCGATAAAAATGGGGCGTGATTATCCTAATTTTCAGGCTGCTGGCAGAGCGAGAGAGAGAGAGAAACGCTGTAGAGGAGGCTCTCAAAATAGTTTACTGTACCACTGTAAGAGGGGGGCACTCGTAACTTGGGGTGAGGTTTGTGAGTTGGGAGTGGGTTTGGGGGGCAGTTTATCATGCACGGTCATACGTACTAACAGCACAGTTACCATCAGTGAAGATTTGATGTGATTTGGAGGGATGAAAGGATGGACTCTCTACCTGGGTAACATCGTGCTAGGTTTAGGGAGCATTGAACAAATCTCATCTTTGTGTGAGTTTCCTCACTCCGAAACACATCAAATCTTCACAAGAGAGCACTGTGCAGTTCCTACGTCTCACTTTGAATGTCAAAGTGGCTCCTAACCCCTACACTACTACCTAAACCTCACCTCGAGTTCCTAGGTGGGCCTCCTGTAGTCGCTTAAATAGCTGCTTACTATGGTGCTCCCCCTAGAGGTGCTTTCTCTCTCTTTCTATATCTCAGGCCCTTCCCCAGCCTAAAAATTCCCAAAATGGAATTTGCAAAAAAATTGCAAATTGTGTTATGGGCGTATCACGTGACATCACACAGCGTAACACAATTGAAAAAGGTGTAGTTATTTTTTATGTTAAAACTGTGCGATATCATGCGTTATGGCTTCGCAAAGTGCGAAGCCAACCCACTTTTACAGAATTCCCACCCCCGACCCCTCCCCTTTTAAAAATTTGCATCGCACCATGCATTATGGTGCTTTTCGCATTCGTTAAGGCATTTTTCGCATGTAAAAACACCATAACGCAATTTGATAAATGACCCTGTAAGTTAGATCTCCTATCTAACAGGTTTAAAGTTAATCTGATAAATGTATCCAGCTAACTTTAAATTAATCTGGGTATATTCAGCAGCATGGTCGCATCACTGAATATCCCTGATAAGTTAGCCAGATAAGTTTATCTGGCTAACTTATTCAGCCAGATATTGGCTGAATATCGACTTCCCAGTTAATCCAAAAAGGGGCAAAAGTCCATTGTGTTCAGCCTTCTTTTGCCAGTTGGACAGTCCCCTAGTGGTGATTCATGGAAAGCTAAAAAGAAAGCCTGTCACACGGGCCGATTCAGTAAAATGCGTGGGAGAGCTGGTGCTCCGAAGCGAGCGCCAGCTCTCCCGATGCGCACCTAGGCCACTGTCCTGGGCACACAATTCTGTATGCAAATGAGGGCCCGCGGTAAAAAGGAAGCGCTAGGGACACTAGCGCGTCCCTAGCACCTCCTTATTGGCAGAAGCAGCGGCTGTCAGCGGGTTTGACAGCCGACGCTTAATTTTATCGGTGTCGGTTGTCGAACCCGCTGACAGCCACGGGTTCAGAAAATGGACGCCGGCAAAATTGAGTGTCCGTTTTCCAACCCGCGGACTGTGGGCAGATTTTTTTTTTTTTTTTTTAAAGATTTTTTATTTTTGTTTTATTTTTGGGGCCTCCGACTTAATATCACTATGATTTGCATCGCACCATGCATACATTTGAATGTTGAAGGCGCTATTAGTTTCGGGGGGGGGGATGGACGCGCATTTTCCACGCGCTATTTCCCCTTACTGTGCAAGGTAAGGGGTAAAAATAGCGCGTGGAAAACGCCCGTCCAAACGGGGGCTAACGATGTGCTCGGCCTGAATGCATCGTACTGAATCGGCCTGACAGTGATTTTCTCTTCCAGTGGAAGAAGTGCCATTATGACTCAAAAAATGGCACCTGAAAGAAACCTCTGATCAGGGAGAATTTCAAGGGAGAGTTTCTCACAATGGATGAGCTCATTAGCAGCACATGGAATTGGTGGGGTGGAGGACAAAATAATGTTTGTTCTAAGAGGCACATATTTCCCTGTTGCTATCTAGCAATTCTGAGATAAAACCCTAGAATCCTTGCTGAATAGTGTTTAAAATGGTTTGCACGCATAGTGCAAGTCCATAAATAGCGGCCACTTTCAACCAATGTGAATCTCGACAAATACCTGCAAATCTTTGTGAACTTTTAAAACTTTTCTCATGTAATCAATATTTATTTGATTTATATTCTGCCTTTCTGCCATTAGCAAAGCTTAATTTATTTAAATTAAGTTGACAAACATCTTTTCTTTTGCCATTCTTGGCCATTTTTGTGACCATTTCTTTTTGACACCCTCTACTAGTACCATGGGAAGCGAAGCTCAATACTTCAGGCCCTTAGCGTATCATAATACCATTTGTTTCCATATTTGACAGTCACAACAAACCTAGGCTTAAGCATTTCAGACCTGGCAAGGGAAGGGTATATGTCCAAAAAGTACATCTTTAACCCAACCCCACCTTGGGTACAAAGAGGATCACAGTTGCATTCAGCCAGGAATGCACGGATCCGTGGTATCTAACATCCTTCGATACGTCATGGCAACACTTTCGGAGATAACTTCTTTGCACCTCACACCTGGTTCTTAGCCGAAATATTGGTGTACAATTCAAGGTCTTTAGGGCACATCCTCAGCCAATGCGTCCTGCCAGGGAAGATGATGTCAGGCACGTATCAGAAAGACCTTACTGACTTGTGCAGGAGCAAGGGATAAGAGACCTCTGGTGCGATCAGACAGTCCAAACCCTTTTATGACAGTTGATACTCAAAAACAATATTTAAGGGTGTAGGTCCCAAACTATGGGGTGAATTGAGAGACGTTTCTGTTTGAACCCTACACTTGTAAAAGTGCTGTGTTCACTGTGGCCATTCTATTGTTTATAAGGAAAGAGAAACTGTGTTTGCTGTGTTCTTGGTTCTCAGTCCAGACTTACTTTCTTTTACATTTTGAGAAGCAAAGGTCTGTTCCTTTTTTGGATTTGTGGTTGGTTTTTGTTGTTGTTGTTTGGAACAACATTATGGAAGGATACTGTCTGCATTCTTTTAAAATAGTTAATGGATCTAAAGTAGGCAGAAATCTTATTAGACATTCAGACCCCATGATTTCCAGTTCAATTATTCTATTTTAATTGTGCCAGTCTGTGTTTGTGTTTCATAGGAAAGAGAAAAGTAGTGTTCAGGACCGAGTGAGCATCGATAAAGTCTGTGCCGAAAAAAAAATCAATCCTGCAGGACAGAACATGTCCACTTCCTGGACAAACTCTTATGCAGAAAGCTTTATTATGGCTCACTGGTGCCAGCTAGTCCTTGTGCTCATTTCTACTCATACCCATTAGGGAAACATTTAAAATACCTTCTGCCATTTCTCTTTTCCTTCTGTACTTACCTGGCAGTCTGTAATAAAGGTGGTGTGCCCTGGGGTGAATGCTTGCTTTATTTATTTATTTATTTATGTATTGGTGCTTGAGATCATCTTTACCAGCTGCGGTTGGAGAAAGTTTCCCGTTCCCTGAGACATGAAGCACAGTACAAACTGATCAGACATCGGTGGTGCAAACAGGCCTTGCAGAGAGCAAGTCAACCTTGGGTTCCCTGCAAATTGCAATTTTCAGATGATTAAATCTCTGTAACCATGATACAAATTATCATTTTATTTCTAAATCAACAACATTTGCAAATTACCCTACTGCCACAGAATCCTAATCTTTACATAAATTGATATTTTAGTTTCATCATATTTTTTTTTTCCGGCAGACCCATAAGACTCACATTTTCAAAGCATATACAGGAAATTGTAAATATTCAAAATCGATACCAGGGGGACTGAAGAGGACCACACTTAGTTGTGAGTTTTCCTGTGCTCTTTAATTAACTTTTTTTTTTTTTTTTGCATTCAGTCATTAAAGTAGGCCTCCTGTAGGAACATTGCATTCCAATATTAGACAGAACTCAGTTTAAATAAGACAAAGAAACCTGGCACACCCTCAGTTGCAGAAGGATCCAAATCACGCATAATGAACTGGAACTTTTTTTCATTGCTCTCCCCACCCCCTCAATTCACTTCTAAATCTTATCCCAGTTTGGTACTAAATGAGTGCTGTTCTCAGTTATAGGAGTACAGTCATTTCTCTACTCCTTCTTGACACAACAACGGTAAGAGGATTCAAGGAGGCAAGGGATGCGCACAGGGGATCCTTAGCTACACAGAAATGAAAAAAAAAAAGCCAGTGATAACCAGGGTCTATGGCACTGCAACAGGCAGTAAATTGGACAAAACAGATGAGGCCTTACGGTCCTCATCTGCCGTCATATTCTGCTTGGGAATGGGATTAAGCGTAGGACGTGAGTCGTGCTGACCATGATCCCTGCTTGGCCTTTTCTCTGAGACCGAGATGTATAACATGGGAGCAGGGTTATCACCCTGCTACCAAATCCCACTGCATACACAAAACTGTTTTGGACCATAAGAAAACCAGGAGGATTACACTTCCAGTATAGAAGAAAATAATAATAATTTGCCGTGGTTAGGTTGACATTTTCAAGCATATAAAACACACCAAAACAAGAAGTTTGAACCACTTCCTTAGTGATTCTGGCAAAAGGAGGTTAATGCAAGAGAATGATTGACTCTAGAAATGAAAAAAAAAGTCTCCTGATTTATCAGCACATTCTTAAAATTTATTGCAAAATAAATAAAGTTGGCTGAGATTTTTAGATAGAAATATTGGATGGACAAAGGCAAAATGGAGATAGCTATTGTGAGCCCACTGGTTTTGTTCCATTCATATGCAACAAATAAATTGGTGTCCAATTAATTCACAAAACACAAGAAAGGGTGATAAACACCATAAACCCAGTTTTTGACAGAAGATTTGGGACAGAAACCTTCTGGCTGTGTTATCAATTATATAAGATTTTGTGAAGCCTCTAATAAACGTTTACTCTTGAATTTATGAGAATTGTGCTTTGCGAATTAATTGGACAGCACCTTGATCTTTCAGCGCACATTTATTTGTTGGGTATCTCTCTGTGGATATGCGCCAGCTCAGTCCGCCTGTGGGACATTGTGCTTATTTCATTCAGAAACTATTGCCCTGTTATTTACCGGGGACCCATTTTCGTGAATTGCAACTTTATTTTTGGTGCCTTGATCATCATCGCCGAGTGCCGCCTTCAGTATGAAGGTTGGCAGCTAGGGTGAGCCGGTTCTCGCTGTGCCTAGCTTCCCTTTCTTCTTCGCCTTATCTTTCCTGATCTTGGCCGATTTTTTTAGTGTCATCGCCCTATTGACATTCAAGAAGTGTACACCTAAAGATGAATTTTACGAGCCTGGCGTGTGCCAAAATCAGGAGATGCGCAAATGTGCCGGGCCGGCCCGCACCAAACGGATGCTGAAAGCTGCCTGGATAATGCACGAATCTCCCGCTCCGCGAGGCATGGCATTTCTGGATTTCTAAATGAAGCCGGCGCATAAATACTTACATGCACGAGTGTGCGCTGGGGGTCCCCCAGACACATAACTTTACTTCTGCTAAGTCTAAGTCATAAAACAAAAAATTATAGGCATGTCAGCAGTGTTTTAAGGGTTGGGGGTTAACGGGGGAACGGGAGGCTATTAAACCAGATGGGGTTTGGAAGTCCCTATCCCTTGCCTGGGTGAACTGGGAACGAGCTGGTGAAACTGGCAATGGCATGGAGGCGCGCCCCCTTTTAAAATCCCCCAGTAGACATGGGTTTTGCGCACGTATGCGGGTGTCCACTTAAAAATTGCGCGTACACGTGGGCACGCTCGGCCTATTTTGTAACATCTGCACATATACACACGCATGTTATAAAAATAGCCACGTCCAGGGGTGCAAGCCGGCAAACGCAAGCACGCGTGCGCCTGTTTGAAAGTTACCGTTTTGCATGAGAGGCCTTCCACGGACCACCTGTGAGTACAGTCATGAGAGTCAATCGCTGATCGCGTATAATAATCACAGCCCAGGAAATAGGCAGGCAAGGAAACACCAGAGAAGAACACACGACTGCACTACCTTAAAAAAATGAAAGGACAAGCCAAGTCCCTAGAGCACTGTAATGTGCCACAGTCATTTATTTATTTATTTTTTTAAGCCTCACTGATTTTTTTTTGGTTCACAGATTGTCATGATGTGTGCTCCTTCCGTTGGCCAATGGGGAACCTTTCTGCCTGCTCTTTCCATGTCAGCCCCCCGGGAAAAGGATACACAAGCCTGCCAACAGAGATGGTGGGGGTGGGTGAGCAAAACATGGGCTGGAGCAACATTATATATATATATATATATATATATATATATATCTAGCAAGGCTTTTTAAAAAAAGTGGCCACATTACAGCTGCTATTCCTTTCTATTTTTTTTTAAATGAAAATGAGAGTGGGGGCTCACTTTAGCGGGGGGGAGGCTGGAGGGGGAAGAGATGTTTTAAATTTTGTTCTGCACAGCACTGTGACCTGAGAGCGCCGGAAAGAAACCGCTGAAGGAGCTGTGAATGTAATCTGCCTCATGAACAGCTCTGTCACCTGCTTCTAATTCATAGGTGACCAACGTTCAAACAAAAGGAACAATGGCACACGACAGGTGCCCTGAAACTCAAATAGCAAGTTTCATACTGCGGTGCTGCTAACCATATAACAGAGTGCAGGCAAGAAAGCAGGATTCGGGGGCCCCATGCTGCACTAATGGGCAGGAAACCATACGCAGTCAAACACATAATTCATGCACACGGTCCTTCCACTTTCTACTCCATTTTCCTGAGAAAGATTTTATTTAGTGCTTTCGAGAAGGCGTTTCAACCTTTTTTTGTTTGGTCAAACCGTCTTCTTTAAGTCGCTGTAGTGTACACTATCTGTCAGGAGTAGGGGCCTGCGGGCGGAGACCCCCCCCCCCCAGGAAGCCACGGAGTCCGTGGTCGGCTGGTAACCGGGGGGGGGGGGTGCTGACTTGATGAAATTACAGCTCTGGGGAAGACGTCGGTGGCATTTACGACATAAAACTCTGAATGCTAAAGCTGCCATAAATCTGTGTGTAGCAGGCAAAAGATCAGCTTATATGTGGTTAGGATGTCCTTTTATTCTATAAACCGCTATCACAGGCATCACTTAGCTTAAAGCTTTGCAAGGTAGAGTGGTATTTTGTTATAAAACAGTCATCCTAATGTACGAGCAATGGTGCAGGAAGAAAATTCTCCCTGTTGAATATCTTTTACGTTTTCTTTCCAATAGTTTGCTGGCTTTTATATAGCAATGTAGGCGATGACAGGGCAAAAACAAAAAAGACCACAAGGCCCATCTTTCCTGATCATTTTCCATTCCCGTTGTAGTAGCGTAGAATCTAATCTATGCCATCCCAGGCCAAAACCTTCGGCACAGGCAGCTGCCAAATTATGAAGGGGGCCTAATGCCCCGGCCGAAGAGGAGCCTGTTCCCGCTGGCTCTAGAGCCAATGTGCCCGCACCGCTGAAGCATGCCAATCTATCCCCGAACCCGCTCTCTAATCAAGACATCCACCCCGCCTTTCCTGCTCTTCCATCTTGCCTATGGGCACCAGAATCGTAAAACTGTCCCTGCTTCATCTCTGACTTATCAGAGAAACCTGTATTGCCAGTTCGTATACAGTACCGTGATCCTACTAATCCAGAATCATTTTCCCCAATAACTGCAGCACTACAATTCGCTTCCATTTTCATAACTAAAAAAAAAAAGTTACCTGTATCATACACCCCCCGCCCTAAGATGCAATTATATTCACCCTACAAGAAGTCTGAGACCCACAAACCCAAACGCAAGTCTTTAAAATCCAAAATTAAAAGCCAAAATTGGTTCATGTAAACTTCTAGACCGAGGTACCCGCCTACATGCAGTGTCTTCCAGGAGTATGCGCTGGCAAACAGATCCCACAGCTAGAGATATTTTCACAGGATGGATCAGAAAGCCAACTATCACCTAGTCACTGAGATGATGTGCCAAGTGGTCAGAGCACGGTGCTGTGAAGCATGTTGTTTTCATGCACAGACTATTGCATTCAAGGATTAAATACATTCTTCATTTCTACATTGCTCTGGCTTGACTCCCTGTTCTTTTTGCACTGTGGAATTAGTGCAGGATAGAATCGGGAATGGTTTCCATTTGTGTTCACATGTAGTTCTGGAATTGCCCTCAAAACCCCATTCATGTACATCTAATACTAGCATTATTTACTCCTGGCATAACTAATCCTTGAGCGAAGCTATCACCCACTGAAAGATTATTTAATGTGCTATTAGTGCACGCTCACTTTCTGTTCACTTACAGGCTGATACAGTAAAGTCCGCGGGAGAGCGGGCGATTCTGTATTTAAATTAGGCCCGGCGGTAAAAACGGGCAAAAGGAGGCGCTAGGGACACTAGCGTGTCCCTAGCGCCTCCTCTTTGACAGGAGCAGCGGCTGTCAGCGGGTTTGACAGCCGACGCTCAATTTTGTCGGCGTCGGTTCTCGAGCCCGCTGACAGCCACGGGCTCGGAAACCGGACGCCGGCAAAATTGAGCATCCGGTTTTCGGCCCGACAGCCGCAGGCCAAATTCAAATTTTTTTTTTTAAACTTTTTTTTACTCTTCGGGACCTCCGACTTAATATCGCCATGATATTAAGTCGGAGGGTGCACAGAAAAGCAGTTTTTACTGCTTTTCTGTGCACTTTCCCGGTGCCAGAAGAAATTAGCGCCTACCTTTGGGTCGGTGCTAAGTTCTGAAAGTAAAACGTGCGGTTTGGCTGCACATTTTACTTTCTGTATCCCGCACGCATACCTAATAGGGCCATCAACATGCATTTGCATGTTGAGGGCGCTATTAGGTGCAGCAGATTGGACGCACCTTTTCCCCCCTTACTGAATAAGGGGTAAGGAAAAACGTGCGTCCAAGAGGAGGCTAACAGTGCGCTCCGTCAGAGCGCACTGTATCGGCCTGTTAGTAAATAATGGCAGAAAAAAAAAGCTCATCCAGTCCAGTCTGGCCTGTTATCCTGTCCACACCTCCAAGGATACGTCCCAGCTGCCAGCCACAAAATGTGACCACCTACAAGATTTTCCCCTTATCCAGAACAGTCTCTCTTTTTTTTTTTCTGTCTTTCTATTTTGTACCCCACCATTTTGTGTAGAAGAACATACAAGATCACCATTTACTTCCCTCTGGCACCCACCTTTCCCATGCCTTAACCCTAAGGCTCTATAATAAATCTAAACAGCTGGTAATCCTAGCATGCCCACTCATCTGGCCTCCTGTGTAGCCTGTCAGACAGACACTGCTAAGCTAATGCCTGCTTTTGGGCTATGACTTCTAGTTGATTACAGAAAATGCAGCCTTCCAAACACAGACCCAGCTGCTGGCTTGAGCCTTTTCATCACTTTGTGGCATGAAAGCAATATGGGGGTCAGGTCTAGCCCAAAGCTACACACTCAGATCAAAATTAGCAGAATGTGTGAAAATGGCACTAGAGAACCAGGATCCAATCCCCATCTTTAACTTCTTGTGCGTCTTTGACCAAGTTCCTTAATTTACATGTACAGCTGTATTCTCAATAGCATTTCTTCCCTGACGCGCACCACCGTGTACTTTTGCAGATATAATTGTAACCTCGTCTGCACCTTAGAGGCAGGCATGCTTCCCGTCCATGTCTTGGTAAGGTGCCCTAGGAGGCAGTTTCAATATGAAAGGTACAATATAAGACCAAATTCTTCATCCTGTACTTTGTGTGTTTTGTTTATTGCTTGGAGCTCAGAGAGTGACATTTTCAATGCTGTGCATTAATTCAAAACGCCTACATTATTTGTGAAATGAGATTTGGAGAGATGACACCGAAACGCTGAAAACAGCAAAGTTAACAGAGGAATAATAATAGAGCAAAACAACAGAGAATTCTGTTTTCCACTTTCGAGACAAAGAAAAGAAAGTAATTTAATCAACTGTCTGATGGTGCCTCTTTTAGGGCCGGATTTAGGATTTTTTTTTTTCTGTTCTGCGATCCACTCACACTACCTGTTCAGAGTTATCTTAAGGTGCTCGAGCTGTGACGGGAGACCTTCCTTAGAGTATCAAACTCTGGATCCTTGGAAATCATTGCACTTCCTCTTTCTGACCCCTGTGTGAAACAAGGATTAAGTGTTTGGTCCCGGGTTCAGCTCCGAGATGCAATGGGCCGAGTAGAATAACAGCAAGAAACAGATCTTCATATAGACGTGGATTTACCAGGTCTATAATCTGGCACCAAGGTTATTCTTCTGATCACATATAGCAAAAGAACTTTTATGTATAGTTCAAGTTCTTATTGAAAATATTGTTTTTTACGTTACGTTATGCTTTACACTCCTTGTTATTTGTAAACCGGGTTGATGTGATGCCTATCATGAAACTCGGTATAACAAAAACAATAAATAAATAAATAAATAAATGTATAGGCAACCTACAAAGCCGGGCTCATTAGTCTATATAATGCTTATGGACAATTGTAGCATATGATCCGACCGTGATCGATGCTCAGCCAAATATGCTTTCGCCTAATCAGCAATTTCTAGTTTTCATAAAACCCCATCTCTGAAAGAGGTCACATTTGTTTATGCTACTTTTGCCCAAAGGTCATTTTTTTGTGCAGCATGAATGAGCACATCTCAGAGCCGACCTCTGAAACATTGCTCAGGCTTGGGTCTGCTCACGCTAATGCTGCCCTGCTTTGTGTGATGCTGACATAGAGCAATGCCGGCATGTCCCAGCACAATGTGTCAGAATAGTAAAGTGTTAGAAAGCTTTGCTACAGCACTAAATAGTCATTTTGCACTAAACCTAAAAGGGAAAATGTTATTTTTCATCTTTCATCTATACAGCTTTTCAGAAAAGGAAGGAGTGAAGCATTTCCTTATTAAAGTGTGCTGTACCTTTTTATTATAAGGTACTGTAATGGAAAATTGTGCTGAATTTAAGGCATCAAAGTCATTTCTGTCACAATCGTAAAGGCGTAATCACACCCTGCTCTATGAATAAATTTTAAAAACTGGTGCTGGATGACACATTAATGAGGTCGTTTCCTGAACATTCTGTTTAGCTCATCAATAACTGATTGATTAGTGGGTGAGGAGCCGTAGATCTGATAAGAACATAAGAAATTGCCAAGCTCTGTCAGACCAAAGGTCAATCAAGCCCAGCATCCTGTTTCCAACAGAGGCCAAACCAGGCCACAAGAACCTGGCAATTACCCAAACACTAAGAAGATCCCATGCTACTGATGCCAGTAACAGCAGTGGCAGTGATGATGGGCACCCATTTATTCCTGTTTTCAAAAAGGAAACGTGACCTGTTAAAGGTACCATATTTTCTAGTGTATAAGCCGCATCTCTCTATGAATAGCATTATCATGAAAAGGTTGGTAGATAAGTCGCACATTTGTTTAAGATACATCTGTTTGTACTGACTGTATCGGCTCACTGAGGGCGTGCAGGATGCATTGACTGTGAGTCTGTTTTCCAGCATTGCGGAGGGTTGAGGAGCAGGCGTGATGAGGGCATGCAGAGTATCAGCGGCATGACGGCATGGAGACTGTATCGGTGCACTACTGGCTTGCAGACTATATCGGCGCACTGAAGATATGCAGGATGCATTGGCTGTGTTTACCAGCATTGCAGAGGGTGAACGCACAGAGAGAGAGAGAGAGAATATGAATATGTCAGTAGATAAGTCACACTGGTGTATAAGTTGCAGTCACTGAAATTATGGAAAAAAAGTGACATACACCGAAAAATATGGTATGTCGTTTTTGGGGCGGCGAAGCTATTAGGGATGTGCATTCATTTAAAACAAATGGGTGTCCTAAAACAAACTGGCTCCAATTCATTTCTTTCGGGGATCCCCGGAAGAAATGGATTCCTGAATTAAATGAATCCTGTTAGTTTCATTCATTATGAAATGAATGATTTCTATAAGCCACTAAAATCAATGGCCTCATAGAAATCAAAGGGAGAGCAACAGGTGTACATTTAGGAATTAATACAAAGTATAAAGCAGCCAGCCAGCAGCCATAGTATGACTCACATGTTGTCAAGGAGACAACAGGGATGACGTATCACAGTGAAGTATTTATCTAATCAAACCTATCACTGTTCGTCGGATCTAGTGATGCTCTTCTTGAAGATTGAGCATGTCTGAAATTTGCTGTGCATTCCTTCTGAAGGCATTGTCAATGAAGGATGCTGTTTGAACTCGCTGAGTTCCTAGTTAACTTTTTCCTAACAACTTTTTGGCTGCAGCCCATTTTAAATTGTCACTGTGCTAGTCAGTACAGAAAGTCAGCCAGGCACTGCTGCAAGTGCTCTGTGTCAGACTTATATTGCTTTTTTCCTCTCTCTTTGTGGAGGGTAGAGGCAGAGTGTGGAGAGTTGTTTGAAAGAGCTGCTACTGATTTTGACCATCTGCCTGGGCAGTGTGGGCACTAGTTGAGCACAAATTGTAGTGCAGAGATTGGAACATGCCAGACTGTGTTGTGGAGCCTATCATTAAGCTCAGCTGTGTCAGAACTAGTGCACACAGTATAACACTCAATGCAGCATTGTATATGTGTTCCCTGCACACACACACATTAGCATGACACAATAGGGATGTGCATCGGGTGCCCAATCGTTTGCGCTTTAGGGTTCGTGTGGCCACGGGAAAATCTCATTTTCCCGCGGATCGGCATTTTTTTTTTTAGTAAAAAATCATTTTTCGGCTTAGTGCGCGATAACAGGAGTTAGAGCACACTAACAAAAATAACAAAAAGTAACAAAAAATAACAAAAATAAATGTTTTTTTTTAGTGCACGCTAATGGGAGTTAGCGCGCACTAACCCGAAAAATTATTTTCACGAAAATTCGGGGGGAAAATGTTCATTTCTCATTTTAACCAATATATAACGAATTAAGAAATATCGTACGAAATTTCAATTCGTTATAAAAACGATTCACATCCCTATGGCACAATCAGTGGGCATACAGTCAGTAACAGTAATACTGAGAAATATAAAATCATTTTAATTTCCAAACCTCCAGTGGCAAAGTCAATTATGTCAGAGATAGGGAAAGGTAGAGCAGGTAAAGTGAATGTTTCAAAAATTGGCAAGCTTGGCAGCACCAGTAACAACCAAATCAGTAGTCCTGCACCTAAGATGATGCGGGATTTCTTCAAGACTAATGAGGCAGAAGCCAGATCTATCCAGAAGAAAGTGACATAGCACAAAGAGCATGTGCCACTGAAGAGTGCAGATGATGTTGAGCATGTTTCATTCCATTCTGTTTTTGAAAAGAGGGAAAACATGGCAGACATTTTTGCGGGCAGATAGTAACAGCAAGGTGAAAGGGGTCGGAGAACAGGAATGCCCAAAAACAGCTTCAAGCTCTTCTTTCCTCCCTAAAGATGATGAAGTGAAGGCAATATTTTCATCCACTGATTCAGATGAAGAGACTTTTCTCGTCTGAATCAGAAGATATTGAAGGGATACTAGAAGAGGACATTTTGGGAGGCATATTCAGTAATGTCTTAGCATCATCCAGTTCACTGATGGGGGGAGACAGAGCAAAATGAGGATAGTGATGAGAAGCAAGGCAGAGAGCTTGGCTGATGTCCCTGGCATTGTTCCTCCGAGTCCACCACCCCTATACCTCAGCTCCTATGCCAGCATCTTCCACCAAGGATCTAGAGAAGGAATCATGGCACTTCAAAATTAGGGAGGTTCCACATTTTGCAAAGTGTAATCACTGTGCAAAGGATGTCAGTTGAGGGAAATGAATGGAGCACCTGACAAACACGTGCGTGCACTATCACCGGCAGAAGCAGCACCCACTAGTACCGGCATCAGGGGAAAGTGATGGAAAAGAGGAAGAGCCTTTTCCAAGCAGATCCCCCTCCAGCAGTCAAGTGGCAGGCCAACAGCCGCCTGCCATGCATCAGAAGCAACAACCTACCATGGAGGAAAGGGGATGGTGTTTGATAGCACTGCCCCAGGGCAGGAAACAGGAAGCATCAAAAGTTATAATGAGGAACATTGCTGAAATGATTGCCCTTGATGGCTGCAGCTGGTGGAGAATGTGGGCTTTAAGCATTTTGTAGAGCCGGCACGCCCACATTTCAAAGTCTCCTCCAGGACTGCCTCTAGTAAGAAGGTCATCCCCAGCCTGTACAACCAGTGCCGGAGTCACATCCAGGTGTAGCTGGCTAAGGGCAGAGGAAAGTGACGTGCATGTCCCAGTGACATCTGGACCTGCATGAATGCTGCACACTCTTATCGGTCCCTGATGGCACACTGATGGGATCTGGCAGAGGCAGGCAGCAGCAGTAGCAGGGCTGGAGCATCAGCCAATATTCTGTCAGCCATAAGAGAGATGCTGGAAGATTGGCAGCTAGACAGGAGAGCAAAGAGTTTAAATGCAGGCTTCATTGTCATAGACAATAGCATAAATATTGTTAAGGCAATGCAAGATGGGAAGGCTTAGAGGGTATCAAATGTTTTGCATACAATCTGCACCTGTATGAAAAATTGCCCTGGGGTTGGGGTCCAAGACCTAGCAGAATGAATACTTGCAGAGCTTTTAGAGAAGTGCAGGAAAGTTGTGGGGCACTTCCACAGAAGTGTAAAGGTAGGGCAGCTTCTCTGAGAGAAGCAAGAGGAAATTGGGATGCATCTCAAGCATCTCCTTGTTGATATGGGCACGTTCTGGAATTCAATGTACCTGATGCTGCAGACACCCATTCATAATCTGTCTCAGGAAATTGGGATAGGTGTGAATTGCCCCCTGGGACATCATGATTGGGCAGTCATGAGGCAGCTGGTAGATATCCTGAAACCCTTCAAGGATGCCACATAGGACATGAGTTCCAGAAGCGCCACCTTGGGTGATGTGATCGCAGTAGTAAATTGTCTGCTGGAAAAATTGGAGCACTTCTAGCAGGACATGTGTTGCAGTTTGTGGACTGCTTGCCTCATCAAGTGCATGAGAGACTGATACCTCTGATGGATAACAATGTATACAAGCTTGCTACACCTCTTGATCCCCAGGTGAAAGGGAATGTCACCCTGGAGTCCTAGAGTCTCACACAGATGAAGCAGATGTTGGAACGGTTGGTCTGTCACGAGGAGCCCCAGAGTAATGGGCACAGTAGGGGGTGTAACACAAGAGGAAACAGTGACTACCTCAGAAAGTAATGCAAACAGGAGCAGCATTCAAACAGCTAGCACTTCCTCCCCCACCACAGTATGCCATAGCCACATAGCCCGCAAAGAATCCTCTTTCCTGGCACCCGTCAGAGTAAAAGCAACTAGCTCCTTGTCCTGTCTTGTGGGATACGAACCTTCTACCCTTAAAAAAAGAGCTCATTGCAAAGCTCTATGACAAACTATCTACAGAGCTCACAGAGGAATGGACATAGATGTGCTTGCATATTAGGCACATAAGTCCACAATCTGGCCAGATCTAGCCAAAGTGGCAAAGCAGTATCTACCTTGCCCACCAATCAGTGTTCCCAGTGAACATGTCTTTTCAATTACAGGAGACATTGTGAGCCCTCCTCGCTCAAGGCTGGCACCACAGTTAATGGAAATTCTGGTATTTTTAAAATGCAATCTCCCTTTGCTTGGGTTTTCAGATTTTTCATGTGAGTGGCAAGATAATTAAAAACACCTTGAAGGCCTTGCTGGCATTCTACTTGCCGGTGCCTGCCATGACCCATATATACCACCTGAAGGCTCTGATTGTTATCGCTCTGCCTACTGCCATACCTCTAGTACCAGCAAAGAGGACTTGCTGCCTCATGTCTAGCTGTCATGCCCCTAGTACCAGCATAGGAGACTTGCTAGCTTATACCACAATAGGGGACTTGCTGGTACATTCCACCATAGGAGACTTGCTGGCAATAGCCTACATGCCATGCCCCTTAACCCACCACAGACGTTTTGGTGCTACTGTTCCATCTACCTGCTATGTCTGCCTAATATATATGAACAAGAGAGTTTTGATGACTCCATGTTGTTTACTGTTGTTTGTTTGTTTGTTGTACTGTGGTGGTTGCTTTTTTTTCCAGAAAAAATAGTAAAACATTTAGAAAAACAATTTCTCTTCCCCTCCCCTTTAATGGGGGGTTGATTTGTTCTAACTCCTCTGCAAAGATCCCAGCCTGCTTCTTCTACCCTGTTTGTTAATTATACTGGCATGGTTTGTTCATAAAAGCCCTGAGTTTTATGGAAGAAATACAGGCAGAACAGAAAAATAGAGGAGATAAACCTTTTATATGTTCTGAGTTAAAAGTATTAATCAGATAGATAGAACTCATGTCACACCTCTAGTACCACTATAGAGGACTTGTTGCCTGATGTTTATTTGATACCCCTAATACCTCCACCGCTATTGCTCCACTTACCTGCTATGTGATTGCCTAATTATGTTCATTGGAATTTTGGTGCTTCCATTTTGTTTCCTCTTGATGGTTTCTTGGATGTACTTGAGTTGTTTTTTCCCCAGAAAAAAAAAAAGTAAAAGATTTTTAAAAAATGTCTCCTCCTTCTCTATCTATTTTATGGTTATTTGTTTTGTTTTTACTGCTATAAAATGATCCCAGCCTGGTTCTCCCACCCTGTTTGTTAGTTGGTTCCACTGCAGTGTTTTGTCCACCGAACAAAAATGTGAAGCAATACAAAATAAACACGTTTCTCTCCTACCACGGACTTACTGCTTCATTCCCATCTGCCCAGCTGCCAGATCACTTTAGGGGATTTGGCTGCCATATGCCAACCTGCCATAATGTTGTTGGTGCTCTCTTTTGGAGCCCTGAGGTGTTCCTCCCACTCACACTTGGTTTGTTTTACTAGATTGTTTTGTCCCCAGAACAAAGATTTGAAAAAAAGACATAGGTTTTATTACCACGGCATGGCATCTGTTCTATAGTTCTTTCTTTTCTCCAACCCTTCCACAACCTCATCTTGGTTCCGCCATCCTGCTTAATGGTTGATTACACTGGGGTGGTTTGTCGTCCCCCCCCGCCCAAAAAAAAAGCCCTTATTCAGAAGGAAGAAATACAGGCACAACAGAAAAGTTCCTCAAGATTAACCATTTTGATATTCAGAACGTGGTAGAGATGAGTATGATAACAGATTCGTGCAAGAGATTTCATGCAAAACCAGGAAAAGGAACAGCCTGAGGTCAGCTAAAGAATATGGGAAAAGGTTTCTAAATAAAGGAACCCTTACCACTTTACAAGAAAACTATTCCACACTCATTAGAGAAACCATTTCGATGTCCTGCAGATGATAACCATCTTCATAAAGCCCATTTCACAAGAAAATCAAAATTCCACCCTGCACATTTTGGGTCTTTGTGCCACTTAAGCCTCCTTCTATGCCCAGACCTTACCTTGGAGTTCTCTTTGCCACTGTGCCTTGCTGTCATACTCCAGACCTTACACCTTACATTGTTCTTGCCAGTCTAGGGGGCTGCTTTGCACCTCTCATGTTGCTTTAGAGTCCTAAAGCCACTCTTTATGCTGCTTTGCCACTTCATCAGTGCCTGCATTGGTATTTTTCTTCCTTGTTTTCTGCTTCCTTCCCCCTCCATGTTGCCTTAGGAAGCTGATGCCACATTTGGTGCTGGGCTGCCACTTGAGAGGATATCAAGGCTTCATGTCACTGTTGCTGATGCCCTCTTTCAGAGCCTTGGGGTATTCTTCCCACTTGTGCTGCTTTATTGCTCATTACACAATGATTTGGAGAATACCTGCCAATGCTGGTGGCACCCCTTTGCCCCTCTACGGATCCTTAGGCTATTCATGCCACTTTTGGTACCACTTTCCACATGTTAAGATTTCATCTGTTATAAAGCCTTATCCTACCTTCATGATGCCTCCCATCAGCAGAGGCCCTCAGTATGCCTCACCTCTAACCTTGCTAATCTCCTTCTCTCTGATCTTGCCATGCCCAGACCCCATCCCCATGTAAACCTGCCTTACCATTCTAACCTTAGCTTCTCATGGTGTCAGTTCTGGCTCCATGACCTGCCCCTTTGTTCCTTGTCCTGTCTTGTGGGATACGAACCTTCTGCCTTTTCTTGACTCGTGGTCTATGGGCCTTCTGCCTTGTTATTGTCTTGTGGTCTACGGGCCTTCTGTCTTGCCTTACCTTGTGGCCTTCGGGCCTTCTAGTCTGTTGCCTTGAAGCCTTGAAGCCTATCTTGCCTTGTTCCCTGTCTTGAGGCCTCTGGCTTATATTCTCTTCTATCCTGCCTTGGTGCCTTTGGGCCTATTCCATCTGTTCCAAGCCTTGTTGCCTTCTGGCTTCTGTGTTCTTTATTCAGTGTTTCCTTTGTCTGCCCTGTCTAAGTTCTGCCCTTGTCTACCTTGTTGGTCTTGTCTGTCTGTTTCAGTCTTCAGTTCTGCTTGTACCAGAGTCCTGTTCTTGCCTTGTCTCACCCTTGTCTTGTCTAGTTCCAGGTCCTGCTAAGTATCCAGCCTTGTCTACTTTGTCCTGCTTTGCCTGCCTTGTCCAAGCCTTACCTGTGGGGGACTCACCACTATGATGTACTGGTGCTGCAGAGACCTGCTGGTCTCCAGAACCCAAGGGCTCAACCTGCGGGGATGGGGCTAGCTAGGCGGAAGACTGGCCTTTGTCTTGCTCTGCTTTGCAGTCCCGTGCCGTTCCCCAGGTGGGTTTCCCGGACTCCGGGGCCCACAGTCTTTCTAGGTACTTTGGAGTTCATTCCTCCTTCTGATAATTTTTTCCCCCACAAGTTCTAAGACAATTGATTAGAAAACCCCAATTCTGGAGCCTAGTATAGGCTGTAATGCTTCCCCCGCTGACTTTAATGGCAAACAAATAAATGAATCTAATGAAACCATTTTTTTTGTTTTGAAAATAAAGAAATGAATTGGGGCCCCCACAAAATGGATTTTGAAATGAAACCAAATTGTCTCTCCTGCATATCCCTAGAGGTTATTCTAAAGTCTCTAAAAAGGGAACGGAATGGAAGGGAATGATGAAAGAGAATAGGGATGTGAATCGTTTTAGGACGATTAAAATTATCGTCCGATAATTTTAATATCGTCTTAAACCGTTATGGAACACAATACAATAGAGATTCTAACAATTTATCGTTATAAATCGTTAGAATCGTGAGCCGGCACACTAAAACCCCCTAAAACCCACCCCGGACCCTTTAAATTAAATCCCCCACCCTCCCGAACCCCCCCCAAATGAGTTAAATAACCTGCGGTTCCAGCGGCGGTCCGGAACGGCAGCGGTCCGGAACGGGCTCCTGCTCCTGAATCTTGTTGTCTTCAGCCGGCGCCATTTTCCAAAATGGCGCCGAAAAATGGTGGCGGCCATAGACGAACACGATTGGACGGCAGGAGGTCCTTCCGGACCCCCGCTGGACTTTTGGCAAGTCTCGTGGGGGTCAGGAGGCCCCCCACAAGCTGGCCAAAAGTTCCTGGAGGTCCAGCGGGGGTCAGGGAGCGATTTCCCGCCGCGAATCGTTTTCGTACGGAAAATGGCGCCGGCAGGAGATCGACTGCAGGAGGTTGTTCAGCGAGGCGCCGGAACCCTCGCTGAACGACCTCCTGCAGTCGATCTCCTGCCGGCGCCATTTTCCGTACGAAAACGATTCGCGGCGGGAAATCGCTCCCTGACCCCCGCTGGACCTCCAGGAACTTTTGGCCAGCTTGTGGGGGGCCTCCTGACCCCCACGAGACTTGCCAAAAGTCCAGCGGGGGTCCGGAAGGACCTCCTGCCGTCCAATCGTGTTCGTCTATGGCCGCCGCCATTTTTCGGTGCCATTTTGGAAAATGGCGCCGGCTGAAGACAACAAGATTCAGGAGCAGGAGCCCGTTCCGGACCGCTGCTGTTCCGGACCGCTGCTGGACCCGCAGGTTATTTAACTCATTTGGTGGGGGTTCGGGAGGGTGGGGGATTTAATTTAAAGGGTCGGGGGTGGGTTTTAGGGGGTTTTAATGTGCCGGTTTTGCGATTTTTAGATTTTTAGATTTTTCACGATTTTTCACGATATTTTACCCCCCCCAAACGGCAACAATACGATTCCCTCCCCCTCCCAGCCGAAATCGATCGTTAAGACGATCGAGGACACGATTCACATCCCTAAAAGAGAATTTCCATGAGGTCAGAATAAAAGGTTTTATTTAAAAAATGCTTTGCTTGTTGAAAATGTAACCTCTGCTCCACCAGATGCAGTAGGGTTTACGGGTATATTTGGGATCGGTGGAGCAAGTAAGCACCGCATGCTGCCTTGGACGTTTTCCTGTTTGGGGAGAGGGGGCACTACAATCTTTCAAGGCCCTTAGTCTGTTTAGAGGCCTTCTGACATCTTCCAGTAAGAATAACACAGTGCCACACAGTCTGATGTTCAAAAATAGATCCTTTACTGGAATAACTGATGGAGATAAATTAAATCAGTGGCATGCACACTGAAGAATAATGCAATCCAGAAAGCAAAAACAAAACAAGATTGCACGGTCCAAAAGCTGAAAGATCTTGACACACACGAGGAGTTCTCTTCCTCCACTATCCACTAGCCCCAGGACACTCTTAAGAAAATGGGACCTCTTGTCCTCCCAGGGAAGATAACTTTCAAACAACCGCACACAGCAGCAGGTACGCACGCATGTGGCTACATGTAGCCTTACCATAGTATTTTATAACATACGTGTAGCTGTCGTGGTCAGGCAGGTTAGATTCAGGTATTCTCCCAGCAGGAGTGGTACAGGGACTTCAGAACAGGACAAAGTCTTCTGCCTGTCCAGCCTCTCCCCTTGGGTTGAGCCCATAGGTTCTGGCGGCCAGAGTGAATTTCCTGGCATAGTACATAACAGGCAAGACAGGAACTGGAGGCAGGGCTGGAATTGGAGACAGGCAGGTTCTGGCATCAGCCAGGAGCTAGAGACAAGAGCTGGATCTGGAGGCAAGGCCTAGGATGGAGACAGGGACTAGAACTGAACATAAGAACATGCCATACTGGGTCAGACCATCAAGCCCAGCATTCTGTTTCCAACAGTGGCCAATCCAGGCCATAAGAACCTGGCAAGTATCCCAAAACTAAGTCTGTTTCATTTTACCGTTGCTAGTAATAGCAGTGGCTATTTTCTAAGTCAACTTGATTAATAGCAGGTAATGGACTTCTCCTCCAAGAACTTATCCAATCCTTTTTTAAACACAGCTACATTAACTGCACTAACCACATCCCCTGGCAACAAATTCCAGTTTAATTGTGCGTTGAGTGAAAAAGAACTTTCTCCGATTAGTTTTAAATGTGCCCCATGCTAACTTCATGGAATGCCCCATAGTCCTTCCATTATCCGAAAGAGTAAATAACCGATTCACATCTACCCGTTCTAGACCTCTCATGATTTTAAACACCTCTATCATATCCACCCTCAGCCGTCTCTTCTCCAAGCTGAAAAATCCTAACCTCTTTTGTCTTTCCTCATAGGGGAGCTGTTCCATTCCCCTTATTTTGGTCGCCCTTCTCTGTACCTTCTCCATCGCAATTATGTCTTTTATAAGATGCGGCGACCAGAATTGTACACAGTATTCAAGGTGGGGTCTCACCATGGAGCAATATAGAGGCATTATGATATTTTTCCGTTTTATTCACCATTCCCTTTCTAATAATTCCCAACATTCTGTTTGCTTTTTTGACTGCCGCAGCACACTGAACCGACGATTTCAATGTGTTATCCACTATGACGCCTAGATCTCTTTCTTGGGTGGTAGCAGCTAATATGGAACCTAACATTGTAACTATAGCATGAGTTATTTTTCCCTATATGCATCACCTTGCACTTATCCATATTAAATTTCATCTGTTTTTTGGATGCCCAATTTTCCAGTCTCACAAGGTCTTCCTGCAATTTATCACAATCCGCTTGTGATATAACTACCCTGAATAATTTTGTATCATCTGCAAATTTGATTACCTCACTCGTCGTATTTCTTTCCAGATCATTTATAAATATATTGAAAAGTAAGGGTCCCAATACAGATCCCTGAGGCACTCCACTGCCCACTCCCTTCCACTGAGAAGGGAATGGAACAACTCCCCTATGAGGAAAGACTAAAGAGGTTAGGACTTTTCAGCTTGGAGAAGAGAAGACTGAGGGGGGATATGATAGAGGTGTTTAAAATCATGAGAGGTCTAGAACGGGTAGATGTGAATCGGTTATTTACTCTTTCGGATAGTAGAAAGACTAGGGGGCACTCCATGAAGTTAGCATGGGGCACATTTAAAACTAATCGGAGAAAGTTCTTTTTTACTCAACGCACAATTAAACTCTGGAATTTGTTGCCAGAGAATGTGGTTAGTGCAGTTAGTATAGCTGTGTTTAAAAAAGGATTGGATAAGTTCTTGGAGGAGAAGTCCATTACCTGCTATTAAGTTCACTTAGAGAATAGCCACTGCCATTAGCAATGGTAACATGGAATAGACTTAGTTTTTGGGTACTTGCCAGGTTCTTATGGCCTGGATTGGCCACTGTTGGAAACAGGATGCTGGGCTTGATGGACCCTTGGTCTGACCCAGTATGGCATTTTCTTATGTTCTTATTCTACTCTCTGTTTCCTGTCTTTTAGCCAGTTTGCAATCCACGAAAGGACATCGCCACCTATCCCATGACTTTTTACTTTTCCTAGAAGCCTCTCATGAGGAACTTTGTCAAACGCCTTCTGAAAATCCAAATATACTACATCTACCGGTTCATCTTTATCTACATGTTTATTAACTCCTTCAAAACAGTGAAGCAGATTTGTGAGGCAAGACTTGCCCTGGGTAAAGCCATGCTGACTTTGTTCCATTAAACCATGTCTTTCTATATGTTCTGTGATTTTAATGTTTAGAACACTTTCCACTATTTTTCCTGGCACTGAAGTCAGGCTAACCGGTCTGTAGTTTCCTGGATCGCCCCTGGAGCCCCTTTTTAAATATTGGGGTTACATTAGCAACCCTCCAGTCTTCAGGTACAATGGATGATTTCAGAGTGGCCTCGGAGGGGAAAGCCATTGGGGCTCCCCTCGGGCTCAGCACGCGCATGTTATAAAATTGGGCGTAGATTTTAAGATCTGGCCTTTAGCTTTTAAAAATTGTCTTGATGTACCCCAAATGCACTTACATGACCTTACCCCACAGGATTCAATGGGAAAAAAAGAAAAGAAAAATAACATGCTTGAGATAGAGGTGGGGGAGGGAAAGACTTTGCTTTTTATACAGAATGTACAAAGAATATTCAACAGTTGGTGAAAGCTCACACATATATGTACAAGTCCAAAAAAATCTTACACAAATGCATTGTCAAATATACACTCTTTCCCCAGTTCCTTACCCTATTACCCTGAGAGGAACTTGTTCTGGGTTGCACTGTTTACAGATTTATTTATCTCTAAAATGCCCCTCCTCCTCCTCCTCCAGTCCCCCCTCCCCCAATATTCTCTCACTAACCTCTCCCAGCTCCTCCTCTCATCCCCACACGCTTTCCTCAGCGACGCCATCCTATTCCCACAGCCTCTCAAATCCCACCCTTCAACCTCAGGTCTTGGTAATCCTAGGAGTAGTGGAACGGAGAATGAAAACTTTCCTAGCTGTGTTAAGCGCTCACGTGATTGCAAGGGGAGTGAGCCTCCTTGATATGCAGTCCTGGCCATAAAGGAGTGAGGTCAAATCAAAGTGTGAATTACAGATGTTGGTAACATCAGGCAAATAACTGCGTAGTGGGAAAGGACTAACGAGGATAAAGCATATTGTATTAAAGCTGATATTATATTATGTAAATTATTAACGGGGACTGATCGAAAAACCTTCATAAAAGAGGTTTATTTGGTTTTGTTAGAGATGGAGGCTCTGAGTCCTTTGTTTTATTTATCCTAGGATATGGTTATTTTTATTTGCTGAATTCATTGAATAATTTTGTGCTAGACACTTTTCTAAACTCCGTATTTGAGTTCCATGTTGATTTTTCTGTACAAGAATGTGCACTAATGGTGCCAGACAAATAACATTACACCGTAAATCTTGTCATAATTTGTGAAACACATATTTTAAAACTATTAAAGATAGGATTTGGGGGATATTATTTGTGAGATGGTCATTAATTGGTACAGGGTAAAAGCACTGAAGAATTTGTATGTATTTCCCTTATATCTCCCTATGTCCGTGAGTGGAGTTGCATGGGGGCAGTGCTTAGATTGCTGCACATATTTCTTTGAAATAATCTGTTCAAAAGCATTGACTACAATTTTGCTGTTCTTGTGGACAACACTGTCATGTTGTAAATACACTTTTATTCCCATAGAGCGATTTGGGTAAATGGTCAGAATGAAACTTAGATGATGTTAAGCACAGGCAAATTTATGGAAATGAACTGGGAGCACACCGAAAGGAATATGCAGTAGATGCTGGATGGGACAATACATTCCAACCCTAATTGGGAAAAACCATCTGAGAACACGAGGAGAGAAAAATCAGGTGACGAGCATGCAGAGTTTAGTGGTGATTAGTGTGGAGAGGTAATCATGAGGCACAAAGATATTCTCCTCTCACTGTACATCAGGACTGACCACTGGCTTTGCTTTTTCAGAACAAGCCGATCCATTCCTGGTCTCACCGCTCCACACATAGGGACTTAGTCTTCCTTTTACTGGGGAAATCAGAACTACAAATAAAGTAAACCAAGAATTGGGTCAACGTGTCTTGAAAATACGGAGCCCGTTGAAAAACCCGACTGTACATGGCCCTCATTAGGCTAGACATTTGAAGCAGAGGGTTGCAGTTTTGTGCTTTTATTTTCAAATAGATTTCCAGGTGTTGGGAAAAAAAAAAGTGGAACAAGAGCCACAGAGAGTGAAAAACTGACGGAACAATTGTTGAGGTACAGGCTGTTTTCTCTATAAGGGATGATGGAAGGGGGATCAATATAATTGCACCTGACAAATATATCAGCAACTCCCACAAGGGGATCTTGCAAAGTATGACTTTATCCCTGCAAACAATAAAGCGTCCTCATAATAAGGGGAATCATCAGATGTCTTAGATGTCAATTCAACAGCTTTCGGATTTACAGACATAAAAGTTTATGAATACTGTGTACTGTTTCTAAGTACAGCTAAGAGTAATACTCTGCTGCATATCTGGAAGAGCGTTACAAATGACATCGCGCACAGTGATATTTGATTTGTTCATGCAAGATGTGGTCTGTGACGTCATAATTCCTCTGAATTAATCGGGCTCATTGTATCATGCGTAGTTTATGACTCTGTTGCTAATTGTCTGTCTAACCCAGGGACTTAAATTTGATATTAAAACATTTGACTTTTGTAAACCGTTCTGTCTCATTAAATCTTCAGAAAGGAGGGGACTGTGTGGATTTGAAACGGAGGGGTTAAAGGGCCTTTCACTTCTTTGGTGCTGATTCTAATAGGTCACTGTTAGTAACAAATTTGATTATCTTCAAAAAGGCTTATGATAGCCTGAGCTCCTATGACATGCATAAAACCAATAAAACCAACAGATATTACTAAAATCTAATTGGCTCTAATTAGTGTGGCTGTCAGAAGAAGGGGTACAATACATGTCTACTCCTCTAGTTATGTCAATTTTACTATGAATACCTCAGAATATTTCTGTAACAGCCCCCCCCCTCCCCAGTGGTGCATATAGAGCGAGCTCTCTCTTTCTCTCCCCCCTCCCCCATGTATTATTGCCCGTGCTGGGGCAGGGTAATTAGCCTAGCCATGGCCCCCCCCCTTTTTATTGCAGGCTCTATTTGTGCTCTGTTTTGATAAATCCGGGGGTAAATCAGCTCTTGAATAAACAATGTGTGCAATCGGTCGCACTGGGCTCAGGTAACCACCAAAACCGTGACAACGGCACCGCCAAAGATAACCAGAAACGAGGGAGGGAGGGGGGCCGAGAGAACGCCAAAAAGATGGAAAAAACCAGGAGCGGAAGGAGGAGGCGAGAGCGGCCTTTAAGTAAGTAAATAAATAAATAAATAGCCAAACTGCCCCACCTAACTTGCCAGGGCTAGTCGCTCCGCTAATCAGGGAGGGGGTCAAATTCCTGGTGGGAATTTCAAACATCCCCCTGGCCCGGGAAGGAGAGCGACGTGAGGCCGACCTGAGCCATGCTACAGGCGGCGGGCGGGATGACGCTCACCTGTCTGTCACCTGCTGCTCCTGCCCGCGCGGGCACCGTACCAATTTCCACGGAGAAACGCAAGGCTTTGCCCCCCCCCCCCCCCCCCACAGGTCGTTCCCTGCTGTCGTTCGCAAGCGCAAGCTACGCTGGTATTGCCGAGAATAAAAATGTAAAAGAAACGGATTCCAACGGTTTAAGCAAAGAACACCTTTCCTCTTCGGTTCGGAAACATTTATTTAAATAAAACCGCATATTCCACGCGAATAGCAGAGACAGGAGCCCCTGGTCAAGGTGTAGATTATGATTTCATACATTTTATACCAAAACAAATTGCATCAATAGCAAGGCCTCACATTACAAACGAGAACACAAAACAGAATTAGAATCAAAAACTAAACTCAAAATCTGGAAGGAAGGCTAATAATAATAAAAAAAAAAATCAGGTTGAGGGACAGTTGTACATCAGTTCATGTTTATCCAGCCCCTATATCTGAAATGAGTCAGAAAAAAAAGCGTATAAGCAAGCTTCTCAGCATCCTTACTTTTCTTTATCACTTTGTAAATATTACATTAAAAAAAAAAAGCAGCCCAGGCTGAGCCAATTTGAATTTTTAACCATGCTTCAATAAAACAGCCGTCCTTTGTGTCTGGCACAAAGCACTGCAGGGCTTCTCATCTCCCCCTCACCTCTCTTGGTTTTACCCTACGGCATCGCAGCTGACTGTATGCCCTGACAGGAGGCTCCTATACTGTGGCTTTCCCTTCATTATTGCTATGCACGGCGCCAAAAAAAGCAAACAGAACTGCAACTGACGAGAGTCTTTTTACCTAGTGCTTGGATGGCACCTCAAATCTAATTGGATATCTACGGCCCGTCCGTTACAGTGGCGCAGCGGTATCCCTGGACTAAGGGCCATAGCTGGAGAAGGGGGAGCTGGGGGGAGAGGGAGGTGGGGGTGAGGGAAGAGAGGTAACGTTTTGGAGAGGTGTCAGAGATGGTATGTCAGGTTGGCTGGTTATTTGCTGACCCCTTCGCAAAAAAAACCTGAAGTCGCTGCTCGCTGTTTCAGCCCAGAGTTACTAAATTCTCCAGCTATGGGACCGCCGAGGACCCTGGCTCAAACCAGGAGGCAAAGGTTCGACAGAGTAGTGTGGGCCCCGCAAGCAGGACATCCCATTTCCTTCGAGAAATCCTGGAATATCGTCACGTTTCTTGGGAGCTAAAGCCGACGAGGAACATCCCAAGGTCATTGGACGAGTGGAAGTTTTACAATTGCCCTGTCCCCCCAAGCTCTAGTTCATGGTCTTATGGGATATTATTAACAAGTTTGGAATATTTTAAAACATGGGAGACAATTCTACTTTGTCCTAAAAGGATCTGTCAGCCAAAATATCTAACTTGAGATGTGAAAGGACCATTAAAAGGTCCTCAACAAATACTAATGCTCTCAGTTTCATGGAAGGGTTGTTCCATGTGCTACTGAATTTGAGAATAACTGGACAAAAAAATGCAACTTCTTTTTTTTTTTTTTTTTTTTAAAGCTTCCATTTTTTTTTTTTTTTTTTAGGAGACTCTTCTCCTACAAGTAGTTCATTTTGTCCAGGCATATGAAGGAATATCCACAGTATTTACAGCCCAAGAAAATTCATGGCTGCTGCTGATTTCTGCAAGTTAGATTCTTCAGCTGAAATTACTTTCTGGGATGTCTGCTTTAGGCTTTAAACCTTTAGACTTTGTAATAAAGTAACCAGATTGTCAAGTTTGGGATATTGTTCACGGTGCTAGATGCTGCTTTGAACCACCACTCTAAAGAAGCCTCCTATGACGATATAAATTGGTTATTTTTCCTAGAAACCTCATGGAAAAAGCTGGCTTTTATTACTAAACTTAAAGCAGAATATACCTTATTACGCACAGCCTGTCCTGTCCTAATGTAAGTAATCACATTAAGTTTTTCTTTTCCTTACAACATTGTAAGAGGTGAGGTTGAGTTTCTGTGCTCAGTTCTGTGAGCTGCATCCCATTGGAATTTCTCTGCTGTACACAGTATGTCACATTTGTTGTTTTGGGGGAAAAATGCATGGTATGTCTGGCCTTAAGAGTTTTGGGAATTGTAGTTATGTCTTATTTTTCTGCTGAGTTTGGCAATAAATAATGCACAACATAATTTATCTCTGTGTTTGTTTTGTTTAAAACAATCTTTTTACTGTCAGTCCCTGACAAAAAAAACAAACAAACAGTGGTGATATAAAATAGAAGATATCACACGTTGTATAAATCTTGATGGTGTGTACATAACAAACATGCTGTCCCACTGCCACAAACCAACCGATTTTAATATTTGATATGTCTCTCGTACTGGGAATCTTCTTTGCCACTGAACAGTTCCAGGACAAGCCAGGGAAATATATGGAAAGAGAAGATCAAAATCCAACCTGCCCCCAACTAAACCTTTCACGTAACTCAAGGAAAGGCATTGCCATTCAGTACAAGCAGAACATTACTCAACTCCTGGATACCTAAAAGTCCAGGCAGTAGTTTGTATATTCAGCTTTACACTTTTTGCTCTTTTTTTTTTTTTTAACGTCACTTAAATTCTTTTTAATAGAATGATTCATCCTGTTCACATTTAGAGATACTGCTTTCAGTTTAGACACAGGTATTATTCCCACATGAACTTGCAGATTTTGTTTTCCATGCTTCCATTTTTAAATCCAAATGTATCCAGGTTGATTGAAACTCTTGTCTGTATGTAATAATTTGTTTAGGGGGTCAATCAGATGGTGTAATAGACCATGGTGGAGAGAACTCAAAAGCAGGAGTGACCATGTCCCCTCTGTGGCAACTGAGACTAGTGGTTCACATCCCCTGAATAACTGCAGACACTCCCAAAATGTAGTTCCAACTGGTCTAACTTTTATGTATTAAAACATCAAAAAGATCCTGTTATGGGAGTCTCAGTTTTAGTGGACCCTTGGGCCGACCTGTGGAGACTGGGAAAGATGGTCAATGTCTCTAGTGTAAAGCAGGCCGGGAGGCAGATGTAGATGCTCTTCACCCTGGAAGCTGGTGCTCCCCCGGGAGGAGCCCGTAGGAGCCCAACCGCTGGGACTTAGGTGGCTTCACCCTTGGAAGCCGAAGCTCCCCCCCGGGAGGAGCCCGTAGGGGCCCGGCCGCTGGGACTTAGGTGGGTTGTGGATCAGGACCGGTAAATGGAACCAGACTAGAACAGTAGAGATACTGTAACTGGGCTCGGTTTCTGGAACCAGGCAGGAACTGTGGCAGGACTCGGGTACTGGAACCAGGCAGGAACTGCAGCAAGACTCTGGTACTGGAACCAGGCAGGAACTGCAGCAAGACTCGGGTACTGGAACCAGGCAGGAACTGCAGCAAGACTCTGGTACTGGAACCAGGCAGGAACTGTCGCAGGTAAACAAGTACCAAGCAGGCACTGTAGCAGGCAAGCAAGAACCAAGCAGGTACTGTAGCAGGAACGGAGCGACGAAGCAAGACGAGTCACTCCAGGGCACAGCGCAACAGGGAACCGGGAGGGAAACCCGTTGCAAGGCAAAGACTGGATGGCTTATCAAGGCCGCGGCGTCTGACGTCAGAAATTGGGCGGAGTCACCTCTGGTGGGAAACGGCCTAGAAAAGCGCCCAAGTGGCACACGCGCGCACCTAGAAGCAGGGCGTCCATGGGAGACCTCGCAGCGGCGCAGCCCAGCGGGGATGCCGCCAACCAGGCCGCAAACCAGGCCTCCGGAAGCAGGAGCAGGTCCGGGAGTGCCCGTGGCCAGAACCGCAACAGATCCACCACTAAATTTATTTCAAAAAACATTCACATTTAATTAACTAAAATATAATTTGTTTACATACATGTTTACCACACTATAAATACATAACACCCAACAAAAGTTTTTTAAATAGTAAGCTTTTTTGTACTCAAAATTTTAAGAATAAATACAAATTGTAGACAAGATCTCTCTCAGCAATATTGCTGTTACTACACTAGACTCAAGCAGTTGTAAAAAGATATAACTCAGCGGTATTAAATTTTCACTCAACAAATACTGCTACTACGATGCTAAACCAAAGTATTTATGAGAAAACATCCCTCAGCAGTATTGCTGAGACAACACTAAGGCCTAGATTCACTAATACCGCCGGGCTTTTTGAATCGCGCGGTACAGGGGGGCGGGGGCGAAGCGGGGGGGAAGGGGTGTGGGCCTGCGAAAGCCGGCAGCGCCATCATAAAAGGTGGTGCTATTGGGTGTGAAATAGGCAGCGAAAAGGGTTCTTACCTTTTTGATGTCCGCGATGTCCGCCCTGGTGCCGCCCCCGACTCCTCCTGTTCCGGTCTTGACGCCGCCCCGTCATTTTCCAAAGGCTTATTGCATGCGATTTGGCCGTATTGCATGCGATAAGCCTCTATCGCACGCGAAAAGGCCCTTTTCGCGTGCGATAGCATGCAAATTAGATTAGGGCGGAGTCGGGGCGGGGAGAGGGTGGAGTCGGCTGTGGCTTCGCTGTTACTAACATTATCGTTGGCAGTAGCACGCCGAATAGCACCATCTTTCACGGTGGCGCTATTCGGTGCAAAAGCCGGCAGCCGGCGCACTGTGGCCGCTGAAATCGCACCGCCGTGGTGCGAAGGCTGCGGGCTTTCGCAGGCCCGGCCCCCCTTTGCCCCCCCCCGTCCCCGTTTTCGCAGGATTCATCATTCTGCTAAGAATGATGAATCCAGGCCTCTAAATTTGAATTATTCCTACAAGTAAAGTGCAAAAAGTGCATAATCATGCATACCCATAATTCTTTTTTTCTTTTTTTGTAATTTTCTCTTTATTAAACTTTTCATTTTACAGCAAGAATAATCACAAAAGTAATTTCAAGCAAACTTGTGATCAGTACATAATTTTACATTAGGTAAACATTTTCATAATTATCTTTTATGCCACACAAGAAAAAATAAAAAGGGGGGACCTTGCAATAAATTATATATATATATATATATCCAAAAACGTACAATTGAGGAGAGGAGGCTACTATTACATTTCTCTTATGGCCTTACTTTTTAGTTGTTATCAGACTCTCAATTATCTCAGTTTTATCAACTAAGAAAGTCTCCAAGTGCGAAGGTTCAGAAAATATGAATTTTTTGCCTTGAAAATTTATATAACATTTAGAGGGAAATTTCAAATAAAAAGTTGCCTCAATTCCTAGGGCTTTGTTTTTCAAAGCTAGGAATTGTCTCAGATGGGCCTGTGTTGGCCTGGAGACATCAGGAAATATGTATATTTTCTGACCGCAGAAAGAGAGATCTTTGTTCCTAAAAAATTTCTCGTTCTTTTTTCGCTCGAGAGAAAAAGAAACAAATAAAGTTGCTCTCCTATTTATTTAAATTATTTATTTAAAATCTTTTCTCTACCGTCGTTAAGTATATACCATCACAACGGTTTACATGCAGGCACATATATTAATGCTTGTATAAATACATGCTGTACATTCTAAACAGGTGCCATTAAGGTTCGGTTACATGAGTTCATAATAAAAGCTATTTGATGCGTGTGTTAATTCTTGTCCTTTTATAATTGAAACAAGTTTCAAGTATTATTCTTATTATCTGCATAATTCTAATATTTTAGCAGTGAGATAAAAAAGTTAATAATAAAAAATCCACACTTAACGGGATAAGTATTGTGTGCTGATGCTCTGTCGCCTGTTTCCTCTAGCCTTTATTCTCCATTTTCCTTGATGAAAGCTTGTCTGAAAAGCCAGGTTTTCAAACGTTTTTTAAATGGTTTGAGGTCTCTTTGTAGTCTAATCTCAAGTGGCATGGTGTTCCATAGTACCGGTCCTGCTAAGGATAATGCCCTTTCTCTCACTTGAGTTAGTCTTGCTGTCTTTATGGAAGGGATGGTAAGGAACGCTTTATTGGCTGACCTCAGGTTTCTATGCGAGACGTGTACCCGTAGTGCTGTGTTCAGCCAGTCTGCTTTTTCATTATGTATTAATTTATGTATTGTACATAGAGCTTTGTACTGTATTCTGTGTTCTATGGGCAGCCAGTGTAAGTCCGCTAGAATATCTGTGATGTGGTCCCTTCTTCTTTTACCAGTTAATATTCTGGCTGCAGTGTTCTGTAGTATTTGAAGTGGTCTTAATGTTGTGAGTGGTAATCCTAATAATAGGACGTTACTAATGATAACCAGTGATTCCTCAAAAAAGTATGAAATCCCTGGACTATTCTCTACATCTCCACCAGAGCTATTCCTGGGATGGACCAGGAAATAAAAGATCTTAGAAATAATAGGAATTTTGTCCTTTCCATATGGCAAATTTTCTACCAAGAACTTCCTAAACATTTCATACGGTGATAATAGTCTTGTTACTGGAAAATTAACTAAACGTTAAGTTTTTAATTCTCATCATGTTTTCAACATTTTCCAATTCTGAATGCAAAGACAAATTATCAACTATATGCATATTTTCTGCATTATGAATATTCTGAATTTTTGCTGTTACACTTTTAACAGATGATTCCAATTCTAATAATCTTTTCCCTTGATCTTCAATAGAGCTTTTATTAACATTTACAAGAGAAGTAAGGCAAACATTAACTTGTGAGACATTGGAGTCTAATCTGACTAGCATGTTCCACAAATCCCTCAGCGTAATATTTGAAGATTCTTCCAGATTCATCAGAATATTAGTGATACCAACAGGAGGAGTCCCATCTACAGTTCTCTGATGTATTTCTAACTGACATGTTCCAACAATTTTTTTTCCTCCCCTTTACTCATGTTTACAGAACTGTCCTCGATGGGTCCTTCAACAACTGAAGCACCTGGGGGTTGTGAAGGGGCTATTGGGCCATTGCCTGGACTCAAGACACTTCTCAGGTGTCTCGTACGCAGTCCGTTTGTGACACAGATCTATTGACATGTGCATCCATGGGTCCAATGGTAACAGTTGCTGGTGAGGAGGTGAAGATGTTCGCCTTCTGCTTTCTTCCCATAGGATCAATAATCACAAACAATTCTCAAATAATCAGGAAAGGCCGAAAACAATTGAAAGCAGTCAAAGGTGGTTGCAGCCGGTCAAAGCCGTGCGCCCCTTCGGCACGCGCGGCTTAGGCAGTGCGCCGGTGGCAGCAGCGCACTGCTCTGCTGTGGGATTTAAAGGTCCCGCGGTCCTGGTTTGATGATGTTCAGCCGGCTAGGTCTCAGCTGTTTCCCCTCTGAAATCTCTCCACACTCTCTCCAGAACGGGCTGTGCAGGCAGGGCTTCTCGAGGCACCTCCTCTCCTTCAACAGGTTCCCCCATACCCACAATTTTGTATTACCAATCATACATTCCATATGTACGCACACTTATATAGTTCTAATCATACATTCCCCTACATCGGGTCCATGTTTCACCATACTCAACGGCTTCATCTGGGGGTTGTCATCACATAGTCTTCATGGTCTTCAGCTCAATGGGATTCAACCATATCCTGAACTCTTTTCAAATGCAAGAATTATGATGTCTAAAATGACTTGTCAGTCTCATGTCACCACAATAAATTCTAAATGTTCCAAATGTACAATTTAAAATAAATGCACTAATGTATTTATTGTTAAAAGTTTGCTAAAAAAAAAAAGCTTAAAAAATGTGTTGGGTGATATGTATTTATAGTATGGCAAACGTATGTAAACACATTAGGGTAAATTTTCAAACCTACGTGCGGGCGTACATGTACGTGCGCTACCCGACGCGCGCACATGTACGCACGATTATTTAACATGCACGCGGAATGTTATAAAATCGGGAGTCGGCACGTGCAAGGAGGTGCACACTAGTGCATCTTGAGCACACCGACGCCCACAGCCTTCCCCCGTTCCCTCCCTCCTGCAAACACTGCTCAGCTCCTTCAGAGTACAGCTTCTCGGCACATACACACACACACACACACACACACACACACACACACACATACACACACCAAGGCTCCTCTCCCTAATCTGAGCCTACTCCCCTAGAGCATGCTCACAATACATCCCTCCATGTGACGCCATTCCCAGGGCCCTAAAACACAGGGACTCCATTTTCTGTGGAACATACCATGTTGCACAGGGGACTACATCAACAGCATTTTAGAATCAGGAAACACCCTGCAAACCCCCCCCTGCAATTTCTGAATCCTCCCAGAACAAACCAGAAACTCTAAAATTACCCTATAACGAGCATGTGGCCCCCATGAGTTAACATTCAGAAGACCTGTAAGAGGGATTTGGTGTTCAGTCTTTTCGTCTCACAACCTGCATTTCCCCTTAAAACCCTTATTTCCTCTCAGTAGGTCTAAAGCAGTGATCTAACACAATATAGGCCGGATTTTAAAAGCCAGGCGCATGTAAAAATCGCCACTTACGCGCGTGGCCGGGCGTTCTTGGAAATGCGAGCGGTGCGCACAGGGCCCGGCCACGCATGTAAGTGGCGGTTTTTACATGTGCACAAGTTCCGGGTCCTAAAAATGGAGCGGGACGGGGGCACGGTCTGGGCGGGGAGGGGCGGGACGGGACTGAGGCCATTAGCCGCTGTCCCGGGGAAGCACACGCTGGCAGCCGGCCGGGGGTGCGTAACTTTACTTCTGCTCCCGAGGAGCAGTAAATAAGAAAATGTAAAAAAAAAAAAAAAGGAGAAAGGTAGGTTAGGTTTGGAGGGTGGGGAGGAGAGGGGAAGGGGAAGGAAGGTTAGGCAGGGGGTTAGGGAACTGGGGAAGGCCTCATTGCGTCGCCGCGCGAAATTAGAAAAAATTCACACACCCCCCTGCGTGCCCCGCCCCAACATGCATAATCAGATTATAAAATCGGTGCATCCATGTGCGTGTGCCAGGAACCTCGGGCATTTGTTTTAAATCTACCCCATATTGAAAGTAATCCTAAGAAATCCTCCTCCACTTATCCAATTCTCAGGCACACTGGCATATTCCTTCATTTTTTTCTTCTTTTCCTTGTAAACCATTCATCTATTCAATAAATGCTGTTCATTCATTTTAACTAGCGTTCTGTATGTGTGAACCATTTCCCATATCTACATTTCTGAATCGATTCTGCACCATTATCCAGAACAACTATTACAAACTTCATATCAAGACCGTAGCGCCTCATCCTAGCATTTGGCACATCTCAGTATCTTAATTACTGCAATCAATTTGCTCCCATTAACTGAGGATATTTTATTATGAGCCTATAAGAATCTCCTAGAGTAAACCTGCAGACTCCTTAACGCTTTCTCCTCTTATGTTTTCTTTTAAGACCCATGCATACAACCCCTATAACACAGAAAATACCCCCTTGTCATTGATCCCCACTACCTTATGCATTTTTTAACCAGATTCTCAAAGGAAGATCATTAACAAAGTTCAACGAGTCACATTTAAAGCCAAGAGATGCGTGGACTAATAATAGCGTGAAAAAATTGCCCTGGAACATGTTTGCTGCATTTCCCATGAGATCGCTGGAAGCCTTTACCCGTTGCGAATAAGCAAGCCATGTTTTTTTCCTATAAAATTTCATGAAACAAAAAAAATCACCTTTTCCCTCAGTTCGGCAGCATTTTATTTCCTGGCTCGGTGCTGCAGAGCACGCCTGATGAGCAGATGCTGCCAGGCACGGTGCTGGGAGCACCTGCAGCTCCCATGTTCCTCAAGTCTCTGCTGGGTGCAAGTTACTCCAGCTGCAGCTAGCAAATTCCATCCTGCAACAAGTTAACCTCCGCTTGCTATGTCACAGTTCCCGGGTCACAACAAGCCTCTCTCCTTTTCACCCTGAAAGTCTCCTGTGGGTGCATGACCACAACCCATCGTTGGCTTTAGGAACACATGAAGCACTGATGTTTACACGGTACAGTAGTGGCCAGCTCTTAAAGGAAATGCTACTTTACTGAGAGCGTGGCAGTGAATATTACCCCTCTTTAAGTTGGTGTGCACCACTCCCGCACTGTTCTATCCTTGCAGTGACCCTCTAGGGCAGGGATGGGCAATTCCAGTCCTCGAGGGCCGCAAACCGGTCGGGTTTTCAGGATATCCCTAATGAATATGCACAAGAGAGATTTGCATGCACTCTGCCTCAGTCGAATGTAAATCGTTTTCATGCATATTCATTAGGGATATCCTGAAAACCCGACCGGTTTGCAGCCCTCGAGGACCGGAATTGCCCACCCCTGCTCTAGGGTCTCTGTTCATAGTGGTAAGACTCCGGGTTTTCTTTTCGGTATGTCACTGTAAGGATAGGTGAGTTCAGAGTATACGGCAGCCTTCTAGCTGAGTTCCAGGCTCTGAGAATCAGAGCAGAAAGAGAAGTAAAAATCAGCATGGAACAGGGGAGAGAGATCTTGCTCCCTTGTTGAGCACCCTGAGACTCCGGGGGAGGCTATGAAGTCCACCCTTGAGGACTCTGCAATACAGAGGATTCAATGGGAATCGGCTCCTAAGAGTGTGAGTAACTTGAGGACCCTTCCACCCAAGTCGAGAAGGCCATGACTTGCAATCCAGGTCAGAATGAGAGAGGGAGAGAGAGGGAGAGAGGGAGAAAGATACTGGGATAATGCCCGAGGAGTTTCTTATTCAGTTTTGTATTATAGTTCAAATGCTCTTCATAGATGTTGAGAACTGGAAAACTCATTGCTGCCCATGGAAAGTAACCTGCATGGAGAGTTAATGGACAATAAAGTCAGAGCATTTTAGAATCAATTCTGCTGTATTGTCTACTATTGTTTGAAATTCACTAATCAGGAGTTGCATCCATAGCCAGAGAGAGGAAATTTGTCAGTCACAATGAGTCAACACTGGGAAGTCTAGTGTTACGACTAATTGACCTGAGGAAATCAGAACCCTACAGCTTTTCAGATATTTTACCCTGGAGCAGACGCTACAGAACTGGTGCCCAACATGAGGCTAAGGGGAGAGCAATTTTTGGACCATTTTATGATGTTTTGGGACCCCCTGGTAAGTTTTGTCCATCTGTTACCGAGATTCAATGGTCAGCTCTAAGATGACTACAATTCCCACTTTTTTGTCCAGCAATGAAAAAATAAAAAAGCCTGCCAAAGGGGAATGATACAAATTCCCGCACGAGAGAACTGGGTGAGTTGCCTCTCCACCGTATGCAGGGCTTCGGCCTATCCTGACCCTCCAGAAGACACGACATGCATCAGGACAAGGTGTGGCTTCGGTGGGATTGAGAGAGAACGGAGAAGACAGCAGGCTGAGATCAGATTAAGCCCAGGCTCAGATCCCGCCGATGCTCCTTGAGACCTTGGGCTAGTCCCTTCCACCCTCCATTGTCTCAGGCACAAACGTAGGGGCCTCATTTACACAGAATGGGAGAAAAGCTTTTGTAAATTTGGCAAACTCTCCGGGACAGGGAAATACTTGCTGTACTTGAATGCAACTCTCTTTGAGTTACCATTGACAAGGTCTGAGCTAAATCCAAATAATGTAACTAATATGTGGAATTCACTGAGATGAAACATTACTTGCCAGGCAACGTGCTGTTGAGCTTGCAGAGTGAGCACGCATTTAACAAGCATGGATGCCACCTGATAGCAGCTGACCTGTTTTGCAGCCACTGCCATGCGCCACCCCATCTGTCCAGTCTATGAGCTGCTGGTAAGGGTTGAAGAGCCTGGGGATTGTAAAACTGGGGACTGGCCGGAAGGTCAAGGCTGCAGACTAACCTTTTTTGCTACCCTCCTCCATGTAATTGAGCTCTCTTCAAGTTCTGCTCTGGAACCTGAATGAGATTAAGGAGCTAGAAGAAGGGATCCCTACTGATCCATCAGTGCTAGTGGAGGTTTGCAACCTTGAGCAGGAGATTGTGATTATTTATTTAGAAAGTTGCCAATAAGGCCCGGCGTTACTGGGTGTGCATACTGTGCATTTGCATGGGGCTGCACACCAAGGGGGGGGTGGCAAGCTGGCAGCAGCAACAGCAGCAAGAGAGGCTGGCAGTGGCGGAAGAAGGGGAGATGCTGCAGGCCACTAGCAAGGAGAAACATTGCAGGCTGTTGGCACTCAATCTGCCGGTGGCTGAAAATAAGAGGCCCTTGTCTTCTGCTTGTTTGCATGTGTGGGCTTCCGCTCCCCCTCCCCCTTCCCCCTCAAGCAGGGAAGGCCAGTAGGCCGTGGTGGAGCTCATCCCACCATTGCCCAAAGACACCAGGAGGCCTGTGGAGCCATGATGGAGCTCATTCCACTATGGCCTGAAGAGAACAGGAGGCCCGCTGGGCTGTGGTGGAGCTCATCCCACCATGGCTCAATGACAACAGGAAGCCCATTGGGCCATGGTGGAGCTCATCCTACCATGGCCCAATGACAACAGGAGTCCATATGTGAATGTGTGTGAGCTTGTATGTGGGTATGTGAGTGAGTGAGAGCCTGTGTGTATGTGGATGTTTGTGTGTCTGTGTGAGAGTCTGTGTGAGAGCCTGTGTCCTTGTGTCTTTATGGATGCTTGTGTGTTTGTGAGAGCCCATGTGTTATATATAGGCTCTTGCAGGCACGCATTCACACACACTCACACATTCACATTCACATATATAATGTATCTGCGAGGGAGAGGGAGCCTGTGTATGTTAGAGAGAGGGAGTGTGTGAGAGAATGAATGTGTTATTGTGTGTGTGTATGAGAAAGAAGATAAAATTTGTGCGGCCTTACCTCCCTCAATCCATGACAATCTCAAGGCGACTGGAAATCAGAGGATCACAGGTATGGAGAACAAGATTTTTTCATCCTTACTACTTTTAATTATTGGGTGTAATTTGAAGATTCTACTCTTTCGAAATATTTAATTTGGGAGGGGGGAGGGAATAGAATATTTTTTAATTATTGGATTCTTTACTCATCAAATGTTTTGAAATATTGAATATTCTATATTAACTGGTTTGAAATAGTCTTTTTATGAATATGATTTTATTGTTATGATTGATGTTTTATATTTCTTGATTTTATTATTTAATGTTTTATGAAGAATGGTAATGTTTCTGTTTTTCCATTGTTGCTCTGCATATAGAGTCTGGCTTGTTATGGGTTCCAGTTCATTCTTCTCAGCAGGTTTCTGTTTATTCTTTCTGATCTCTTTATTCTGTATTTGGTCACGATCTCTCTGGGTTCTGCATATGTGACTGAGGTGAGGTATTTTGCTGGCATGTAATTTCTGTGCAGGGATCTATAGCAGCCTGGTTTCCTAATAAGAGTTTTATTGGTGTTCTAGGGCCTGGTGTAATGTGTGCAGTGTTGCCTTTTCATAGATAAGATTGTTAGGGTTGTTTTGGTATGGGAGGTTTACTATATTGTAATGGTAATTCTGTTTGTTCATGGCTTTCTGAGGGCCAAGCTCAAAACCCAATACACATTATAAAAAGTCTCATTCCATAGGAGTTCCAAGTGTCTTTTTTGCACTTTTCTGGTTGGCACCACAGGAGTGCATGTAAATATAATGTGCATATTGAAAGTGTTATTTTTGCCTCAGAAGACTGTCCTTTTGAATGTTCTTTTTCATGTAAGATTTGTTATAAATGCATAATTTAATTGTGTGTGTCTGTAAAGGGTGTGGGAGATAGCATGTGTGCAAGGCTGTAAGGTTTGCCTAGGGTATCGAAAACCCTTCCCTATCCATGGGTTCTGGGGGGAGGGAGGGGCGTGTCAGTTTTTAAAAATATAGATTGCAGGTCGGAGCTGGGCTTTATTTGATTGGCCCGGGCAGACATTGAATTACATTTTTTGCACAGGACAGCAAAAAAAGCTAGCACCAACCCCTGGTTGCCAAGGACGTAACAAATTTGCTTTTGTAGACAAAACTGCCCTGGGATTATCCAGCCAACCTGAATCATTATCCAAAGAGAGAGAAGAAAAGAGGGAGGCAGTGCAACCCCAAATCAGGAAATAACTGCCATCATGTTCTCTGTTTCTGTGTTTAGTGCAGTTAGTGGTCATGGTCAGATGGCCATGTGAGAGAAACTCTGGAATCAGAACAAGCATCAGCTTACCAATGAATGCCAGCAGGGCAGAATCTCCAGCAGTGAGTAGGGTGGCCAACTCTTTCACAGACTGTAAGTGGACACCCACCAAACTTGAAAACCACAGCCTCTCTCACACACATTTTTTGCTCTCTTATTTATTTATTTAAAAGACATTTATATGCCGCCCATACACAGCTCTGGGCGGCTAACAATAAAACATACACTGAATAAACGTAAAATAAGTAAAAAATAAAGCAATACATAAATTATAACTAAAACACAACAGTATAAAACAAAAAATAAGTAGTCAGCTCTCAAAAAATAAACAGTCGAATGCCTGCCTCAATAAATAAATTTTTAGCAAACTTGTAAAGGTTTTAGCATACTCAGTAGTTCTCAATTCAAAAGGCAAGGAATTCCAAAACACAGAATCAGCAACAAAAAGTAATCTCTCTTGAGAATTGGTGAGGCGGACTTAGAAAACAGAAGGAATGTCCAAAAGACCTCTCTGTGAGGATCTCAGATTTTGGTCCGGATTATAGACCTGTAAAAGTTTATTAATCTCCACCATATCTAAAGCATGTTCATATCCACCTCCTAAAGCCCTCTTGTCACACACTCCCAAACCCACCCACCTCCGCCTCACACACCCATACACATTCCGAAACAATCTCCTTTCTCATACGCACATCCACCATGTTTCTTTCTCTCTCTCTCTCTTTCACAGGCTCTTCTGTCCCTCCATCTTCCAAATCTGTCTTCCACAGATAGCCCAAGGTTGGATTACAGACTTCGGGGATGGGATGGGGACTTCAGGGAAGCTCTGGGTAATGCAGGCCTTCCCAGTTGGGGGCTACCCTGTCAAAACAAAAATGGATTCCTTTTCCTTGCAGAGTTTGGTCTGCCACCTAGCTGGTTGGAGAGATGCTAAGCATGGACTTTCCCAGGATGCATCTGCCTGGAGATGGCAGTCAAATTTGAATCTTTATTCCAGAATGGACATAACCCAGAAACATTTTGACTGGTCCCCGAAGTATTGCCCATGAGTTAGTTCCAGGTCTTTCCTGCAAGAGTTGAATGCAGGAGTTTTGGCAGTATGTGTATCCCCAGTCCCATTCTGGGTCTGAGCAGGAAGGCACACGGGGAGGGAGAGCCACGGACCACGCAATGTCCCATGGTCATCCTGGAGCTCCCGTCAAGGAAGGGGGGGGGGGGGGAAATAGGTTTGCAAGGCCCTTTGAGTGGCTCCTCTGCACACCAGTTACTGTCTTCACTGCCGTAAAAACATCACTCTTCAGCTCAGCACTGACGCAAAATAAAACCGGTGAGAAACACAAAATACAACACCAGCACACTTGAACAGTGCACCCATACCGCAACATCCAAAAACACCAAACCAGTCTCTTTCCTCTTTCGTCCAACAGGTTAGCTCTTTGGGGAAGATACCCTTTCTCCTCCCTGGGCCCTCCCAGAGCCTGTTGTGGTAGCTGTAATCTCTTTCCTTGCTTTCCTCTTCCTCTCTCCACTGGGAGCCTTGGGACTGATAGTATTTGAATCAGTCTTTGACTCTGATGACCTTAACGGGCAAGCTGCCCTTCAGTTCAGTGACCGCTAGTACACTGGTCCACCGAACTCTGCAAGAACCTTCTCTCTCTCGCCAGGAACTTCCTGCACCAGGAAATTATTCTCCTTCTCTTAAATCTCTCTGGGGTCCCTCAGTGGGAGATAGGCCCTCTGAAGCCCCTCAGTGAGAGAGGGCTGTGAATACCACCAGGGTTTGGGATCCTCAGCAATCCACTCAAGATGACTTCTTCTTCCAGTGGGGGCAGAGGTTTTTTATTCCAATACTTCATCCCTTCCATCGGGTAGTGGTACTCCTGCTTATCGCACTGACATCACAACAGCAGTATCTGGTGAGACTACTGTCCTACTGAGGGCAGGCAGACTTACTGGAGCCACATTCTGCATGATTGTGAGGGGCAGAGACATTTTCATAGGGGCCAGAAAAAATAGACCCCCCCCCCCCGCTACATTTGACTTCCCGTTCGAAAAAAAATAAATGTTTTGGTTAACATGTTCCAGTCATGCTCTGAATGCCAGCAATGGCTCCCGGATTCACACCCCTCTCACTGAAGCCTGTAGTAGCCCAGTGCCTGCCCACTGGGTCAGCCTCCTGCCCTTTCTGGTAGGTGAAGCATGTGCAGTAGATGACAGCCCACATAGCTACCCTACACCCTGAGTCTGATAAGTCTTTATTTCTTTGGGCAAGATGAAAGCAGAAATTAAGGACAAATTACATCCCACAGTGTGTCATTCAAGAGATTTGGCACTCATTCCGCTGAGCAGGGCCACTCTGATTATCGTTGGGTCCACCGGAGTTTGATCCATAATCCAGCCCTTTCACTAGACGTAGAACCGCATATATGGGGTGTGTTTTGTCTTACAGCATCCGCAGATGGCATAGTTGGGGATTTGATTTGATGCTTTATAATGTGTCCTTAACCATTCCTCAGTCTGGCTAGCAACCACTGTGGAGAAACTCCCCCCAAGGGATAAGAAGCCAGATGGCACGTTGCAGCACTGAAGTGTGACTCCACGAGAGGGGGATGGGTGCAACATAGTCCTGCTGGAGCGAAGGGGAAAAAAAAGGAAATCCCAGGTTTCTTGGATCAGGCTGGGGATGGAAGTTTGAGTAGAAACTGAAATGATTGATCATGTGGGATGAGAGAATCTTTACTTTCTCTTTATAGTTGCAGCTTTCTAAGCGAAGGGTTTCCTGAAACCTGAATTTGGTATTGCTCTACCTTGCTAAAAAGGAAGTTGGAGAGAAGAGAAATCCATTTCGTGTTTGTGTAAGTTGAGGGTGACAGTCTGCATAGTGTGAGAGTCTGCGTGTGCATTGTGTACACGCAGTCTTTACTGAGGAGTTTCAAAGGGAATATATATATGCACGTTCACTCTGGAAATATCCAAGCAATTGGCCAAGTATGCGCGCACATCCACTCACTTGGAGTTACTCCTCCTCTTCAGAGGTGCAATTTGCATACATAGGGGGGTCATTTTGAAAAGGATTTATGCGCTTAAACCGGTCGATTTTATAAGCCTTGCGAGAACCAAAACTGGGAGCCATGCGCATGTCTTGGACCCGCGAAGAGGCTGGTTAGTGAGGTTTGGGGATCTGGGCTAACGAGGACACAGATAGGAAAACTAACAGAGAGGGCTAGGAAGGCTGATTGGTTAACTGGGTGAACTGGTAACGAACTGGGACAATGGGCTCTAGAGTCGGTGCACGTATCTACTGAAATCCCCCCGCCACTTACACGGTCCAGGCGACATTTGCGCGCACATCCGCATGTCCGTATAAACCAGGGTGCACATGGACGCCTGTTCAGGCTGTTTTATAACACGCACGCCTCCTCGCGCATACGTTATACAATGACCGCGTCCACGGGCGAGCGCAGGCAAACGCGCACAGCTCTTCAAATTTACCTCAAAGCTGGGTGTTCCACCCTTTACGTGCATAAGTGGGCTTTTGAAAATTGCTATGATATCTGCCTCTTTTATGTGTGTAAATCCTTTGGAAAATGGCCCCATACTTCTTCTAATAAAAACATAGGCACATAAGTGCTGATTCCACCCCCCCAGATCACCTCTCCTTAATGTGGGTAAAAGTCCATGTGAAACCACATTATTTGCATACCTTTATGTGTACTCGGCCCGGATTCATTTTAGGACAGCCAGTCACAAGCAGAAAACCAGATTTTATGCACGTAAATGACTTTGAAAATTACCCCTCCAACCATCATGGAAATAAGCTTGCTCTTCAATCTTTTGTCACTCCTGCTCAAATGTTATCTGTCATTTAACTGTAAAATGTAGATATTTCTTTATTCTGTACTGCTTAAAGAAATCCTGTCTTGTTCCCAGAGAGTAATATTTGACTCTTGAGCTCGAGTAACACTGAACTGATTGGCTATATTGTTGATCATAACTCCTCTGTTCGACACCTTATCAGACACGCTGAAAACACAGAGCGCTTTACAATGAAGAACAAGTTCAGAATTTCAGATCAGGATGTTCTTCAGAGCTCTGAGACTGCACATGTCACGATGCATGTTTGAAATAATTTGCAAATGGATGCTTACTGTTCTGCTTTGTAGGTTTAATTTTCCTGCTTCGGTGACCACATTGGTATTTTCTCTCACGTTCCACCTGCAAGTCTTCTAGGATATAACCAACGTGTCCAGACTCACAATTTGGGAACCTCGGATGTAGATCACATTGATTACTGCGAGATACCAATAATATAGTGCAATACTATGAGAAGGCTGCCTGCCATTCTCCGCTTGTGGAATACTCCTTGAAGCTCTATGAATCCATTGCGTGCCTAGTTAGGGAAATGTTGGGATAAGACATGATTGGCGCAGTAGGGACTATTCTAGGGTTCCAGAGAGCTTTTCCAAAAGATTTCACCGGGGAGTTGCTGAGACCTCCCAGGATTAAGGATGCCTGAAGCGTCAGGAGGGTGTGTAGAGATTTGGCATCCCCACTCCCTCAATACCCTTGGGAACTGTAAGTAGGAGGTCTCTAAGGGCTGGCATCTCTGAAGTGCCATTTAATATGCTTTTATGGCAGAAGTATTTTGGCACGACGGCCGAACAAGAGCATTCTTCTGGATTTAACCATGTGAGCAGGGCACAGATGGATAGTCCTTGTGACTTGGGAGGCTTACTCCAAAACTCTTAGTAAGAAGCCAGTAGTACCATTGTTTTGAAGAAGCAGGGATAGAGGAAGCTCCCTTGTTGTGAAGGGAAGTATCCAAGGGGCAAAGTGAATGAGCCTGTTTAGCCTTTGACATGATTCTGCACAGGCAACTTATAACAAACTGTGTGCCCTTGGTATGGGCCTTAAAAGTGATTGACTGGGAAGAAACTGGTCGATTGGGAGGCAGTAAAGGGTAGTGATAAACAGAACTCTCTCCAAGAAAATGGGGATTACCAATGGTGTACCAAAGAGATTGGTCCTCGGCTCAGTTCTGTTTAACATTTTCATAAGCGATATTGCAAAAGGTTATCAGGAAAGGTTTGCCTTTTTGCGAATGATACCATAAAAGGGTCATTTTCAAACAACCCACATAGCCATAGAGTCTGCATGTAAGGTCTGCGTGTACTTTATACATGCAGAGTTTACTGAGGATGGTCAAAGCGAACTTACGCACGCATATTCGCTTTGAAAATTCTCAAGTAATTGGCCAAGTATGCGCACCACGCATTCACGTGAGTAAAGTTACGCCTTCTCTTCGGAGGGTGTACCTTACGCATGTGCACTTCCGTATGTCAACTCCGCCCCCTGGAACACCTCTGCTTAGTTCACATAAAAGTATTCACATAACCTGGTTATGTGCATACTTTTGCATGTGCTCAGCTCTGGGCTATTTTAATTAAGCCATTTATGGGCATAAAACCACGTTACATGTGTGTAAATGACTTGATTTATTTTTATTTTATTTAGACTTGGGAGTAATCTAAGGAAATATTTCTTTACAGAAAAGGGTGGTGAATGCATGGAACAGCCTTCCTGTGGAGATGGAGGAGACGAAGATGGTACTGGAATCCAGGAAAACATGGGACAAGCACAGAGGATCAATGACAGTGTTGCATTTGATGGTCCACGGGTCTCCACCATGAAACGCCTCTCTTACCTCCAGGCCCGATGCCACCAAGGAACAGCCGTGCTGCCACACAGCAGGCCACCGCGCTTCTCCAGGCCCAATGCCCCCGATGCAATGTGCGACAGGATGCTGCCATGTAACAGCTGCGCAGCCGTGTGCCAAGGCGCCACGCTTCATCAGGACCAATGCAACGATTGGCAAGATGCTACCAACGCATTCCCTGGCCTCCCCTAGGTGCATGCGCGCCCAACATCTCTAAATTTAAAGGGCCCATGGTGGGATATCTCCTGTAACATCCACTGATAATGTCACAGCCTCTGGAACATATATGGCCCTTGCCTCCCTTCAATCCTTGCCAAAGCAATAGGTTTCTCTACTGCAGTGTGCGTTGCCTCCACGTTCCTCTCTCTCTGCATCCTCTAGTTGCTGTGTCTTCAGTTCCAGTATCTTCATTCTTCAGTTCTAGTGTCTTCATCTTCCATTCCAGTGGTCCTTGTCTTGTCTGTCAGTCCAGTGGTTGTTTCTTTAGTTCTTCAGTGTATCTTGCCCCCTCTGTCTCTTGCCCACCTGTCCTGCCTCTCCATCCTGCCTTTCTCTACTGACAGATTCCCGGTATTGACCTTGCCCTGACTTCTGGACATCCTTTATTGCCGCCTTGGTCTGACCCAGTACAGCAATTTCTTATGTTCTTGTTCTCCACAGCAGATATCATGGTACAAAGAGGAGAGAAAAGCAGGTACCTATCTGGTACAACAGAAAAGAAGAGGAGAGGATCAAATCAGAGCATCAGTAACTTTCAGGTACCATTTACTGAGAACTCTCAGTTGGAGGGAGTGTTTGGGTTCAGTGTCACAGGAATCCCTATTTCAAGAGGGAATAGCTGGGACCCCATTAACACAGAGTCACTGGTTGAAGTGTTTATTTCTGGATTATGGATTTACCAAGGAGAAAGTGTATTATGTGTCAGATGATTTATGATTGAAAAAGAGCTTTAGTAAAGTTAATGGAACTCAGGGGCAGCGGAATAACTTTTTGGTTGGGGGATAAGTCAACCAAAATCTGCCCCTCCCTCTGTCCCCTGCCTCACGCTGGTCTCTCTTTCTCTTTCCCTCCCTCCCCCATTCCCAATGCCCCTCCTTCTCTTGTCACCCCTTTTCCCCTCCCTACCTCTTCTCGCTGTCTCTTTCTTTCTTCCCCTTACCATCTTCCCCCTTTCCATTTCCCCTCCCACCACTGATCAGCAGCAGGAGGAGGAGAGCAGTGGTACCTGATGCAGCGTCTTCCTCCTCCTCTACCACCTAGACCAACCGCTGCTTTGAACCCCATAATCTGTATTAGGGTCCCATGCAGTTCAAAGCAGTGGTCAGGCCAGAGCTACAGAAGTAGAGAACATGACGGATGCACGGCTTTTCTCCTATTACTACCACAAACAGCTGCTGCCTGCCCGGCCTGGCCCCAGATCTCCCACAGCAATGCTGCAGGAGTGCCAAATATTGGTTACGCCATGGCCCCTATGGTCCATCCCGTTCTGACACCTATGCTGGAACACCAATCCAGAGTACCTCTGGTTATTTGCATTAGATTGACACACAGAACGCCCAGGGACTTGGAGGGTAAACCCTCCCCCTGCACTATGAAAACTCCACTGGATGGGGCTTGAGAAGAGTGGATATTTTGAGATTGTGGCTTTACCCCAAGTATTAAGTGTGGTGTACCCTGACTCATATTAAGCCAGCCGCTTCTGGGTTACACTAGTAGTAAATAGAATTTGTGTCTCTAGTATTCACTTTGTCGGTCCATGGAAATGAATTACCATGGAAACAGACCTGGGCTGGATAAACACACTGGGTTTAAGCTTTGCCCCTATTGTGAGTGTTTGCAGCCTGGGTTGGTTACCTGTTTATTTATATCTGCAGTACATTACAAGGATAATTTTCAATAGTGTGCAAACACATAAGCAGATGCACCTAAAGTTATACCTGAATTTTATAAACTGTGCAGTAGGACCCACACAGTTTATAAAATACCACATATTACTGCCCCAGAAGTACTCGTGGATGTTTCACTTCACACCCATTATTTTATTCAGGGATTCACAACATTTATACACCTATTTTATAAAAGTACTCACATATATTTTCCATATTAAATAAATGTAACGTGTATAATAACCCTCAGTTTATGTGCCATGGCAGGTATTTTATAAAGCTGACCGATGCATGTATGTCACTTATGAAAATACTTACTTTAGTATATACTTCCAAGCACCAGCTCTCTGACACCTCCATCAGTTGACCTAGACCTTCACCAGTTCACCCATACCCTCCATCATTTGCTCTAGACCTCCTACTCAAGAACTGCAGACAAAAGAGGTCAGATTTAATATCTCAACTTGATTAGCTGATGTAAAAGCATGTGAGCATGTTTGATGTTGTAAATGTGTACTCCATTTATAAAATACATGAATCTGCATGCGCTTCCAAACCAAGTCCCGGAATGCTCTCAATATGCCCTCTTTCTCCACGCACATTTTTCTGCGCAGCAGCCACAGTAGGCATGTATTCTTACTAGGGATGTGCATTCGTCCAGGACGAATTAGGCAATTTCAACGGATCAGGGAGGCCGAAACCCGAAGGAATTTTCCCCAAAGTTTCGGGAAAAATTCATTTTGGGGTTAGTGCGCACTCAACCGAAATTCTGGCCTCCCCGAATATTAAAGGCCCAAACTACGGGAAATACGACATTTCCTGCGGCGGGCCGAAAATGAAGCCCTAAAACCAATAGGTTCGGGCTTCGCACATCCCTAATTCTTACCCTTCTGATAATTTGCTTACCATGCACAGAGGCTACTTATATGCATCTATGCAAATTTGGTATGCAGAACCCCCACAAAAGTCTTCAAAAATTACCCCTGTAAGCCAGGGAATGTTTATGTTATCACTTTATCTATTAATAGAGAAGCATTAAGACACCATCCTCAGCGAGGCTTTCTGGTCTAGGAGCTTCTAACCTGACACTGGTGACATCTTGCTTCTTGCTGTGTATCCTGTTGTTTTTGTACTGAAAGGAGTTAGGACCCTACATGTGCACCATTAACAACCAGTACCCGTTTACACCTTTAAGAGGGTAATTTTTAACCCTGGTGCATACATAAAAAGTCTATGGATGCTTTATTCCCCCTCCCACAGACTTTGCATCTGTACTGTTCTCACAAATCATCTGCCTTTGCTTGAGTTGCTAAACATGTCCGTTAAACCTTCTTTTTCTTAACTTTGAAATATCAGAGAACTTAGTTTTTGAATGCCAAACAATATTTATTAGAATGAGGAAACAGTTCAACACTCACTATAAATTACAAGGTGAAAAAAATAGGTGTACAGACAGCAGCCTAGGTCAGAAGTTAAGAGGCGACAGTTTCTTCCTTGTACACCGGTGTGATATGTATACTATACAGGAACATCGGTATATAAAAATAAAAAACAAATAAATAAATAAATTAAAGCTGACAAAGTCCTAAGGAAGATATGCAAAATAAGTTTTCTCCAGTAATTGCTTAAAATTAGGAGCACACATGCATATTTTAAATCAAAAGCACATAACTGCATGCATGATTTAAAATTTCCAACATATGAGCCCATACGCATGTATAGGGGGCAGCCACATGCTCGTTTTAAAGTTACCATCCCTATGTGTAGTTCCAAAACCCCTCCCCAACCTTGCCTCGAGGAATGCCTTTATTCACTGTAGGTAAAAACATGCTTACATTTATGTTCCTAATAGGAAGTGCAGTTTACAGAAGACCATTTCTGTGGGTAAAGTCCTCTTAAGAACATAAGAACATAAGAAATTGCCATGCTGAGTCAGACCAAGGGTCCATCGAGCCCAGCATCCTGTTTTCAACAGTGGCCAATCCAGGCCATAAGAACCTGGCAATTACCCAAACACCAAGAAGATCCCATGCTACTGATGCCAGTAATAGCAGTGGCTATTCCCCAAGTATAATTGATTAATAGCAGGTAATGGACTTCTCCTCCAAGAACTTATCCAATCCTTTTTTTAAACCCAGCTACACTAACTGCACTAACCCCATCCCCTGGCAACAAATTCCAGAGTTTAATTGTGCGCTGAGTGTGAAAAAGAATTTTCTCCGATTAGTTTTAAATGTGCCACATGCTAACTTCATGGAGTGCCCCCTAGTCCTTCTATTAACCGAAAGAATTTAGTCTCCTTGCGCGCGCACGTGCCTAAGGGGCGGGGCCATGGCACAGAGCTCGGCGTCCCCCCCCTCATGGAAACACCGCCTCGAAGAAAGGCCTGGGAAGGCCCAAAGAGCGGCAGGGTTAGTGGCTGCTTGTTGGAGCGGACCCGAGGAGGTAAGAGCCCGGTCGGTGGGACCTGCGACCGGGATCGCAACATCATGGGCACGCATACAATCTAATGGGTGATGATCTGAATATGTAGGTTTCACCGCATGACAAAGTGTTGGTTGTTCAACTTCAACTTCCAAACAGCCCAGGCAAACTACTCACGTGTATTTTACCTGCATTTTCAAAGGGGAAGTGCCTGGGTAATAATTTACCCTTCACATCTCATCATAAAGTATGTGCATTAAAACCGTACATGTATGTACTTTTGCACCTACCCTTCTGTGTGGGCAGCTGTGTGAGCATGCTGCTCATACTTTAGAAAACATCTGGAACTGGTGTGCATATCTCCCCCGTCCCAAACACATCCAATGCCAGGGGCGGATTGGCCTATCGGGGGATCGGGCATCCCCCGGTGGGCCGGTCGCTCTAGTCACGTGGTCTGCCGAGCGCGGCCGTGACAGAGTCGCGCTCGGCAGACCACGTGGTATCTCCGGGGCCGGCCTGGGCGGCGAATCCCGGGCCGGCCGTCATCGGGAATCCGCCCCTGTCCAAAGTGATGCCCTTTAAAGCGCATACGCTGTGAATCTCTTGGGTAGCTTTTGCTGGATTGAGGGAGGACCAGTTTGTCCCAGTAAATCTCTATTTACCCGGATATGTGGCTTTGGAAAATTGCCTTCCTTATGTAATTTGAATCCAGAAAATGTTTCATAACAACAAAAGAGACTAGAATCTTGAAAATTTACCCCATAATTAAAACGTTGCTTCAAATTATTTCTAGGCAAAGATTCTGTTTAATGTTTTCTTCCTCTGCCTAACATCCAGATCTGTCATCCATTTTTTTTTTTTTAGTTTATGTAGTACCATATCCTGTTTGTGCCTACCTTTTTGTAACGGATTAAAGAAAAACAATCCCTAGAGGGGGTGCTGTTATGAACCCTGCTTGCGGAGCCCATCCCGCGAGCAGGCCTCTCCACCTACTCACAGCTGCCATTCTGCCAGACGCCGCGCTGCCTTTTCCAACGCGGCTGGAGGCCGCCGACATCTCTGCTGCCTTTCCGTGGCAGGGAGCTGCTGAGACTGCCGCTCCTCCGCGGCCTGAATCGCCACGCTGCCGAGACCTGCTGCAGGCCGCCACCAACGCCATCTTCACTGCGGCCCTATGCCGCCGCCGGAACTCCGCTCCAGCAGCATGGAGCCACTGCCGAGATCTTTCCTGAGCGGCAGGGGGAAGCTGCTGAGACATCCTCTTCGCGGCCTGGTATCGCCGCGGGGCCTGCCTGCTCCTTCTGAGTTTGCGTGCAAGGAGAGCGCCGCTGTCCGTGGTCCTGTGTTCTCTTCCTGGCCCTTCCTAGGCACCAGCGCGCGCCTCTTCAAAGCTATTTAAAGGGCCAGTGGCGGGAAAAGCCCGCGGCTCCACCGGAAGTCTTCAGGTCTTCACTTCCTGGTTCAGCCCTGTATAAGGGCTCATCTTCAGTCACTCGAGGCCTTCGGATCAGCTTGCACATTATTGTGTTCTGTCTGCTGGTCCAGGTTCTCTGTGGTCTTCATTGAGTAGATAGCTTCGTGTTCAGTGTTCTTCATGTTCCTGATCCTGATGTTTCTGGTCTCCTTGTCTTGATGTCTTGGTCTCGTCCCTCATCAGAATTCCTTTGTCTGTAGTTTGGGATGTTTCCGGATGTTCCTGATGTTTGCAATCCAGCCCTGATGTTCCTGATGTCTATGTTCTTGATGTTCCGTGACCCAGTCCTGACGTCTGTGATGTCCCGTGATCCAGCCTTGATGTCCTGTACCTTTGGTTCCTTGATGTCCACCCTTCCTCGTTTGCAGCACAAGCCTCCAGAGGGTAATCCTTGCTTGAAGGCAACTCTTGTCTTAGTCTTGAATCCTTGCTCGAAGCCAAGTCCTGTCTTGGTGTTGTGTCTTGAACTTTGCATGCCCTCGGATTCCTTGTGTCTGCTCCGTCCATGTGTTGGTCTCTGTTTGGTATCTGCATCGACAATGCATAGTCCGCGACCAGCCACAAGCGGCTGTGTAGGGCGCGCCCCTGTGCAGGCCTCTCAGTTTCTGGGACATGTCCTTCTCACTTGCTCCATTACCTCATCTAGAGTCTGCCCCGCATTCAGTGTGGTCTATGACCAGTCCCATGGGTGGGCTGCGTAGGGCGCATTGCATCACAGCCTCAACATAGTACTTGACTTGATCTTGAACCTTGAACCTTGAACCTGAGTCTTCGTCCAAGTACCTACATCTTCGTCTGAGCCTTCGTCCACTTACCTACGTCTTCGCCTGAGTCTTCGTCCAAGTACCCATGTCTTGCCTGGCCTCCGTCCGGCCTGCCGCTTCTTGCTGTTACCCAGCAGCAGGTCTGAAAGGGCTTGGAACAGTTGGAGGACTGTTCATCGACCATCATTGCGTTGTTGGTCTTCTTGTAGCGTGCAGGTCTGGTGAAGGGTCAGTATCTTCAGCCTGTTCCTGTTCCAGATAATCCATGCCTTGCCTTCACTCCAGCCTTGTTCCTACGTCATCCGTGCTGGTACCAGCTCACCTCCCGCGGTGTGTCTTGGGGCTCCTCCCTGAGTCAGGCCGTGGTTCAAGGGCTCACATTCCTCTCCAGATGGATCGTGCTTCCGAGCTCCTGACCGGGCCTGAGGGTGCGCTTCGTAACAGTACCCAAAGGCCATAAGTTCGGTTCCAATGAACGTGCTCCACAACAGAACTATGATAAAAACAGAGGTTAGTGCGGTTTCTAGATGTATTACAAGATCTAAGGCAGCATGGTTTTAACAGCGTTAGGTCTTGTCAGATGAATCTGATCAATTTCTTTGATTGGGTGACCAGAGAGTTAGATCAGATGAGACCACAAAATGTATACAGAGAGAAACAACAAGCTAACATGTCTTATTCATTAGAAGCTGTGTAAACATTATAACATTGACATACCAAACAAACATTGGGAGCATAGCCTTAATAATACAGAAGAGAATGAAGAAGCAGGAAGATTGATGTGTGAAAATCAGATATTGTGGTGAAGGAGAAGAACACAAGAACAACATTGCTTTATAGAAGTGTCAGTACACAGTGACTATTCTGTGGATTGTATAGAATAAGCAAAGCTGCTTGAGTACCAAGAGATGCAATTCAAGACCAAGAAAATGTGGCAGAAAGATACAGGATTAGTCCCAATTATATTGGGTACCACTGGCCTGATTTCCAAGTGCACCTTGATATGTTGCTAATAAAAATTAAACCTTAAACCTACAAAAAATGATCTCTTTGGCACAGTGCCAGTACTAAGAAGGGCAATAGAAATACGTCTGAGAGACTGAGATCATCCCCAGCATTCCATGGCTTACAAATGAGGTTCATGCCTGTCAAGGTATGTGCAAAACAAACCAATTTGAAGAAAATATCCCCTAGTGTACTTGGATGTAGGTAAGGCTTTTGACACGGTTCTACATAAGTGACTTATAAACTGAGCATTCTTGGAATGGGCCTGTTTAGAAATTGGTTGAGTGGGAGATGACAAAGAGGTTGTGGTAAACAGAGTTCACTTGGAAGACGGGGTCGTTACTAGTGATGTGCTGCAGAGATCAGCTCTTGGACCAGTTCATTTTTACATTTTTGTAAGAGATTTTGCAGAAGCTTTGTCTTTTTGCAGATGATATCAAAATCTGCAACAGGGTAGACACCCATAAGAACATAATAAATGCCATACTGGGTCAGACCAAGGGTCCATCGAGCCCAGCATCCTGTCCAGGAAGGTATTCCAAGTTCAGGACTTTGTGGTAAAGAAGAGGAGGGATCTTGAGAAGCTAGATGAGTAGTCTAAAATCTGGCAGCTAGGATTTAATGCTAAAATATACAGTTATGTATTTCAGTTGAAAAACCCAAAGGAGCAGTATAGGGCAGGGCTGGCCAACTCCATAAACAGATCTGTTTTTCAGGTTGTTCACAAGAATATGTATCATATAGATTTGCATGCAGTACCTCCATTGTATGCAAATATATCTCACGCATATTCATTGTGCATATCCTGAAAAGCAGGCCTGTTTGTGGCTCTTGAGGACTGCAGTTGGCAGTCCTCAAGAGCCACAAAGGTGGCTCTTGAGGTGAAATTATTCCAAGCATGAATCAAGAGCAGGATCGGAAGGCATTGCAGCTAATGATCCCAATATGGCCAACAAGTGAATAAGACAATGATAAATCCTAGAAGGATGCTTGGGTGCTTAGGGAGAGGAATGATCAGCAGAAAAATGGAGATGATATTGCCCATGTGAAGTCCTTGGTGAGACCTCATTTGGAATACTGTGTACAGTTCTTGAGACTGCACATTCAAAAGAATATAAATCCGAAGAGTCGATCCAAGGGGGGGCTACTAAAATGATCAGTGGTTGTCATTATAAAGTGTATGGAGACAGACTTAAAGATCTAAACAAGTAAATACTAGAGGAAAGATAGGCTAAAGGAGATATGATGGAGACATTGAAATACTTCCGAGGTATCAGTGCACAGGAGGAAGACCTCTTTCAATGGAATGGAGGCTCTGGAATGACGGTTCTTGGGATGGGGGTGAAAGGAGGTAGATCCAGGAGAAATCTAAGGAAATATTTCTTTACAGAAAGGGTGGTGAATAAATGGAACAGCACCCAAAGTGGTGGAGACCAGGGCAGTATATAAATTCAAGAACCATGGGACAAGCCACAGGGGAACTCTGAGAGAGTGGTAGGGATTGTACAGCTGAACAGTTGGTTAAGTAGTAAAGCTCTAAGCGATGCACATATCATTACATACTGTGAAGGGCTGTTCCTAGAAACCCTCCTTAACCTGTGTAAGACCAGGCATCTAGCCTGGTCCACATTAAAAGCCAAAGAGAGAGCAAGTTCTGTGGGCCGGACCCTGCTGAGCAGGAATAAAGGTGCGGGCCCAGCTGAGCACAGAGAGGGACTCGATGTCTCCAGAAGGCAGTTCCTGACACGTCCTAAGGTGAAGTGAATGCTGGGTCAAACATGTTGCATGAGGTAAGCAGATGATGTATTGTGAAGCTGTTCTGTTAATTAATAAAGTGGAATCTGTAAGGAAGAAAGCTGATGTCTCCGGCCTGAGAAGTTTACTTGATTAATCCTAAATATACACAATATCAATTTAAAACATAAAACCATAAAAGAATGATATTAAAATAAACAATATAAAATATATGATATTAAGACAATAATTAAACAAAATCTGCATTATGCTCTTTTCCTGCCATTATGTTTCTATGCTTCAACAGGTGCTTTTGTTTAAAACAAAATAAGATACATCAACAAAATTACCTATTTCGTTTCTTCTTTTTTTTTTTTTTTTTTAAACAAAAGAAAAAAACCAACACAATTTTGTTTGATTTTTCGTTCATTTTCGAGGGATTTTAAAAAGCCGGTGTGTGCCAATACCGGCAAATATGTGCGTGGCCAGTTCGCGCGCTCGCTGAGCACATTTTCATAGCGGCCCGGCCACTCACGTTATCTGCTGGTACGTGCAGAAGTGCCGGCCGTCTTAAAAGGAGAGGCCTGGGGGGGGCGGGCTCTGGGCGGGGCGAGGGCTGGCCGGGACAGTGCCATTTTGTGCTGGCAGGCACGTGCAGCTGCTGAGGGGAAGTAAATAGGAAAGCAAAAGAAAAAAAGGATTATTAGGTGGGGATATTGGGGTCTGGGAGGAGAGGGGAAAAGGGAGGATGGTTAGTTAGGGGGATAGGGATAGGGAAGTTCCCTCCCAGTCTGCTCCTTTATTGGGTTGCCGATTTTATAACATGTGCGTGGCGATGCGCGCATGTTATAAAATCAGCATGTCCCTTTAAAAATGTACCCCTTTGTTTCTTCTGGCAAGGCTTCTCACCCATCTAAAGCTATAATCAAAGAGAAGCCCTCTAGCCTTCTCTTGTATCTTACCCCCATTCATGGGTCTAAATGGGACGGGAGCAGTCCCAAGTCTCTCAAGGCAGCGTATGACAGCACTGGGAGCAGTACACTTGTACCGTGGCCCCAGTCACTGGGCCCTCTACAGGGTAACATATGCATAGGAGGGTCAGGGTTGGCTTTGGGGAGGCAGAAGGGAGTGGGGGATTGAGAAAAGGGTGGGAGGTGGGTGAGGGGGGGCATGCGTTCATTTTACACTAATTGGTTTGCGAGGTGGGGTTGGGCTTAGGGGTTCTGGCTCGCCATAGTTTTAAAAGATTTTGAGGGGGCTTGGGGAGGTACGGCCGTAGATCTTCTGGCCCCAAATTCAAGACTTTTCAGAGGTGGGGGTTGAGGGGTGGTGTGCATGGGTCAGCAACCTGATGTAATTTATTTATTTTTTTTTAAGTTTATGCAGCTATATTCACGTAAGTACAAGCAGAGAATTAGATTTGTACAACACAAATATACTTTTCATCCATTCTAATGACTGTCAATTTTACTAAGAATATTATTCTGTAACACCCCCCCCCCACCTTCCGAAACCCACCCCGGCTCAAAGTGCCCCTCCACAGTGGTGCATGAGAGAGAGAGAGTGTCAGACTGACTCTATACAGAGGCTCTCTCCTCTCTCTCTCTCCTTCTCCCATTCAGTGTGCGAAGCAAAAAAATAGTGCAAGTGCAATGTAACTGCCTATGCAATGCAGGAGCAGGGTAATTAGCCCAACCATGCACCCCTTTTTATTTTATTGCGGGCGCTATTTCTGCTATATTTATAGCATTTATGATAAATCTAGGGGGTCAGTGACATTCCTCCGCTGAGGCCCACGCACCAAGGTTTCCTTCCAGAAACCCTGTAATCATGGGCACTAAATCTGGCCACTAGGTGTCACTGTTGCACGATGACTGGGACTCCCTTCCACCCCCCCCCCCCCCCCCCCCCAGGAACTGTGACCTGAAGCCCTGATCCAGGAATTGAGCCCACAGAAAGCTGCCACGGCACCCCCGGGCTGGCCTCCAGCTCTACGCTTAGATTTAGTGTTTGTTATTTAATCTCGTGTCCTACAGGGAAACGGCCTTATAAAATCTCATCCACCTTCCACCCCCCCCCCCCCAAATACCCTTTGAACCGTTAATGCTTTTCATTTGCCTTCAGTGCCCTGACATGTGCCATCCTTTCTCCCGACACAATTCAGCCGAAATCCCAAATATGTCAGAACGCGCCGTGATGTCATCTGGCAATTTATTTTTTTTTTAAAGCTTTCCTGTCATTGGTTGACAGGGAGCATTTTGAAATTAGCCCTAACCGTGTGCAAATTTCTGAGGCAAAGGAAGAAACCAGAAATCATGAAGCGTCACACATCTATCTCCTTGTGGCTGTGTTGTTTTGCAACACCTCTTGCTTGTGGCGGTGGCCGTGCATGCTATGGAGATCTTAACCCAATGTTTGCCTTGATTCCCCTCCTCCAGCTCACTTGGATGCCTTGGCGGGGATTTTTGGTTTTTTTTCCCTGCTCTTTCCACATTTCTCTGTTCTGTGCTGCTCTTTCTTGCTGTGCTCTGCAGACTTTGAATACGTTAACCTGATAAGGGTTTTTTTTTTTTTTTGCTTCTGTCATTTGATCTTCTAGGTCTCTTCCCCTCCCCCACCTCCCCGTCAGCCGTCTGCCGTGATTCCACACTTGCCCGCCACCATTTCTCCCCCCTTTATTTATTTATTTTTATTTAAAAAGTTCTTTTATTCTTCTTTAGGTCTCTTACCAAACCGACGTTGCGAAAATAAGCCACTTGTTCTGTTTCCCATCCATCCTTCAAAAGCTGGCACCCGTTTCTAAGGCACCTTATGTAATCACTCTTTAAAAGATTTTACATTATTGCCTTTTTCTAGCCAATCTCCCGAAGGACCGTATTTATTTATTTTTTATTGGTTCTAGATCTGTGGCTTTGTCAGCTGTCCTGACACAATCTACTGATTCATGAACGTGAACGGTCTCTGCTCTTCCCTCTGCTGGCGCTCTCTTCGGCAGGAATGCCCCCCCCGATCCCTCGGCGCGGCGTTGCTTTCCTCACAGCGCCAGCTCTTGAACTCTCTTGTCACTGCTTTTCCTCTCTCTCTCTCTGTCTCGTGTCCCCAGGGCTTCTGCTGCTACATCATAAACTTCTTCCATCATAGCATTTCTGGCCTGTTCCACCTCTCTTGCTGCTTGCATTTTCTCATTAGTCCCAATCTTGTCCCCTACTGATTCTGTCAGGGCTTTCTTATGTTCCCCCACAGTTTTTCCAAGCCGTTTTCCTTTTCTAATTTTCTTGAGATGGCAGAATGTCCTGTGACAACTACACTTTGAACCTTTTTATTGCTAGCGTTGTTTTGGTTTATTTACTGAATGTGCAGGGGACTTGCCCCCTCAAAACTGCTATGCATCTGTTTATTTCTACTATTTTGTACATATCTTTCCCCCAAGAATGCAAAGCGCTGACCAGATTATATTAAATTTAGCAGCACTGTGTTACCGAGCAATCTTACGAATTGAGGTTTTAAACTGGCATTGTCTGAGTGCGTTGTGGTGCCAGTTTGTGTTGACAGTGTGATGTCGAGTGCCCTAGGCTTCTATTTTCATAGACGTTAACAACTGTGACATATTGAGATTCTCTCTTCTTTTCTTAAAGCCCCGTGCTACCTTCCCCTCCTTTCCTTGATATGCCACAGCCTTTCCCATTTCTAAGGCGTTTTACTTCGTGCCATTCTTGTTGTTCCTTCCTAAAGCCTAAAGTTAATTCGGTTCTGGGTACGGCTTCGTTTTTCAGATTTGTTAAACAATGTCAAACAAATGCTGCTCTTCAGCTCACAGCACAAATTTATCCAAATGTGTGGCAGAGGAGATATTCACATATAATTCACATGGAGAGCAATTTTGCTTTCAAAATATGAACAAATGACCCAGCCAAACAAACAAAAGTACTCTTCAAAGATTAGAGGGTGGAAGCATCTTGAGTTCCTAAGCTTGTTCGTTTTCCATGTAGTGTTATTTTTTTATACCTCTAAGAACATAAGACTTTGGACATATATAAACGTTTGAATAGACAGCTGGTTTATTTTTACTTCCAAAGCTTAAAATCAGCCTGAACCCCTGGAGAAAGCTAACTAGATGCAAAGGTTTTTGCAGGTCACTCTATGGCCACTGTTGAGCGCACCTGAGGGTCCTCCATGTGGAGACACGGGAAAGAAGAGGTTACGTCTATTGCCCCATTCGTGCCACTACCATGATCCTGACTGCCCTGAATGGGATCTCCACCGAACCACTGGCTAGAAGGTGATGGCTTCCTGTTCCTAGGCCGGCATCTGAGGGCCCACCTCCCAAGGACGTCGCCACGCTCCTTGAGTGTTATCAGCTGCCCAAGAGACAGATAGAGCCCACCGCTGCCGGAGGCAGATGACTTGCAAGTGGGTCACCTCCAAAGGGGCAGATCTAAAACGCACTGTGCCTCTTCATGCACCGTAATACATTGTAACCTCACGACAAGTATGACTGACAGTAATTATATAGGCTTGCACTGTTATTGCATGTAGTTACTGTTTAATGCACGGTGCTTGGTGAAAGTGGTAGGTCATACTTTGATTGGTGAACATGCATTTGTTAATATCGTGCTTGGGTAATTTAGTAGATTCAGGGGCTTGCTCAATCTCAGTAATTTTATGTAATAGCAGGCACAGTTATTCATCTAGTTGAAAAGCAGGAAGGCCCTGTCTTAGAGCAAGAACTGTTTCAATTTTAATCTATCCTTCTTGGTAGGTGCAACACACTGTGAGCCACCAGATGTCTACACCCTCTTTTCTGAAGTTTATGTTGTTAAAATGCCAGATCTATTAAGCGTAAAACATAAATTATGTTTGACATACTCTGAGACGAGGATTTAAACGGTGTATCACCAAGATATGGGTGATCCCACCCAGTTATCTGTTCTTGGATGAATCAAAAAGTAGGTAAACAAGGAAGGGAAGTAGCCAGGATCATGGACACCTGGATTTAAATAAATGTGCGGTGCAACAGTACCAAGTAAGTGAATGTTTGTCAGTGACAATGTCTGTTCTTGATAAATTGGGACTGCAGTGCTTATAATCTAACAAGCCACTCAAAATCCCTGGCTCTTCGGTAGAGTTAACGGACAATTGCGGATGTAGTTTTGGAATATCTACACCTAATTATTTTAGGAGGCTTTAATATTCAGAAGCCAGCCTGACAGGCCCGGTGGGTGATTTTATGACCACCTTGGAATCGTTAGTTTTCATTCAAGCAGTGGATGAGCTGATCCAGTCGTGTTTTAGATTTTTTTATGGGACGCTAACACACATTTTATAATAGAGGATTTGTCAGTGACACCAGTTTCATGATCGACCATGCCACAATCACTTTTGTAATGTAAGGCCTTAAGACCAGTAGGAAAAAATCCATAGTTCAGTATAATTGGAATGGGAGATTGATGAATTCCACCTTTTCTGCTGGAAGGCTCTTGAGGGTGCCTTTTAAAACCCTTCAGGAAAAAATATAGAGGAACTTAGAGAAGCCTGGACTTTTGAGATAGAAGCCACTCCTTGAAAAGAAAAAGGTGCTGGTATCCAGAGACTCAATAAGGGAAATTTTAAAACAACCGTGCGGGCATCCGTGCAGTTGTCTACCTGCATGCACATGCGTGCCTGATTTTAAATCAATGCACGCGAGCACTGATTTGCACGCTCAAGGGAGGGCATTTTGTAAAATGCGTGTGGCGACAGACTGGTCCTTTTCCCAGTGCCCTCCCAGTCCACTCCAATAAAGGAGGGGACTGGGAAGGAACCTCTTACACCCACTACCTACCCTGCTTGCCTTTTCCCCTCTGCTCCCCGACCTCTAAATACCCTCTAGCAAGTTTTGGTTTTTTTATACTTACCTGCTCTACGGAGCAGTAGTAAAGTTGCACGTGCTGGCCAGCTGCCGGCGCGCGCTTCACCAGGACAAGGGCCTAATGGTGCTGTCCCGGCTGGCTCCCTCCCCACCTATACCCCGCCCCTGGCCTGTCCTGTTTTTTTTTTTAAACCGGCTCTTCTACGCATAATTTCCTGGTATTGGTTAGCACCATTCACCCATTAAAGAATGAAACAATCTAAATGAAGGTTGAATGACTTTGATTTAAGTCCAGTTTTAAAGCAGATGAAATGCTATATGAACCGAATTTAGTACATTATCATGAAGCCATTAAAGTAGTTAAAAAGAATGCGTCACAAGACATATCCTGACTGCTAAAAACCCGTGAGAGAAATGTTTAATGTGGTGAAAAACCTCCTATTTAAGCCTTCTCAAGATTTGGTAGTGTTCCTATCTGAACGTAGATGCAATAAATTAACGAAATATTTTAGTTCAAAAATTGATCCATCAAAGGTTGGGAAGCTCACTACCTAACAGATCAGAAACTGAATAATTTAAGCATCCACCTGCTATATTTGATCATTTAAACAAGTTGTCAGAAATGACCTTACCTAGTCTAGGGTCGATGATCAAACAAATGAGAGAAGGTCTTTTAGACTACTCAAATTAGTTGATTAATATGTCTGTGTCAGAAGGAGTATTTCTAGTCAATTAAAAAAGGAAGTTTATAAACTATTAGGATAAATCTCCACACATCCACTTTTGTGCACAAATCTAGTAAAGCGAATAGATTTGAAAGTTATCCTCATTGTCTGACAAGGTAGAGACCAGAGATAGAGGAACAGGAAAATATTAACAGTAGAAAAAATAAGGTGGTAATACCTTTCTAAAAGTCATTGGTTAAGACCTCTTCTGGAGTATTATGTCCAGTTCTGGAGGTTGTACTTCCAAAAGGATAAAGGTAGAATGGAGGCGGTCCAGCTAAGGGCCGCTTAAATGGTAAAAATCTGCACCAAAAGTTTTATGAAATAAGATTTAAGGACCTAAATATGTATGCCTGTGGCATTGTGTGGACCCTTAGTCGCAGTGGAGATGACTCCTCCCATGGGGAGAGGCCCCGTGGGGAACCACAGCAATAGGCTAAATGCAGAGGGGCAGATTTTAAAAAACTACGCCCGCGCGTACTTTTGTTCGCGCAAAAGTACGCTGGATTTTAATAGATACACACGTAGCTGCGCGTATCTTTTAAAATCCGAGGTCAGCGGGCGCAAGGGGGTGCACACTTGTGCACCTTGCGCATGCCGAGCCCAAGGAGAGCCCCGATGGCTTGGAGCGGGGCGTAACTTGCATGTGCCAGCCGGCTGCCGGTGCGCCATGCCCTGGCACAGGCCGCTGTGCTGGAGCACTCAGGACCACCCCTGGACCGCCACCATGCCCCCGGCTCCGCCCCCGGACCGCTGCCATGCCCCTGGCCCCACCCCCGGACCACCCATTTTGGAAAGCCCCGGGACATACGCACGTCCTAGGGCTTGTGCGTGCCGCCGAGCCTATGCAAAATAGGCTCGGCGCACGCAGGGGTAGGTTTTCGGGGGTTACACGCGTATCTTACCCTTTGAAAATCTACCCCTTAGTGTGGATCACTTAAGGTGTAGAAAATATTTTGTGCTGGCGGCCCCCTAAGCTGATTGGGCCTTCCTGGCCCTATATCTATTATTCTGAAACATACCAGGCCTTCCCAGGCCTTCCCCCCCGGAATTGATATGGCTTTCCCCACCTCTTTCCTGTGCCTCCCCTGGACCTCAGAAAGGCCTTATTGGTGCTTCCTTCACACCCCAAGATCAAATAAGGGCCATCTGGATCCACAAAATACATCAACCACTCTCAGACCCCAACTTACTAGCTCGTAAGCGCTTCCAAAACTTTGCTGTTTAGAAGGAGTCAGTTTTCCTCCCGACGGTTGTTATGCAAAATCCGAAATGCCACAGCTGGCATGACAAAGACATGGGGAAGAGTGAGTTGGTGTGTGGCTGTTTACAGGAATTTCTATGCATATCTACCCACGGCAGACAAATCTCAGCTGAGGAAATGGAAATATTTTAGATCCAGTTTGTCTCATCGCCATCAGCAGTCTTATTTCATAGTATCATGTTGCTGATCCGCCTGGGATGGTAAGCAGAGGCCTTATCTGAGACTAGTCCTCTTCAATGTTACTCCTTTCTGGGAGGTAGGTGCCTCCTGTAATTATACAAACACAGCTACTATCCTCTGATTTCATTCTGCCTCCAAAGTCATAGAAAGACCTGTGCAATAAGTCTGATGTCCAAACAGTAAGAAACCAGAGACTAATTTTGACTGGCACTGGTTTGGCCAATTAGTTTTTATTGGGCGAGCAGAATGCTCTATTATTTTTTTTGTCATTGCTTGTCTTCTAGTCACTGTAGTCATTGGCGAATGTCAAGTCAATTGAAAATTTCCTTTTATCTGTTGGTTTTTCATACTGCTTATTTGAGTCTCATCAGCTTTTCGCCTGGGAAGCTTTGAAGTTTATGTTTAATGCTGGCATAATTTAAAAGAAAAAAAAAAAAAGGAGCGGATTGATTTGTTTCATAGGGTCAAGGCTCACAAACTATTTTGTTGAACCATTGCTGTCATGAAAGTCCTAGTTAACATCTGTGAAGTAAGATCGTCTCAAAGTTTCCCTTACATTTTCTACGGGAGTAATTTCACACACCGATGTAAAAAAAAAAATAAAAGTGGCACGCTCTTTCTTTTTCACATCCAATTACTGAGAAACAACTCTTTGTGCCCCTGATGCTTTTTCTTTTAAGCAGATACTAAAGGGTTTAACGTTCCCATAGCTTCTTTCCTTTCAGCCATGGCGGGTTACTTAGGAGAGTCCTGCCTGACAGAGGGACAGACTTTAAACGCAGCTCTCCTGATGACAGTCGATAAGTGGGGCCGTAATAGGTTCCCCACTTAAATGGGGATGTCTCCTCCTCCTGAAGCAAAACACCACGGTGGAACCACCTAGACGCTTAAATGTAAAAATGTGCCATTGCTTTGCTTTATGCTGGGCATCGTTTTACAGGTCTGACAATTCTTTTTGATCTTTTACTTTTTCCCATCTCTTTTTTCCCCTCCACGCCATTTTCACCAGGCACATTTTTTTTTTTTACTTCTACCTGCCACCTTCTCTTTTCTCTGATTGTTTTCATGTTCTCATCTTTCTAAAAAGTCCCGATTCATGGTCTCCTCTCTGTGGCCGATCTCGCTCGCTCTCTCTCTCTTTCCTCTCCTCTTTCTGATCTTTTCTTTATTTAAATCTCTTCATTTTGCCGTCCTTAGATGTCGTCTCATGGAAGGAAAATTCTCAAAGCCGTGTGCCCGGGAAGAAAGTTCTTCACCTGGGCGAAATGACTTTGGCGGAAGAGTGCCTTCCTTTACCCAGCTAAAAGTCTGTCCCGGCTTCCACAGCGCGTGTTCCTTTAATTGGGTCAACAAGAGGCATTCGTGGGGGCGTGTGAGGGCCAGGGAAAGACAACGGTGAGCGCACGTTCAGCTTTTAAGTGTGCATGCACTATTTTGCTCTCTCTATCCCCCTCTCCCCCCTTTGACTGCTTGCACAAATGACAGGTGCAAAGTTACGTGGCCGCTTTTAACATGCGTAATTAGTCACCACTAATTTTCGAAGGGAAAGGCGAGCACGTGGTTTTTCCCTTTGAAAACGTGCCGCAATGTGCATGGGATAAAAGTGCCCTCGTAGACCAGAAACACTGCGGGGCTTTTAACAATTGCCTCCTCCTCTCTGTAATATGCTAGATTACGTGAAAACAAAATCAATTTTTTTTGGGGGGGGGAGGGGTTATCGTTCTTCCCTGTCTCCCTCTGTAAACTCGCAGTGATCTCCCACTCCAAAGGCAGAGTGGTGGGAGTGGAAGCCTCCACTGAGGCTAATCCTCGCTTCCAATGCATTACCAATAATAGGGGCTGTTTGGTGACTTGGCGATAGCAGCTTGGAAACAGCCAGAAAGAATCGGGAGGCAGACTCTGGCTATTTCCCATTTGTGTAATTTCTATACAGTGGAGAGTGAAGAATAAAGAAAAGTCAACAAATGATACAGCTCATCTTGACTTCAGGAAGACACAGGACCCTCACACACAGCAGGTTTCCCCCATACACTGGCTTCCCGCCTGCTCCCAGGGGGCCTCCCTTCACCCAGTATTCCCTGTGGCTTTATATCTTAAGGAGGACTGGGCAAAACAGCTGTGCCCGGTCCTTTAAGGTAGTCTGGGGGAGTTTTCTGTATGCTCCCTCACAGACTGTCCAAGCTGCATAAGATTATCCTCCCTTCTGGGGTCCTAAAGGCTGCATTTTTTGCAATACTGCCAACCCTGGTATGGCTGCATTTTTATGGAGGTTTACTAGGTTAAGGCTTTATTCATTGGTGAAGAACTTCAATATGATCAACTCAGAAGGTGGTCACACTGAAATGCCCTGTGGTTATATGGCTTTAAAAGATGGTTTTATAGATCCTAAAAAGAAAAAAAATAACAAAAAAATTAGGGGTGGATTTTAAAAGGGTTACGTGAGTAATATATGTGCGTAACCCTTTTAAACCCCTCCTGCATGCGCCGAGCCTATTTTGCATAGGCCTGGCGATGTGCGCAAGCCCTGGGACGCAGGTATGTCCCAGGGCTTGAAAAAAGGAGCGGGGCAGGGGCGAGACTGAGGCCTCCGGCACAGCGAACGTGCTGGGGGATCGCGCGCCGGCACTAGGCTGGCGCGCGCAACCTACGCCTGCCCAGAGGCAGGCATAAATAAAAAAATAAAGGTGGGAGGGATTTAGGGAGGGCTGGGGGGTGGGTTAGATAGGGGAAGGGAGGGGAAGTGGGGGGGGGGGCAGAAGGGAAGTTCCCTCCAAGGCCGCTCCGATTTCGGAACGGCCTCGGAGGGAATGGGGAAAGCCATCGGGGCTCCCCTAGGGCTTGGCGTATGCAAGGTGCACACATGTACACCCCCTTGTGTGCGCCGACCCCGGATTTTATAACATGTGCGTGGCTGCGCGCGCATGTTATAAAATCGGGCGTATATTTGTGCGTGCCAGGTTGCGCGCACAAATCTATGCCCGCGCGTGGATACGAAAATCTGGCCCTTAGTTTTCAACTGGCTCTCAGAATTCAAAAGTAAGCTGAAAAAGCATGGTTGCTGGGGCTGCTGGAATCACCCATACAAAGAGGAAGGTGGCGAGAAGGAGTGTTGCAGTGGGACCTGTGTACAGTTCTGGAGACTGCACCTTCAAAAGGACATAAACAGGATGGAGTCTGTCCAGAGGGTGGCTATTGTTATGGTCCAAGGTCTTCATTCTAAAGCATATGGGGATAGACTTACAGATCTAAACATGTACGCCCTAGAGGAAAGGCGAGATAGGGGAGATATGATAGATAGGGATGTGCATTTGTTTCATTCGTTTCATACGTTTCCCATGACATGTCAATTAGATGTACATTCGTTTCATATGTTTCATACGTTTCATATTACATGCTTGCATAGGAAACGGATGAAACGGATGAAACAAATGCACATCCCTAATGATAGACATTCAAATACCTTAAATGTTTCCATGCACAGGAGGTGAGCCTTTTTCAATGGAAAGAAGGATCTAGAATGAGGGGTCATGAGATCAGGGTGAAAGGGGTAGATTCAGGAGTAAGCTAAGGAAATATTTCTTTACAGAGAGGGTGGTGGATGCTTGGAATAGCCTCCTGGTGGAGGTGGCAAAGACAAAAACAGTGTCTGAATTCAATAAAACATGGAATACGTACAGGAGACCTCTGAGGGAAGGATGGGAATTATAAAGCTGAATTAATTGGAGGGATGGGCAGACTACATGGACCATGTGGTTTTTTTCTGCTGAAATGTTTATATGTTTCTATGATGACGGCCAGGTCATATACAACAGACTATGAAGATATGTTAATTTATCAAAGTAAGTTCAGTGACTGCAACTACTTCCAAGATAGAGGCTGAACTGAGTCCAACTTTAGAAATGTACTTGCATTAGAGATCAATGATGGATTAATGTTAATAGTGGCCTGCTGTTTTCTACCACCTGCTTTATTTGTGCTTTTGAATTTACCAAGTATTCAGGGGTGGTGGAAGAGGCAGAGGGATGCCCAGGGAGGGGGCAAAAAAAGGACAGAACTGACAAGCTATAAATGCTTATGCTGACTTTATTTCATATGTGTGGTATCCAACTGTTCTCTAACCCTTCCCCCTTTTTGCTGAGCCTATCAGAAAGCCGCAGCAGAAGTACACAACTCTCTGGTAGGCTTAGTAAGGCGTCCAAACACTACTGAAGAAGGAATGAGTTTCCTTGACAAGTATCACATCCCATGTTAGGTAGGCAGTCATTTTGTTATAAATCTGTGGGCTTTCTTTGGGGATGTTTAAGAGAATATTCACACTTTTTCAATAAAACAGGGAACCCTACATGCTTTATTGGATATATTGAAAATTATAATACAAGATTATGTCTTAAAAGTTTTGACTTTATGCTTGTTGTTCTCTGATGGTTGATAAGAGGCGCCTTTAGGGTTTCTCTGGGCTTGCGTGCTACGATGGCAATTCCAGAAATGCCACACAAACTTGTGCTGATTTTATTTTAGAGGCTAAACCCGTAAAAGAACTTCATTTAAAAAAAGTCTTCTACCCTGATGCAGCCTTTCACTCCTACACTGATTTCTTCGACTTGCCATATTCTTTCTCCCTGTGAAGTGAGTATTTTAGTATTGAGCATTTTTTGGTAAATCCTCAAATGTAGTTTTCACTTGTAATTTTCAGCTTTAAATCTGACAAAGTGAATGAAATACTTGAGAAAAATACGCATTAATAAGACTAAACTTGTAAACTCAAAGACCAAACTGACAGCAGCACGTCTTTTATTTGATAACAGTTTGCAATCTGTTAACAAGTTTTATTGATGAGTTAAATATTGTTTAGCTGACAAAATCGCACTTGCTAATCTGGTAGGAACATTCTAGCATATCCTTTATATAATTACATTGCTTGCCTTTTATAGCACCAAGATCTGTGCTGTTAAGTGTAACTTTAACACATACAGTAGCTAAATGACAGTTTGTATCCTATAATCTTATGGCGATGACTTTCACCTTGCCGCAGAGGGCACTTGTCTCATCTCCGTTTAATAGACAAGTGTTACTTTGTCAAAGAAGAAGGCCTAGTATCTCTGCAGAAGAATGAAAAAAAATTATTAATCCAGATCCTGTATAGTAATTTCCTCCGTCTGATTGTTTCTGCCTTTTAAATAGTTGTGGATAGGGCTTAATGTTTTATTGAAGAGACTGTGTCTTGAAGGGCTTCTAAGATCTTAGCAGAGATATGTGAAATTAATAATTGGGTACATTTAGATTTAAACATTTCATATGATCTAACCAAAATAAATTGAAATTATTTTTTTCATTTTATTCAGACTTGAAAATGATGTGGCTAAAAAATTGTGTTATTGCGAAGGGAATGACAGCCCATGCTGCTAATTCAAATTAGTCATGCATGTCCTGATGAGTATTATGAGTCCTATTGATTAATTAATGTTCACATTACTACTGAAACAAAATAAGCATATTTTCACACTCCTGTAACAGGGTATGACCAGAGGATATAACATGAACACATATGAAATTGATTTCTCCACTGCTTCTTGGGAGCAAGCCTTCAAACTCAATGTCATTTGAAAGCTCAGATTCTCAGCTTTCCAGCAAACTGAGGCACCTATGCACTGAGTTTAGCATACATTCTAAGGGCATTTAACATGCATGCAGAATATTGTGCTATTCACTAAAGCCCGAATGTGCACAGTAAGAGGGTCTTAAATGACATTATCAGGTACGAGCTAAAATGAGGGTATACCTACATGTAAACATAGTAATGTTATATGCAAATTAAGCTTTAGTTGGCATGCGGGCCAGGTATGCTCTTCTCTATGTCCTATCTAGCATATGTTAGCGAAGGCCTAAAATTTAACACCAATCTCAGAGCAGGTGTGAGTTTTTGTTTGTTTTTTTTTTTTTAAATCTCCTGTGCTATTTCAAGAGCTCAGCTAATAAGATGCATTGGGGATACTGATGGAAGATTTGGGGCTGTGAGAACAGGAGGTGTTGTGGAAGGTGTGGAGTACAGGGGAAAGGAGATAATAAGAGCATGAGAGAGACAGAGGAGGCCAGAGAAGAGAAACACCAACATATACTTGAGCTACGTCAAACAACATTCCACATTTATTTATTTATTTAACCCCGTTTTTCAGGGTACTCTTTGAAACAAGTAAAGGACCATCTTCAGATGATGGCTACAAGTCCAGATCAAGATTCTCTAGTAGGGGACAATGTGATGGAGTGACCCTATTTTCCCTCCTTTTATCTTGTGTGGGACCAGTCATTTAGCCTGGTCCACCTTAAATCCCATAGAGGGAGAGAGCACTATTGGTGGGACCCTCCTGGGGAGGAGGAGCTCTGTGGGCGGGAGCCTGCTGGGACTTTAAGAATGTGAGCCCAGCTGGGATAAGGAGGCCCCTGTGTCCCCAGGCATCGGAGCTCCTGTCCCTCTCCGCTGAAGGTTTGTGAATACACTGTCCTGGGGTAAGGCAGTTTACTGGGATATTGTTTTGCTGTTATAGTGATAAACTTGAAATTGCATTTGAAAAGGCTGGAGTCAGTTTTCTGCTGGGCTGTTAGAACAGGAGGTGTGGTGGGAGGTGTGGAGTACTGGGCAAAGGAATTAATAAGAGAGACGGAGGAGGCCAGAGAGGAGAAACACCACCATACACTTGAGCACTTCAAAAAACCAGACAGGTGTCTGGTTTTCTGTTCTAGCCTAGATGGTTTGCTCGGTCATCCTCAATGATAGCCAACGCTATAAGATCCATGGGCGTCACCACACAGTCTCCCAATAAAAGCAGTCCACCCAGTAGGTATAGTTTCAAAACAAAATATACTTTTACTGAAGACAAAATCCAAAAAGTTTCAGAAGTACAAAAATACAACATAAGGTCTATATAGTTTCAATAGTCTACGTGCAGAATATAGATTTGCTTGCCCCTTGAGTAGCAATTGCAGGAAACGGGGACCCCCTTCTTGCTCTAAACAGGTTTCCCACTCCCCAAAATCCCTTTTGGAAACCATGACGTCCTCTTACTCCCACATGAGCAAGCAGAAATACCTGGCTGGATTAACAGACTCCTAAACCTGTGACGGGGACAGAAACCATCCTGAGCCATTGGCTGCAAGCTGGAACCCAAGTAGAAGCAGCTCCGCTTTCTCCAAAGGAAAAGGGAAGGCAAACCGTCCTCCGCTTTCCAGGAACCTCGCTGCCTCGCCCTAGGTCCCCTGGAAAATGATCCCCCACTAGAGACTGGTGGAGCAATCTTTAGAGAATGTGGACCAAGAGCCACCCTGCATGGGAAGGAAGACGTCTGAGCGTCCCTCAGAAAATGGATGCCACAATGCTGGCATAAAACTAATCGGAGAAAGTTCTTTTTTACTCAACGCACAATTAAACTCTGGAATTTGTTGCCAGAGGATGTGGTTAGTGCAGTTAGTATAGCTGTGTTTAAAAAAGGATTGGATAAGTTCTTGGAGGAGAAGTCCATTACCTGCTATTAAGTTCACTTAGAGAATAGCCACTGCCATTAGCAATGGTAACATGGAATAGACTTAGTTTTTGGGTACTTGCCAGGTTCTTATGGCCTGGATTAGCCACTGTTGGAAACAGGATGCTGGGCTTGATGGACCCTTGGTCTGACCCAGTATGGCATTTTCTTATGTTCTTATGTTCTGGAACTTTCCACACTATACACATATAGACACCTCTTTTCCCTATGAGTCATGCCTGGAGGGTTTAGCATTTAAACAAGGAAATGGGTTTTAAGAAGCCAAAGGTGCACCATTGACTGCTGCTTTTCCCATCCTGGCTCTGTATTGCCCAGTGTTTATAATTATTAACAATGTTTTATTAATCAGGGAAAAATAAAAGCCCATCCCAAAAATTTCCAGTTGGATGCCAGGATTATGCTGAAATGTTGCCCTGCATATGTTCAACGTCCTGTATGGTCTCAGATGGTATTACTCCTGGGGGAATTCAGCGCAAAATAATTCTGCAAACTTTATGTTGGTCAAAATAACACAATTTACATGGCAGTCTTTAAGTAATTATATTTTAAATTAATACAGAAAAAAAATCATTACTTAAAGATGCAGAATTTTAAATATTTTGAGCAGAATTTCCCTAGAAATTCACTGTAAGAGGGTCCCTTCCACTCGCTCTCCCTACTCCCCTGGCCACTTTGCCCTCTCAGGCCCCAAGTTCTCCACCTGCCAGTATCTCTCCCCTCCACCTCTAGGCCCAACCCCTTCCACTCTCTCGCCATTCCCAGAGTTTGACCCCATTCTCAGTACTGCCCCTCACACAGTGTTATGGTTTTGAGGTGTTGGAGTGGATTCTTGGGTACTGCGGTGATGGCCACTCCCACGGGAAGGAGCCCCGTGAGGAGCCGCAGTACTAGGCTAGACTCTATACACGCAGACACAGAGAATTTGTATTTATTGTACAGCTTGATGGTACTGCCAGGAGAGCAGTCAGCAATGAGGTAACCCAGTAGAAGTAGTCCAGGGGTCCTCAGCAGAGGAGACCAGTCCCACACTCGAGTAGATGATAGGCAACGCAGGGTAGCAGAGGAAGGTCCCACATGAAGACTCCAAGCGCTGAAGCTGAAGGTGAGACAGACTGACAAGGTTAGTTACTCACTGAAGTAGAACGCTGTATTGATGAAGATCCTGACAGGCAGAAGTAGTTTAGTAGTAGGCACCAGAGTACGGAGAGCAGGCCCTCGAGGAGCGAGTACCCGATATCCCAGATAGGCACCTGAATGAGAGCATAAGGGCCCCCGAGGAGCGGGTACCCAGGTTAGAGATGAATTACCCTGAAGGGCAGAGAGAGAAATTCCAGCGGCAGCAAGGAAGCAGCAGAGCAGCTTAGACCGGAGGTAGTCCAATCCTTACTAACTCAGCTTGTTAGCAAACGAAGGGCAGGCTAAATACCAGGATGTGATGACGTCACTCGGAGGGGACGCCCCTGAGGTTCCCGCCATGACGTGGATAAAGACGTGGGTGGCGTGCGCGCGCGCACCCTAGGAGGCCCTCAGGAAAATCATGACGAACACCGTTGCCGTTGCCATTGCGGGGACGCTGGAGAGAGCGGCATGAAGACGCAGCAGCAGCCATCTTCCCAAGGCTTGAGGAGAATGAAGGAAGAAAGGTGAGGCACAGAGGTCGAAGCCATCTGAGACCGATGGACGCAACACACAGACTCCCTTTGTCCCTCCCTCTCTCACACACATGCTCCCTCTCTCTAGTGCACATGCACACATCCTCATACAGGCTCCCTCACTCTCTCACACACACCCATCCCCTCATACAGGGGCCCTTTGTCTTGCATACACACTCACACAAGCTCCCTTTCTCTCTCACGCATACACCCTCATACAGGCTACCTATGTCTCTCTCTCACACACCCGTTCACACAGGTTGACTCTCACACATACACAATCCCTTCACAAAGGCTAGCATCCTCACATACAAATGATCCCTTTTTCATACATACCAGCTCCCAATCTCTCACACACATGCACACTCCTTCACAATCTCCTCATATAGGCTCTCTCTCTCACCCCTCACCCCTCTCTCTCACACCCCCTTCCCTCTCTCCCACGCTCCTGCTCATCCCTCTGCTCTCTCACCCCCCTGCTCTCTCTCACACACTCCCCTCACACACACCTATCTACACACATTCACTCTCACCGTGGCCTTCCTCTTCACCGCGAGTAGAGCATATCCCATGGCAGCCTTTCTCTTCGCTGCGAACAATGTGTGCTCCATTCATGGCGCGGCAGGGCCTTCCTCTTCGCCACGAATGGCGCGCAAGGACCTTCCTCTTCGTTGCAAACAGTGCATGCTCCGTTTGCGGCATGCCAGGATCTCCTTTGCCATTTTCTGCACAGAATTTGGCAATTCTGCACAGGAGGGGAATTCTGCACAAAATCTGCGCTCCACAGTAGTAGCACAGAATTACCTCAGGACTATGGTATCAACAGTTTGCAAGATAGATGTTGCTGGGGGTGACAAGGTTGCAGAAGTTGAAACGTAAGTTCCTCACAAAAAGCATTGATTGGGCACTGGAAGAAATGGTCAGTAGGCAGTCTCCTCCCCACTCAAAGTTGGAATCTTCTCTTCAGGCTTTTCCGACCCTGGTCCATGGCCTTTTTGAAATGGCCACTCCTATTTGGTTTGGAAGAAGTAATTTTGGAGAATGGGTCATACGATAATGGGATCCAGTCACTTTACTGGCCTATGGCAAGGGCCACTGCTGACATTGCTGTGATGAATCTGTGCAAAGACCACAGCAGGCATTCTGAGGCTTCAGCATGAACAACTGTCCGCATCCTGTTGCTGCCACTGCTCTGCAGGGTACTCATGGGAGGGGATGGGAGTTTGGTTGTGGGTATCCTTTTTTAAATTTAATGTTTATTAAATTTTAATCTTTCAAAATAAAAGACAAAGCGGAATGTGACATTGCACGACAACCAAAGGCAATTATAAAAATGAAGAAAAAATATATACATCGTCACAAACTCTAGCTCACATTATAAGGGGCGCTACATTATCATTCACAAGACGAAGAAAAAGAATAAGTAAAACAAGATATGAGGGGAAGACAAGTATATATAGTTACTTATTTCAATTCCTCCAAGCTCAAGAATCATTATCATCAGCTCCACTTGCTTCCATGTCATCCTCGAATCATGTTACACAAAATTTAGAAAGAAACTAAAGACCTGGCTCTTCCGAATTGCCTACCCCGAATAGACCTTTCTTTTCACCGCTTTACTCTATCTTGCACCCTCACCCCCCTAGTCCCCATGACTCACACAATTGATCGTCAGCCCTATATAGTGTATATAGTGTATATAGTGTACTTATATTTTTTACTCCATTCTGTACATAGTTTACCACCGTTTTCTCTTCTGCTTCCTTGCCTTATCTCCTCTGCAGCCTATGCTATATCCCCTCCCCACACCCCTGTTCATTGTATTTCCTTTCCTCCTTTTTTAGTTCCAGTGTAAACCGACATGATGTTTGCACACTAATGCCGGTATATAAAAACCTTAAATAAATAAATAAATAAATCCAAAAAGGTTTCAAGGTGGATCAGAAAAAAACTAGATTATTTTTCTGAAAGGAAATCGGGCATTTGCCTGGGAACTTAGGAGAGAATATTGTGCCTATAGCTAGTCCCCATCTGCTTTAACCCAAGAAACTGTTTCCTTCTCAGCTGAGTAATGGCTGAGACATCAGGAAATATTTGGATTCTTTGTCTGCAAAACTGGAATTGCTTAAAAGAAAAATATTTACGAAAAACTGTCTCCTTGTCCTTATCTAGACAAAAGGAAACAAGCAGAGTGGCTCTCAAAGGACTATTGTCTAAAGAAGATTCAAGAAATGTAGATAAACTAAGTTCATCATTAGATAGACAATCCAATGCCTCTTCCTCATAGTTACCATTCCTCTTATTTTTTGGCAGATAGTAAATATCAGTAATGAATGGAATTTTATCACTTGCAAAGCCCAATATATCACAAAGATATTTTTTCATATTATTTCATATGAAGACAGTATGCGTGTCATTGGGAAATTCAAAAAGCAAAGATTTATGGTCTTCTGAGTACTCTCAATAATCTCCATATGATTATTGATAAACAATATATCCTTAATACTCACAGATGTTAGTTTGATCATTCATTCTAGATTTTATTTCAGATACTTCCTTTTCCAACTGACTGTAATTGTGCTTCATAATAAACCCCCCCCCCCCGTATGTTTAGACTCTGCAGTAATCTTATACATTTCGGCATCTAACTAAGGAGTCATTTATCAAAGTGCTATATGGTGTTTTTGCATGCGAAAAGCACCTTTAACGCATGCGAAAACTCCTTTAATGCATGCGAAAACACCATAACGCATGGTGCGATGCAAATTAGGAAAAGGGGAGGAGTTTGGGGAGGGATTTCTGGCCAAGTGGGCTGGCTTCGCAAATTGCGAAGCCATATAGCACAGTTTTAACCACCTTTTTCATTTGCATTAAGCTGTGCAATATGGCTTTATCGCACTTTGCGATGTTTTCTTTAGGGGCCACATTGACATGCAGAGTGCGACATATGAACAGAACAGTGCACTCTTGTGAAGATTTGATGACCTTCGGAGTGAGGAAACTCACCCAAAGATGAGATTTGTGCAATATTCTCTCAACCTAGCTTGATGAGTCCATCAAGCTAGGTTGAGAGAAAAAATATCTTTGTGATATATTGGGCTTTGCAAGTGATAAAATTCCATTCATTACTGATATTTACTATCTGCCAAAAAATAAGAGGAATGGTAACTATGAGGAAGAGGCATTGGATTGTCTATCTAATGATGAACTTAGTTTATCTACATTTCTTGAATCTTCTTTAGACAATAGTCCTTTGAGAGCCACTCTGCTTGTTTCCTTTTGTCTTGATATATGAAAGGCGGTCTCTAGAACAGAGAAAGCCATGTCTTGGGCCTGGATTTATCAAAATGCACTAAATATTGCATGCAATAGGAAAAGGGGTGTGTCTTAAACAGCCTATTACCATATCGCAAAGTGCACTATCTTAGCACTTCACATAGGTATTACCACAGACTGCAATAACTGTTTTGCAATTCCTACCTACAACCACTGGGGGGGGCGGGAAAGAGAAAGAGAAAGAGAGAGAGAGAGAGAGAGACTAGCTATAAGGCTCTCATACTAGGTAGGTATTTATACCTCTATAGGAGTCCCACCTAACTACTCGAGGTGAGGTTTAGGTATTAGTGTAGGGGTTAGGGGCTACTTTGACATACAGAGTGTGACATATGAACAGAATGGTGCAATCTTGTGATGACCTTCGGAGTGAGGAAACTCACCCAAAGATGAGATTTGTGCAATATTCTCTCAACCTAGCTTGATGAGTCCATACTAGGTTCTCATACTAGGTTGAGAGGTTGAGAGAACATTGAGAGGTTGAGAGAACATTGCACAAATCTCATCTTTGGGTGAGTTTCCTCACTCCGAAGGTCATCACAAGATTGCACCATTCTGTTCATATGTCACACTCTGTATGTCAACCCCTACACTAACCCCTACACTAATACCTAAACCTCACCTCGAGTAGTTAGGTGGGACTCCTATAGAGGTATAAATACCTACCTAGTATGAGAGCCTTATAGCTAGTCTCTCTCTCTCTCTCTCTCTTTCTCTTTCCCGCCCCCCCCAGTGGTTGTAGGTAGGAATTGCAAAACAGTTATTGCAGTCTGTGGTAATACCTATGTGAAGTGCTAAGATAGTGCACTTTGCGATATGGTAATAGGCTGTTTAAGACACACCCCTTTTCCTATTGCATGCAATATTTAGTGCATTTTGATAAATCCAGGCCCAAGACATGGCTTTCTCTGTTCTAGAGACCGCCTTTCATATATCAACTAAAGAAACATTAGGTAACTGGGATTCCTCCCAGGCATCTTCCATAATGTTAGGCAAAGGCGGACATAAAGTAACATTCAAGAAAGACAGGTTCACAGCACAAGGCAAATTACCAAAATCTTTACTCAAAGCCAAATCTTCAACTAAAGACTCGATTCCTACCACCTTTGCCAAGCCATTAAGTGAAGGAGCATTGGGTTGCAAGCTCACATCCAAGGTCACACAAACCTCCAACATCTTTATGGAAGAAGGCGCTCATCATCAAAGAAAACAATAAATCTCCATCCTCAGTTTTTTGAGGGTGTTCAATTAAATCTGATGCTTGAGGCTGTACCAGAGGAAAATTGAAAACCGGGCTAAGGAAGGCTCCAGAAGTACTTGAACCCTCCCCTAAAACACCCAAAGTTGCTGGTATCCGAGAATGGCTGACACGTCAATCCATCAGACCGCTTGTTAGTACAACATATGCTGGGAGCTTCCCTTTCCTTTTCTTCCCCATAAATAAGGGGGAGAATTGAATAGAGAAAATGTTCCCTAAGCGGCGTGTCCCTTAGATGTGCGGCTTTGACGTACTGCAGGCTCGCCACTTTTAAGATATCATGTGGCCCCCCCCTCTGATGACATCTCACACAGCAGAGGTGAGGGGGAAAGTGAAATCACCGGTACTCTCCCTAGGTCTCTCGGCTCTCCACTCCCCTCACACTGGTATCCCACTTATACCAGCAGGCTCGCTGCTTTTAGGGTATCAGGTGGCCCCTTTTGATACTGTCTCACTCAGCGGAGGTGGGGAGGGTGGAGGGTGAAATCACCAGATTTCTCCCAAGATCTCTCATCTCGCCACTCCTCTCACACTGGTGTCCCCGGTTGTGGGTGTCCTTCTGACTCAGGACTGGTAGATTTTCTTCCCTGATGTCAATGGGATGAATGCGCCATGGCCGACTAAAGCTTTTTCTGATATCGATCCTTCTGCTGTTTGGCAGACATCAGAGGTGTGTGCTCTTTGGTCTGGCTTTTCTTCTCCTGGAAGTCTCTGCTCTTCTATCGCCTTTTCTCCTGGGCTTCAGATGCTCTTCCACCTCAGTCCTCAGCACTAACAACCAGCCCCGTGTGCTAGGCTTATGTTTGTACAGGTTTACAGCAATGGGGCTCAGCCGTGAGGAAAAGAAGACTGCACACGCCCAGTCTAGTACATATATATGCTATTTGTATACATGTCCTCAAGCTATTTAGCATACAAATGCTATGAGACAATAGTAGCTATACTTTTGTGGGTTAGTGTTTATGCCATTATTCAGAAAACATTTTTGCGCGTTCACTAAAAATATGTGGCACAGGTACGCTAAAGATTGTTTAGCATGAGTTTTAGTGAATAGGCCCCCCAAGTGGTAGTTGAAAATACTAGTTCTTCAACTCATTCTAGCATTTTATTTCTAAAATCAGCTACAGTGCCCATGGATGTGACAGAGTATTGTGAAGGTGACTAAATTGTTGTATGGTTTAATCTTTTCTAAATTAAACCGCAGATAGAAAGAAATCATAGAAATCCAATTGTAAAAATATTTATGTAATAAAAATACATACTTGGGGAAAAAAATGTGCCTTTATATTTGTCTTTCATTTCTTAGGATAGCTACCCTTTGCTCCTTGAGGGCTACAGGTAGGCCTGGTTTATAGGACAGCCACAATGAATGTTCCCCGAAATTCTGGTCTAAGAAGTGGCTTGATTTGCCTAATTCAGTTACCCTGGAAACCAGACCCATTTGCAGTTCTCCAGGACAAGATCTGAGTCTCGTTCTCCTTGAACATCCCCAAATGATAAATCCTATGCACATTGTAGGCCTTCCCCTTACAACAGTATTCATAGCTATAAAACTCGAAAAATAGTAACAAAAACGAGAGAATGGCATGGAACAACTTTTAGTAGTTTGTCTTTCCACGGAGTAGCAGATCAGGATATACTCATGTCTGCCCAACTAAAGATCCTTCATTAAATACGGTTCTGCTTGCGGTCAGGGGCAAGGAGAAATTTGTTGCCTAACCTTCAAGATCCTGGGGCTGGTAGCCCTTGTCAGCAATTTCATTATTTTTTTTTTTTCCCTATTAAGCTTAGCTAGCGCCTTGAGACTTGTCTCCCTCTGCCCTTTCTTGCCAGTAAAGCATTCCTGCTGCTACTTTCGGAAAGACCTGTTACCGTAAAGCTGGAACCCTGCGAAAACACACAGATAGACAAAAAACCGCAAGAAGTTCAAAAGGGAAAAAAAAAAAACCCACCCACAGACTAAGAATGAACTTTTCAAGCTATGTTCCAAGGCAAAGGAATTTTTTTTTCATCTGTGCACCTTTGAATTGTGAATCAAGGCAGTAAAAGTTACTACTGGGTTAAAGGTGAAACGCCATAGAAAAGGGTATAAATAGATAAAACATCTGTCTGGACCGCGGAACAAAGAGGCAGATAACTCTCTTTTTTTTTTTTAGAGGGGAGCATGCATAGAGATTCCGAGTTCCCGGAGTCCCACAGAGGACATGCGACGAGTACTCTTATTGTTCCTATTAAGAACCGGAGTAATTGAAAGGAAAGGTACGGGGAGGAAAATCAGATGTGACTACCTGTATGCTTAAAAAAATAATTTAAAGGGAGAGCGACTGTCAAGCAGCTCAGGGTATGGAAATAGGACCATTGAAGAAGGAATGGAAAAAAAAAAAAAGGCCCATTATGTACTGAAAGAGTTTTTCTTTCCAACTAAGACTTAAATATCAATTTGAAAGAGTAGACAGTGGAAAAAAATTCTGCCAGTATGTTTAAGTGAAAAAAAAAAAAGATTTAACAATGGCAGATTCTCCCTGGAAAGTGGCAAAGAAAGCTTTAGAGCATTTCACTTTGAATTGATGAAGGCCGGGTTTAAAGAAAGTTCTGACTCAAAATAGCCCTGTCTTAAGTTTGAAATACCGGCCCTCATCTCCATTCATTTTGTTTGAAAACCATACCAACTGGGATAACAAATACAATACAACATTGGATGTATCTTTATAGTACAATTAGGGTATTCAAGTGAAAACAGCCAGTTTAGCATAATAATCACATCATTTCCCAAATTTTAACCTCACCCATACCTTCATTTTATCCCCAATGATTCTGCTCTTAGCCTCCATAGGATTTCTTGTTTCAGTCTCACTCATGTTTTATTGCTTGTAGGGAGACTTTTAACTCTTCGGGTTAACAATTTGTGAAACGAACACCACATCTTTAATATTTTTTAAATCTTATTCATCCATAGAAATAACTTCTCCAGCTGCTGTACAGGCATCATCTGCATTAACCAGTATGGGAATTCAGGTGATGCTTTTTGCGTTCAGTTGTTAAGGATACTCTTTTCTTGCCAAAGACACAGGTTTTGTCATCGCCTTTGATGAATTCTACTGCATTTGTTTTTGCTTTCTTAGCAATAGAAAGGTACTCTTGGGGAAGGTAATTGTCAAAGATACAATATTTCCATGGGTAAGTCGGTGCTCTGCTTGCAGGAATTACCCATATGATATGTGGGTAAAATGATGTGCATGACATTTATTCGGACTGAACAGAGGCATGCACAGGGGTAGAGTTGGGGAAGGATTTTATTTTGGGTTGGTTATTTTATTGATACTTTATATTTATTTATTTACATTTATTTATTTACAGTAGTGTTCATTACTATTACTCTTAGTTCATTTTTTCATATTTGTCTTTGCAGTGTGCCACTCTCCTGGTTTTACTGTTGTTTTTGGTCAATGGCCTCTTTCTCACTCACACACACCCACATAGGCTCTCTGTCTCATACACATACAAGCTCTCACATACATACAGGCTCTCACATACACACACAGGCTCACTCTCTCATACACATGCAGAATCTTACACATACAAAAAAGTCTCTCTGTCTCACAAGCACACACACACACACAAATGCAGACAGACTCCCTCTCTCTCTCACACACACATATACACACACACACACAAACATACTTGTGCATGCAGCCATGCTCCCTCTCACATACTCCCATGCACACACACAGGCAGGCTTCCTCTCATTCCCACATACAGGTACACATGCAGGCTCCCTCTCTCATATGCACTCATGCGTGCAGGCAGACTCCCTCTCTCTCTCTCTCTCTCCCATTCACACACACATACACATATACACGCAGACAGGTTCCCTCTCTCTTTAACTCTCAGACTTCCACACACACACGTGTAGCAGGCAGCCTCCCTCTCCCTCACACACACACACACACACACACACACAAGGTCATGCTGACAGGGTCTCTCTCACTCACATACAGGGTGGGCCTTTCCCTCTTCTTTCTTCAGCTGCCAATTGCATGGGATCTGTCAGTGGCTCCACTGGGCTTCTCCATCTTCTACTGATGCTGCAGTGGGGGAGAAGAACATGAGCCTCTTCTGCTGCTCCTTCCTGTTTGCCGGCCCAAAGAGTGTATTCAACACTCATGCGGCCGGTACCTCCTCTATGCTTATCTTGTTCATTGTGAGATCAGCAGACAGGACATGCCAACCCCACAAATCCTGAATCTACACGCAGGTCGATAAATGAGAAAGAGCAGCAAAATGTCTCACACTTCTGCCGCACGTCCAGTCAGGATTACTGGTGAGCGGGATGAGGTGCAGCATGCGCCGAAGTATGACGAGCTATGTGCGGATGCAGAGGCTTCGTACCTTAGAGGGGGAACAGTATTGGCAACCAATCCTATCTGAAACTAGGGTGCAAAAGAGATGGCAAGTCGTTTTTAAGGTGCATTTGCCAACTCTTGTCACCTCATAGTGATGCCTATGCTGGGCACATTTCATCCCAGGAAATCACCCTAAGTCATAGCCTCTACCTCACAAGCCCTTTGGGATCCTCCCATTCTCCGCAACAGAGAAAATAAGAGTGAGGAATACACAATGCATTCGGATTAGTACATTATTGCCCGCCTCCTATGCACACACCATCCGCTATAGAATTGTTTATGTACATTCAAGCGAGCATACTCACACTCCAAAAATGCCTCATCCCAGGCACACAACACGTTGGGAGGATCTGGCCCCATACGGGGAGGGTCAGGCTCTCTGATTTATTTTGTGGGTTCCACAAGTTGGGTCATGCAGATGGTGTAGTGGTGATCCTCATGAAAGCAGCAGAGCAGAAAACGTTTTTATGGCTGGTCAGGGAGGGCATCGCCTGTCCTATCCCTCCATGAACCCTGCCCCTCTATAGCGCCAACAATGCGGGCCAGAATCAAAATTTCACCAGAGTTGTACCAAAACTCTTTGCTTTCTTTCTGGAGTCTCCAGCCAGTTGCTGGGTACATTTTGGAACGGTTAGGCAGTCAGTACGGAATAATGAGACTTCATGGGAAACAGAGTACAACACAAACTACAATAAAACTCTCTCGTATGTGCAAGGGTGGAAGCACCGTATTTCCAGGCCACACGTGAACAGACATGAGATCTTTCCAATCCCCCCCTTATTGCACTTCCTTTTATTTTTCTCCCCCACTTTCCAAATTCTGGGACATGATCCTTACATCCCCAAATCCTTCCTCACACAGAGTATCATTTCCTCCATATCTAGGGGTTTCCAACTCCCCCCCCCCCCAGTTGTACCCCAATTCTCCTTTTTCCTTTACTCGTTGAGCTCCTCAAGATGTTACTCGTTGACCACAGGCAGCGGTCATAGGCGCAGTCCAGGTCCCAGTCCTTCTCCCAGCAGCGGGCAGGTTCCCCCCCCCCCGGTCTCCTTCACACTCTGGATCTCAACGGGGCCCACCTTCTACTGGATCAGCCTCTTCTCTTCCTTTCCGCTGGCGATTTCCTCAGAGGGGGGAGTCACCTCTTTCACGTCTTAGCTCTTAGACATTTACTTAGGAGGCAAACGTTCTTCTTTCCCTTGAGGAGAAAAGCCCCTGCCTGGCCCACTCTATACTGGAGGGGTCCCAAAGCCCCACTAGCCCATGGGCTGGCTACTCTAGGACCCCCACATCCTGAAAGCCTCTCTCTTTTCCCAAACTCCAACCCGGAAAGGGCCATTCCCAACAACTGGACCCAGAATTTATACCTTCCTGGCCACCAACCAAGCCAATGGTGGCTGCTGATGTCAGCTGTCCCTGGGCACTTGCCGTGGGTAAAACGCAGGCCATGTGGCACGTCAGTCCCGGCACCACCCGGAAGAGGCCTTGCAGTCACAGTCTCAGCTTCCATGCAGCCCCCCACCCCAGGTGAGTCTAGAAGGCTCCAAGGCCGGGCCATGAACTCCCTGTTACTGGTGGCGTTGGGGAACGGTGGGCAGAGCGATAACCCATCTCTCTGTCAAACAACTACAGAATTTTTCCACATGAATTAATGCTGATTTTAGAGCCTGATGTATGAAAGCATTTCTCCCAATTTGTTTCAATGGGAAAATACTCTGAGCCTAAAGAGGCTTTGTACTGATTAAATGCTCTGTTCTGCCTCTTTCCCCCTCAGTACTCAGTGAAAGTGGTGCATGATCTGGCAGTGTTCCATTTTCTATTTTAGCAGAGCAGACCTTCAGAAATGACTATGAAATTAAAAAGATATTATAGCTTAGAGAGGGGAAGGTGTGTGTGTGTGGGGGGGGGTGAAGGAAAGTTCCCTCCGAGGGGGGAACAGGGAAAGCCATCGGGGCTCCCCTAGGGCTCGGTGTGCACCCCCTTGCGCGTGGTGACCCCGGATTTTATAACATGCGCGCGCCTGTTATAAAATTGGGCGTACATTTGTGCGCGCAGGTTTTAAAATCTGCCCCATGCTGGGCAAACCTATGCGCACGGCCTACATTTGTGCACGCTACCCGGCGCGCACAAATGTACACCCGATTTTCTAACATGTGCGTGCAGCCGCGTGCATGTTATAAAATCTGGGGTCGGCGTGCGCCAGGGGGTGCACACCAGTGCACCTTGCGTGGGCCGAGCCCTAGGGGAGTCCCGATGGCTTTCCCCGTTCCCTCCGAGGCCGCTCCGAAATTGGAGCGGCCTCGGAGGGAACGGGGAAAGCAGGTCCCGGAGCTAATAGTGCTGGGTGATATGCAGGTCCCGGGGCTTTGCGAGCGTCGCCGGGCCTATACAAAATAGGCTTGGCGCACGCAGACGTGGTTGCGCGCGTAAATCCTTTTAAAATCTGCCCCCTTGCGAACGTGGTCCTGGGGATGGATTTTCTGGGTGGGACTGGAAAATAATGTACCTGGATTGCGGGGGTGATCTTCAAAACTGCCCGCACTGATGAAATGTCAGAAGGTTTATGTTGTTATTTTTTTTTTAATCTGTTGACTTTGTTCCAATTCCCTAAGGAAAAGGGCAGGCATACTTTCCTTTTCAAAACCGCCTCGGGGGAAAAGGGACCTGCTGGAGATTTGCACTTGCTTTATCTGCGGGTGGTGTTTTTTTCCCTCAGAAATTAATGTGTGCAGTGCTGCAAATGTAATCCGTGTGTGTTATTTCCCCTCCTCCTGATCTAAGCATGTCCTCTGGATTGCCTGCTTATCACCCAGCTAATAGTGCTCTTAGGCAGGTAAGGGCAGGGCAATGCCGAAACGGCCAATTTAGCCTTCCTCATTTTCAAATCTGCACACCTTATTTTTCCATGCCAAACCTACCCACTCAAGAAGCAGATGCAAAGGCCTGTGGGTACTTTGCACCTCCTGCAATTATGCACCTGTGCTCCTTCTGAAAATCTGGTGCAATGTCCACAGGGTAAAAAGTATCCATGCACGTTGCACAAAAGCAGGCAGTTTAAAAACTGACCATATATTGCTGTTCTCCAAAATCTTAGATCATGTCATTTAAAGACATAATTCCTATGTATGTCCACATATGAATTCCCTTTTTTTTTTTTTAAAAGCTTGCCTCAGGCCAGCTCAATCACATTGCTGCTCACTGACATGAGAAGGGCCCCCTGATCTAATTCTAGATCGGGTTGACTGGGGACCACGGAGCTTCCGAAGAGGGGAGGGAATCGTCCATAAAGGTGACCCCCCCCCGGTGGCCAGACAGCCAGGCCTGGGAGGGGAGCGGGTGTCGTGGGCAAGGTTTCTTCTATCTATGGGTTCTGCCCTGATGACTACTGTCAAAATCTCAGGCAGCAGGAGATCAGCCCTTTGATTCCCGCTCTCCTCCTAGGCAGCATGCAAGGAACTGGATGGGGGATGGATGATATGAGCCTGGCGTGAATTCAGCCCGAAGCAGAGCACAGAAGAACCTGTGTCTAATCCAGCTGCTTCTCCTCTCTTCCTCCCCCTCTCCTCCTACCTGCAGGGATCAGAAAGGGGCTGGGGCTGGGGGTGGAAAGCCCAGCACAGCCAGGAAGGACTCTGTTTTTATCCGGCCTGTCTGTGATCCCTTGTTCTGTATTTGGCGAGGCTCTGCCTGTGCTCACTGTGTTGCTCCGTTTCAGGTCCAGGTGGAATATGTGCAGCGTTGCCTTTTTTTTTTTTTTATGCCGGGAGGAGGATGCTGATCGAGTTCTGGGAATTAATGTGGTATTGATACAGCAGGCTTGTTAGATACTGTAGTTTCTGAGCAGCTTTTTGCAGGGTTTTGTGTTACTTCTCAAAGTGCCTGGTAATGGAGGGACTTTGTGTCGCTGTTACTGAAGTGCAAAACATTATTTGTATGTTTTTCTTATGAAGGGTAGTAAACCGGAAAAAAAAATGTCAGTTCAGCCCAGCCGGTCATTTCAGAGATTCATTTATCAATGAAAAGTTAATCATACTACGTTGGTTGAAAGTAAAGTATTTCTTGGGATCTTTTTGGATTTTTTGTTTTTTTTTGCATTCTACAGTATCTCCAAAAATCATAGACTGTGACGTGACTGTGACGTGATTTCTGAAACATATTTTGCAAAACAAAGTTTAATGTTAGAAAGTTTAATGCCCAGTTATGTGATTTTTACAGGACGGTTCTGGGAAGGGTTGCGGCGGGGACATAATGTTGGTTGAATTCAATAACAACATTTCAGAGGGAGCCTCTGAGCCTGAAAATTAATTGAGGAAGGTGCGCAAGGCTGAAGGACTAGGGAAGTGGTTCCCAAATCTGTTCTGGAGGACCCCTCCCCCCCAGCCACCCATGCTTTCAGGATGCTGCAATGAATAAGCTTCTGCAGGAGAAAGCTAGGGGGGCTGCCTCCTGGCTCGCTGGCCCTGAGCTGATTTTTAACGTTTCTTCAGCTATTGCTGCTGCTGCCACTGCAGAGGTGCAGCCTGACGAGCAATCGGAGGCAAGAGAGATCGGGGGGAGGGGACGGGGGGACTGCTGCTTGGCAGGGGTAAGGAGCGGAGCCAAAGGAGGGACTGATGCTATGCAGTAGATTTGAGGGGGGTACAAAAAAAGAGAGGGGGCTGACTCCTGCTGCTGCTGGCTGGCAGGCATAAGGGGGGAGTGTAAGACAAATGTGTGTGTGTGTGGGGGGGGGGGAATAAGGAAGACCTAGGGTAAATAGTAGGGGGATGCAAGGCAAGGAGTGGGGGGGGGGAGAAAGAAGGGGACTCGGGGCACAGAGTGGAGTGGGGGGAGAGGGAAAGGATGGGAGGGGAATAGAAAGGTATTGCTGGGCATGGGATGGGGAAGAGAGAGGGGGGGGGGTGGTGCTTTGCTGAAGCTGCTACCACTGGTTAAAGGAGAAAGCTGAGGCGGAGCAGACACTGGTAAGTGAGAAAGGGGGTGTGGTGGTGATGGTGGAGGGGGTGTAATTCTGAAGGTGTGCCCGGGACACAGAGAAAGCTGGTTCTGGCTCTGTGGCCAGCAATGGCATTGTGCTCAGGGCCTTCAGAGGATTCAGTGAATGCCCAGCCCATAGGTGTCGCTATGGCAAGTGCCACCCCAGATTAATACAGTGGATTGGGCAGGGACAAACCGAATCCCTGCGCAATTCAATTAATGGTATTGCACACATATCCCGGCCTATACCGCCTGCAGCAGGAGTCGCATTTATCCAAACGTCGTCTTCTGCTGCCGCCGCGGGGCCAGTCTCGGAGCTCTTTCCGCCGGATCAGCCCTCTGGCAGCAGATGACGACATGAGAATAGATGTGACTCCTGCCGCTGCCCGCCCGACAACTCAGGCGGGCATCGGAGCCTATCCCGTGGTGGCTGATGAGAGGGGGAGAGAGAGAGACAGAGACAGAGGCTACCAGCAGATCCCATCCTGTTGGCGGTGGAAGAGAGAAACAAGACCTAGTGCCGCCAACAGACCTCATCACTCTGGCAGCTAAAGAAGAAACCCAGGCCCTGTGTATGTGTGTGTGTGTGTGTATGTGGCTGGGTTAGAGCCTGTGTATGTGGGTGACTGCCTGTATGTGTGGATGACTACCTGGGTGGGTGAGCTCCTTTGTATATGTGGGTGAAAGGATGTGTGTATGTGGAGGTTAAAAGCCTGTGTGTGTGTGTGTGTGTGTGTGTGTGTATGTGGCTGGGTTAGAGCCTGTGTATGTGGATGACTACCTGGGTGGGTGAGCTCCTTTGTATATGTGGGTGAAAGGATGTGTGTATGTGGAGGTTAAAAGCCTGTGTGTGTGTGTGTGGCTGGGTGAGATGATGTATGTGGGGGTGGGGGAGTATGTGTGACTGTCTATGTGTGGGTGTGGGTGAGTGACTGTTTGGGGGGGGGGGGTAAGAGTCTGTGGTGAGGGGGGGGGGGACGGGACTGAGAGCCAGTGTGAGTGGGTGGGGGAGAGCCTGTGTGTGTGAGTGTGTGTGAGTGTGTGTGTGTGTGAAAGAGAATAACGTTGTACAGCTCCCCCTCTCCCAAACCACAACAATCTTAGAGCGGCTGGAAATCGAAGCATCTCAGGTATGAAGAGCATGATACTGCTTGAAGCCTATTGTGGGCAAGAGCCTATGTATTAGTTTATAAGGAGCACATTTTTCTGATACTTTCCCCTTAGGTGTTGGTGTTTTTGATGAGTTTGTGCCTCGGTGGCTAAGTATTTAGAATTTCGATATACGAGGTTTTGCCATGTTGGTTATCTGATATTTATAACTAGTTCCGTATGGGTTCCATGTATCTTTTGTGTCTAGGGGAGAGGGAGCTGAGGGGGTGAGACCGAGAAGGAAGGGCGGTGTCTGTGGGAGAGGAGAGGGGTCTCAGGGAATGAAACTGAATCCCCTGCTTTAAGTGCTCCTGCGCACCACTAGTGGCCAGATTTAGAGCCCATGATACAGGTTCCAGAAAGAGCTCTGGAGCGTGGCTATCAGCCTTGGAACCACTGCTGCAAAACCAGAATAGCAACGGTGTGAGGGGCTATTAAATTAGGAGAAAGGTGGGGCCGATGCAATATTATTCGCGGAAAGCGGGCGCTGACTTTTCAGCACCCGCATGGCGCCCGCAAGGGGGGGGGGGTGCCATGCAATATGCAAATTAGGGGCTCGCGCTAGCAAGGAGGCGCTAGGGTCGCTAGTGCGACCTTAGCGCCTCCATGCTAACCTGACCCTGCGGTTACCGGCGGTCTGCCGGTTATGAACGCCGATGCCGATAAACTCGGCGTCGGTTTTCATAACTGCAGTTGGTCGGTTATGAAAATCGACACCGATAAACTCGGCGTCGGTTTTCATTACTGCAGCCGGCCAGTTTTGAAAACTGATGCCGATCATATCGGCATCGGTCTTCAAAGCAGAGATTTTTTTTTTACTTTTTTTTTTCAGTGCGCTCAGCTATTAACGCCTGCGTCTGAGACGCACTTTTATTTTTTTGCATTCGGAGTGAATGAGCAATAGCCTCATTCACGTGCATTTTCATGTGGTGAGCGCTATCTCATTCACTCCGCGTCCGACGCGCATTAAATAGGCGCTGATCCCCCTATTGCATTAGGGGGCGGGTCGGCGCCTATTTAACCCGCGTCCGACAGCGGGTTAGTGCGCTCGGCTGAGTGCACTCTATTGCATCGGCCCCCTGTGTTAGGATCCCATGAAAAGCAGGGGTGTTGCTTGGCAAAGGATCACTAGGCCTGTGCCCCAAACCGCGTCTGCCATTGCCCTGAACACTACAGTATTTGTACCGCCCACGGAGCCCCTGTTCCCTGTAAGTGGGGTGGTTGGATGAGATGCTTCTGCTCCGTTGGCCGTGGTAGCTGGGTGGAGCTAACATTCTCCTACATTCTCCTATATCCTGGGAGGAGGGGGGTGAGAAATTCACGTCATCTCCCCTACTCTAACATCCTTGGAGGGAGACCCTAATCTTTGAAATGGAAACGCCTTTACATGAAGCATTTTTGCTTGACTGTTGTGCTGTTTAAAATGATTCTTTTGTTGTCCATAGCAATTATATTTCAATTATACCTTCCCCTTTACTCCCCTTTTTCCCATCCCCCTTCCTTCTATTTTATTTATTTATTTATTTATTTATTTATTTAGAGTTTTTCTATACCGGCATTCGTGATTAAAAATCACATCATGCTGGTTTACATAAAACTAGGGGGTGTGAAAACAAAGTAAAATGTAACATTAACAAGTGCAAAGAAGTCATAGAGTTACATTACAACAAGGTTGATATAACTGGGGAAAGAATTAGAGCAAGATAACCAAGCAGTTAGGGATTAACTATTTACATTATATTGTGAAGTCTCTTGAAAACATGTTGCTGTCATTCAAATGGGATCTGGGAAGGCTTGTTTAAAAAGCCAAGTCGTAAGCCTTTTTCTGAATGTAGGTAGGCATGGTTCTTGTCTCAGATCCGGGGGAATAGAGTTCCATAGTGAAGGTCCGGCTGTGGAGAAGGCTCGTGATTGATTTTATCAATCACGACACTCTTTCCCATCCCTCTCTTGTTTCTCCCTCTTCTCAACCCCCAATCTTTCATTGATTTTTAACATATTTGATAATTATATTTTGTAATACATATCCCATTTTTCCCCCTCATTTGTTATATTTATTACATTGTGTCCATTTTTTAGTTAAAATTGTTTTATGTAAACCGAAGTGATGGCATTGCTGAATATCGGTATAAGAAAGCAAATAAAATAAATAAATATCTCTGGGTAACTGAAGGAGCAACACGCGAGCAGTCCTTACAAATAACTCTTACAGATGTGCCCGGACTCTCTTACTTAATATTCAGGCAACTATCCCAATTTACCCACGTGCAGTTTCTGCTACTGAGACAATTGAGGCAGGTGCGTGGGGCCGTTTTATTTTACTATTAGCTTCTGAATTGTTCACATATAAATTCTACTCAAGCAAATACAATTTTTTCCTCAACTAGACTTCTATCAACTTGATTCCATTCCTTAACCAACGCATCCCATTCCCCAGCTAAGCCTCTGGTTTGATCCGCACTTAATTTCTCAGACGATTTGTTGAATTAAATAGCTCACAGGCCGTGCTGTCTTTACTTCCATAGCCTTCTACTGGTTCCGTTACAGGTTAATCACTCTTCTCTGGTCTTCTGCGCTGCTTAAAGCGATTCTTTTGTTGTCCGTTTGTCTCTGAGCAAAGGAAGCAGCAGCCCTCTATTTATTCTAATTTCCATGTCTTTTAAGGAGTGTTCACTGTGAGCCTAACTTTCAAACCTACTGGCGGGACTGGATTTGCGCACCTTACGTGGATGAGCAGAGATTTATCCCAGCGTTTTATAAACTGTGCAGCAGGCCGCCCTCAGCCGACAGTGCCCCAGGGGAAATGTGCTCCAAGGCCAACACTGAGCAGTCAGAATGTCTGATCTCTCAAACATCTCTTAAGTCAAATCAAAGAAGATGTGGCTATAATAATGGCTAGAGCAATGCCCCCTTTATAAGAATGTCATATTTGTACTTTGTACTAAGTTTCCTGCACCTCCATATGTGGCCCAATCATGCACCAGCTGCAAAGACTTGGATGCACTTTGGGATGTCTACCACTGCTGGTGTCCCACGGCTAGTAGAGAAGGCATTCATTTTAATTCCTAGAAGCCCTGACAACTGGCACTACTGTTGACAAGGTTCAAATGTGCTAATTCAACCCATTTTTGTGTCTGTTATTATGTCCCGGAGAAAGCTGGAGTGTTTGTGGTTTGCAATGCCAACTCAATTGATTGCAATATATGAGATTTAGAGACCACACTGCACCTTCTTCCAATGACTGAAGAAGGGGCCCTGTGCAGTCCTGTGAAAGGACAGAGATACCTGCTACCCATTTTATAGGTAAATAAGCTGTCTGAATCCAGGCTAAGCTTTCCAGCTCTCCTGTTTAAATTCTCTGAGGCTGGAAGCGAGTATAGTAAGCATCATGCAGCTGGCAGCTTCTAGAAGACACCAAGCTAATGAATGAGAGGTCTTAAAGAAATTTTTCCTATAACTTAGATCTAAAAAGCTAGAATGGTTGCAGAGATTGTGACCTGCGGCAGGTGTTCTACCTATGGAGTGAAAGAACTTCATTTACACTGGTAATGATCATTTTTATTTTGAGGATGTGGAAGATGAGCTGTGATATCTGTGTTAACAACATGCGGCCAATTTGATTTATTTTTTTGACCCGGTAGCTCCTGCTTTCTCTTTCCAGTCAAGAAGAACCAGCGCTTTGAGTCTTCCTTCACAACCGTGCAGGGACATTTTCCCCTTGTTTAATAGGCCCGGTCTTCCACTGCTTGCAGTCCGGTCAATGCAGCAATGGCCCTGAGGCCAGGAGACGTGCGGCAGGGTGGGTTCCTTCTGGGACTCGTATCCTAGGTTCTAAACCCAGCCACTACGTGTCGCCCTTAACGGTGACCATGACTCCCTCGCCCTGCCCGGGAGGGGGGGGCTGCGAACACACTGCTCTCCCAGCATCCACAGCCGACCAGGGGTGCAGAAGATCCAGCTCCATGGATAGAGCCGGGGAACCTTCCGCATGGCAGGGGTGCAGCCCTGTCCTTCAGCCAGCAGACCGGCCCCGCAAGTAGCCAATTCTTAGTACAGATTCAAAAAGTTCCATGCACATTACTGATTTGTCTTTCTCACCAAAGCAGCAAAAAAAAAGTTAAGATTGTAACAACGATTATAGGAGAGTTTAACATGCAGAACTGTAAAATCTACACTCAGAAAATTAAATGGAAGGAAATCTGCACGCAATAAATAATGATGACCAGAGGCAAAAATTATACATTGAATTCCTCATGTCCCGTGAATTATAATGCATTTGCTCAGTAACAACTTTCATATTGCAAGCTGTTAAACGCAGTTTGTCACATCTTACAAAAAGCATGATTTATAACCATTTAATTCGTTCCACAATCTACCATCGTCTTAGCCTTTCTGCTGCTTTCACTGGTTAGCTCAGCTTCCTCTGCCCATTTGTTAATGGGCATCTTTAATCATTTGTCTTTCTCCTCCATTGCCTCTCCTTGTCTTGTTCTACTCAGATCCCCATAGCCTTTTCTGCTGCCGCCATGCCAGCCTCTCATCCTGCTGGTCACTTAAGCTTCGGCTCTTTACAGCTAATCCACGGTTTTCATCCTTGGACCTTGGCGCTTTCCCTTTTTAGTATCGGAATTTACTTTCCATTGGTCTCCGTTTTATTTCCTTCTCGATCGTCTGCTGTGAAGCTTCCAACTTTCATCTTTTCATCCCTCTCTCTCCGGATTATTCTTAAGCTCTTCAAACCTTTCCAAATACTTGATCCAGCCACCAACACTGGATTCCTTTCTCCCTGGCATTCATGGCCTGATTTGCCATTCCCCAGACCTCCCACCCCAAACAGCTATGGCTCAACTGTTGTTTGGCCTTTTACCTTTCATGTTACAGAGCATAAATGCAGAAAATTCCTGTGCCTCCAGAAATCTCTCTACTTGTAGGACCCCCATCAATTTTCTTCAAACAACATTTATTTACCGTAGTTAAAAAAATGAATATTCTACTGCATTCAACATTTGCTATCCCGAGTAGACTGCAATAAAAAATATTTAAATATCTGCAGTGTTTCTCATTTCCTCTCAATCCAATGACATGTTCAAGATTTGTCCCAGGTTTTTCCTCCCTTTCCAATCTTTAGTCTGTTACCTCTTTGGTTCTTTTTAAAATCGGAGCATACAAAGGGACAAAGAACGTGATGTGTATGCTGTGAACTCTTGCTAGATTTGGGTGTAGGAGACTCTTGTGTGATGAAAGAGATGTCCAATTAAAAAAAAAAGTACGAAAACATAGTGCACTATACAAGTTATGAATAAGCATACTGGGTCACCAACATCTGCAAATCTATCTCAAGCATATTCATTATGGGTATCTGGAAACCCAGACCAGATACGTATGCCTCCAGGAGAAGGTTAAGAAACAGTGTCAGCAGATATGGATCATTTAGTCTACAGGTTTGTCCAGTTGCTCCTGCCTGCATGGTTGTAGCTAAGGATTTCTCCCAGCTATCAGCTGTACAAGCTTGACTGTCTACATGGCTCTAGTTCTAGTCATCACCATTAACAAAGATCAGTCCAGCTCCATTGTCATAACAAAGGAAAGGAAAATATTCCTTTTCCTGTTGTGAGGAAGCAGGAGCTTCATATGTGAGAGAGCAATTGGACAAGACAGGAGAGTTAGCAATGCTAGTAGATAGAAGCTCTAATGACAAGTTCATAGGGAACAGTGGTTTAAAAAAGAAAGAAAACTTAGTATGAGCTGGCCAGGGGACTCTAAAACCAGATGCACCAGGAAGCATAAGACTGCTGGGAAATGTAGTCTGGGGACCTTTTGCAGTGGACCAATTAAAGATAAAGCAACGGCTAAAATAACCTGGGTTAATAAGTGCAAGACATTGCTGAAACAAATTATATTGATTGAGGCAGTTAGCCTTGTGGTTAAAGAGAGGGAGAGGAAGAAGGAGAAGAGAGACAATGCCAGAAGGAGTTCCCCAGGAAATAGACCAGCCTTCAGCCTTTTGAGTTAAGATTTGGACCCTCCACTAAGGTATAGTGAGGGAAACAGTTCCGTGCACCGTTGGGGAGGTTGTGCTGGCTTATGGTGGACTACCAACATGCCGTATTAAGAAAACCTGGCAGTCTCAGAGAAAAGAAGCTAGTTGAGAGTGTAACAGGAAGATTGGCATATTAAATAAAGTGACTTGCATTGCAAGCAGCTGTCTCGAGAGTGCGTGTTCCAGGAAACTGTCAGAGGGTTGTACTGCACCCAGGAAACAACCTGTTACACTATGTTGCAAGAGATTTGTAAATAAACTCTTCACAGGTCTGTGAAATGCAATAGCAGTACACACAAGCCTTGCTTAACTCACTTTTGCATTTATAATCCATGCTTTCATAATGAAATCAAATCTACGACTCACGCTGACTGCCAGAGTCACTGTGCAGTGGAACCTCCTGCTTACAATAGACCAATTTTTTTTTTCTTTTGATTCCATTTTGGATACCTTGTTGGTCCAATAATAGATACCAAAATTTTCCCAATACTTTTGTGTACAGATGTTAATGTTTATTTGCTTTCACCAAAGACATCTGAAACGGGGATCTGTGATACCCTGAATGCAAATGTATACTAACAACCATGCATAATGCATTTTGCTGGTCTAATAAAAGACATAAAATCAACTCCAATGCAAGTACAGTTTACAGTGGGTTCAAGGAATCAAAGGCAAGACTACTCTCCAGCTTGCAATTACTGTACAATTTGTGGCTTATCCATGCTTCATTTGCTTGCTCTGGTGCTGGAAGATAAACTCAACTACAGTCACTGGCAAATAAAATTAAAACAAGTATGGAGAAAAAACTGATAAGAATAGCAGAACCTGAAAATAGGTTAACAATGTCGGAGAAGCTGACAGATATCTTAAAGAATCAACTTGATCTTCTATGCTAAAAGAGAACAAAAGATCAAGAAAACAGAAATAGATAAAATGACATAAGAATCATGGGGATTCCAGAAACAGTAAAGGAGAAAAAGCTGATTCAGGTGTGCCAGAATTGCTTACTGGAAAAACTGAGTCTGCTAATGGAGGAACAAGAGATTAAAGTAGGCCTCATCGGAGAAAATCATCAGGTGATAACCAAAATCTTAAACAGTGCTGACAAAAGGCAAAATTCTCTCAAGTATGATGACAGGAAGCTGCTAGTCTAGGATTACTCTTCAAAAGTACAAGTGCATCAAAAAGAAATCATATCATTTTGCGTGGAGCTGCATACAAAAAAAGAATTTAAATTTCACGACAATACCCAACAAATTCAAATATGTCCCATCAAGTGACAAGTAAATTCTTAGAAACAAGAACTTATACAAGCTGACAATCTTTAAATTGAATATTGAGTTAAAAGATAGGAAATAAATAATAGAACAATGGTCAGTTTTCTGAATAGAGAAAGGTAAATGGTGGAGTGCCCCAAGGATCTGTCCTGGGACCAGTGCTGTTCAACTTATTCATTATTGATCTAGAGCGGGGAATGACAAGTGAAGTGATCAAATTTGCAGATGACACAACAATATTCAGGGTAGTTAAAAAAACAAAACAAAACAGGTAGATAGTGAGAAGCAACAAAACGACCTTGCAAGACTGCATCTAAATGACAGATAACATTTAATGTAGACAAGTTCAAAGTGATGCACATAGGGAACTAACCCTACTTTTAGAAACACAATGAGGGGTTCTGCATTAGGTGTGACCACCCAGAAAGAGAATCTAGGAGTCATCGTCAGTAATATGTTGATATCCTCAGTTCAGTGTGTGGCAGTGGCCAAAAAAAGCAAAATGAATGCTAGGAATTATTCAGAAAGGAATGAAGAAGAAAACGGAGAACAACATAATGCCTCTGTAGATCAATGGTGCAGCCGCACCTTGAGCATTATGTGCAGTTCTGGTCACCTGATCTCAAAAAAGGCTATAGCAGAAGTCGAAAAGATACGGAGAAGGGCAGTAAAAATGGTTAAGGGGTTCTAACAGCTCTCATAATGAACGGCTAAACGGGTTAGAGCTCTTCGGCTTGGAGAAGAGATGATTGAGGGGGGGCATCCCGATTGGTGAGCCCTTGCACTGAGGCGTGATGGGTATTGCCTAGAAGGCGAACCTGCTAGGCTCACGCCATCAGTAGGCGGGCAAGCTTGGCGACAGGAGCTCGACTTCATCTATGCCAACCCCTTCCCCCACAGGTTGAGCCCTTGGTTTCAGAGACCGGAAGGACTTAAGGCGAGGGTCCTGTAGAGAGAACAGTCAGGTGGAGACTAGAAACAGGCCAAGGTCCAGGGGAGGCAGCGAGCAAACGGTGGTCGAGTCCAGGCCAAGGTCAGGGCAGGCAGCAATCAGTCAGTGACGAGATCCAGGCAGAGATCAGGGCAGGCGGCAATAGAAAAGTGAAGTCAAATCCAAAGCAGCGGTCAGAAATTGTGCTAGCAAAATTCAGATAGATCGTAAAAGCTTTCTTTTTACAGCAGGCTTTTAATCTGTGATCTTAAACTTTTAGCTATGAGCAGATAATGCAAGTTTTTATGAGATGCAGAGTATTGTTTTATTGTTCTAAGTTTTTATTGTCTATTTGCTTTTATTGCTTTGTTTTGTCCTGTTTTATGTGATTATGGCTGTACTGCTGGAAACTACCTAGAAAAGTTGATAGACGATTAATACATTTTAAATAAATAAATAGGCCAGAAGTCAGGCAGAGGATGAACAAGACAGGGCAGGCAGCAATGACAAGGTCCAGATAGGTCAGGGCAGGTGGCAGTCACGAAGCAAAGTCAAATCCAAGGCAGAGGTCAGAACCAGAAGTCGGAAAGAGGACGAACAAGACAAAGACAGTTAGGGGCAAGGCAGGATACATGGAAGGGCCAAGGCAGAGACAAGGGCTGGGACAAAGAGTCAGGAAGATGGGAACACAGAGCAGGCAAGGCAGGGACATGGAGCAATACGCACTGTAGGCTGGAAGCACGACAGGAGGACCTATTGCTGAGGTGCTGGCTGGTCGCACGAGACTTCCTTATGCACTCATGCAGGATGTAATCTCATCAGCCAGCACCACAGGAAGTCCTGGGTGGAGGACCTATAAAGGAAGTCCAGAGCTACAAGAAGGTCTATCCAGGGTCCTGAGAGCAACACATTGCTGGAGTCACTTCAGATCAGAGGTGAGGGGCTTTAAAGGGGGTATGTCTGAGATATACAAAATCATGAGTGAAGTAGAACAGGTAAATAGGGAGCAGCTATTTATCCTTTCAAATAATACCAGGACTAGGTGTCACGCCTTGAAGCTAACAGATACTAGATCTAAAACAAATTAGAGATAGTATAATGGAGACAGGATGCTGGGCTCAATGGACCTTTGGTCTGACACAGCATGGTTCTTCATATGTTCTTAAACCAGTACTGAAAATCCAAAACCAGGTACTGAGATTTCATAAGGGGGTTGCAAATCCTTGCTGATGCCTCCTTCTGGCATCTTTTCACTTAGGGCCAGCTTGAGGCCAACCGGCACCCTGTTCAAAAACTGAAATTGGTGTTCATGATGTGAAAAATACAGGCTTCCCTTGTACCAACCCCTTTGCTCCTTTCCCACTTAGCATGATCCTTACCCAATCTTACTCCCCCAGAGATAAATTTAAAAGTTTACCACTCCTAAGCATTATTGGAGCCATCACACCCCCATCCCTACCCCTGGAAGATCAGACAACTCCAAAGAAGTCTGGGGCCTATACAGGATGAGACAGATCCCCAATATAAATCCCTGCACTTCAAGTTCTATAAACATACACAGCATCTAACTCCTACAACAATGGGTGCAGTGCAGTCGTGGTAGGTTTCCCCTTATAACTCACCCTGTGAAAACAGTTAAATTCCAGAGTCGCCTTAGTTAATGCAAAGCAGCTTCCTACAGTACCAAGCACTTTATGAAGTAAAACAAAACTCTATAAAAAAAAGTCACTTAGAAGATATATAGAAAATCTTCCATACCATAACAATTCCCAGGACTCAAATAATAATCTTATCTATGAAAAGGCAGCACTGCAAATACATCAATACACCTCCTACTGGGGAAAACAGAACAAGCCAGACTGCTACACATCCCTACCTGCTAGCAGAAAGGTCTCCCAGTTGGAGAACATCACCCTTGTGTAGCAGGAAGTGATCCTGTAGCAAGAACTTGCTGTCCAGTTGTTGTTTTGTCCTCTCGCACTGAGGTCAAGTTTCCCAGGGCTACTGCCCAGGAGGGAAGGGTTAGGCTGGCCATCATAGTTGGTGATTCAATTCTTAGAAATGTAGATAGCAGGGTGGCTGGTGGACGTGAGGACTGCCTGGTAACTTGCCTGCCTGGTGCAAAGGTGGCAGACCTCACGTGTCACCTAGATAGGATTATAGACAGTGCTGGGGAGGAGCCAGCTGTCATGGTACATGTGGGCACCAACAACATAGGGAAATGTGGGAGGGAAGTTCTGGAAGCCAAATTTAAGATTTTAGGTAGAAAACTGAAATCCAGAACCTCTAGGGTTGCATTTTCTGAAATGCTTCCTGTTCCATGTGCAGGTCCCCAGAGGCAGGCAGAGCTCTGGAGTTTCAATGCGTGGATGAGAAGATGGTGCAGGGAAGAGGGATTCAGTTTTGTAAGGAACTGGGGAAACTTATGGGGACGGAGGAGACTTTTCCAGAAGGATGGGCTCCACCTTAACCAGAGTGGAACCAAGCTGCTGGCGCTAACTTTCAAAAAGGAGATATAGCAGCTTTTAAACTAGAACAAGGGGGAAAGCCGACAGTTACTCAGCAGTGCATGGTTCGGAGAAATGTATCCTTGAAGGATACTAATGAAACAGGAGAATTAGGTAATCCCACCAGAGAGGTTCCAATAAATGCAAACGTAGTCCAAGTGCCTATATAAAAAATCACCTGAGCTAAAGATTTCCAAATTATCCCTATCAAATGAAAAGCTGGTTATTAATACAAAAAAACCCCAACACACTTTGAAATATCTGTATGCCAATACCAGAAGTCTAAGAAGTAAGATGGGGGAATTAGAGTGTATAGCAGTAAATGATGAGATTGACATAAATGGCATCACAGAGACCTGGTGGAAGGAGGATAACCAATGGGAGAGTGCTATCAGGGTACAAATTATATCGCAATGATAGGGAGGATCAACTTGGTGGGGGTGTGGCACTTTATGTCTGGGAGGGTATAGAATCCAACAGGATAAACATCATACAAGAGACTAAATGCTCAGTAGAATCTATATGGGTAGAAATCCCATGTGTGTTGGGTAAGAGTATAGTGATAGGAGTATACTATCATCCACCTGGACAAAATGGTCAGACAGATGATGAAATGCTAAGAGAAATCAGGGAAGCAAACCAATTTGGCACTGCAGTAATAATGGGAGATTTCAATTACCCCAATATTGACTGGGTAAATGTAACATCAAGACTTGCTAGAGACATAAAGTTCCTGGATGTAATAAGTGACTGCTTCATGGAGCAATTGGTTCAGGAACCAACAAGAGAGGGAGCTATTTTAGATTTAATTCTTAGTTGAATGCAAGATTTGGTGAGGGAGGTAACGGTGGTGGAGCCACTTGGCAATAGTGATCGTAACATGATCAAATTTGAACTAATAACTGGAAGTGGGACAATAAGTAAATCTACAGCTCTAACATTAAATTTTCAAAAGGGAAACTTTGATAAAATGAGGAAAATAGAAAAAACTGAAAGGTGCAGCTGCAAAGGTTAAAAGTGTTCAACAGGCATGGACATTGTTTAAAAATACAATCCTAGAGGCGCAGTCCAGATGTATTCCACACATTAAGAAAGGTCGAAGGAAGGCAAAATGATTACTGGCAAGGTTAAAAGGTGAGGTGAAAGAGACTATTTTATCCAAAACAACATCCTTCAAAAACTGGAAGAAGGATCCATGTGAAGAAAATAGGATAAAGCATAAGCATTGTCAAATTAAGTGTAAAACATTGATAAGACAGGCAAAGAGAGAATTTGAAATGAAGTTGGCCGTAGAGGCAAAAAACATAATACAGTTTTTTAAAATATATCTGAAGCAAAAACCTATGAGGGATTTGGTTGGACTGTTAAATGACCGAGGGGTTAAAGGACTCTTAGGGAAGATAACTCCATTGCAGAAAGACTAAATTAATTCTTTGCTTCTTTGTTTACTAATGAGGATGTTGGGCAGATACCAGTTTTGGAGATGGTTTTCAAAGGTGATAAGTCAGATGAACTGAACCTAATCACTGTGAAACTGGAAGATGCAGTAGGCCAGATTGAAAAACTAAAGAATAGCAAATCACCTGAATTGGATCGTATGCATCCCAGGGTCTGAAGGAACTAAAAAATGAAATTTCAGATCTATTCATTAAAATTTGTAACCTATCATTAAAATCATTCATTGTACCTGAAGACTGGAGTGTGGCCAATGTAATCCCAATATTTAAAAAGGGTTCTAGGAGCGTTTCAGGAAACTATAGACCAGTGAGCCTGACTTCAGTGCCAGGAAAAATAGTGGAAACAATTCTAAAGATCAAAATCACAGAGCATATAGAAAGACATGGTTTAATGGAACACAGTCTTGTCTCGCAAATCTGCTTCATTTTTTTAAAGGGGTTAATAAACATGTGGATAAAGGTGAACCGGTAAATGTAGTGTATGTGGATTTTCAGAAGGCGTTTGACAAAGTTCCTCGTGAGAGGCTTCTATGAAAACTAAAAAGTCATGGGATAGGAGGCGATGTCCTTTTGTGGATTACAAACTGGTTAAAAGACAGGAAACAGAGTAGGATTAAATGGTCAGTTTTCTCAGTGGAAAAGGGTAAACAGTGGAGTGTCTCAGGTGCTTTTCAATATATTTATAAATGATCTGGAAAGGAATACGACAAGTGAGGTTATCAGATTTGCAGATGATAGAAAATTATACAGAGTAGTTAAATCACAAGCGGATTGTGATACATTGAAGGAGGACATTGCGAGACTGGAAGATTGGACATCCAAATGGCAGATGAAATTTAATATGGACAAGTGCAAGGTGTTGCATATAGGGAAAAATAACTCTTGCTGTAGTTATACAATGTTAGGTTCCATATTAGGAGCTACCACCCAGGAAAAAGATCTAGGCATCATAGTGGATAATATGTTGAAATCATTGGCTCAGTGTGCTGCAGCAGTCAAAAAAGCAAACAGAATGTTAGGAATTATTAGGAAGGGACTAGTTAATAAAACGGAAAATATCATAATGCCTCTGTATTGCTCCATGGTGAGACAGCACCTTGAGTACTGTGTACAGTTCTGGTCACTGCATCTCAAAAAAGATATACTTGCACTGGAGAAGGTACAGAGAAGGGCGACCAAAATGATAAAGGGGATGGAACAGCTCCCCTATGAGAAAAGGCTGAAGAGGTTAGGGCTATTCAACTTGGAGAAGAGATGGCTGAGGGGGGATATGATAGAGGTGTTTAAATTCATGAGAGGTCTTGAATGAGTAGATGAGAATCGGTTATTTACACTTTCGGATAATAGAAGGACTAGGGGGCATTCCATGAATTTAGCAAGTAGCCACATTTAAGACTAATCAGAGAAATTCTTTTTCACTCAATGCACAATTAAGTTCTTGAATTTGTTGCCTGATGATGTGGTTAGTGCAGTTAGTGTAGCTGGGTTCAAAAAAGGTTTGGATAAGTTCTTGGAGAAGTCTATGAACTACTATTAATGAAGATGATTTAGGGAATAGCCACTGCTATTAATTGCATCAGTAACATGGGATCTTCTTGGTGTTTGGGTAATTGCCAGGTTCTTATAGCCTGGTTTGGCTCCTATTGGAAACAGGATGCTGGGCTTGATGGACCCTTGGTCTGACTCAGCATAGCAATTTCTTATGTTCTTAGAATCCACCTCTATTACACACACAGAATATGTTATCACAAATTAGAAATAGAAACATATAAACAAAAACAAATGTAAATCCAAAGAAACCAGACTCTGCATATAGTGCAACACTGAAGAAACCCCCCCAAAATGCATTTCTCTTATAGTATGCAAAATGCTAACTTATCAGAGATGCACATTCCCAAAGCTGATATATGCCAATCACTAAATTGGAAATAAAATGCTTTTTTTTCATCCTTTGTTGTCTGGTCTTGGTTTCTTTTTATGCTTCCCCTTTTCAGTTTTCTCCTAACTCCTTTACTAGAATCTCCTTTCCCTGAACATAATCTCTCACACACACATCTCACTCTCACAGGTTCTCTCTCTCTCAGACAGCCGCTCACTCTCACAAGCTGCGACACACAGAGTCTTTCACTCTCAAATGCTCTCTCTCTCATACACAGGCTCCAATTCACATACAGGTTCTTATTCTCACTCGTTCTCTCTCTCACACGAACATACATAGGCTCTCAAATGCTCACAGACACACACAGGTTCTCACATGTTCCCTCACAAACACACACGGGCTCTCACTTTCACACACCTGTTCTGACTCACATTCTCACACACACAAATACACACTCTGTCAGGACCTCTACTTGGGCTGCCACAGAATGGGGTCTGCAGTGGCTATGCTGCATGGCCTTGTCTTCTTGGGCCACCATGGGATCAGATGTGCATCATCCCTGCTGCACTGGGGCTTCCTTTTTTCTTGGGGCACCTTGGGATGGGGTCCATGGCAGACCTGCTGCACTATGGGCTCCTTTTCATCTTGAATCACCGTGGGATAAGGTCTGCGGCAGCCCTGCTGTAGGGTCTCTTCTCTGGACACTGGGCAGTGCTGATAGGGCAGGTTTGAGTCTAAACTGGGTGGGTTATGACCCACCCAGTCCTACCCGTGGCCATGCCAGTGACCCTATGGCCCTATTGGGAGGGTAGCCAGCAGCAGTGGCTACATTGGGCACTGGTTTCCCCCCCATAAGCTGGCTATGCCCTTATTCTTTTTCCTTGGGTTCAAGTGTCCTTTGACTCTATGGACTCTCTTTAATACCTTTTTCTCCAATTGTTGAAACTTCCTCCTGCACATCTCTCTCCTTTAGAATCATTGATCAGAGCACAGGATGGGCATCTCTCTCATCTACTTTCGGTACTGCTGGTTACTCTGGACAGGTACCAGACACTCAAGTCTCACTCTTCCTGCATAGATCTTTGTTCACTAATGAATGAAGCTCAGAGTCTTCTTTCCTCCAAAGACAAATCTAGGGGGAGAGGTTTACTTCCTCAGCGCGGGAATACTTTTCCCCACTGAGGGATCTCTCAAGAACAGTTACTTATAGTAAAGTATGAAACACCATATGTGTGGCCCTTTACAGACAGAAATTAGGTTTTCTCCTTTCCTCAAACTACAAACTCCTTAATGGAATTGAACTGAATTGAATTGGAGAGAGATGAGAGACGAGACTTCTCTCTCGCTTAGCTGCAAACTTTCATCCCCAGAATATTTTGGGACTTATCTAGGCAATACCCTGGACAACATCACTGTGGCCACTCCTAGAAAGGAAGTGCCATAGCAAATGTTTCAGTCCCCTGACAACCCGGAGAACCACAATATGTCATCTGCTGGGATGAGCATAAACCTCAGGGCTGGATTTTAATACCTACGTGCGGGCGTACACTTGTGCGCACAACCCGGCGCGCAGAAATGTACGCTTGACTTTATAAAATGCGCGCATGTGATATAATCCGGGGTCGGCACGCGCAAAGGGCTGCACAATAGTGCACCTTGCGCACGCTGAGCACTTGGGGAGCCCTGCTTGCTTTCCCCGTTCCCTCCAAGGTTGTTCCGAAATCGAAGCAGCCTCGGAGGGAACTTTCCTTCCACCCCCCCTCCACCTTCCCCTCCCTTCCCCTAGCCAACCCACCCCCCAGCCCTACCTAAACCCCCCCCCCCCAACCTTTATTTTATAAGTTGCACCTGCCTCCGGGCAGGCGTAGGTTGTGTGCGCCGGCCGATGGCCGGCCCGCGATCCCAGCACAGCGGCAAATGGCCGCTGTGCTTGGAGGCTCCTGCCCCGCCCATGCCCACGGACCGCCCCGCCCACACCCTGCCCATGTCCACCCCTTTTTTCAAGCCCCGGGACTTACATGCATCCCGGGGCTTTATGCTCGCCACCGGGCCTTTTGAAAATAGGCCCGGTGCGCGTAACCCCCCCTACACGCGTAAATCCTCCTGGATTTACGCACATAGGGCTTTGAAAATCTGCCCCTAAATGAATGTACCATAGGCCCCTATACATAGAGTTAATTTACAATTTTGAACATTATTCAATTTATATTAAACAATAATGGTTGATTATTCCTTACTATTTTGAAGGCCGATTTGAAATATCCACTCAGTAAGAGGTAGCATGCTTGTTTATTACCTATTCCATTCTAAAACAGTCCACAGGCTATCAATTGTATTTTGTCTTCAACAAACTTGGGGCCTAATTTTGAACTGATTGCTCATTAAAAGGGACTTTTCCTTTTCTTCTAATGCTTACAGTGTAATTGCCTGAACAAGCTCATTGAACAGCACACAAATCAATAATTTATATGACTATTCTACCTTCAATTATGAGGCATGTAGAGATAACACACAGACACACATATTCACATATGTGCCATTGTTATCGCGCCTTTGTCTTGCTATGGAGTTGGTTTAGGCTTGCGACTTCAAAGATGAGGCTAGGTGATCCTTTTGTATTCAGATAGTATGACTAAACCATTGTGGCTGGCATTTTCACAGAATCGTATGGTGCTTGTTCTTTGTTAATCTTTCAGTGTGTTAGGGGTTGTCCATAAAAGATTGCCGCAGCAGGAGGTTGAGGTCTTGCCGACAAAGGAAGGGGGAAGGAAGGTTGTGAGGGATGGCGGAAAAAAAAAAACCCAGGAAAAAAATGTGGTGAACCCTTTGTGGTTGTTAACTTTGTTCCTTTATGCTCACTAAAGCTTTGAAAATGATGTTATATTAGTAGATACTCGGGGAGTGAAAAAAATCACAAGGCACTCTGGCCTGCTGAGACCTTGAGGGATGGGGGTTCTAGGAGGAAGTGAGAGCTTACATGTATAGCATTTTAATGTTGGTGGAGGGAGATGAATATTTTGGAAATATTGAAGAATTGCGTTTGGATACCCCCCTTAGCAGTCACGCCCCCACCAAGTCTTTACTGTTTACGTTACAGGATTTTCCAGATATTTAGGTGCTGTTTATTTGCAAAATTATCACAGATCACTAGGCAAATGTTCAGTAATAGAGAATAGCATAACATTTATGATTCTTTTTTTTTCTTATGCTCCCTTGGATTTTATTACATGCCTTTTCAAACCTGTGCTCATGATAAGTTACAATTCAGGTACTGTACATAGTTCCTTGCCCCAAAGGGCTTAATTTACTTAAACTTTCCCCCTATTCAGTGCTTATGGGACAAAGCTTTAGTAAATCAAGCCCGTTTTGTACCCGAGGTAGTGGAGGGCGAAGTAACTTGCGCAAGAGGCATCAGTAGAGACTAGGGATGTGCATTCATTTCATCCGTTTCATACTTTTCCTATACAAGCATGTAATATGAAACATATGAAACATATGAAACGAATGTACATCTAATTGACATTGAATTGTGAAACGTATGAAACGAATTAAACGAATGAAACGAATGCATATCCCTAGTAGAGACCTTGGATTTGAGCCCTGTCTTCCCTGGTTCTCAGCCCAGGCCCTGCTCTAACCACTAGGCCACTTCTCTACAACTTCTTAAAAGGATTTTCAATCATCATTATCATCACATCTTTTTCAGACTCTGCTAGCATGACACCATGTGACAAATGGTCTTAGGAAATCACAATTCCGTTAGCCATTTTTGGGGTGAAATGATGAAATCCATTATTTAAATATGTAAATTAAACAAATGATCTGCAAGTCACAGAGCACTTACCCTAAATGGTTTTCTAAAATTGATCTTGCTAATTTCCTCTCGTTTTTGCTTTTGCACTTTATCTATTTATTGATGTGTGACATCAGAGACCTAGCTTATCTGTACCCCTTATTTTTATGGTTTCATTATTGTTAAAAAGTTCCTGCATGCTTTGCAACTACGTGGGCCAGCTGAAAATCGCCCCTTTGATTTGAAAGCTATGTGAGTGTGTTTATTTTAAGTTTGATCATCTCAAGGGTCCTAGGGAACATGGCTCATAGTTCTACTGTGTCTGCTTTTCTGTACTAAACTTAAATACTGTACGATAATTACTGAAAACTGAGCCAAAAATCAGTGCGTTATTGTCCGTAAAATGAAGTGGGATTTCTAAAAAATGAATAATAGATGATGATTGTTTTGGCTAATTCTGATGCTTTACCATATCATCATTGCACATGGGTATTTTGCGAGTTAGAATCCGACCACACATGGGCCCCCGGAATGTGTTTTCGAATAGTGGAGTCTGGGATCTGAGAAACTGTAAATTTATCTTTTCTGAAAGGTAAATGGGAGGAAGAAAATTTGCGCCTCCATTGCTTTTGCTTGCATGAAGTCCAGATTCAGTGTCTGCTAATCCAGCATGATACGTTTGTTCTGACATCTGCTGAGATAACTTCGCTCTTGGCTTCTGGTAAGAGGCAAATAAATGAGGTATAAGGTGATTTTTGCAGAACATGATTGATCTGTAAAGAAAGATGTAATTCAGGCTCATACAATTCTGGCCAGAGACTAATGCCTACATAGAAACTAGAAACTTGCCAAATGTCCTGGCTGTTTACCGTGTTAAAAGGCGATAAGTTGGGAAGTAAATACATTGCATCGTTTATTTATTTAGCAACTCATATTCCGCTTTTTCCACATAGAAGTACATTTTAAGACCCTCTGTACAGGAGGCGCATGCACATGGACACGGTGATTTTATAACATACGCACGCGTGTTATAAAATCGGCTACATGCGCATACATGTGAGCATGATTTTATATTGATGCACATCTGCGGGCACGTGGGGAGAGTTTTAGTAGATACGCATGCTGATGCTAACTGTTTCCCCAGTTCATTCCCAGTTTGCCCCAGTAAAGGAGAGGACTTCCTAAACCCCTTAGCTAACCTGCCTCCCTTTTACCCTACTAGCCCTGACCCTTAAAACCCCGCTGACTAGCCTAGTTTTTTTTGTTACATGACTCATATGCCTTCTATAGCAGAAGTAAAGTTACGCAGTAGGGGACCCCGGCACACAGACTTCATGGTGCAGTCCCGTCCCGCCCACATCCTGCTCCTTTTTGTGAAAAATATTTTATGCGCAATCTCGCGTGGTTTTTAAAATCTGCGTGGCCGAGTCACAAACGAATCTCCGGCTTTGGCACTCATAATGCTTTTAACATCAACCAGATAGTCATCAGTTCAGATTACAATTAACAATCACAGTAAAAACATGCTGTTATCATACTATTAACATAAGCATTAGGCTGAAAGAACATATTAATATATTAAGCCTATGTGACAAAAGTTGCATGAACTTTTTTAATGTGCACGTTGGGAAAATGTGCATGTTAAAATGCTATTCATTAAACATGTGATACGATACGATTTAGGATGGGCATAGTAAAAATTGTCCCTAGTAATTTTTTTATGCTACAAGTGTGCACAGAAACCTGAAAATGCATTGGTAACCTACCAACAGGAAGCTAAATTCATGATCACACAAAACTGAGCTTGGCTCATCCTGCTGGTGTGGTTTTCCAAAGGGTATATGTTAAGCCTGACGCACAGGGATTGTTTTTCAGTCCTGAGGGGAGTCGTGGGACAGCTACTGGATGTCAGGAGAGGTGGGGAGAGAAGTTCGAAGAGAGAACAAGCTAGAGAAGCACGCTTGTTGATGACCATCTGTTTCTGTGTCGGTGAGGGACTTCAAAGAGTGTTGTGAGAGAGAATGTATTTAGGGGAAGAAGAGGGGTGGGGGGAATGCAGGGAGGTATCTGGGCCACCCTTACTCAGAAGAGCTTTGGCCTCTGATGATTCTTTCCTTTATCACCCGGTGTCAGAGACAGAACTAATTTTTTGGCAAACTTCATCCCCTGCCCAGCGAAGTCTCTCTCAATGATGAGAGAGAGAGAAACTGCTGCAGGGGTAGAGTTGACAATTCAGAGAGAGACTGCTGGGGATTGCAGTCTTTCTCTCTCTCTCAACCCCCCCTCGCATCCTCAGCAGTCTCACTCTCAAACTCCCTCCCTTCTTCTAACCGACTGTTTCAATTGAACGTACCATGAGATGTTGCTATGTCTATAAATATCTGTTCCAAAATATTTTGCAAATATGTTAGAGCACTATCAGCCAGTCGGTGTCTAAACTAACTTGTGCTAGGAGAACATTTTTTTCATGCTTTGCACCCGAGATGTGAAACTCTATTCCACAGGAGCTTCACGAAGAAGGAAACTACTTAAGTTTCTGAAACCGGTTGAAAGCCTGGATCTTGGAGCAGGAACTGAATGAGGTTTCTATCTGTTGAACAATTCAGTACATGAGCTGGGCCTATCCTTATCTCTAATGGCAGCACCAATGTTAAGGCTGAAACTGAGCCAAATGTTGCGAGCATGGAAGAGTGGTTGCTTGTTTGGGAGAGTGTGTGCCCTTAGACCGCAGCACAAACCCCAGAGGAGAAACCAGGGCATGCGCCGAGCATGGGCGGACAGGCTGAAGACTCGAAGACCTCTGCCGAACCTGAACGCACCAGAAGAGACCCAGCAATCCAATGCTGGTCTCTGGGGTAGCCCTCCGGCCACTCGATAGCCCTGTCGGACCTGCCACCTAGGAACGGAAAGAAGTCGAGGACAGGTGATGACTCAGGAACAAGGATGAGACATGGGCACTTGGAGACTTGGATGAGACATAGGCACTTGGAGACTCAGGCAGACACTGCCCTTCAGCCCGCCCAACACAGCCCCCCCAAGGGTTGGTCGCAGACCATGCTGTCCCACAGCGCGCCCAACACAACCTAAAAAAGCTGGTCATGGGCCACGTGGAGAGTGGGACGAGCACAAGATTGAAGATCAGGAAGAATAGGGGAATCAGGGCAGCACTTGAAAGCATCCAGGCCGGAACAGGTCTCCAATGACCGTGAATGGGACTCAGGCTCAGATTCAAACATGGATTCAGGCTTAACTCATGGATGGTCATCTGAAGGCAAAATCCAGGTGGAAGAGACAAGGCTGGGATACCTGAAACCAGGAACTAGTGGATCAGGAACAACTGGATACTGGAACCGAAGAGACTGGGTCATCTGGAGACAGGGACTGAAGAAGACTGGGATATTTGAGACAGGGACCGAAGAGACTGGAACATCCACAAACAGGAACCGAAGAACTGGAACAACAGGACACGAGACAGACGAGGATGCAGGATCCATCAAGAGACCAGGAACACAGGTGAAAAGACAAGGGAACTCCCACGAAGAACAGAGGACCTAGAAGAAGCAAAGATGGAACTCACAGCCTCCTGGAGTGAACAGATGAGACGAAGAATCCAGGAGAAGGCAAGCTCCTTGTCAAGGCAACGAGGATTTGGTGACGAGCCCTTTTTTAGGTCTGAAGAGGAGACACAGGGAGATGTCATGAACAGGGTGGCGGGGCTTTTCCCTCCGCGGGCCCCTTAAATATTGTAGAGTGGTGCAGCTGTGTGCCTATGGAGAAGCTGGGACCAGGAGTAGCAATGGTGGTGTCCCTGCTGTGAAGAGAGGAGCTGATGGCGGCATTCCCACCGCAGGACTGGGAAGAACGTCGGCGGCACACAGGCTTTGAGAGAGGCAGCATTTTGGCAGCTCCCTACTGCAGAGAGCATCAGCAGTGTCTCCCTGCTGCAACGGAGGAACACAGCCACTGTCTCCTCTCCAGCTCCACTCGCCGGAGAGGAGACAGTGGCTACAGCCTCCTTGTTGCGCGATGTGGTGATGTCAGCAGCCTCTGGGCCGCAAGGGAAGTGGGCTCGGTGTTGGCGGCACTCCCGCCGTGCAGGGGAGAATGGTCGGCGGCGTTCCACAAGGGAGGTGAGAGGCTGCTCGCGGGCCCAACCGTGAGCAGAATTGTAACACTAAGAACATTTCTCTTATTTATTACGGTAAAGGATATGCATTCGTTTGAAACTAATGTGCAATCCGAAAAGAAATTTTTCAGGTTGGTTCAATTCAAATGAGATGAATCCCTGGTTGGTCCAAAAAAATCAGTATTTGCTAAGAAATTTTAAAAAGCATGCCACTTCTCATCACCCACTTTCTGTAGTCATGGTTGAAGGATGAAAGGGACAGAAATGATCAGCACTCACTCCTATCTCACCGGTTCTGCTACAAAAATGTCAACAGTGTATGGGTTGGCTGGCACAATATTGTTTTAGGTCCATTAAGTAAATTTCAATTAAATTTGTTTTGAAAATGAAAAGAAAGAAAAATGAAAAAAGAATTGTTTGCCATTTGTTTGACTAGCATGTTATAGTTATAGTAAGCAGCCACCAACCCAGCCTGGCCTCTCCCCAGCTGAAAAAAAAACCAAACCAAACAGCACCAACAAAATTTTAAAATTCAAGGCCTCCTGAGTCTGGCCCCACTCTACTCCCAGGACACGTCTTACCTCGTCCTTAAGGTCTCCGAAATCCAAGTGGGACAAGAGCAACTGGGATTGCTCCTTCCCATTGGGTCGGTCTTTCAAAACGGTGCTAGTTGGCTTGAGGCCAATACCATTTTGTTGTACATTCCATGCCTTAAATAATGTCAGCCCTATTACCCTCTAGCGCCATTTATAAATACTGACTTGGTGGGGCAGGAGAGACCAGAGAACATATTTGCCCCATTTGGATTTTGGGCACGGTTTGGGATCAATTGCATCCAAAGGGATAAAGGGGAAAGCCTTGAATTTTTAAATATTGGTGTCGCTGTGTTTTCTCAGCAGGAGAACAGGGTTATGTTTCAGTTTTTTCTCTTTTGTTTGTTTTTATTTGTTCATATTGTTTATTTCATTTCAAACAAATGAAACAAAACAATAAAAATGAAAAATAAACTTCAGTTGAAAAATAAAATGAAATGAAAAATAGTTAAGTGTGTAGACCTACTTGTGTTGCTCTCATAGCAACACTGAAAGCAGCCGTGATCGCACTAGAGAACTGTAATCCCAGCATTGGTCCTACAAGTGACAATCGATAAGTAAAGAAAAATAAAAAGAATAGCTAGTCCAAATGAGAACCAGTGAGTGAAATAAAGAAATTAAAAAGAATCTACCTTATAAATGGCCTGTGACCGACGGCCCGCAAATGCGCAGTAGAGACCAGCTCTACCGCGCATGTGCGGGCGAGCACGTCGCTCTGAGGCAGCTTCAGAAAGAAAAAAAAATGGCGGCGTCCAGTGGCAGCAGCGGGCGGCGGCGGTACCGGCAGCGGGCGGCGACGGCGGTAGCGAGCGGCGGCGGTAGCGGCAGCGGGCGGCGGCGGTAGCGACGGCGGTAGCGAGGGAGGGAGAAGAGAGAGAGAGGGAGGGACGGACTGAGTGGAAGGGAGGGACGGAGAGAGAGAGTGGGAGGGAGTGACTGAGTGAGAGGGAGGGACTGAATGGGAGGGAGGGATTGAGTGAGGGGGAGGGACTGAGTGAGAGGGAGGGAGTGGGACTGAGTGAGAGGGAGAGGGGGGACTGAGGGAGGGAGTGGGACTGGGAGAGAGAGGGAGGGAGTGGGACTGAGGGAGAGTGAGTGGGACTGAGTGAGTGAGAGGGAGGGGGGAGGGAGTGACTGAGTGGGAGGGAGGGATTGAGTGAGGGGGAGGGACTGAGGGAGGGAATGGGACTGAGGGAGAGAGAGAGGGAGGGAGGGAGAGAGAGGGAGGGAGGGAGTGGGACTGAGGGAGAGGACGGAGGGAGTGGGGACTGAGTGAGAGTGAGTGGGACTGAGTGAGTGAGAGGGAGGGAGAGAGGGGGGAGGGAGTGAGTGAGACTGAGTGGGAGGGAGGGACTGAGTGATAGGAGAGGGAGGGTGGGGAGGAGTGGGTGAGGGAGGGGGTGGTGAAGAGTGAGGGGAGAGAGAAAGAGGGGGAGGTGAGAGACAGAGGGATGTAGCCCGTTTTAACGGGCTTAACGGCTTGTACTTGTATATGTCATTCAGTCACGTGTATACATTTCTCTTGGCAGTACTATTAAACTCTTCATGCATGTGTGGTGTTTTGCTCGTGTTATCCAGTGCTGTGCATTCGGTATTGACAGTATTTTAATACTATGGTAAGTTGAGGCTTTGCCGATCTTTTCAATTTTTTTGTTTGTTTTGCAGTTACCCAATGATTTCATATTGTATATTGATATTGTGGCAGAATTCTTTGTTACCCTTGTTACTATCGGTGTGGTACCAGTAGTGTTGTGCATCCATTTAATGTGATAAGGTAAGTATATTGAGTTTATATTAGTTGTTTATATTAAAAATTCTATTGTGGCAAAAGGTGCCATAGTCTTACTTTGGTGGTTTTGTTTTGCAACGCTCCCTGAATTAACATTTTTTTTAACGTGGTAAGTGCTTTCCTGGCTTCAAACAGGTTATACTTCTTGTTGTAAAAAAAAAAATCTTTTCTTTAGGATACGCTATTTCTAGCATTTCACCATTTGACACACATTTTATGATAACCATTTGGCCGATTGAAGAAAAAGTTGTTGCAACCACTTTATGCATTGGGATAGATTTTATAATATGCGTGCGCGCAAATGTACGCCCGATTTTATAACATACGCGTGCAGGCACGTGCATGTTATAAAATTGGGGGTCAGCGCGCGCAAGGGGGTGCACAATTATGCACCTTGTGCGCGCTGATCCATGCTGCCTTCCCACGTTACCTTTCCCCCCCCAACCCTACTCTAACCCCCCTTGTCCTTTGTCTTACCTTTTGCGCCTGCCTGGAGGCAGGCGCACATTGCACGCACCAGCAGGCTGCCGGCAAGCGATCCTCCGACACAGCAGCAATGGCCGCTCTGTCGGAGGCCTCTGGCCCCTTCCCTTTTGTAAAGCCCCGGGGCTTTACGTGCGTCGCCGGGTTGATGGCACTGGTAGCCCCTGTGACATAGTATTCAAGATGGCACCGGCCGTCCGCTGCTCCTACCATGTGACAGCGGCTGACCAATGGCACCGGTAGCCCCTGTGACATAGTAAGGGTAAAGGCTATTGATGCCATTTTGAATATCGGCAGCTGACAGCCCGTGCAGGAGATCGCTCTAGGACCCCCGCTGGACCACCAGGGACTTTTGGCAAGTCTTGGGGGGTCAGGAGGGTGGGGGTTTATTCATTAGTGATACTTTGTATTCGTGGGGGTTCGCCATATGTTTCGTGACCCCCACAAATACAACGAATATGGCATAATCGTTGCGGATTGCCAATATGTTGCAAACGAATGCACACCCCTAGTACTTATTGTGGCAAAGTGGCACCAAAGTGGCATGAATAGCCTAAGGCACTGTAAAGGGGCAAAGGAGTACCAGGAGTGGCAAGAGTGCTTTAACAGAGGTGCAAAGCAACTGCGAGAGTGTCAAAAACACACCACAGCTTCAAAAGAGAGCACCAATAACAGTTGCATGAACCCTCGAAGGCAACATGACAGGGAAAGTGGCATCAACATCCTATAGCAAAATGAAGGGGGAACATAGCAAGCAGAAAGAGTGTCAGAAAAAACTACAAGGCGCCAATAAAGGGACAAAGCAGCAGAAAGACTAGCACCAACACCCTGAGGAACCATGATAGTGGCAAGAACATCACAAGGAGTAGAGTGAGTCGTCTGGTGTATGGCAGCAAGGCAGAGTGGCAGAAAGGCTGACAGAGCGGAGGTAGTCTGGTCCCTGTGGTTTTGATAGGGGCAAGACAGGCTGGCCCCGGGGAGAGATCCCTTTCCTTTGTGCAGGAAAGGGCTCCCTAGGGTTCACCCCTAGAGTGGGGTGTTTCCGTTGGCGTCTAGTGAGCTCTCGCTGGTCTTTTAAAATCTGGTGGATGTAGCAGATATTCAAACGAGAATTTTCAAGGCCGAGATGGAGGAGCTTTCCATGTGAACAGCGGTTCAACATGGGTTAGCAGGTGTTAAGAGAGAGGCTGGCTACACCCAGGGAGAGATCCCTTTCCTTTGCGCAGGAAAGGGCTCCCTAGAATGCGTTGTTGGCCCCTAGAGTGGAGCATGAGCCTTCAAAGCATGGCGAGTCGATGAGGAGGAAGTTTCCACATGAACAACGGTTCAACATGGGTCGGCGAGCGTTAAGAGGGAGCTCTCAGAAATAAGAATACTGCTACTCAAGTTCAAATCTACAATATCAACCTATGTTGACTTTGTACCCTACACAGTACACTGCAACTGAGACCGCTGTATGTGCACACACCAAACTTTTAACTACAAAAGAGGCCTACTGGGGATTTGGCTTAAAAGAGCACTGCTATCCCAGTATATATGAGTCTGGAAAACTGCCCACAGATGCACGGTGCAGTGCCTTGATGTGTGTGTGTGTCTGTGTGTGTGTATCCAGACACAATATTAAATCTTCTCTCCAACTGATAAACTCACATAGAGAAAACCACCAATAAATATTTATTTTTAACTAAGGACCTTCATAACACCCTGCAGATGCTGAAAAGAACATTTTGTATTTTCAGTATTTTCACCGCTGATGGGGCATAATTAATCATTAGTCCAATACACAGTATAGTAACTGGGAACTTTTATTTCAAAGCCACAACATGAGGAATCGAACTAGCAAACGTTTGTTCTAAGATACTCCTTTGGCATCCTCACATATTTGCAAATCTTTTAGAAAGCATTAGTACATTTTTACAAAGAGTACATCCAATGTTTCAGTCCATGTCCAGATTCGCTTTATCGAGAGGTCGGGATATCAGAGACCAGGTGGTCGGGTCTTGTCTTTACATTGCTCCTGTGATGGAGAATGATCCTCCAGTTTGTCATAATTGCAATATATGTCCTTTCTCTTAGACTACAGTTTGACCATATAATTTCATCCATGAGCAAGAAGTTTTCCTTGATTACCAATTACTCTTGCAAATCATTTTTTGTAATCTGCATTATTTTGTTGCCCATGTGATTTAAAATATATTGATATGACAAGACGCATGGTTAGGATATGCTTTATCGAACATAGGAGCTGTATCAACACATGTAAAATGGAAACTCCGCTGGTCCCTTATTTTGCACATTAGAGGGGGGAAGACAGGGTGCAATGGTTAGCATGAAGGGAACAAATGTGGATATATAGTCTACAGTTGTACCTTTTGGACTGAATAAAGAAATTGAGTGGGTGGTTCTATTTGACTGACATCCTTATGTTTCATTTATATCATCATGACATCACATTGATAGGTATAGTTTCTAAATCAGGTATGTATATAAGGTAACTGACAATGATAACTTACTTAAGATGGCCACTGACAAGGAGGTAGTTGGTCAGCAATAAGTAAGTCCCTGTATGTTTGCTGTATATATTGTCGACGTTTCCCTTCAGAAGTCATGTTATTTTCCTAATGCTGTATTTTATCATTTTAGAGAAAACTTTCATTCATGGTGTTGCGATATTCATGAATACTAATGGTGCTGCGATCAACTTGAAGCCCCTGAAGTAGTGATTGGAAACATGATATCATGTTGGATGTAACAAATGAGAAGTATGCTTGATTTTTTTATGAGCTTAGAAAAGAATTCTAAAAAAAAATGTTTTTGAACTGTAATGAACATTGGGCTGATGATGATTTATAGCCCACTGGTGAAAATACAAATAGTCCTTTTCAGCATCCGCGGGGTGTTATGAAGGTCCTTAGTTAAAAACGAAATATTTACTGGTAGTTTCTTCTGTGTGAGTTTATCAGTTGGAGTGAAGATTTAATATTGTTTTTGAAAACGTTCTTTGGTTATGATTAAAAAAAATTTCTGGGCTTTCCCTGGTACCTTTTTTAACTAGTTTGTAAAGGCAAAGGAGGGAAGCCCAGCTAGATGAAAGGTAGCCGTTAATGATTTTATCTGCTTGAGAAGATTACCACCATATATTGGTGCCCTACTGAATGGGCAGTTCGTTATTACCTGAGCAGCCAACTGAAAACGTTTCACATTTTTTAAAGATTTTACATTACTATAATATCCAGACCCAGTGATGCTTTGTCAACCAATGAGACCATGGAACATCAATTGATTGTGTATTAAACTAAAAGTACACACACACACACACACACAAAAGAGATGAATTAGCACAAGTATGGAAATTGCAAGCCCTCTAAAAAGTCAGTATAATTAGTAGTGTTGTGCTTGCAGTCTGAATCTTTAATCATATTACATGTCCAATGGTTATTTACAAGTCAGCGAACACTACATGACCACCTAATTTAGATGGCGCTAGTAAGTGGCCTGATACTATACCGTTAAACCTAATGAATGCCATTAGGGCAACTAATCAAGTGTGTCTCTCTGTGTCAGTTGACTGATTCTGTAGCACAGAGATGTTGCTGCTATTTTATAAGGCATGCTGTCTGCATTCCAAGTGAACCACAGTTCTTTCAATGCTGCTTTTTGGTTCTTTGCATTTACTGTGCAAGGCCTGGCCTGAACTTTTATGTCTGTCTTTGGGCATAAGAATATGTGTAAATTGTATAGCATGTTCTTTTTTTTTTCCCCCCACAATGAAGTGACAGGAAGCTTTTCTTCCCTAAATCTCCCAGTCGCCTAAAACTTGCCGACCTGGAGTTTCTACCAATGAGTTGCATGACAAGAATTCTTTGTGATGGTGTGAAATGTACAGCAGTTCCCCGCTGTGCAGTTAAACTTTATTTATGTGCATAAATCATTTTTAGTGGATTGGGCCAATAGAGGATTACTATAGTACAGTATGTGATTTAATATTATGTTCAGAGCTAGAAAGAATTTCAACATCAGAAAATGTAAAGTACATTGGAAGGTTCAAAAGCTGCTGAGCTTTTGGCTTTCAAGTACTCAGATGCATTATCTCTTTAACCATACATGCTAAGGTATGTAGGCTTGTTTATATGTTTGCAATAAAAAAACAAACTATGATTTCCTTTTGACAAAAATGAAATTTTTAAAACATTTAGGGACATCTACAAAGTCCTCCAAATTTGTATTTAGAAGTGATTAATTGTCAGAGTATTACATTTGCTATGTATGTCCACCTCAATGCATGGAACTAACGGCCAACACACTGGGGTAGACTAACCTAGTAGAGTTGTGATTAGCTTTTGAAGGTTGGAGATCAATGCAAAATGAAAGAGGGGTGATGTGGGTGGAATTTACAAGGTTACTTCATGTTCATATATTAACATCTTTAGCCCATTTTGCACAGATCTAACAAAAGGATTTTAACGCTTGACAGCTACTCACAAACTCACAAGGTTAGTCCAATCTAAATTTATCGCCTGCCCCTTGTTAGCCAACCTTCATTTCTACGTAACCAGTGACCATTCAGTAGGGAGACTCTTTTCATGATCAGGCTATAAAGCAATAGAATGATTTTAACTAGAGGTGTGCTGTCATATTTAAACAGCATCTGAAATGACGGGGATGACCCAAAGCAGCACTTATCGTCAAGATTTCCCTGCTGAAACCAACAAATTTTGTTTTGTAAGGAGGTGCTAAATGGTTTTAGCATATTCTACAACGCAGAAACAAAATACAAGGAAAAAAAAATGAAAAAATAGTAAACAAAAACCAAAATGCAATAAACATTTTTCTCCATGCACACTCTTAAATTCAACATCTGCTTTTTTATTTTGTTGAATCTGAGTTGTTAATATGCTTGGCAGACGGATACCCAAGTTCAGCCATTAGGTTCATCTTTGAACAATTGAAATAACATGGAATATGCATTGTATAATTATGAGCAAAATAATTTTCTGCTTAGTCCATACTGTTAATACAAACTATCCAGTTTGTGTGGAAATAGTTTTATTTTGTACTTGTGTGCTGTAGTGACAGTATTTTATAAGCTCACTCATAATCTAGACGCTGAAATATATGGTCATGTCAAGCAGTGGGAGGTTCGCTCTTTCCCTCAGCTCTCATGAAATACCCAGAGCATCCATATATATAAGGATGAAGAGACATTGTTATGTAGTTTCCTTACACAGAACTATACGTAGACTGTGCATGGTAAAAAAAAGAATTCCATGATATTCTCTGTCCAGGCTCAATACTTCTTCAAACCTTTTGCATATTTATTAGTAACCCCTTTACTTCTCCCCTTAGAGGTTGGTGGGGCTGTGAGACCCATTTAAAGAGCCTTGCAGATGTGGAAATGGAACTTTGACAGCTGTAAAAAGGCATTCTGCATACTACAGGTGTTTCCAATGAATGCATTTATTGAGGCAGAACAATTGTAGGTATTTACAATAAAAAGTAAAATACAGTGTATGCACAGTCACTATTTCTGTTTTTGCTAAACAGACATCTCCTCTTTCTCAGTTACTCACAATTAAGATTCTGGACTGAGTGAGAGTTCTGAATTGAGTCTTTCAGGTCACAATTAAAATTCTTGTGTTTAGGGCAGAATAGACTTCATCTGTGCCCAGCCTACAGGAATGGATCCAGATATGTTCTACTGTTTGACTACCATGCCAAAACTCTTGGGCTGTCTGCCTTATCTTATAAGAGTAGGGTCAATTAGGGATGTGAATCGTGTCCTCGATCGTCTTAACGATCAATTTCGGCTGGGAGGGGGAGGAAATCGTATTGTTGCCGTTTGGGGGGGTAAAATATCGTGAAAAATCGTGAAAAATCTAAAAATCTAAAAATCTAAAAATCGCAAAACCGGCACATTAAAACCCCCTAAAACCCACCCCCGACCCTTTAAATTAAATCCCCCACCCTCCCGAACCCCCCCCCAAATGACTTAAATAACCTGCGGGTCCAGCGGCGGTCCGGAACGGCAGCGGTCCGGAACGGGCTCCTGCTCCTGAATCTTGTTGTCTTCAGCCAGCGCCATTTTCCAAAATGGCGCCGAAAAATGGCGGCGGCCATAGACGAACACGATTGGACGGCAGGAGGTCCTTCCGGACCCCCGCTGGACTTTTGGCAAGTCTCGTGGGGGTCAGGAGGCCCCCCACAAGCTGGCCAAAAGTTCCTGGAGGTCCAGCGGGGGTCAGGGAGCGATTTCCCGCCGCGAATCGTTTCCGTACGGAAAATGGCGCCGGCAGGAGATCGACTGCAGGAGGTCGTTCAGCGAGGGTTCCGGCGCCTCGCTGAACAACCTCCTGCAGTCGATCTCCTGCCGGCGCCATTTTCCGTACGAAAACGATTCGCGGCGGGAAATCGCTCCCTGACCCCCGCTGGACCTCCAGGAACTTTTGGCCAGCTTGTGGGGGGCCTCCTGACCCCCACAAGACTTGCCAAAAGTCCAGCGGGGGTCCGGAAGGACCTCCTGCCGTCCAATCGTGTTCATCTATGGCCGCCGCCATTTTTCGGCGCCATTTTGGAAAATGGCGCCGGCTGAAGACAACAAGATTCAGGAGCAGGAGCCCATTCCGGACCGCTGCCGTTCCGGACCGCCGCTGGACCCGCAGGTTATTTAAGTCATTTGGGGGGGGGGGGGTTCGGGAGGGTGGGGGATTGGGTCGGGGGTGGGTTTTAGGGGGTTTTAGTGTGCCGGCTCACGATTCTAACGATTTATAACGATAAATCGTTAGAATCTCTATTGTATTGTGTTCCATAACGGTTTAAGACGATATTAAAATTATCGGACGATAATTTTAATCGTCCTAAAACGATTCACATCCCTAGGGTCAATGGCACCTCAAGTATACCAATGCTCAGATGCCTCCTACCTACAGTTCCCATTGAGAGTCCAGTCCATTTAGATAGATGAGTGGTGGGATTTCCAGAATCTCTGAACTCCTTCCCAATTCTTCAGTAATCCTTTCTTCTGGTATCTGTCACAGCCCTCCTGGAGAAGTCTCTCTAGGATCCTTTTGTAAACCTATTACTGGGTTGAAACACTTCAACCTACACAGTTGAGTGAACAAGTCCATAATATTTCCTAGGTTAAGGAATGAATTTTTAAGGCAAAAGGGCTGTTCATTATTTATTTATCTATCTATCTATTTATTTATTTATTTACTTACTTACTTACTTATTTATTTATTTAACTGTCTTATTAATAGCTTCCCATACTTTCAACATAGAATTGACCAAATCAATTTAAAAAAGAAACATGTGTAGAGACCCCTAGGTTTCCACTATCTATATGGTCCCTAGCTAAATTGCTAGGCTAGAGTTTTGTAGTTTGCAAACCATCCCTGCAGGTACCTGCACAGAGGATTGTCTGGATTGGTCAGCAAAGCACTATAAAAGTAGTCCGTGCACAAGTAGAAATGTGACATTCAGAGTTGGCTTTTGCCATTTTTAATTGAAGTTTATTTTTATCCCCATCTTTGGGCTGATGCAGGAGATGTGGGTTTGGCTTGGAATATTGAGTTGGAGGAGTAGTGTGGTGGCTGATCCCTATTTTAGTCTTCACTGCCTGACCCAAGGAAGAGACTCTGTCCAATGCCAGTACCCTATGGTCTGGAAGGTATTGCCATGGAGGAATGAAGAATAGTTTGAAAGAGGATTTGAGAAGAGCTGTTTTGTCTTTTGTGAGATTTTTGCTTTTTTGTAAGCGTACTCCTGCCTATAGTGGACAGTCACTCCTGCCTTGGAAGGTCAGGATAAGATAATGTTTCCCTCTGCTCAGCTAAGAAGGACCAGCAGTGAACTGACACTAAACACCAGAGAAGAAGAAAGTAATATTTTGCAGAGAATTTTCTTCTTGTATTTTGTGTTGCATTTGGTGGACCGCGGGCCCATCTCGTGGCCTGCTGTTCTTACCTTCAGGCTGGGCCCAGCCGCACAGCCTCCCAACTCCAAACCTCTCCTGCTGCTTGCAGCAGCCCCTGGATGACACCTTTTCTAAATGCGTCAGGAAGCTGCATCGTGCCACTCCAATTGCCTTCTCTCTGGTGCGGCAAGATGTCTCTGGAACATCGGGGCCTGGACCGCCTTCCGGGAAGCCTTCTCTCCTGCCTCCCTAATTGCTTGTGTATGGCCAATTTCCCCACATTTAAAGGGCCAGTGGCAGGAATGGCCAGGCAGTGCCTTCTGATTACATCACAGGCTGGGCCCCATACCACCACTCCTCCAGTGCCTTGGCAATAACTCCTCCTGGAGAAGTGCTTTGCCAACGTTCCTGATCCTGCATCCTGCTTCCTGGTTACTGTCTCCACTGTGGTATTCCTGAGTCCGTGTCTTCCTGCTGTCTGGTTTGTCTCTGTATCTCCTCATCTGTAGTCAGTCTTCTTCCCATCTGCCTTCAGCGTCTCCTCATGTTCCTATGGTCCCTTTTCTTTCTCCTCTTCGTTTTGATCTTCTGGCTTTGACCTTGGACTGGACCCCGTTGACCATAGCCTATACCTTATCTTCAGTTGAACTCTGCCTGCCTCCAACCTCTGCCTCGTCTGGACTCTGTGCCTGTTGCCATCCAATTTGGAGCCTGACGCATCTGCATTTCCTCCTGTGCTGGCCTGCCTTCAGGTCTTCACCTACACAAAGGCCCACGCCTAAATCCAGCCAGCCACAGCATCCGAGGGCTCAACATAAAGGGAATGTATGTGGTGTATGTTTTTACGTTCAAGGTGTAAGAATTCCGTTTTGTCAATGTTTATTATCAGTTTCATCTGATTTAAGAGCTGTTTGATTATATCAAGATACATATTGGCAAGTTTCATTGTTTCTTCAATGGTGTTTACAATGGGTAGCAGTAGCTGTATATCATCTGCATACATGTAATGTATGATTCCAAGTCCCACTAGTAGGTGACATACCGGGAGGAGATAAATGTTAACGAGTGTTGCTGACAGGGCTGATCCCTGTGGGACACCGGTTAGCAGTGTGACTTTGTCTGAGAGTGTATTTTTGATCTGTACTTGAAAATATCTATTGTTTAAGTATGACTCAAACCATTTTATTGTTTTATTAGTGAGTCCTATTTCTTTCAGTCTGTTGAGTAGTATTTTGTGGTTTACCGTGTCAAGTGCTGCAGAGAGATCTAATATAACCAGAATGTAGTGTGTTCCTGTATCAAACCCTCTTAAGATATTGTCTGATAAAGCTAATAGCAGAGTTTCAGAACTATAGTGTTTGCGAAACCCGTGTTGTGTTGGGTATAATATGTTGTTACTTTCCATGTGGTTTGACAATTGGTTTTGTACTGTTTTTTTCAATCAGTTTGGCTAGTAGGGGTAAGTTTGAGACTGGTCTATAGTTATTGAGATTTAGGGGGACGAGGTTCTTTTTCTTAATTATTGGTTTGATTATAGCTCCTTTCAATGTATCCGGCATTACTCCATCTAGTGAGAGGTTGATGATCTTAGTTAGAGTTGGGGTTATTGTGTTGACAAGAGGATTTTAAAAGCTGCTGCAAATCATGCATATATGCGGCTGCGTGCACAAATAAAAAGTTTCCAAACGGGGGTGGGGCATGGGCATGGTCTGGGCGGGGCATGGCAATTCCTGGATTTCATCATGAAATTTGAACGTAAATATTTGCGTGCACTGGGGTGCGCCAGATTCCCCAGCTATGTAACTTTACTTCTGCTATGAATGACGTGTAAGTAGTAAAACAAATTTCAGATAGATCAGCAGGGTTTGAAAGGTCAGGGCTGACAAGGGAAAAGGGAGGCTATTAAACTAGGAGATGGGTTGGGAAGTTCTATTTCTTAACTGGGCAAACTGGGAACAAACTGGGAAAACCTGCAATGGCGTCAGTGCATGTGGCTTTTAAAATTCCCCTTCTTACGCAGTAGAAGTAGCATTTGCGCATGCAAGCGCGCGTCTACTTAAAATTGCGTGCACATGTGCATACATCAGGCTATTTTATAACGTGCTCATATACGCATGCATTTATAAAATGACTCATCCCTGGGTGCAGGCTGACGAACTTGCGCATATGTGCCAGTGCACCAGTTTATAAGTTACTGTCTCAATCTTTGTTATCTATCCTTTTTATTCTCTGTTGGGCGGATTTTCAAAGCCCTGCTCGCGTAAATCCACCTGGATTTACGCAAGCAGGGCCTTGCGCGCCGGCGCGCCTATTTTCCATAGGCCGCCGGCATGCGCAGAACCCCGGGACGCGCGTAGGTCCCGGGGTTTTCGGAAGGGGGCATGTCGGGGGCGGGGCCGAACGATGCAGCGTTTTGGGGGCGGGGCAAGGTGTTTTGGGGGCGGGCCCGGGGGCGTGGTTTCGGGCCAGGGAGTTCCGGGGGCATGGCCGCGCCCTCCGGAACCGCCCCTGGGTCCGGTCTCTGCGCGCCAGCAGCCCGCTGGCGTGCGTGGATTTACGCCTCCCTCTGGGAGGCGTAAATCCATGGATAAAGGTAGGGGGGGGGTTAGGTAGAGGAAGGGAGGGAAGGTGAGGGGAGGGCGAAAGAGAGGCCGCTCCAATTTCGGAGCGGCCTCGGAGGGAACAGAGGCAGGCTGCACGGCTCGGCGCGCGCCGGCTGCCCAAAATTGGCAGCCTTGCGCGCGCCAATCCAGGATTTTAGAAGATACGCGCGTATCTTATAAAATCCAGCGTACTTTTGTTTGCGCCTGCTGCGCAAACAAAAGTACACGATCGCGCAGTTTTTCAAAATCTACCCCTGTGTTCTTAACGAATGCATTTATGGTTTTCTTATCTTTATATGTTTCTCCACTAACCTCATTTCTTGGTTAGGAGTAGCAACCTGATCGGCCCAGCTTCTGATACCCCTGCTTATCTAATAAGAATTCTTGCCCTTGTAGGATCAAATCTGTTCACCGTTGATCATGGCTTCTCTGTCAGATAAGAGCCATCATGTCTGTATAATCTTTCATCTCTCCAGATAAAGTCATACGAACATACGAACATGCCATACTCTTCCTGCTGGTGAGGATGGGAACCCCACCAGCGCATAAGTCCACATGCTGCAAGACAGACACATTCCCTCACATGGGTGAGAACCCTGCCAGCACTTAACTCCATGTGCCATGAGGCAGATGGGTCCTGGTGGGGGTGGGAACCCCACCAGCACACCACTCAGGGCCCGATTACGTGCAGGCCATAAATAATGTACATTTTAAACAGATAGGTCGGATTTGGCCCATCTGCACCCACCCCTGCACTAGACCATGTTTCTGTCCTCCATGATCATGTGCCTAGCAGCTAAGAATCAATGCAAAAATAACAGAGTCAAGCACTGGGAATGTAGAAATTTAAGGGAACAGTATACATTGGGGAATGAGATAATAATGTGCATCAATTAGGAGAAACATCTTGGGGTGATTACAACTGATGTTCTCAAGGTTGCAAACTGCAAAAAGGCAGTGGCCAGAGCCAAAATAAATGTTAAGATGCATAGGCAGAGGTATGACCAGTAGAAAAAGGGAGATAATGGCTCTGTACAAGACATTGTTGAGACACTGAATACTGTGCCCAGTTCAGAAGGCCAAATGTAGGAGCCCAAAGAGGGACTACAAAATGATACAAGGTTTCCATCAAAACATTATGAAACGAGACTTAAGGATCTAATATGTAGACAACAGAGAATATGACAGAGATTCATATACTTCAAACAGTATAAATAATGCTCAAGAAGCAAAACCCTTTTTAGCACAAAGGAAGCTGAAGGATAAGAGGTCATAATGTGAAGCTCAAAATGGGGAAGGGGGTCAGGGACTGATGCATAAAATTAGAAAAAGATGTTCACAAAAAGGGTGGTTAGGATACATGCATCAGCCTCTCTGTGGAGGTGGTGAATGCAAAAACAATAACAGAATTAAAGAACATGAGAAATTGCCTTGCTGGGTCAGACCAAGGGTCCATCAAGCCCAGCATCCTGTTTCCAACAGAGGCCAATCCAGGCCACTGGCAAGTACCTGAAAACTAAGGGGCGGATTTTAAGAGCCCTGCTCGCCGGTGCGCCTATGTTCAATAGGCCTACCGGCGCGCGCAGAGCCCCAGGACTCGTGTAAGTCCCGGGGTTTTCCGAGGGGGGGGCGTGTCGGGGCGTGTCGGGGGCGGGGCCGAGCGGCGTGCCGTTTTCGGGGCGGGACGCGGCGTTTCGGGGGCGGGCCCGGGGGGCGTGGCCGCGCCCTCTGGAACCGTCCCCAGGTTGCGTCTAGGCGCGCCAGCGGCCTGCTGGTGCGCAGCGATTTACTTCTCCCTCTGGGAGGCGTAAATCCCCCAACAAAGGTAGGGGGGGTTTAGACAGGGCCGGGGGGGGGGGGGGGGTGGGTTAGGTAGAGGAAGGGAGGGGAAGGTGAGGGGAGGGCGTTAGCGAATTCCCTCCGAGGCCGCTCCGATTTCGGAGTGGCCTTGGAGGGAACGGCGACAGGCTGCGCGGCTCGGCGCGCGCCGGCTACACGGAATAGGCAGCCTTGCACGCGCCGATCCAGGATTTTAGCGGCTACGCGCGTATCTACTAAAATCCCGCGTACTTTTGTTTGCGCCTGGAGCGCCAACAAAAGTACACGAATGCGCCGTTTTTGAAAATCTACCCCTAAGTCTATCCCATGTCACTGTTGCTAGTAATAGCAGTGGCTATTTTCTAAGTCAACTTTAATTAATAGCAGGTAATGGACTTCTCCAAGAATGTATCCAATCCTTTTTTAAACACAGCTATACTAACTGCACTAACCACATCCTCTGGCAACAAATTCCAAAGTTTAATTGTGCGCTGAGTAAAAAAGAACTTTCTCTGATTAGTTTTAAATGTGCCACATGCTAACTTCATGGAGTGCCCCCTAGTCTTTCTATTATCTGAAAGAGTAAATAACCGATTCACATCTACCCGTTCTAGACCTCTCATGATTTTAAACACCTCAATCACATCCCCTCTCAGCCATCACTTCTCCAAGCTGTGCCAAGGAAGCCAAATCCTTCTTCCATACATCAGATCTACCGCCATGTAATAAGGATGCGGCCATTTTATAACATAAGCGAGTATATGCACTCATTGTTAGGTGAATTTTAAAAGCCCTGCATGCACCAAAACCAGGAGATATGCGAGTATGTCCAGCCAGCGCATGCTGAGTGGATTTTGAAAGTTTCCCGTGTATGCGCATATCTCCCAGTATGCGCACAAGTGAGAAATCCCATAAAAAGGGGCGGGGCGTGGGCATGGTGTGGGCAGGACATAGGCGTTCTGGGACTTTAACATGAAATGTTCGCATAAGTATTTACGAGCCTGAGCGCATGCTGAAATCGACGCCTGCCACCTAACTTTACTACTGCTGTGGATGGCGTAATAAAATAAAATAAACTGAGCTAGTCAGTGGGTTTTAAGGGTTGAGGCTAACAGGGGGAAAGGGAGACTAATAACCTAGCAGGGTTTGGACGTCCTATCCCTTAATTGAGCAAACTGGGAATGAACTGGGAAAACTAGTAATGACGTTGGCATGCGTCCTTTATAAAATTCACCCTCTTTTGTGGTAAAGGCAGCATTTGTATGCACATCCATATAAAATTGCTCGCATATTGATCAGCCTTTTTTATACCACGCGCACATATATGCGCATATGTTATAAAATGGCATGTCCTTTGATGCGATCTGGCATTCGCATGCACATGTGCACCGGTATCTAAGTTACCATCGGTATAAAATAAGCAGTTTTGGCACATGCCAGGCTTTTAAAATTCACCATGCCCAGTTAACATCTTAGAAAAGGCCACTGATCTTCACATATGCCTAAGACTGTTCCATACGTCTCTAAGTTCCTCTTTTATTACCCTTGTATTACCATAATTGTGCTCATACCCAGGCCACTTGTTCCCACGTGGACAATGACAACTCTTTCTTTACCCGCAGTAATCCTAAGGCTGTGCTTTTTCTCTCTTCTAGCTTTGAATGCTGTAGGTACTTAACCATCTTATCTTGCTCCATTCCTATTCCAAAATCTATTCCTTTAATAATGGAGCTAATACCAGAAACATAGATCCTACGGACAATTCAATCTGCTCTTCCACATCTTCTGCTCAGCTTTATAGTTTATAGAGTTTTCTTCCCTTCAGGGATTCTCTGCCACACTTCATGTACTCGTGTGTAACATGGACCACCACCTTCAACTTCGTCTTCATTACAGATGTTGGTTTGGCACATTCCTTTATTGCCAATGCTATATAATTATTGTGTATCAGAGTAATTTGAAGGCTATGATTTTGACTCTTCATTCTTACAGTATCTGAACCCCCTGTTGTCTATCTGGTTTTCATGGCACCAACCTCAGTCTGCTGGCATCATTTACAAATTTGAAACACTAGTGGGGTAGAAGTAACTGGGGGTTGCTTCTGCCCTGTCAAGAAAGAAGATTTAGGATAAGAAGGTCTGGGGAAGTTTAGGAAGGGTCTGGGAGAGGCTTGCATTTGTTTTACTTTTGTGGCGGGAGTGACCTAACATTTTTTTTATTTTATGTTGTTTTGTTTCTTTTTTTATTTCAAATAATAAAATGAAACAAAAAAAAAAAAAGAAAAAGAAAAAAAATGAAACAAAGAACAAAACTAAATTTAAAAAAGTGTGCATACCCGCCAGTACGGTTTATAACTGATATACCATAGTTTTCTGTGAATCAAGTATTCTGGACACAGAGCTGTGTATTCACATTTATTTTTTTTTTTTTTACAACTAATAAGGTTGGAGGAACACCCAGGGCATTTGGTAGATAAGATATACTTGGTCTCAGAACTTCCTACTCAGAGATTTGGATCTTACCCATCACCCTCTGCATGATTTATGGATGCTGTTATAATTATTGGTTCGGCTGTGCAAAAACACAGTCATCACTTTTGCTATTGGTCTCCTAGGTCTTTTAATGCCTTCTGGCTCTCTGCTTTTTTTTTTTTACTTCCTTTGATGATGCCATTGTGAAGTAGTCCCCTGTTACAATTTCATTATACTATCAAAAGTGTGGAAAGGGACCAAGCTGGGAATTGTTAACCCTATATTAGCCACTATTTAAATAGCGCTATAACGGATCTAAACAAAATCTACACCATTTCCCATTGGTTTCACGTGGAGACTGGAATTTCTCAGCATGTCAACATAAATTATAAATGGCATCTTGAGGCAGGATTCCATTCTTTATCTTGCTACTGTTCTGCGGTGCATCTGCTTCGTTTCCTGGCTATAGACAGTTAGGATACAAGTAAGTCATAGAGGTGATACCATCAGGCCCTGGTGGGGAAAAAGGACCATTGCACATTGTATAGGTATGGTCTTTGTAGTGTTGAAGGCTTCTACTTCAAAAAAGGGAAGCTATCACCTCTGAGAGTATTTCCCAACCCATTTTTGAGGCATTCTGATTTTCAGGATATTTACAATAAATATGCATTAGATATATTTGCATGCACAGAATCTCCAAAGTATGCAAATATATCATATGCATATTTCTTACTGAAATCCTGAAATCAGAGGTGTGTCTCCAGGACAGGGTTAGAATGACTTGAAATACCTGAAAACAGCATCAGAGTAGCTAGAGAGAGTGTGTTCATGTGGATGGAGATGGGGAGGAGAGTGGGCCAGAAATTTGAACAAGGGAAATACTTGGGTAAAGCAGGGTTCAAAAAGATAGCACACAAGTTTAAAAATAAAGCATATTCATTAGCTAAGAGGTGAATTGTGAAAGCCCGGTGTGTGCCAAAATTAGGAGATGTGTGTACATTTAGGACATGCGCGCCGAGCGGATTTTAAAAGTCGCCTATATGTGCGTGCATCTTATGCGCTGAAATATTTATGTACCTGGGTGCAAGCTTTGGCTCCAATGCCAGGTGACTTTACTTCACCTACGGAGGAAGTGTTAGTTAAATAACAGCCATTTCTGAGGAAGGGACTGGGGTAACTGGAGGGAGTACAGGCTATTAAACCAGGGGAGGTATGGGGGACCTAGCTCTTCACTGGATGAAATAGTAGACAAACTAGTGAAACTGGTCATGGCGTGGACACTCGTCGGCTAAAAAATTCCTCCGCTTGTGCGGCTCATAGCCGGATGTATTGCGGCTGTGCGCACCCAGTTGCAAAACAGGGCACACGCATATACTTGCCCAAGCTATTTTATAAGCACCTATATTGTAAAACAGCCATGTCCATGGGCGTGCACCAATGCATATGCGTCATTGTGCACCCCTTTCAAAGTGACCATATAACTCCGATACTTGTAGCTCTACATTGGTTGCCATTAACTTATCGTATACAGTACAAAACCACATGCATAATTCATAACATTGTCTATGGATCAAATGTTGATTGGTTGAACACAACAATACGTTTACATGTACCACAGAGGAACTTACGATCAGCCAACAACGGTTTGTTAACAGTCCCTACAATCAGATCGGCAAAACTCTGTCAAGTTCATGAAAGAGCAATATCAATAGCAGGCCCAAAATTATGGAACTCTCTGCCAGAAGAAATTAGACTGCAAGCAGATATCAAGAAATTTAAGGCAGACCTTAAAACGTGGCTGTTTAAATGTGCCTACTTAGAATCATGACAGCAGAATAATGGCATTACTGCAGTTCATTTTTATTATTGTATTTTATTGTATTTTATCTTCTATCTCTTAATTAATTATTTTAAAGTTTATTTTAGTATTTATGCTTTGCTGATTATTAAGTTTTTATATTATTTGTTCATGTATTGTATTTTCTTACTTTAATTTATTGTTCACCGTTATGATGGTGCCACCGAAATGATGGTATAAAAATAAATAAACCTTAAACCCTTCTTCTAAGACTTTTTTTCATGTTACCATCTGTACTTATCCTACATTTTGAGGACAATTTTTGAAGCCATTTACCTGTGTTAATTGGTTGTCTGAAAACTGGCATCCCTAAATGATGCCAAAGTGTGCAAGGATATAATATACTGTGGATATTCAGGAACATACCTCAGGGTAACTTCCTGAACCACAGGGGCCACAACCATGTAGAGAATTAAGATCAAGACGAAAAGGAACTTGGCCAGAAAAAAGCTGGGATTTCCAAATCCCACTGGTCTGACCCTCTGACTTAATTATTATTAAGTAATTCACCATCATAACGGTTTACAGATGGGCACCTATACAAAGTAAAATATAGTTCATAAATAACATGGGTGGTGCCATTAGAATTCGGTAACATAGTTTATATCAAGAGACATTGATTGTGGTTGGATGTTTAATATAGATTCATCTTGCTGGTTGACTACAGTTAAAAAATAAGTTGAAACTAATTCCACTGAGCGGTGGAATTAAGGCGCTGGGTGCTTTGATCCGCTTAGCCTTAAATTGTTCTCTTTAATTGCCTGTGTCGCTCTCCTTCTTGAAGGCTTGTTTGAAGAGCCAGGTTTTGAGTTGTGTTTTGAAAAATTTATGATTGCTCTGAAGTCTGAGGTCAAGGGGCATGGAGCTCCATAATGTCGGACCAGCTAGAGACAGAGCTCGCTCCCTTACTTGGGTAAGTCTTGCGGTTTTCACAGAAGGAATGGGAAGGAGTGCTCTGTTTGCTGACCTTAAATTTCTGTGTGGGACGTGTACTTTAAGTGCAGTGTTTAGCCATTCTGCTTTTTCATTGTGGATGAGTTTGTGTATTAGGCACAGTGCTTTGAATTGAATTCTTTGTTCTATGGGTAGCCAATAAATAGCTATAAATATAGTAAAAATAGCGCCCGCGATAAAAAATGAACAAGATTTTATTACAATTGGCGATTTGAGCTGCTGGAGAGAGAGAGAGGGAGGGAGAGAGATTCTGTAGAGGCTTATGAAGAAGTTAACTATTTATACCACTGTAAGAGGGGTCACTAGTAATTCGGGGTGAAGTTTGTGGGGTGGGGTGGGTTCTGGGGGGCAGTTTTACATGCACAGACATACATATGCACAGAACAGTTACCACCAGTGAAGATTTAATGTGATTTGGAGGGATGAAAGGTAAAAGAAGAGTTGATTTGTATACTTTACTCTCTACCTACCTTGATTGCAGCTAGATAGAGAGAGCATCAAGTTAAGTAGAGAGAACAAGGTACAATCTACTTTTCTTTTACCTTTCATCACTCCAAATCACATTAAATCTTCACTGGTTGTAACTGTTTTGTTCATGTGTATAACTGTGCATGTAAAATGACTCCCCAGGAATCACCCCACACCACCCCATAAACCTCACCCCGAGTTCATAATGCCCCCTCTTACAGTGGTATAAAAAATTCAAATACAAGTGAGGCTCTCTCTCTCACCTCCCCTCTCTCTAGCTTTCCTCTCTCCCAGACCTGGATTTGCGATAAATCCCATAACACACAGCTATTGCAGGCATAACACACATAAAAAAGGTTTAGTTATTTCTGGCATTAAATCCTGAGATAGTGTGCTTTACATTATCGCATGCAATATTAACCAACCTTCATTTCCATTTTCTCCTCCCACTCGACTACTGATTTTAAATTTGCATTCGTATTTTGCAATGCAGTATTGCATGCGTTATGTCGTTATCTGGGTGTTAGGGCCCTAATGCAAGCGATAATGCTGTAACGCATTTTGATAAATGACCCTGTAAGTCAGCTGGATGACCCCAGTTTTTAGCATTTATCCTGATAACCTAGCTGGATAATTTTAGGAAAGCTGAAGAACAATCTTAAAGTTAGTACAGGTTGTTAGTTTTGGCTATCTATATTGGCATCACAGAGACTTGGTGGAAGGAGGATAACCAATGGGACAGCACTATATCAGGGTATAAATTATAACGCAATGATAGGGAGGATCAACTCGGTGGGGATGTGGTACTTTATGTCCGGGAGGGTACAGAGTCCAACAGGATAAAGATCATACAAGAGATTAAATGCTTAGTAGAATCTATTTGGGTAGAAATCCCATGTGTGTTGGGTAAGAGTATAGTGATAGGAGTATACTACTGTCCACCTGGACACAATAGTCAGACAGATGATGAAATGTTAAGAGAAATCAGGGAAACTAACCCATTTGGCAGTGCAATAATAATGGGAAATTTCAATTACCCCAATATTGACTGGGTAAATGTAACATCAGGACTTGCTAGAGACATAAAGTTCCTGGATGTAATAAATGACTGCTTCATGGAGCAATTGGTTCAGGAACCAACAAGAGAGGGAGCTATTTTAGATTTAATTTTTAGTGGAATGCAGGATTTGGTGAGAGAGGCAACGGTGGTGGGGCCGCTTGGCAATAGTGATCATAACATGATCAAATTTAAACTAATAACTGGAAGGGGGACAATAAGTAAATCTACAGCTGTAGCACTAAACTTTCAAAAGGGAAATTTTGATAAAATAAGGAAAACTGAAAAAAACTGAAAGGTGCAGCTGCAAAGGTTAAGTGTTCAACAGGCATGGACATTGTTTAAAAATACAATCCTAGAGGCGCAGTCCAGATGTATTCCATGCATTAAGAAAGTTGGAAGGAAGGCAAAATGATTACCGTCATGGTTAAAAGCTGAGGTAAAAGTGGCTATTTTAGCCAAAAAAAAATCCTTCAAAAATTGAAAGAAGGATCAATCTGAAGAAAATAGGATAAAACATAAGTATTGTCAAGTTAAGTGTAAAACATTGATAAAACAGGAGAGAATTTGAAATGAAGTTGACCATAGAGGCAAAAACTCATAATAAAAACTTTTAAAAATATATCCGAAGCAAGAAACCTGTGAGGGAGTCGGTTGGACCATTAGATGACCGAGGGGTTAAAGGGGCTCTTAGGGAAGATAAGGCCATTGCAGAAAGACTAAATGAATTCTTTGCTTCCGTGTTTACTAATGAGGATGTTGGGGAGGTACCAGCTCCAGAGATGGTTTTCAAGGGTGATGAGTCAGACGAACTGAACAAAATCACTGTGAACCAGAAAGATGTAGTAGACCAGATTGACAAACTAAAGAGTAGCAAACCAGGAAGATGTAGTAGGCCAGATTGACAAACTAAATTTCTGATTTATTAGTTAAAATTTGTAACCTATCATTAAAATCATCTATTGTACCTGAAGACTGGAGGGTGGCCAATGTAACCCCAATATTTAAAAAGGGCTCCAGGGGCAATCCGGGTAATTATAGACCAGTGAGCCTGACTTCAGTGCCAGGAAAAATAGTGGAAACTATTCTAAAGATCAAAATCATAGAGCATATAGAAATATATGGTTTAATGGAACACAGTCAACATGGATTAAACAAGGGAAGTCTTGCCTAACAAATCTGCTTCATTTTTTTGAAGGGGTTAATAAACATGTGGATAAAGGTGAACTGGTAGATGTAGTGTATTTGGATTTTCAGAAGGCGTTTGACAAAGTCCCGCATGAGAGGCTTCTAAGAAAACTAAAATGTCATGGGATTGGAGGCGATGTCCTTTTGTGGATTACAAACTGGTTAAAAGACAGGAAACAGAGAGTAGGATTAAATGGTCAATTTTCTCAGTGGAAAAGGGTAAACAGTGGAGTGCCTCAGGGATCTGTACTTGGACCAGTGCTTTTCAATATATATATAAATGATCTGGAAAGGAATACAGACGAGTGAGGTTATTAAACTTGTGGCCGATACAAAATTATTCAGAGTAGTTAAAGCACAAGCGGATTGTGATACATTATAGGAGGACCTTGCAAGACTAGAAGATTGGGCATCCAAATGTCAGATGAAATTTAATGTGGACAAGTGCAAGGTGTTGCATATAGGAAAAAATAACCCTTGCTGTAGTTACATGATGTTAGGTTACATATTAGGAACTACCACCCAAGAAAGAGATCTAGGCATCATAGTGGATAATACATTAAAATCTTCAGCTCATTATGCTGCAGCAGTCAAAAAGCAAACAGAATATTAGGAATTATTAGGAAGGGAATAGTTAATAAAATGGAAAATGTCATAATGCCTCTGTATCGCTCCATGGTGAGACCGCACCTTGAATACTGTGTACAATTCTGATCGCCGCATCTAAAAAAAGATATAGTTGCGATTGAGAAGGTACAGAGAAGGGTAACCAAAATGATAAAGGGGGAAAGGCACAGCACCCCTATGAGGAAAGACTGAAGAGGTTAGGCCTGTTCAGCTTGGAGAAGAGACGGCTGAGGGGGAATATGATAGAGGTCTTTAAGATCATGAGAGGTCTTGAATGAGTAGATGTGAATCTACTAGGAACGGCAACATGAAATACACTTAGTTTTTGGGTACTTGCCAGGTTCTTATGGCCTGGATTGGCCACTGTTGGAAACAGGATGCTGGGCTTGATGGACCCTTGGTCTGACCCAGTATGGCATGTTCTTTTGTTCTTATGATTATTTACACTTTTGGATAATAGAAGGACTAGGGGGCATTCCATGAAGTTAGCAAGTAGCACATTTAAGACTAATCGGAGAAAATTCTTTTTCGCTCAACACACAATTAAGCTCTGGAATTTGTTGCCAGAGATGTGGTTAGATAGTGTAGCTGGCTTCAAAAAAGGTTTGGATAAGTTCTTGGAGGAGAAGTCCATTAACTGCTATTAATCAAGTTTACTTAGGGAATAGCCACTGCTTGTAATTGCATCAGTAGCATGGGATCTTCTTGGTGTTTGGGTAATTGCCAGGTTCTTGTGACCTGGTTTGGCCTCTGTTGGAAACAGGATGCTTGGCTTGATGGTCCCTTGGTCTGACCCAGCATGGCAATTTCTTATGTTCTTATGTTCTAAGTGAGTGTGATGTCAGATGTAACCTCTAAGGGGTATATAACTTTGAGTTCTTAATAGAAGGAGTTCCCAGTTCTTTGTTTTGTTCCCGTTGGAGGTCAGTGAGGCTAGACCTTTTTCTTTTTGGGGTCCTGCTGACTGCTTTTCAAGCAAGGTTTATTGGTGTTCACTAGTCCATAATGGATCCTACTACCTTTGCCATAGATTCCAGCAGATCAAGAGGAATCTCTTAGCATTGGTGTCTAGTTTCTCCTTTTGGGGGCCTAGGGGGAAGCACGGATACTTTTAAAGATTGAAATTTGCTTGCCTGGAATGGAAACTCCTCAGACTAATGTTCAGATGTAGGTAGTGACTGATACTTCTTTTGGAAATGCCTGAAGCCTGCTAGATAAGCCTTTCAAATGTTATTGCAGGTTCAGTAAGATATTTTTTTTTTTACCATATGCTCTCTCTTTCTACAGAGTGCTAAAAATAAGAGAGAAAGAGACGCATGAGTTTAGATAAGGAGCTTAACGCTGTTTGTGTGATTTATCATCATCTAAACAAAAACAATTTTCAGGTCTGTATGTTAGCAGAAGCTTTCAAATGAAGGATTTCTGTCCTACATGGCACCCTCTAGACATCATTTAGGCTGCAAACATGAAAATACGAGAAATGTAGTTAATGGCGTTTTCATTTTTACAAGGTAGGAAGTTTACGTACTATAGAAAGTGCATACAAATGGAGTGTCTCTATTGCACTAATGCTGGTAATTATTGAATTATTGTAAGGGTTTTAGTAATTTTTCTTAACTGTAGCACTTTCTTTTAACTTTTTGATTCCTTTTTAATTGATTATTATTATTATTATTTTCGCAAAGCCCTTAGATTTCAATCTCTGTGATGCAGGAAGAAAATGCTAAATCCGTAGAACCGTATATCAGACATGATCCAGCACTACTTTCCATTCTACAGAAGTATTCAATTTACTGAGGGTAGCCAGCGCCAGTCCTCAAGAACCATAAACAGGCCTGGTTTTTAGGGTATCCATAATGCATATGCATGAGATATATTTGCATGCAATTGAGGCAACGCATGCAAATCTCTCGCATGCATATTCATTGTAGATATCCTATAAACCAGACCAGTTTGTGGCTCTTGAGGATCGGAGTTGGCTACCCCTACCATATACTAAAGAAAAAGTTCTTCATTCAATGACTGCAGTCCATAACAGAAAACTAAATACATAGAACAAGATGGCCGTAAGGCTCATCTCGTCCAATCTTTCCCAAACTTTTCAAACCCAAGGCATAAATGCTGTCGAACAAAAAAAGTAGTGTGGCACATCAGCCTCTACAGAGCAGGCACTGTGGACATAGAGAAGACTCATATGGCCAAAACATGAGACAATGAAACATTGAGAGCTCTACCAGTTTCTCTTCCAAATTTGAAAACAGAGGAGGCAGAGATGCAAATGTCCTCATCCCAATGGACCAGCTCCTCCTATATACAAGGGCAGGAGAAAAGAGAAGTCCCTGTGTTACAGACAGCCAGTTCAGCTACAGTAGTTACCTTGGCTGCTATGTGCAGAAGGGACGTGCATTTATTTTTTCATCTCACTTTGATTAGTACGCAATTTTACAGTGTGCGCTAAATCAAAATAGTGCGGATTATTTCGGTTTAGTGCACATCAAATCATAATAGTGGGCACTAAAGAGAAATGAAATAAAATGAAAAAAGACTAATGAAAATGGGGGAAAACCCCAGAAATGAAACAAAAAAAAATTGTTTTGGCTGCCTATCCTTAATGTGACTGACAGAGCTCCTTCACTGTTGCCGCTCTCAGAGTGAATCACAGCCAGTGCTCGATGCATGCTGTGCTCATTCACTCGTCCTAGAAATAAGACAGGACTGGATGGGCTGAAAGAGGAGGCTTACGATGGGGAAGACGAGGAGGTGCTATGTGTGCAGTGTGTGTGTGTTGCACAAGGTGGGCTCCAGCTATCTGTGCCCGACATACACTCCAGGACCTATGAGGTAGTTAGGAAGAGGATTACGCATGTTCTCAGAACGGAGCTCTTACATGTCTGAGAGCTCCTCCCTTCTAATGTTCGAAGTGGGGGGTGGGGAGCAATTTTCTAAACCATTTACCTGGGTAAGTAGAGATCTACCTGGGTAAAGTGCCCTCCCTCATTATAGCTAAAGTCCCCCCCCCCCACTGTAGATCCCTGCAAATACAGATTGAGGAGAGGCATTCCCAGAAAAGTTTTGAGTGGGTTCTGAAAATAAGAGATGTAACCTCAATCGGAGGGGCACATAACATAAGAGTCTGTGATGCTGGGCTTTGGAGCTGGGCAGCAGCCACTGTGCATTCAAAATCTCAAAATGGTTGGGTGGATGGAAGATTAGGCCTGGCCCAGAGGCAAGGGCTCACTGGACAAGAGAAAAATCAAAACTTCCTTCTTTTTTCCCCCTTGTGCTATGGTAAATGAGTAGTTGAGGTTTCCTTGAGTACTTTTATTTACAGGACACATGAAATCACACCATATCTGCTTACCTTCAGCAGTAGTCACAGTAACAATCACCATTCACATGCAGGATCCACCTTAGGTCAGCAACGTATACAGGAGCTGCCTTCTCCCGGAGAGACCCGGGCTTATCCACCACCAGTCCTTCATGTGAGTCCATATGCAGCTCCGGGTTCAAATTCTCTGGCAGGACTCTCTGGACTTTACTTGGGTGTTCTTGTGTTGGCTTCTTTTCTAATCGCTGAACAACTTACTCTCTTTCAGGTTTCCACTCTCTTGCAACTGTTGCCATGGCATTTTCTGACTCATCTGTGCTGTCTCCACCTACAGCGCCTTCCTCCGGCCATTCTGCAGCGGTTGTGTTTGGGCACCCCTACAATGCCTCCCTCTGGCTCCTCTGTAGCATCCTACTCTGGGCTACCAGTAGCCCCTCTCTCTGGGCTTTCTGCAGTGCCTCTGACTGGCTCCTCTGTAGCACCTCTCATTGGTCCTACAGTGCTGCCTTCCATAGGCTATGCTGTAAACCTCCACCATGAGCTCTTTTATAGCTCAAATTCAGTCATTACAGGTTCAAAAACCTGATTTTTATTCACTTTTCTTGCACTCCGCTGTGCCTGCACTTGCCCCTCAGGCTCTCTTTTTTGCCTTCCTTTTTTAACACTGTGATCTCTTCAGTGGATTACTATCCCTTGCTCAGCACTTGGTCCATCTCTGCCAGAATTTCTTCTATTTCATCCAGCAGCTGTAGGTATTCTTCATTCAGTCACTATAGGCATTGACTTCTCTGCCAATCCTGGCTTTCTGGGAGTAGATTCTCTGGCTCCAGTGCCTTGGCTTGCTTCTCTAGCTGCCATACCTCCAGACTCAGGTTCTTCCTCCTGTCTGGCTCTTGAAAGGTGGGAACTCCTAGCAAACAAATGTACATGGCTGTTCCCTTTGTTCAAGTACTCTGCCTTCTCTTCCTTCACCTGTATTGCAGTGGACCCACTCCAGATTTTCTGTAGCAATGCCCCAAGTTTCTACTCCAGCTGTACTCCTTGAGCTATAAAGCAACTTACTTCTTTTGGAGGGCCACACTCTACACTTATACACACACAGCCAACTCTGGCAGCTTCAGTTCTTCAGGGCCACACCCTGTTCAAGCCCAATCTCTCTGCACCAACTGTTTATTTCTGAGCAAAGGTTAAAAAAAAAGAGCAAATCCTCCTTTTCCAGCTTTCACTTATTCACTTTTCCCCCTCTCTTTCTCTCTTAGCCTGTTTAAATCTTAACACTCTTATGGCTGTCCCTACAGCAAAGCCCATTAAAGCAATTTCTTCTCTGTCCTAAAAATTTTAAACTGTTAGGCTTTGTGTTCCTCCCTGAGCCAAAGTCTTTTACAGTCTTCAGTGCTCTGTGCACTCCTACACTCTGTACCCTGTTTAGAGCCACAGGTTCCCTCTAAGTTTCCTGTGTTCCAACAGAATCTATTTTTTATCTCTCAACTGTTTTACTTGTATGTGTTCCCTGAACCATACCATTTTAAATTCTTCAGGGCTCTGGTACACACTGCAGCACTGCTTTACCTCCAAATCTCTTGGCAGACTACACACCCAACAAACTTTCTTTTCTTATCTCCCCTGGAGACTTGGGTTTATTTTTCTGGGGTTTACCAGCAGTCCATGTACAAACAATAAAAACCTATCACTTAGATGAGTCGTAAGGATCAAACAACATGGGTAAGCAGCATAGCCAAAACGAATCCATTTCTTACATTTTCTTATTTTTCCCTAAATCCATCTCTCAGTGTCTTGGATACACATCAAACAAATCCCAGAAATACAACCTCTAGTGGAGATCTTCTTCATCATAAATCTACTATTCAATAACAGGTCCCACAACTGATTATGGTCCATGGTCCCTACCAGGTGCCAAAGGGCAACTCCTAGGAGTTTAGAGATGGCTCACCCGTTCCCATATTGGTATGGGCCTGCAGGGCTGGGAAATCCAGTAAGCCCAAAGACCCTCTGGAATTCACTGCAATTTGTTCTTTCTACAAAACCCACTCCAGAGAGAGAGAGCAAATGCAATAATTGTCCTCCCTTCTCGAACACAACCTATTTCAGTCCAAAGCACGCTCCTCCTAGAAGTTCTCACTCACATATTTACTTAAAGAGACATCATAAACTTTCCCATACTCTTCAATATTAGAACCAATCACCTTCTAATTAAAAGTAGAGGTTACGTGACCAAAATTGGACTAAGGTAAGGGCATCTAGCTAATGGCATTGGACCTGTTTTAAGATCTGGGCCACACACATGTAGATTTTGTCCATATAAAAGTAGGAGAAAAAAAATACCCACACAGATTTTCAAATAAAAGTACATGTGTACTTTCTCTTTGAAATTTAATGCAAAAATCCATGGGTAAAGAATATCAAGGCAGGCAGTTTGAAAGTGTCCCCTTATATCTCATTTCATAGGGCCTTTGGTGCAGACTTTCTACTCATTCTATATCCTTTTGGAAGTATGGTTTCCACAATTAGATATAATACTCCAGATGAGGTGTCATCAGTGATTTGTACAGAGGCACTTTCACTTTTTTCTAGTTGGTTATACTTTTCCCTATGCAAACTAGCATTGCTATGATTCTGGCTGCCACTTTGTTGTGTTGTTTTGCAGTCTTGTCATCATCAGATATGATCACGGCGAGATGTCTCTCCTGTTTGGTGAATATCAGTATCTTACTCCCTCCGTTGATTATGGCTCCATTGGATTTTTGTACCTCAATTGAATGACTCTACACTTATTTGCATTGAGTCTCAGCTGCCAAGCACTTGGCCACGTCTCAAAATTTCTTAAATCACTCCTCATTTTGTCTACTCCATCAGGAGTGTTCATTTCATTACCAATCTTAGTAACATCTGCAAAAGACAAACTTTTCCTACTTACCCATCTGCAACATCACTTATGAGAATATTGAACAGAACAGGCCCCAGGGCTATTCCCTAAGGCACTCCGATAATAATCCCTCTTTTCTTGGCATGCACTTTATTTACCACTACCCTTTTGTGGTCTATTACTCAACCAGTTTATAACACAGTTGACCACTTTGATTCCCACTCGTAGGCTACTCAGTTTATTTATGAGCCTCCAATCTGAAGCAGTGTCAGAAATTTTACTGAAATCCAAGGCTATCACATGCAGTGCTCTTCCCTTATCTAATTCTTTAGTTACCCAGTCAACGAAATTGCCCAGACTTGTTTGACATGACATGAAGTGTTATACTGAATTAGTTGTGCTGAATGTAGAAGATGCAGGCAATTAGTAATGCTTTTTGAATTCCAGACCAAGCAGTATTGTGTGAGATTAAGAAACGTAGAAGTTACTGTGACAGCCAGGGCTGAATTTCTTATTAGGCACTATGTCTGGGGTATCTGTGCTGAACTGGTCACTGTGGATCACATGTACATGATCCTCTCCCTCCTCCCCTTATACTATTTCCAGCAGAGAGGAAGGTGCAGAAGGGGAGAAAGCTTTTGATATCACCATATCTCTGTGTGTGTGTCTGTCTTCTGTTTGTGTATTCCCCCTAATAACTTTTGTTTTTAATTGCTGTTCACACCAAATTTTCAGTACATACCAGTGCTTAGAGCCATGTAAAATGTAAATCTGAATGAACGAACGTGGTGACGACGTGTACTTAAGACTGTTTTTCCTTTAATTCAAAATGAAGTTGGTAAGTGTCACATGTTTGTTTACTGTGACAAGATCTCGTTAACCTGACAAGATCTGTAACAAGATCTCATTTATGGGTTAAGCTATTTAACTGACTGTGGAATCTGCAGGCTCATGAGCACTTGTACCTACGGGCCTGCACGTTGATTTTTTAAAGGGAAATTCCCGAGGGGGAAGAGGGAGGCAGGATTAGGGATGGGAAAAGTAGTTCGCGTCAAGAAAAGGAGACAGAATTGGGGAAGAAGAAGAAGAAGGATGGAGAGAGACAGGGAGGATGACAGATGAGAAGAAGGGAAGGGTCAAGGATGGAGAGCAGAGGCAGGGAAGCTGGGGGGTGGAGAGTAGGTTTTAGTGATATGAGGATGGGGGGGAAGGGAGGATGGAGATTCTGGGATCTTGGTAGGGATCTAGGTTTGAGAGAGGGACATGTTTCTCTTGGCAGTGGTCCTGCTATTCCCTCACATCTCCACCCCTGGTTCTCTTTCTCTCATCATCCCAGGTGCCATTCCTCAGTCTCATCCCCCCCATCCCAGGGGCCAATGTAAAATCACACACATACACACATGTACACACAAGCCCACCCTTCTCCAGCTTCCCTTTTGCAGAGACGGCAACCCCTGTCCAATGCTCCCAACCCCTCTTTCAAACACTACCACCCTCTGCCGATACCCCAGCCCCTCTTTCACAAGTTGTTCTCCCCTCCCATGCTGTTTGAGTGCACTTTAGGGGAAGAGCAGTGGTGCCTAAAGCCACGCTCTCCTCCTCTGCTGCTGGAGCTGGACTGAAACACATCAGATTTTGTGGCCCGTTAGACAACCACTGAATTGCAGTATCATTTAGGAGGTCTTGCAGCAGTGAACTGGGGAAACTGGTAATAGCGTCGGCGCGAGTCTACTAAAATCCGCATGTTCACATAAAACTGTGCGCACAATCACGTACATACCGTAGAGCCTATTTTATAGCCTGCCTGTATATATGGACGTATGTTATAATATGGCTGCGTCCTTTGGCCTGAGCCAGCTACGTGCGTACATGTGCGACCGTTCGGCTGTTTTAAAAGCTATCGTCCCTGTTTTGTGTGGTTTGCGCATTTTTTTCCAAACCTTTTTTATTGTAATAATGGCAGAAGCAAACAGTTAATAGCCTTACAAGGTTAATACCCCATTTTTGTACAGCAAAACAAACATACATATCATACAAAAAATATATTACAAGACTTCGCTTTTGGTTAATTGCCAAGTTCTTATGGCCTGGATTGGCCACTGTTGGAAACAGGATGCTGGGCTTGATGGACCCTTGGTCTGACCCAGTATGGCATGTTGTTATGTTCTTATGTCCTACCTTATCATTTTATGCAACTCAATAACCCCCATCCCATCCATAGACTTCCCTCCCTTAGAAGTTTACCCATTCATCCTCACATTTATACATCGCTACCGAGAGGTGAGTTGGCAGGTCTGGCAAAATTGCAGTGGCAGAAAAATGTGGTGTATGGTGTGTGGTTGGTATTTACTCTGTATGTTACATGTAAATTGTATGTGCAAGTTGTTTGTTTTTAATTTTTTTGTATTTTATATGTTACTGTGTATGTTGTTATTGGAAACCGTCTTGGTGCCTTTGGCTGATTTCTACGATATACATTTAAAAAACCCCAAAAAAACAAATTAATAAAGTTATTGCGATGAAAGCATATTGGCCCTTCCTCAGGTGGAAAAAAAAGGGTCTGCATAGCCTCTATATCTCCCAGTAATAAAATATCACCGTGAAAGGGCAATGCAACCTGAGTGCATGTCTCCAAGGATGCAATAACCTCTTTCTAAAAAGAATAGTTCTTGTGAGATGTTAAGAAGACATGGGTAAAGGAGCTTTTGTTCATTTACATTTTTCACAGTTCTCTGTCTCCACCATCCCGATTCCCCATTCTACAGAGTCATACCCGATCTATTTGGCAGTGATATAATATTTTATACTGCATCTCCTTAAAATTTACTACGACAGGGAATCTGTGAGTTTCCCAAAATAGTGCACCCATTTTATCAGCCATTATTGTCACTCTGAGTTCCCTCTGCCAATACTCTACTAACCCAGATAATATAATGTGATCCTTATTATTTTTGCAAAACTCAAACCACTGAGAAATAGAATTCTCGCCCCCCTGCAATCTGTTCTATCTCAACAGCAAGTTTAAGGTCCAATTTAAGCTTATTCGTTGTCAGCCCCAATGAGAAAAAATAATGATGCACCTGCAAGAAACCATAAAAATGAGGGTTAGGTATTTGAAATGCCGTCTGCAGCTGCTGAAATTTCAGAAAATGTCCCGTCTCATCTACCGGCTGTTGAATAGTATGTATCCCCCAATCTCTCCGATCTTCAAAAATCTTATTTTGTATTCCTGGCAAAAAAAAACAACCCAGGGATCGGCCTGGATTAGGAGAAAAACAGAGATGCAAGAGGAGATCCCTCCATGCACACACTACTGACTGTAATAATATGCTACCTCTAACTTCAACCGGTATGAAGGCATCTTGTAAGTGAATCAGCTATAGCAGAGAGGATGGGGTTGTTGCTTCCTCTAACACAGAGCTTTCCAAACTTTTCATGTTGGTGACACACTTTTTAGACAAACATAATTTCGGGACACAGTAATTCAGTCTACTAGCAAACCAGAGGTTGTATGCAGTGTAACAAAGGAAAAAAGAAACATCACCCATCCTTATAAAACAAATCAAGAAATATAAAATCATCAGCAGTAAAACTGTACTAACAAAAAGAACATATTTCGAAACAGCTGATGAGTGGAATATCCAATAATTAAAAACTCATATAAAACATTTCCAGATACCAACAAAATATTTCAAAATAGCAGACACAAAGACCCAGTAATGAAAAATAATAAGGATACAAACATTTTTTTTGCTCTGCATACCTGGGAACGTTTGATATCCAGGTGTCCTGAGATTGTTCTGAATTAGCAGGAGGAGGGGTGGTTTGCTTGGAACTTTCTCCTCTCTCAGTCACATACCAGCGCTCTCTCTCACACTGGCTCTCAATGACACACCTATACACACATGCTCTCAGTACTCACATATACACATGTTTTTTTCTCTCTCACTTATATAGGCTCTTAATTACACATTTACACACATGCTGTCTATCTTTTCATGCTTACAGACACACAGGCTTTCAATCACACACATACATGCTGTCTTTTTCTCTCACACACAGACTCTCATTCACATGCTTACAAACATGTCCTCTCTTTCTCATTTACACACAGGCTCTCAATCACATACTCACATGCTCCCTCACCTAAATCAGCTCTCAATCACACACAGACACACATGGTCTCTCTCTCTCATTTAAACACAGGCTCTCAATCACATACTCACATGCTCCATCACCTAAACCAGCTCTCAATCACACACAGACACACATGATCTCTCTCTTACTTATACACACAGGCTCTTAATCATACATACACATGATTTCTCTCACACACAAAGGATCTCAATCATACACACATACTCTTTCACACAAACAGGTTTTCAATCACAAACTTACACATACAGGTTCCCAATGGTAAACTTACATTCATGCTCTCTCTCTCACAGGCAGGCTCTCAATCACAGACATACTCTCTTTTCACATGTACAGGCTCTCAATCATTCACATACATGCAATCTCTCACTCTCTCATACACACACACAGGGCCCCGCGGCCCGGAAGAGGAAGTGGAGAGTATCGAGTGAGTGCGCGGCAAGAAGAGGCCACGCTAGTGCGCTCGGCATCGGCCCGAAGAAAAGAAGACTGCAGCGCGGTTCCCGGGGTGGGGGAGTCTCTCCCCCACCCCGGGAACTCGCGGCAGCAGCAGCCTCCTCCCAACGCTAACCTCTTCATTTTCAGCCCTCGCGGAGGCGGAGTCCCATCGGCCGCGGTTGAACATTTTCCTCCGAGCCGCGCTGCAGTCTTCTTTTCTTCGGGCCGATGCCGAGCGCACTAGCGTGGCCTCTTCTTGCCGCGCACTCACCCGATACTCTCCACTTCCTCTTCCGGGGGGGGCGGGAAGAAGAGAGCACGCCGGTGCCGCTGACTCCAGCTGTCCTGCCGCGTTCCGCCCGGGCGGAGGAGGACGGGGGAGCAGCTGGGTCAGCGGGAAAGTGTGGCGATACTTGTCTGCGAGCCAGATGCAGCAAGTGCAGGGACCGGGAACCCATGGCTCGGAGCCATGGGTTCCCGGTCCCTGCACTTGCCGGTGTGTCACGTGCACCGGGCTTGCGCGACACACCGGCACACCTCAGGCGACACAGTAAAGTGTCGCGACACACACTTTGGAAAGCTCTGCTCTAACAAATGAAATATGTCATATTTAAATTCACCTCCCTGAGCTCACCCAAATATCTCATTTGACAGGCTAGGTTGATAAAGATAAAACTTGGAGCATCTATATCCCTACAATCCTTGCTCCATAATAACTTATCATGTCCTATTTTTCATTGATGACCTTGCCAGAAAAAGTGAAGGAGCATGGATTTAAGATGAGTTAAATTAGCCAACAGGGAATCATTTGCAACCTATACAACAGACTCATTTTGGAAAGTGCATTCCTACCCAGCAACGAAACAGGCAGTTTTCTCCACTCCTGCAGATATTGAGCAAATCCTTCAAAAAAAAAAAAAATTATACTCATAAAGAAGCGACAAATCTCTAGGGATCCACACTCCTAAATATTTGATTTTAAGGGGAGCCCAGTGAAAGGGGAATGAATCCCACCATGAGTCCATCAGAGCTAGTCAGAAGGACATAGCTTCTGACTTATCAAAATTTATTGTTAATTAGGCGAAGGACTGAAAAGTGGGAAAATGCTGCATGATCGGCTGAATAGCGTGCCTGGCACTTGCCAAGAATAATATAATGTCGTCCGCAAAGAGACACATTTTCAATTCCTTCCTTCCCGCTTCTGTCCCCTGCATGTCCACACTCCGTTGCAATGTGGGTGCCAATGGTTCCAGCATTAACACAAAGAGTAATGGGGGCAGAGGACATCCCTGTCTTGTTCCTCCATGGAAAACAAATTCCCCCAAAAGAGCGCCATTGATCATAATGTGAGCTTTAGGATTTGTATAAAGCAGCTTGATCCAATCCACAAAGGGTCCCTCTATCCCATATTTAGCTAACACCCAGAACACATAGGGCCAATTGACCTTATCAAAGGCATTGAGACAATACCATTCCCTCAGACTGTTTTCCCTGAGAGCTGCACAGCACTGCTAGTAAGTTATGCACATTATTGACCCCACACCTTCCAGCCATAAATCCTGTCTGATCTATCTCTACTAATGTTGGAATAATTTCACCGAATCTTGCCACTAGAATGGAAGCCCAACATTTGTGTTTCTATGTTAAGCAGCAATATAGGCCTATATGATGCTGGGTTTCCCAAATCTCTACTCTTTTTAGGCAGTACTACGATAACAGCGTGATTCTTAGAGGATGTACAAAACCCATTACACAAGGCATAGCTGAACATTTCTTTTAAGGGGTGCAATATCTGAAATTTAAGCATTTTATAGAATTCAGGCCCCAAGCCATCAGCTCCAAGTGCCTTCCACAACTTAGTCCGACTAATAGCTCAAAAAATCTCCCACCTGTTTCTGAGAGCCCTGTAATCAATTCTGCAATAGCTCTGGTGCGGGTTGGAAAAGAATGTATAGTCTTTATCCCCAGGATGCATTAATCTCCATATATCTAGTATTCCAAGTTCTTACATCATTAAGTTAACTCCGCTATGATGCTTCTGTGTTTTGGGCACCTTGGATGGTCTACAGTCCTCTCCACTATCTCCTTCTAGGTTAAAATCCCCCCTGTTTACCATAAGTAATAAGGATAGCTAAGAATTATGGCTATCAATGATAATATTCTGAGAAATTATATATTAGGTGTGTATACATTAGCAATAAGATAGTTTACCCCATATAGTCTTTCAGTCATAAATAGATATCAACCCTTGTGTATGAGGGTGGCCACTCTTCTCTGTCTACGAGAGTATGAAGCAAAACTGCAAATACCCATCCAATCTTTCTTTAATTTCAGATGTGTCTTGTCTGACAGATGAGTTTCCTGTAGACAGACAATATATACTTTATCTCATTTTAAAATGGTAAGCAAATTTATTTGTTTCACCAGGGAGTGTATCCCGTCCATATTAAAGTTAACAAACTTAATATTACCCCCATCAAACTGCAGGTATTTTGGCTGTTCAACAATATCTCACAGGACCAATTATAGTCTATCATAAACAATTTCCAGCACCCCCCAGCTTAGGTGCCAGGAATGTACTGTTACATTTAGCCAGTCGTGGGTCGGCTCTGTGACCGGCCACTCTGACCTCTCGCATGGGTCTGGAAAAAGCCAGCCGATGCCGTGACATTTGTGCTAGGGAACTGCTCAGCTGAGTGGGGAGTCTCTAGGCATGCGCATGATTTATAGGGCCCAGGGTGGGAAATCCACCGTGGTGTTCGCAGATAACATCACTGGCTCTCCTCTACTTAAAGCCGGCCCAGACCAGCCTCAGATGCCTCGGCAATAGGTCCCACTCCTAGGAGTAGATGTTTTCCATGTTGGTGCTGGTTCCTCATCCTGCCTGCATACCTGTTTTCTGTTCCTGCTTCCTTGGTGGTCCTGCGTATTTGTCTAGTGGTCCCTCATCTGTCTTTGTTCCTTTTGCTGTTCTTCCCAGCCTTCCTCCCTCCGGATTGACTCTTCAGCTTTGGACCCTGGTTTGGACCCCAGCTTCATCTTTGTTTCAGATTCTCAGCTGACCTTGGATTTCCTTTTGACCTTGTTGATCGCTGCTTGCCTTGACCTTGGTTTGTCCTCTGCTGTCTCCTGCCTGCTCCGACCACTTCCGCGATGGATCCTTCTCCACCAGAGGCCCGCGCCTAAGTCCAGCCAGCCCCGGCACCCAAAGACTCGACCTGCAGGGAATATGGGCTGATACTGATGAAACTCCTGTTGGGCCTCAGCTCCTGCCAGCTCCGCCTACCAATGGTGAGGACCTGCAGTGCTCCTCACTGCAGGTAGCACTAACCTCACCTCGGCCCAAGGGTCCACCCTTGCAACATATTGTTGAGGTCATGGAGCCAGTAGATCTCTCAGGCCTCCAGGCCATCCCTGGTCTGGCACAGAAAATTCAACAGCAACAACAATTCCTGGAACTACTGGCAGGATCCATGAAACGGCTTAGTGCCCACCTCGATGCCACTGTAGCCTCAGCAATTTCACTGGATCCTGTGGTGCCAGCAACTGCAGCAGCCGGGCCCATGGTACACCTCTCAGTACCTCCCCAGTATACAGGGGATCCCAAGCAATGCCGTGGATTCCTAAACCAGTGCTTCATGCATTTGTTTTTCCAGCCTGTGCAATTTTCCAGTGACACCATAAAAACCACCTTCATCCTCTCCCTTCTGGATGGGAAAGCCTTGGCCTGGGCCTCCCACTTGTGGGAGTGTGGAGACGTACTTCTCCAGGACTCACAACAGTTTGTCAAAGCCTTTAAATTGGTGTTCAATGAACCCGGTCAGTTGGCTACTGAGTTGAATTGGCGAGAGGATAGCTTTTGAAGCATCTCCTTGGAGGGACATTTCTCATAGGTAAAAGATGAACTAGTGGCATGGCTCCGTCCCGAGTCTCTGGACATGCTCATTGATCTGCTGGGGAAGATCGAGCGCCATCTCCAGCAGCTAGCTCGGGAGTTGCGACCTCTGCGGAGACTGGTGATGCTGACCCCGTTCTTCTCACATCCGCTTATTGCATTACTAGCTCCACCTTCTACCGCAAAATCTAAGGAACCTATGCAACTGGGACAGAGTCATCTCTCCCCAGAGAAGAGGCTCCGCTGTCATATCTTGGGACTCTGCTTTTATTGTTTTGGGAAGGGGCATCTGTTGGCACTACTGCCCCAGAGGCTGGGAAACTAGCAAGCTTAGGAGCCAGTGGGGAGATGAACCTAACCTTTACCACTCCCACACCCCAACTAACTCTGCCAGTGTCCATCACAATGGGCAACCACAAGTTCCAGACCCTAGCCTTGGTTGACTCTGGTGAGGGCGGTAACTTTATTATGAAGGCCCTGGTGGTCCATCTGAAATTACCCATGGTTCCCTGGGAACCACCATTAGTCCTCTTCCATCTACAGAAAACCTCTTCCCGGGTGGATCACCATTACCATAACTCCTCTGCAGCTTCACACCAGCATCCTGCACGTGGAGAATATAACTCTTTATGTCATTGAGAAAGTAGTGCACCCATTGTGCTAGGGTTACCCTGGCTATAGCTCCACTCCCTTCAATTCGACTAGGGATCACTTCAGTTAACAAGCTGGGGAACTTGTTGCCATGACGCAGGTCTAATAAAAATCAAGCCCCCAGCAGCTGCCCCTTGGCTACCATCGTCATGGGACTGCTGCTTCAGTATGCGGATTAAGCAGATGCATTTTCCAAAAGGAAGGCTGAAACGCTGCCTACTCACTGTGCATTCGATTGCGCCATCAACCTGATACCGGGCATCGACCTCCCCATGAGGAAGAATATAACCATTATCACTCCCAGAAACTGAAGCTATGTTTTGGTATATCAAAGAAATCCTCGACTGGGGCTTCACCAGACCATCTATATCTCCTGCTGAGGCAGGGTTCTTCTTTGTGTCCAAGAAGGATGGTTCCTTATGCCCTTGCATAGATTATCGGGACCTAAACACAATAACTAAAAAGGATTGCTATCCCTTGCTGCTCATCTTAGAGCTCTTTGACTGACTCAGGGAGCCAAAATGTTTACAAAACTGGCCCTCCAGGGGGCCTGCAACCTTATTTGGATAAGGAAGATGGCATTTAACATGCAGGATGGCCATTAATGGTATTTGGTGATGCCCTTTGGCCTATGTAACACCCCCAGGATATTTCAAAACATGATGAATGAAATCTACCGGGATCTTCTGTATGTATATCTTAGTTTACCTCGACAACATTATCATCTTGTCAAAGAATCTCTCATTTCATAGACAAGACGTTCATCAAGCCCTTCAGCAACTATGGGTAAATAATTTATACGCCAAATTGGAGAAGTGCATCTTCAAGAAGGAGAGTTTACCCTTCCTGGGTTATATAGTTTCCAGCCGTGGTTTCCATATGGATCTGGAGAAGGTCAAGTGTATTCAGGATTGGGTACAACCTTTGGGTCTCTGCACCTTGCAGAGGTTTCTAGGTTTTGCAAACTACTACTGGCACTTCGTGCCCAATTATTCCTGGATCACAGCCCCTCTCACAGCACTTACCAGAAAGGGAGCCAATACCATGGCTTGGCTTCCTGAAGTGGTTGCTGCCTTCCAAGAACTGAAGCGGGCCTTTCTCCACGAACCATTCCTCCACCATCCAGACCCCACATGTTCATTCATCCTAGAAGTTGATGACGCTTTCTTGGGCGAAGGCGCTGTGCTGAGCCAACACTCCAGGACAGGAGTTCTCCACCCCTGCTCCTTTTGCTCCTGCAAGTTCTCCTCTGCCAAGCAGAATTACAAAATTGGAGTAGGGAGTTGCGCACCATCAAAATGGTGCTTGAGGAGTGGCGACAGTGGTTGGAAGGAGCACAACACTGAATTACTGTATTTACTGACCACAACAACTTGGAGCATCTCTACCATGTCCAACGACTGAACGCGTACTGAGTCCGATGGTCCCTGTTCTCATGCTTTGATTTCGAGGTGAGGAATTGGCTTGCTACCAAGAATACTCAGGCAGATGCCCTTTCTCATTCCTTTGAGGCAGAAGACATGCCAGATCCCCCGAGGCACATTATTGATCCAGCCTGGATTCTTTTGGCCTCTTCTTTGACTGTCCCCCCAGGAAAGACAGTCATTCCATGACATCTCTGACAGAATGTATTGGAATGGTCCCATGATTCCTGTGTCGTAGATCACTCTGGGTGGGCCTGGACTCTCACCTTGTTCCAACAGTATTACTGGTGGCCCCAGATGCAAAGAGATGTCAGGGCCTACTATGCACAGCAAAATCTGTTGGTGGGATGACTTTGGGACTGTTACAGCCATTGCCAGCCCTCCAAGGAACCCTGGGCCCATTTAGGTCATGATTGACCGAGTCTCTAAAATGGCTCACTTTGTTCCTCTCCCGGGTCTTCCCTGAGCACCAGAAGTGGCTCAGCTGTTTACCACCCACATTGTTTGCCTGCATGGCTTGTCCAAGCATATTGTTTCAGATCAAGGAACCCAGTTTACTGCCAGATACTGATGTTCTCTGTACCGTAAATTCAACATCACTTTGGATTATACTATGGCCTACCATCCTCAAGCCAACAGCCAGGTAGAGAGAACCAATTGGACCTTGAAAACCTTCCTAAGGGCTTATGTCAATGAACGTCAGAACAATTGGGTGACCCTCCTTCTGTGGGTGGAAGTCTCCCAAAATTCCCACATTTGCTCCACTACGGGTGCTTCCCTGTTTCAGATTGTATATGGGAAACAGCTTTCCCCACCACTGCCAGTTCCATTATCTGTCTACTCACCAGCAAAACTACTAATCGGACAAGAACTCCATGAACTCTGGATTCGTACTGAGGACTTGCTTCAGAAGGCCTCATAGAGAGCCAAAACAGTGACAGACTTGCACAGGCGACCGTCCCTGCAGTTCAAACCAGGAGACAAGGTGTGGTTAAGCACCCACCACATCCGGCTCAGAATACTCTCCACGAGGCTTGCTCCCCACTACATTGGGCTCTTTCCCATCTCACGGGAGGTGGGGCCTGTGGCCTCCCTGGGGGTCCATGATGTGTTCCATGTCTCCCTCCTCAAGCCATTAATCCTCATGTGGCCATTCTGAAAGGTGCCTAGACCCCTAGAAGTAGTCACAGAGGAGGACCAGGTCTACCAAGTGAGTGAGGTACTAGATGTTCAACGTCGGAACAAAAGACGGGAGTATCTGATCTCCTGGGAGGGGTACGGTCTGGAGGAAAACACATGGGAACCTACCTCAAATATTTTGGACAAGAACCTTCTATGAGCATTCTATGCTTCGCACCTGAAGAAACCCAGGCCCCTTGGGGAGAGTTTAGAATATCGGGTACTGTTATGGGGTTATGTTTGGCTGGTCGTGACTCGGCTCTGTGACCAGCCGCTCTCACCTCTTGACCGAAGGAGGTCCGCCGACGCTGTGACAGTTGCGCTAGGGAGACGCGGCAGACCACTGCATGGGCCTAACCATGCTGCGCTAGGGATGCCGCTCAGCTGAGTGGGGTGTCTCTAGTCATGCACTTGCATGACTCAGCTGTATTTAAAGGACCTGAGGCGGGAAATCCACCTCGGTACTTGCGGATGACATCACTGGTTTTTCCCTACTTAAAGCCGGCCCAGAACAGCCTCAGATGCCTTGGCAATGGGTCCCACTGCTAGGAGTAGCTTTTTGCCATATTGGTGCTGGTTCTTGATCCTGCCTGTGTTTCTGTTTCCTTGGAAGTCCTGCATCTTCATCTGGTGGTCCCTCGCCTGTCTTTGTTCTTCTTGCTGTTTTTCCCAGCCTTCCTCCCTCTGGACTGATTCTGGATTTAGACCCTGGCTTGGATCCTGGCTTCAATTTCTTCTTGGATTCTCAGCTGACCTCATACCTCCTTTTGACCTCATTTATTGCTGCCTGCCCTGACCTTAGATTCTCCTTGTCTCGGCTGTCTGCTGCCTGCCCCGACCTCGGCCCAAACTGACTTGTCTTCTTCTTGCTGGTCTTCCACAACTGTGATGGATACTTCTCCCCCTAGAGGCCTGTGCCTAAGTTCAGCCAGCCCCAGCACCCAAGGGCTCAACCTGCGAGGAACATGGGCTGGAATTGGTGAAGCTCCATTGGGACTCTGCTCCTGCCAGCTTTGCCTACCAATGGTGAGGACCTGCAGGGTTCCTCCCTGTGGGTAGCATTAACCTCACCTCAGCCCGGGGGTCCACACTTGCAACATATACATTACCAACATTCTCCTCATTTCTATCTAACCACCAATGTATTGTCTCCCTTACTCCATCTCTGCATACAAAAAACTCTTCCTGACCTTGTCCTGTTGGCCCAAAAACCCACCTCCTTCAGCCCCAGCCCTTCCATTCATCCACTCAGAACCACAGATGCACACCATCCATACCTGCAAGAATAATATTGTAACTCCAACTTGTCTCGCGCCAAAGGACCACCACTCTCCAGCTGAATGCATTTAAGAACATAAGAACATAAGAACATGCCATACTGGGTCAGATCAAGGGTCCTTCAAGACCAGAATCCTGTTTCCAACAGTGGCCAATCCAGGCCATAATAACCTGGCAAGTACCCAAAAACTAAGTCTATTCCATGTTAATGTTGCTAGTAATAGCAGTGACTGTCAACTTAATTAATAGCAGGTAATGGACTTCTCCTTCAAGAACTTATCCAATCCTTTTTTAAACACAGCTATACTAACTGCACTAACCACATCCTCTGGCAACAAATTCCAGAGTTTAATTGTACGTTGAGTGAAAAAGAACTTTCTCTGATTAGTTTTAAATGTGCCACATGCTACCTTCATGGAGTGCCCCCTAGTCTTTCTATTATCTGAAAGAGTAAATAACCGATTCACATCTACCCGTTCTAGACCTCTCATGATTTTAAACACCTCTATCATATCCCCCCTCAGCTGTCTCTTCTCCAAGCTGAACAGTCCTAACCTCTTTAGTCTTTCCTCATAGGGGAGCTGCTCCATTCCCCTTATCATTTTGGTCACCCTTCTCCATTGCAATTATATCTTTTTTGAGATGCGGCGACCAGAATTGTACACAGTATTCAAGGTGCGGTCTTACCATGGGGCGATACAGAGGCATTATGACATTTTCCATTTTATTCACCATTCCCTTTCTAATAATTCCCAATATTCTGTTTGCTTTTTTGAATGCCGCAGCACACTGAACCGACGATTTCAATGTGTTATCCACTATGACGCCTAGATCTCTTTCTTGGGTGGTAGCACCTAATATGGAACCCAACATTGTATAACTATAGCATGGGTTATTTTTCCCTATATGCATCACCTTGCACTTATCCACATTAAATTTCATCTGCCATTTGGATGCCCAATTTTCCTGTCGCACAAGGTCTTCCTGCAATTTATCACAATCTGCTTGTGATTTAACTACTCTGAACAATTTTGTATCATCTGCAAATTTGATTACCTCACTTGTCGTATTTCTTTCTAAATCATTTATAAATATATTGAAAAGTAAGGGTCCCAATACAGATCCCTGAGGCACTCCCTTCCACTGAGAAAATTGCCCATTTAATCCTACTCTCTGTTTTCTGTCTTTTAGCCAGTTTGTAATCCACAAAAGGACATCGCCACCTATCCCATGGCTTTTTACTTTTCCTAGAAGCCTCTCATGAGGAACTTTGTCAAACGCCTTCTGAAAATCCAAGTACACTACATCTACTGGTTCACCTTTATCCACATGTTTATTAACTCCATCAAAAAAGTGAAGCAGATTTATGAGGCATGACTTGCCCTGGGTAAAGCCATGCTGACATTGTTCCATTAAACCATGTCTTTCTATATGTTCTGTGATTTTGATGTTTAGAAGACTTTCCACTATTTTTCCTGGCACTGAAGTCAAGCTAACCGATCTGTAGTTTCCCGGATCGCCCTTGGAGCCCTTTTTAAATATTGGGGTTACATTAGCTATCCTCCAGTCTTCAGGTACAATGGATGATTTTAATGATAAGTTACAAATTTTTACTAATAGGTCTGAAATTTCATTTTTTAGTTCCTTTACAACCCTGGGGTATATACCATCCAGTCCAGGTGATTTACTACTCTTTGTTAATCAGGCCTACCACATCATCTAGGTTCACAGTGATTTGGTTCAGTCCATCTGAATCATTACCCATGAAAACCTTTCCCAGTACAGGTACCTCCCCAACATCCTCTTCAGTAAACACCGAAGCAAAGAAATCATTTAATCTTTCCGCGATGGCCTTATCTTCTCTAAGGGCCCCTTTAACCCCTGGGCCCCCTTTAACACTGGGCCCACCCTTGCTGGAGGGTGGGCCCAGTGTGGACCACCCCTCATGGTCAGCACAATAATTTTCAAACCTCCCATTAGCCCAACCTATAAATGACCCTTGTACTTCAAATATTATTTATCATATTCAATAACATAAACCAATATGCTGTTACAGCAATTTTAATTTTATATCACAACTACAAACACTAACAGATAAACAAGTAATCACCAGCCTTCCCACGATCATTCTTGATGAGGCCTTCATTTTGTGCAGACTAATTGGTTCTCTATCTCTCCACTGCACTCCCAGACCATGATAGGCTTTGATCTTTCCAGCAGTTGAATATTAGAAGGAGGAACTGCAAATCTCCATATAGCCCATAATATGTCAGCTTCAATGCAACTAGATGGCAAGGTAGTTTTTCTCTGTATCATATGGATGTTTCTCAGATATTTGTAATCACAGTTTATTTTCAGTAGATGGTAGTTACTTGAGGGTTATAGTTGCTTGCAACCTACGCAGTGAGCAATACTGCACATTGAACTTTATAAAACTATCACACAATAAGGCAGACAAGTCTTTACTCTAGTCTATGTCCATGTGCCATGCAGTCGAGCCCCCATACTCCAAAGACTATCAGAAATGTGTTGGAGAATCGCTGAAAATCTGGTAACCACAGCTAAGCCTCTATTATTTGCATCAAGTCAAATACTGGCAAAAGTTACTGTAGACTATTTATGAAGTTTTGTATTTGCTCTTTGTTAAGCAGAAACTAAGTCTTGCTGTTAAAATGAACCCTCAGTTTAGCAGGGTATAAAACAGCAAATTAAATAACCCTCCTATGCAATTCCCTATCCAATTCCATACATGTCTATGAGAGTTCTTTCCTTTGGGCTGCCACCAGTGCTGAAAAATCATTGAAGAGCAATATTCTAGCCTCATCATGTTCCACCAAGTCTTTAGCTCAATAGGCACTGAGCATTTTAACTTTGTTTGCCCAATTTAAAATTCGGGCAATAATTGGCCTCAGGCAACAGGGGAGAAGTAAAACTAATAGTTCACGCTTATCCAGCATAGCTCTCTGCTTCAACGGCAGGGGAGAAGAAAAACTAATACTTCACGCATATCCAGCATAGCTCTCTGCTTCAACGGCAGGGGAGAAGAAAAACAACCAATAAGGGCTGAATAACATAGTCTAGGTCAGCGGTTCTCAACCTGTGGGTCGCGACCCCGGCGGGGGTCGAACGACCAAAACGCAGGGGTCACCTAAAGCAGGTCCCCAACCACCGGTCCGCGGACCAGTACCGGGCCGTTGGGGTTTTTTGCCGGTCCGCAGCGCCGCGGCTGCTGCGGGGAGGCGGGGCAAAGCTGGCAACCTGCCTCCTCCAACCCCAAAAGGGAAGAGACATGGCCCAAAAAGCTAGCGCGTCGCAGTGACGTATGTTGCTGGAGCCGCGCAGGCAGGAAGGAGGTGTATCAGCCACTGCAGGTGCTCCTCCTACTTCCTTCCTGCCCGCCCTGCCCCGGAAGACAAATGTTGCCGGAGCCGCACGGGGAGGAAGGAGGAGGAGCGTCAGCCGCGTGGGTAGAAGAGGCGCTTCAGCCGCGTGCAGAAGAGGAGCAGCGGGGCCGGGAAGACTAGAGCCACTGCAGAGCCCATCCTGTGGCAACCCGTAAAGAAGAGGCCCAGAGGTGAGAGAGAGGTGTGTGCGAGCATAAGATGAGTTGAGAGACTGTGTGTGTTTGCAGAGACAGCATGTGATAGCCTCTGTGTGTGTGAAAGAGACAGCATGTAAGAGTGAGAGCCTGTGCTTGAGCAAGGCAGCATGTGGGGGTGTGAGAGAGCCTGTGTGTGAGACTCAGACAGCCTGTGCCAGTGAGAGCCTGTGTATGTGTGTGTGAGAGAGAAATGCATGAGAACCTGACTGTGTGTTTGAGGGAAGAAGACAGGTGGAGAGAAAAGAAATAGAAAAAAAAGGCAATATAAAAGGAAATGGCAAAAAATTAGAAAGGGAAGCAGATGTAAAAAAAAAAAAAATGACTTTTTACTGATTGGTACATGTAATCTTTGGGAATGTGCAAGAGTAGCACTTTCTCTATGGCGGATCTCACAATGTACGAGATCAACATGGAGGAAGTAGAAACCCACGGGGCCTGCACAGAGGAGGCAGCAGAATGGGCTTCAGTGCCAATAGCAGCAATCAGTGCCTCCCCAATAGCCACGTGGCAGCAGTGGCAGTAATTAGATTAATTGTTTGACTCAGCTGGAGGTGACAAAGTATGAAGTGGGATGTGAAATCAGCTTGATCTGGTGGAGAATTAGGATTGCTGTTACACATGAACTGTATTTGGCAAACATAAAGGGAGCCAGGATAATCAATTGATGCCTGCAGCTGAGGACTGATTCATTATGACTCATGTAGAAATTAGTGCATTTTCCAGATTAGTCTGCATAACACAATTCTCAACATTCAGCATTATTTCTGCTGCATAGAGTTTTATCTGAGAGGCTCTGAGGTTGTGAGGGAGCCAGTAAGAGTGAGAGCATGAGTGTGTATGAGAAAATCCAGGGGAGTAAGAGTGTGTGTGTGTGAGTGGGGGGGGGGGGGGGGGAGAGTGTCTTACACCCTGAGAGTGTATCAGTGTCTGTGAGAGTGAGAGGTTATGGTGGGTATAAGAGCATGAATGTGTATGTATGTGACAGTGTATGTGTGAGAGAGAATGGACATGTGAGTGTATGTGTGAGAGAGAGAGGATAAACTCCTAATCCTCGACAATATCAGGGTGACTGGAAATCAGGAGCTCCCATGTATGGACAGCAGGGGCTTTTTAAAATCCATATTAGTTTTAATTATTGTGTGTTATTTGATATATGTGCTGTTTTGAAATATTATTGGTGTTTGGGAAATTATAAAAATGTATATGATTTTAATTAATAGAAATTCTATTATCAGTAATTTTAAAATATTCTTTTATAGTATGGTTTTACTATTATAACTGATGCTTTATGTTTCTTAATTTTATTGTTTTATGAGGAATGGTGGTTCTGTTTATAAATGTCATAATAAATAAGTATGCACTAAAATCCAACCCCATCCATAACCCTGCCCCCATATGACCAAAGCCCCACCCTCACCCCGCCCTCGCCCCGCCCTCGCCCCGCGAGGGCGGGGCAAGGGGTCACCGCAACATGAGGAACTGTATTTCGGGGTCACGGCATTAGAAAGGTTGAGAACCACTGGTCTAGGTAAACAAATAAGTATGGGTGTAGCTTGCTTGTTGTGGCGGTTACTACCCCTAACTAATCAAGCTTGATATTTCACTTGGATGCAGCTCCATCACTGCTCTCTACATTAATGGTGGGGGTGAAAGGGAAATAGAACCAAGGGTTGCTAAGAGCCAAGAGAAACAGATAAGTATGAAAGGAAAGAAGTGTGAAGCTTGCTGGGCAGACTGGATAGGCCGATTGGTCTTCTTCTGCCGTCATTTCTATGTTTCTATGTTTCTATTTTCTTTAAGCAGCCCCACACAATGTGCATGTTTGCCTATGATAGAACTCACCAAGATATCCAGGCCAATCACCTCTGGCGGCCATCTTTCAAAGGAGGAAGAAAGCACACTATCTTTCAGAGCCTCCGGAAGTCCAATAACTCAAATTATTTATTTGATTTCTATTCCCCTGATCCTCTAATCTTTCTCTGAGGGTTGCGTTTTCTTTTTGCATGATCAAAATCTGAGTGTCAACCCTGTCTGCATGATCTTCTTGTGCCGAGACTCTCTGCTCCACCTCCATCAGTCACTTTGTCTGGGTCTCAAGATCCTCTTTAATCTCATCAATCGTGGATTGGATCATCAACAATACACTTTTGGAAATGGTATGAAATAATTTAGTCAGATATGACCGCCACGACTTTCTCTGGTTCTGCTTTGGGGGATTCTGCCACCATTTTAGGGTCCACTGATGGCCTTTCTCATGCGTTGTTCTTGCAGATTTCCTGTTCATATCATACTGCTTTTTAATGGCAAAAACCTCCATCAGATATTCTCTGCGTATTTCAAACTATGTTTTAGATCATTAGGGAGGTTTACTGACTGGCATATGCGTTGGCATTGGGGGGTGGGGAGGGGTCCACGGAGATCACTCCACCCATGTCTTTTCAGGCTGCCTCCATTACAGGAAGTCAGTTTCTGCATTTTAACATGCATTGAATGGTTTTAGTTCATGATTAAAAACACGGAAATAACTTGAAACAGGGAAAAAAAAGGGGGGAAATCAAATGAAAGAAAACAAAAATTATGTGGACCATCCCAAAACCGTCAAGTTTCTTCATCCGGAATGTGCTCCTTTATATATATTTTGTTCTGTGTCAGGATTGTTTTCTAATTTCTGCTTTCTAATTTCCTTATTTCCTTGGTCCCTTGATCTTGCATGCCCAAAGGGATATTTCACTTCAGTATAAAAATAAGTGACTTTAAGTACATGTTATTTACCCATTATCTCAGAACAATGCAAGCAGGCACCAAGCCATCTGCTGTATTCTGCTGGCTGAGTTACCACTAACATAATTAACAGTTTTGAGGGTCAACTTTTAATACCACCCACAATTATAAACTCATCTCTCTGGGCTTGTGCTAGGTTTTTGTGCTTTTATTAACAGATGATACCAATGTGCCACAACACAAGTCAATAAATTCAGTGGGACATGGGGCAAAAGGCTCGGTGGGCAAGATGATCACGAGCCTTGGTTCCCAGGCAACACGAGTACAATTACAGTTTGATAAATTTCCAGCTCAGCTTTTATCATTTATGTGTAAACACGTTTGCAGATAAAGTTCTGTGCATTTGAGACAGCGAAATACCAGATTCTAAATTTAAAAAAAGGCAAGGGATTTTGAAATTTGTGCTGCTACATTCACAAAAGTAAAGGGTAGCCCAGTATTAGCAGAGCATCACAGTCAATAAATCCCAATTTGGTATTTTTGAATCTTTGCCCTTTCTACTGAGATGGAATTTAAAATGAAGCATTTAGATCTGGAAACTCTGTCCCCCTAGTGCTTTCCTCTCTTGGAATAGGCAACTCTCAGGAGAGATGAGCCAGCTTCTACTGCTGAAGTCAAAGCCATTTCCAGAAGGCATTTTAGTAAAAATATGAAGCTGTTCAGACTACATAGAGAGCAAAGATAAAGAACAAGATGGAAAGAAAAAAAAATATATAGGAGAATTTATAGATCATGTCTATTACAAATCAAAGTATATATCAATTTATACCCTTTTTTTTTTTTTTACTTTCTAATTTATAAATGAGCATGCTGTAGTCCGGTTGGCTGGTCTCCTGGTTTCTGAAATGGTTGCCATACATATGTAAAATCAGAGTTGTAGTTTACATGACGTTGGCTGATTTTTTTTTTTTTTCCTAAAGTGTGCACAGTAAAGATGAATTTATGTTTCTCTCTGTGGTTTGAAATGTATTTTTATTTGGTGGGTAAAAAAAATGGTCGGGTGACCTTGCACCTTTTCTTTAAGCTATATTACACTGCACTAATAGCCGTACGTAGTTGTGCAAAATAATGCTTTTAAGACCAATTTTCCTTGTGGGCGCTGCAACTCCAGTAGGGGTGAGAATGGCTTCTCAGCATTCCAATCCATTTCATTTCCGGCTGCTGGAATTGTTACCGCCGATTTTTTTTTACCTCGGGGCCCCGGTTCACCGGGGAGCTGACACATGAGGGTTCCATTGACAACCCCCCCTTCCCCTCCCCCGCCCCGTCATCGGGAAGGTAAGGAGAAGTTGTCTCGCGTTCACTACGAGCACAGGATGGGAAATAAGTCACTTTAATAAGCCTTGCGTTCGGGTCTTTCAGGTTACGCACAAAAGCACTGGTGGAGGGGGGGGGAACGCGTTCTCCGCTGTAAATAAAACATTTCTGAGGGTGCTTTGTTTACAGCCATGTTGAAAAGCTGAGAGTAGTATATAAATAATCATTTCAAAGCTTATGTACCGGGTTACCAATCAATACAGTATATTGTTCAGAGGCATTTTCTTCATGATTGAGAAAGTAGGCTTGGCGATTCAGATATAATTGTATAATTCCAGCGGACAGATAACTCTTCTGTGCGTTTATGATATTCACCAAGCACTAAAATAAGAACTCATTAGCCACGTGACCAATTGTTTATAAAATCTGCCCCCGCTCGTGGTGAGTTTAAACCTAATTTTTTTTTTCTGTACCCCATTGCCAGATTTAGACCCCGTTTACTTTTGGAAACAAACAGAAAGACGATGCCCAGCGAGGTCATTATTTCTTTTTTTTTTTTTTTCCCCCAGACTCACATCAGACTTTAGTAAATCAGCGTGCTGCATCTGCAGCGTTAACCAAACTAATCTAAAATACTGGCATCCCTGCGGAGGTATAGAAATGTCATAGTCCAGGGAGACCTGCACTGCATTTATTCAGGTCTGCCTTAGCTGTCATAGATTCAACAGAAACTTTTCCCAGGAAGAGGTTCTATACTTTAAACAACCTTAACATGGGTTTTAGGGAGATTAATAAAAAAAAAAAATAATAAGATGCGCACTAAATAAACCTCACGCGCCTTGCCTTACTGCAATAGAGGAAGTATTCAGATGGCTGGCTTGCTGTTTGTGTTTCTATAACAAAGTGACCTATGTATATTGTTTTGTTTTTTTTTGTTATTTTATTTCTGGCTTTTAATAAAATTATTGAAATATGTGAATTGGTTTGGGTACTATGAGTGCAACATGCTTGAACAGTGCTTATCTGACACTTTACTTACAATCACCAAAATAAATTGTATAAATATTCTCATGTATACTACATGCAATGCAGCAGAAATTTATTCTGCTTTTGCAGCATTCAAGTTTAGTTCATATAACTATTTAGCACTGTGAATAAGTGCAATTTCTGTGTTTGTTCTTAAATGGACACATGCTTTTTCTTTTGCTGTGTATTAGAGAACTTGGTATTGATTAAATCTGATTGGCTAGCACCAAATGTCACTTAAATGACATAGCGGGCTGTAAGAAATTGCAAAATATATTGTGTGAGGCTGGCCAATAAACAGTGGGTTTTAAAACATTTAAATAAATGGAATTTTTTACTAACTGTAACACAGCACAAGCAGTCTGTGAATGGTTGAAGGACAGATTACAGTCTGGACTCCAGGTTTTTTCTCTTGCACATTTTTATTATCAGCATTCAAATTGTATAACAAAGTTGCTTACCTCAACAATACTTCACACCAACACAGCAGTACTTAAATTGAGCCACTTTCTCCTTGTTTTCCCCAGGGCCTCCCTTTTTCTCTGATCTACATTATATTCCTGTCCAGGGAGATACCCTGTACCCAGAATGCCTTGCATTAAGGTGGACCGGGACCAGGCAGCTGGGAGCAGTCTTTTAAGGTGTTCTGAGGGTTTCTATAGTGCTCTCTGCCACACTGACCAATTGTTAAGGCCGTAGCAAACAACAGGGATAGAAATATGATGTCACAAAGAATCTTTAGCTTGCCCTGAGTAAGCCAAGTGCTTGAAGGGAATAGCTGAGCACAGTTAAACTGCTGACTTGGAGGTAGAATGTCAATATGCTAAGTAACATGTTAAAAAAGGAAGAGTCAATTATAGTTATACAATGCAAGGCTCCACATTGGGAGTCAGCACCCAGGAAAAGGATACAGACATCATTGTGTAAAATGGGGTAGATTTTAAAAAGGTGCACGAGCTACCCGGTGAAGGCACATGTACACCCGATTTTATAACTTGCGCGCTGGGGTCGTTTGTTGTATGCAGTGAAAGAGCGAGAGAGAGAGAGATCATGTGATGACATCACTGCCTAAAGCGGCTGGTTGGCTCTGGAGGGATGAATATCTACAAATTTGTCAGTTGCTGCTTTAATCATATCCTCAAAAGTTTTATCGTGTAAAATTGATAAATTCAACCTCCATTTCCCTCTGCTGGAACTGCCAGCATTTGACTCGATAGACAAACTGATAGGATTATTATTACTGGACAAAAACCCAGACAAAATATTGCAGTCAGTAATTCTAGGGCCTAGCCTGATACTTCAAAGAAAATAATTGATCCTCCTATATGATTGCTGCCAAGGGGGGAAAACATGTGAAGTCCCTACCACTTGCAAAAAGCCCTTGCAAAATCCTTCAAATCTAAAAGCTTCATGCGAGTCGACAATTCAGAAGAAATGGAACTTCTCCCATGACTACCAGAGCAGTCCAAAGCAGATTTAAGGCACAAAATCCAGTGTCCCCCAAAAATAATAGACATGGAATCGAACTTTGTCAAGACCTTCTGTAGTAACATGGCCAGTCATGGCTTAGGAAACAGCCAAGAGGAATAACGTGGCAGGTTCTGGCAGTTTCCTTAGGTGCAAATTTATTTGCAGTGCAAAACAAAACAGAAAGAAAACTGCTCACCTTGCAGTGCTGGGATTAAACAAACTCAAACTCAATCGTTGCTGGTTTTTGCATTTGCTGGCTTCCTGCCTGCTTCCTGGGGCCTGCCTAACCCTTCTGGGCCCTGACTCCTTATAGTGTGGTGACGGGAGCTTCCTTCCACCCAGAATCCCTTGTGGGGCTGCTCCTTAAGGAGGACTGGGTCGGATAGCTGGGGCTGGTCTTTTAAAGTGGTTAGAGGGAGTTTCCTGTACACTTCCTAACACCTTCATGAAATCATTTAAAAAAAAAAATCAGCGTGACTGGTGTCAGGACCATATACATTCACCAAAGTAAGTGGTTCCCCATGAAATAGGCACTCGAGAATAACATATCTGCCACTGGGATCCAAAAAGGATCTATGAATCTTAAATGGAAAATTTTTATGTATGAGAATGCAAACCCCGTGACTTCGAGAAATAATACGAAGCTGCACAAGCCTTGCCCACCCCAATCTCTTACCAATTTGTCATGTTTTTCTTTGATAAGTGTGTTTCCTGGAGAAAGGCCTCTTGAGCTCCATGTTTTTTAAGAAATTGAAAAATTCTAGACCTCTTGACCAGGGAAGATATTCCCCTCACATTCAGCGATATAATTTGTAAAGTGGTATTAGCCATTAGAATATAAGAACATGCCATACTGGGTCAGACCAAGGGTCCATCGAGCCAAGCATCCTGTTTCCAACAGTGGCCAATCCAGGTCATAAGAACCTGGCAAGTACCCAAAAACTAAGTCTATTCCATGTTACTGTTGCTAGTAATAGCAGTGGCTATTTTCTAAGTCAACTTCTCCTCTAAGACTTATCCAATCCTTTTTTAAACACAGCTACACTAACTGCACTAACCACATCCTCTGGCAACAAATTCCAGAGTTTAATTGTGCATCGAGTGAAAAAGAACTTTCTCCGATTCGTTTTAAATGTGCCACATGCTAACTTCATGGAGTGCCCCCATGGAGTGCTCACCATGGAGCGATACAGAGGCATTATAACATTTTCCGTTTTATTCACCATTCCCTTTCTAATAATTCCCAACATTCTGTTTGCTTTTTTGACTGCTGCAGCACACTGAACCGACGATTTCAATGTGTTATTCACTATGACGCCTAGATCTCTTTCTTGGGTGGTAGCTCCTAATATGGAACCTAACATTGTGTAACTATAGCATGGGTTATTTTTCCCTATGTGCATCACCTTGCACTTATCCACTGTGTTTGTGGCATAGTATGGCCCCTTAGTTGCAGTGGTGATGACTCTTCCCATGGGGAGGGGCCCCGTGGGGAACCCCAGTGATAGGCTAGACTCAAAGAGCAGACACTGAAGGTGGAAAAGCCTTTTTATTATACTGTTGCGGGTAGATGGTACTTGCTCCAGAATTATGTAGCACTGTAGTCCTGCAATATCCAATACACTCAGACAGTCTCAGATGTAGAAGTTCTCACCAGGATGTAGCAAGGTTGGTAATGTTCCGCTGAGCGGGATAAGCTGAACCTGAAGGGTGGTAGTGGAGAACTGGAGCATAGGGGTACTCACAGAGGAAGTAGTGCAGATGTCTTCCGTGGTAGCAGAATGGAGGAGGGAACCCGAGGTCCGTGGTGCAGGATACCCTGAGCTGGCAAGGCCCTCGAGGAGCGAGTACCTGATAGCACTGAGGAATCCTGTGGATAGAGAAATAAGACCCCCGAAGAGCGGTTGTCTAAGTTAGAGTAAGGTGCCCCGCTGCACTTTTTCCCGGGACAGCTTCGAATGGCGCTGTCCCAGCCCGCGCTCCCCACCCTGTCCTTCCCCGCCCAGACCCCGTCCCCCTGCCCGCCCTATTGGAGAGGCTCAGCACTTTGTCGCGTAACAGGGGTGATGTGTGTGGCCGGGCCCTTCCGAAAATGTATGTAGCGCACGCAAAGCTGTAATTGATAGGGATAAGTTAGAATTTTTTAGCTCAGGTGAGTTTTTAGTTATAGGCACTTGGACTACTTTTCTTATTATTGGAACCTCAATGTCGGGATGCCCTAATTCTAGTGCGTTATTAGTATCCTTTGAAGATACCTCCCTTCAAACCATGCGCTGCTGAGCGACTGTCGGCTTTCCCCTTTGTTCTAGTTTAAAAGCTGCTCTATCTCCTTTTTAAAGGTTAGTGCCAGCAGTCTGATTCCACCCTGGTTAAGGTGGAGCCCATCCCTTCGGAAGAGACTCCCCCTTCCCCAATAGGTTCCCCAGTTCCTAACAAAACTGAATCCCTCTTCCTTGCACCATCGTCTCATCCACGCATTGAGACTCCGGAGCTCTGCCTGCCTCTGGTGACCTGCGCGTGGAACAGGGAGCATTTCAGAGAATGCTACCCTGGAGGTTCTGGATTTAAGCTTTCTACCTAAGAGCCTAAATTTGGCTTCCAGAACCTCCCTCCCACATTTTCCTATGTCGTTGGTACCCACATGTACCACGACAGCCGGCTCCTCCCCAGCACTCTCTAAAATCCTGTCTAGGTGATGCGTGAGGTCCGCCACCTTCACACCAGGTAGGCATGTTACCTGGCGATCCTCACGTCCACCAGCCACCAAGCTATCTACATTCCTAATAATCTAAATAGAAAGAAAAGAATAAAATAGAAGAATAAAATAACTTCCTCCCAACCCAGTCTCCATTCGCCTGTAATGCCTGAAACCTATAATCAGAAAAAAGAACCCTGTGTGCTCTCAAGTTTTTCATTTACCCCAACCAATTGTAACAACCAAGAGCTCCTGCCTCAACTAACCACAACTTACCCAACCCTTACCAGCTCAGCCATGAACCAGAACTACCTTTCCCCATACTGAGGAAACCCAAAGTCAACAGTACACCCCACTACATCCCAACCAACCCAGTCCTTAACAGTAACCCCCCAGAACCCTCCCACCACCTGTCCACGAAAACCAACTCTGCAGGTCCAGGCAGTGGCCTATGCCAGGCCCATAAAGTATGCAGTCTAAATCATAACAGAAAAAATGATAATCTGGGAACACTTAAAAAAAAGAAAAGAAAAGAAAACTAAAAAAAAAGTCCAATATCATGTCCATACAGAACATATAATAAGAGTGCAGCCGAGCTATGAAATGCTGCTTCACTTTGCCACCCCCGATAATTGTCAAACTGTGTCACAAGTACTGTACAAAAAAAGCCTTTGCGGCCAAATAGTGCAGTCAATGATTTAAAAAAAATAAAAAAAGCTGTTGGCAAAAAGCCAAATAAAAAAATTGGACCTGCGAACCCCTATGTTCATTGTCTGCCAAATGGAATCCCGGATCGAAGAAATAATAATTGAAGCACAAAGTGATAAAAATGTAAAACATATATACAAACAAATCTGCCAAAAAGTCCAAGAAAAACAACAACAACAAAAATAAATAAATAAAACAAGGAAGAGGAACATGTCATGGATGAGAGGCCTTGGACTGTGGCATGATTAACTTACTAGGTGAACTTACCAGGCTCATGGCGACAGCTGGTGGACATTTCCTTACTGGGACTGGAATGGGACTTCATCTGTTCCAGCCCCGTTTGCTGCAAGTTGAGCCCTTGGGTTCCAGGGGACAGCATGGCTTAGGCGAGTGTCCCTTAAAGAGTAGTCAGATGAAGTCTGGATATGGGCAGAGGTCAGGACTGACAGAGAGTAGGCAGGGTCCGAGTCCAGGGCAAGGTAGGGGCAGGCAGCGAGAATCAGTATCCTGGTCTAGGCGAAGGTTGTGGCAGGCAGAAATCCAGAGGAATAGTTGGTGTCCGTAGCAGAGGTCAGAAACAGGCAGTAGGTAAGAGAGTTGTCAGATCTGAAGCAGTGGTCAGAAGCAGATGGCAGGCAGAGACAGACAGACAAGGCATGACAAGGTACTGGAGAGCAAGACACAAGCAGGACAATCAAGGCAATGCAAGGAAACAGCAAGGCAAGGCAAAGAGACAATGAGACAAGGTAAGGCACAGAGAAAATGAAAAACAACACGTAATGCCAAGAGTAGGAGAACCTGTTGCTGAGGCATCGGCAGAGTGGACGGCTGGGTTATTTATGCTTGAGCACTGCTGATGTATTCATGTGTCACCGTGGTTCTGTTCCCACTTTGGAACCTTTAATATTAATGTGTCCGCATGCCCAAGCCTATGGATACACTCAGGAGCAGCGACATCCATGCCCTGAAGAAGGCATGGAGTTGGAGCAGGCTGGCAGTATCTTCCATAACTACGGCCAGTTGTGGGGCCATCCTGTGGCTGGCCAAACATTATACAACAAAATAAAAAGGCTGAGAATCATGATTCACTTCTCCGTTATCGGAGCCCCAGCAACCACAGAACAAATCAGGATCCCTGAAGCAGTAATAAACAAAAGGAAGAGTCTCAATGCCCCCACAGACAGCATTTTACACATAAGAATAATCAGAGGACTGATTACTATTTATCCAAATAAGCGGTCACTTCTTCTGAAGAGCTGGAAAAAAGGGCCTTATCGTCAACGACCACTTTTGCCTTTATTCATTCTCACTGATCCTTTCAGTTTACAGAAGTAATATTAAAAGGTTAAATATAGTTTGGCTGGCGGGAGGTTCTTCAGTGGGCTGCTACCAGCTCTCACAGAATCATGTGATCTCTCCTTGGTTCGTTTTTTAAAAAATTAATTAAAGTGAAAACAAATGAGAAAAACAAGAAACAAAAGAAATGGCAGGGGCAAGGTTGCCTTCTCTCCCTGCCCAACTTTCCCCCATCAATACCATCTGAAAGAACTAAAAAATGAAATTTCAGACCTATTAGTGAAACTTTGTAACCTATCATTAAAATCATCCATTGTACCTGAAGACTGGAGGGTGGCCAATGTAACCCCAATATTTAAAAAGGGCTCCAGGGGCGATCCGGGAAACTACAGACCAGTTAGCCTGACTTCAGTGCTAGGAAAAATAGTAGAAACTATTCTCAACATCAAAATCACAGAACATATAGAAAGACATGGTTTAATGGAACACAGTCAACATGGATTTACCCAAGGGAAGTCTTGCCTCACAAATCTGCTTCACTTTTTTGAAGGGGTTAATAAACATGTGGATAAAGGTGAACCGGTAGATATAGTGTATTTGGTTTTTCAGAAGGCATTTGATAAGGTCCCTCATGAGAGGCTTCTAGGAAAAGCTTCTAGGAAAAGCAAAAAGTCATGGGATAAGAGGCAATATCCTTTCGTAGATTACAAACTGGTTAAAAAACAGGAAACAGAGAGTAGGATTAAATGGACAATTTTCACAGTGGAAAAAAGGTAAACAGTGGAGTGCCTCAGGGATCTGTACTAGGACAGGTGCTTTTTAATATATTTATAAATGATCTGGAAAGGGGAACGACAAGTGAGGTGCTTAAATTTGCGGATGACACAAAATTATGCAGAATAGTTAAATCTCAAGCGGATTGTGATGAATTGCAGGAGGAACTTGTGAAACTGGAAGATCGGGCATCCAAATGGCAGATGAAATGTAATGTGGACAAGTGCCATGGTCAGAGAGCCATAATATATATATGTGGTGAGTTGGATTAGAATAAACATTTTGTGATTATGACTTTGGGAGATTTAGTAATTGTTTGTTGTTTGTGACAATTGTATTTGGTCTTTATAGTAAATGTATTTTACATTATAGGTAGTGTGGATACCGATATGTTAGCAGGTGGTTAAGGACAATGGAGAATTGAGGCTCCCATGTGAGGGGGAGTACATATGAAAAAGTATTATTAAGGATAACCCTTGAAGAAGCTAACTTGCGAAACAAGGTCCTTGTCGGGGATTGACAACATAATACAGTATTAAATACGTGGGCACTAGTTCAATATTTTATACAGTATTAAGTTTGTGAGAAAATTAAAGAATTGCATTAAAAGAAATGTTGACTCTGGAAAGTTAACGCTTGTAAAAATACTGTACCAGGGTTTATTCATCCTTAGTTGAGTTCATGTACTGTGTACTGTAATCTTCCTGTATGTAAAATATGTTTTTGGGTAAGGTGCAATAATGATGGGTAATTTTAAGTAAAGGATTGCTTGGATGTGAGTGAATGGTTAGTATATTTTATGAGATGATTGGTGTTTGGATTTATGTGTATTTATGGGAAAAACATTTTTTGGGGGGTGGGGGGGGGTTTGGGTATCCACACAATGTTGAAAAATATAAGTAAAAAAATAAGAAAAATGTCATAAATATATTATACATGTATCAGATGAGATTATGTTTGATTAAATATATTGATATGACATTTATAGGTTATATGTTGAGTTGTGATAAGATGTATCTTTAATAAATTATATAAATTTTAAAGAAAATTTGTGATTTGTTAAATGACTATAATTGTTGAATATAATATGTATGCCATGTTTATTATATATAACAACGGATATTTATGTCCTTAGTTGATATTGTGTACAATACTGAAAGGGCCACTACGCCAAAATCATTCCCCATCCTTCATCCTCTCATGCAGAGGGTTGTGAGTTCACCTGGTGCTACCCTGGAAGTTGGCTAAAGTGAGGCAGGTTGGAATTGTGCTCTTTCCTCTCCTCTCCCCTCTCTCTTTGCCTACGTTGGTAGGGTGGAGGTAGGACCACCTGGTAAGGGTAGGAGGGGGGGTGCAGGGTGATCAGGACAGAGCAGTCCCTTATCATGGAAAGGTCGGAGAGGGGGAAATTGGGGCATAACAGATCCTTCAGCATTATGTCAGGGGCTGGTATGAGGTATGTGGGGTGATCAGAGCACAGTGGCCCCTTCATCATTGTGTCAGGAAAGTTGAGAATGGGGTGGGTTCATTGAGGCATGGTGACCCCCTTCCAGCATTGTGTGAGGTGGGTGATGGGGGTGGGCGAGGAGGGCACAGGGATTTCTTTAGCATTGTGTCAGAGTTGTGGACTGTGTGTGTGTGTGTGTGTGTGTGTGTGTGTGCGTGTGGTGGGGGGACGGGGACATTGAGCACAGTGGTTTCTTCAACATTGTGTTATTGAGGAGGGGGAGATGACTGGAGCATGACAGCCCCTTCAGGATACCTAGGAACATTTTCTTGTGAGGTTACCCTTAGATTGTTGTCAATTAGCAGGGGTGGAGAGGCAGGGGAGTAAGAGGAAGGAATAATGCATATTACAGAAACATAGAAATGCGATGGCCCATCTAAACTGCCCATCCAGAGATCCTCTGTAATTTTCCCATGCTTTCTTGAATTCAGTTACTGCCCTTGTCTCCATAACCTCCACTGGGAAGCTATTCCATGCATTTACCACCCTCTCTGTATAAAAATATTTTCCTAGATTACTCCCGAGTCTACCCTGTTCACCTTAATCCCTTCAACTTTCTTTGTTCCACCTCCTCCCAGCTAATCTACACTGCCTCTCTCCGCGACTACCTCTACCACTTTTGCCCCTCTAGGGTTGATCCCCGGCATTATTTCCTTCCTGACTCTTTTCTCCCACCTCGTTATAAGTTCAAAATTCACGGAGTTGTGCGCCCTCACTCTGCCCTTAGCTGAGCTCCAGGTCCTGGAATGACAGATGCAGTTTCTCTCCACGTGCTGCCCGCAGTGGGTACGCTCCAGGCCTACTTCTCCCCTACCTGAAGGCTTTACTGAAGGGGAGTGCCCAGATCTTTTTCAGTGTTTCTTCTGAGATCTGGTAATTGATGAAAACTTCCTGAGCCTCTGAAGGAAATCCATAGACTTCAGGACTATAATAGGGGTGGAGGGTGGGAAATGCTGAAGATGTGTGTGTGTGTGTGTGTGTGTGTGTATGAGTAGGGAGTCAGTGTGAGTGGGAGTATTTATGTGGGGTGAAGTATGGGTGGGGGATGGACGGGGGCGGGGGGGGGGGGGGGGAGCTGTGTGTATGTAATGATGGCCTATATCTTTCTAGAAGAGAGGAAAAAGGATCCTAAGTGAGAAATTCAGATCATATATTGATTCGTATTTAAACTAGATGAGGAGGGTGTCATATGGAAGTCAATGGATTTGGACTGTGACCTGCAGTGAACAAAAGAAAAACATGAAATTAATGAGCACACCAGTCCACTCTTAACATAGTAAACGAGGGGATCAGATGTGGAGTTATACAGAGCATAAGCAAGTGGAAGAGTAGTAACTGAAAAGCTTTGAGCACAAATGTTCATTGTCTAAAGACAATAAAATTAATTTCAAGCTCTAATGGTGGAGCTGGATCTAGAAATTGTTGCAATTATGGAGATGTGGCTCAATGAATCCCATGAATGGGATATGGCCACTCTGGGCTATAATATGTACAGATGTGCATGAAAATGAATTTCATGCCATTTATAATTTTATGTTTTTTGTTTCCCATTTCTTTTGGACTTTTTTTTCATTTGATAAAAATGTTTTTGTTGTTTTTTTTTCCCTTACAATTTATTTTGCTTTACCAATGGGGAAATAATTTTACTCATTCTGGCAGCCCAATATCGCCTCTCAGCTGAAGGAGGTATCCCTCAGTGCATTCTAGCTCCTGCATCAGTCCCGGGACCAACCCTGCAGCCAGAGCTTTGGGAGAGAGGAAGGATCCTTCTGGCTCTGCACGCCATCCTGACTGGAGGAGGAAATACGTCCCCAGGGCTCACCTGAGGGTGGCATGGGAGAGAAATGTTCACAGGCCATGGAACTCTATTCATCGTTTTATCAAAAAATAGTCATATGATGACTAGGTACATTCTTTCTTTTTTTCCCCAACACTGGCGATGAGTCTCCCATCAAAAATGACTCCCTTTGACTAAGTTTATTCATGTGATATATGACCGATCTTTGACCCATAAATCAGTTTGCAAGTGAATCCTATTGCTAATGAAGTTGTGGAGTTACCCTTTGTTCTCTCATTTTTGTCCTCTTCTCCTTGTATCTGTGGGTTTTCCAGGCTTTGGATGGCCCAGTAACAGAGCTGTCTCCATTTGTCTCTGCCCAAATCCTTATCTGTTTTGAAGATTTTAATGTTGTGGGTCTTCCTTGTGATCTGTACTCAATTTTCAGGTGACCACAGGAAACAACTTTGGAAATTCTGTTGTCCTCCATTCTTATGACCTTGTCTGTCCACCACAACTGAGTTCTCATCATTTTTCTTTCTAAACTGGAAATCTGGCATTTTACAAAAACTTCTTTGTGGTAGATTCTGTCTTGCAACCTTATGTTGCAGATAGATCTCAATGAGCACCGATGGAGTAGCTCGAGTTTCATGAGGTATCTGCAGCATAGTGTCCAGGATTCACATCCATGCAGCAATGCGGACACTACAACTTAATACTAATACACCTTGATCTTACTGGACAGACTCACCCCCTCTCAACTCACAGATTATGATGGAGTCTGCTAAAAGAAGGAGCTTGCTTTGGAAATACATTGTATAAAGTCATTGTTAGTGTTGGCAATTTTAGAATGAATGCTTCTGAAATAACGGAATTTTTCACCTGCATTAAGTTGAGTGCCCTTGATGAAGGTTCATTGTAGGCTTCAAATAGAGGTGGCTAGTATATGGCATTCTTTGTTTTTTGTTTTTTTTTTTGACTGATGTGATTCCAAAGCATCTAGCTACCTGGGTGAATTGGTCTATGATGACCTGGATGTCCTTCATTAAGTGAGCTACTAGTGCATAGTCTTTTACAAACAACAACAACCCTGACCATCTTCAACTGAGCCTGTAGCTGTCTTAAGTTGAGAAACCCTCAATCTTTGCATGACTGGATGTAAATGCCCCAATCAACATCCTGGTAGACATCCAGTAGCATCATGGAGAATACAAATGAGAAAAATGTTGGTGCTAGAACATTGCCTTTTTTGTGCCCTTTTGGACTGAGAAGAAATGGATTGACTCCTCCTCAGCACATGGCAATGATTATGGCATTGGAGGAGCAAGAAAGGCTCTGAGGCTGCTGTGTGTACGTGAGAGAGAATGAATGGGAGTCTGCAAATGTGTGTGTGTGTGTGTGTGTGTGTGTGTGAGAATGAACGGGAGCTTGCCTGTGGTGTGTGTGTCAGGGAGCCAGTGAGAGTGAGTGCATGTTTGTGTGTAAGTGGGTAGATGAGAGAGCAATGTGTGTGGGTGAGTGAGAGCATGTGTGTATGTGTGTAGATGAGAGAAAGAGAGCACATGTGTGCAACAACCCCTCCTCCCCTACTTCCTCTAGCCTACTAATCCTTGACAATCTCGGGGAATCTGGAAAACAAAGTTTCCAGGTATGGGGGGGGGAGGGGTTTTAAATCCTTACTAATTTTATTATTGGTTATTATTTGATGTTGCTATTTTAAAATGTTTTATAGGTGTTTTTAACTATTTTATGCTGTTCTAATCATTAAATATATTAAATTAATATTTGTATTGGTATGGTTTCTGTTCATGGAGTTCACGTGTAAGATTGTTTTAAATTTTTCTGCATTTGTCCAGATCATTTTTGTGTACACTAGTTTTAAATATTTATTTTTAATCTGAGAGAAGAAAAATGGTTTGATATTGACTTTACACTAGTATGTGGTGTAATGGCTAATTCGATTGTTTGATCAAGTTAAGCAGGGAAGGAATCTCTAGCTTAAAGAAGTAAAGAAGATCAAGCTATGATATCTTGCTTGAGGCCTTGGTTGGATCCAAACAGGCAATTGGTTCATTTTATAACTGTATGTCAGGGCCGCTGCAAGTGTATTAGGTGCCCTAGGTGAGCCTTCTGCCTTGTGCCCACCCCCCTACCCGGTTGTGCCGGGCCCTCCCCCCCACGTTGCGCTGCCACCTTGTCTCGGCCCTGGCTCCTACCACATTTGCACCTGCCAAGTATATGCTTCTTTGGGCCGCAAGCAGGATGGGCACTGCTCGAGGCCCGCCATATCTCTACTCCACCGCAGCAAGCGGGGTAGGCTCCGCTCACGGCCCACATGGCTGCTCTTCAGCGCCACCTGCAGGTCGGCGCCTGAGGCGACCGCCTAGTTCGCCTAATAGAATGCACCGGCCCTGGGTGCTATGCATTCTTTAGTAAAGAGAACTCAAAGTTGTAATACTGTACCAAATGTCATGCAGTGCTTTCCCATTCTTATACTTTCAATGGCAATCTAACTACTGGAATAACAAAGCTCACATTTACAATAACATTTGTGTTTGAGGAAATTTGAAATTCTTGATGGAGACTTACATGTCAGTTGAAGGTTATTATGATTGAAAAGTCAGACCCTACACGTTGGAATAGGGAGGCAAGGGCTAAAGCACTGACTTGCCTTCAGGTAAATGGAATACCAAACGGTGGCCAGTTGAGGCCAATTAAGGCTATTTAAACCACCTATGAGTGTATACAGGCAGGCTGGGTTAGGTCTCCACAGTCTCCAAAAGGGCGAAAGGCTGAGCCACAAAGGTAAAAATAGATGGAAAAATATATATTTTTTAAGACACCACACAAGGCAGATCTGCAGAAAGTAGATACATTTAAATAATTAGAAAAGATTAAGCTTCCTGTAAGGAAAGAACAGTCAATACCATTAAAAGGGGAGCTAAAAATGTAAAATGTATGCTTGATCAGTTATTGTTGTATTAAGGGAGAAGGAATCCTGGGAAAACAGGGCAGATCAGTGCGGTTCTGTCGTAAAGATAAATAGGACATGCGGCAAGCCTAATGCAATATTAAAAGTATTAATATTAAAGCTTCTAATTTTGTTCTTTTATATTTTCAATTGAATTTTACTAAAAAAAAAAAGATAATTGGTTACTGTCAAGTCTGCATCAGAAATGTTAAGATGCTAATGAAGTTAATTTGCATGCTAAAAAATTAGAATTTATCTAGAGATTTTCTAGAATATCATAGTTATTCCTTGTGTACTATTAAACTATTTGGCATAATTACTATGGCAAAAGAAGACTGATAAAAACTAAAATATTCATATTATTAGAACTGGTGGTATATGAATGCTGATGTATGGCGAATACTTAGTTTATGATAGAGGTCTTTAAGATCATGAGAGGTGTTGAACGAGTAGATGTGACTCGGTTATTTACACTTTTGAATAATAGAAGGACTATGGGACATTCCATGAAGTTAGCAAGTAGCACATTTAAGACTAATCGAAGAAAATTCTTTTTCACTCAACACACAATAAAACTCTGGAATTTGTTGCCAGAGGATGTGGTTAGTGCAGTTAGTGTAGCTGGGTTAAAAAAAGGTTTGGAAAAATTCTTGGAGGAGAAGTCTATTAACGGCTATTAATCAAGTTTACTTAGGGAATAGCCACTGCTATTAATTGCATCAGTATTTCAACAACTCCACTAATTCAAGGGAAATCCTTGTTTGGTGGTTTTTTTGTATGGTGGCTATGTTCAAGGATAACCACTTTTTAGTTATCCCTCTTACTAGCCCCGTATATTGCTCTTTATTCTTCACACTTTCATCTTTTTTCTTTTTTTCTTTATTTTTTCTTTATGATATCCGTTCTCCCTGGCTGCTTATCCGACCCAACCATCTATTTTTCTTCTCATATACTTATCTAGACTGCCGCCCTCATTGCTTCCACTCCCTGTGGGTTCGGATTCGCCTGCCCGACATTGGCCATGTTTCAGCGCTACGTGCCTGCTTCAGGGACTGCGGGAGAAAAATCTACTGTGTCCGATCCAGGTTGGTGCATAATTAATTGCATCAGTAGCATGGGATCTTCTTAGTGTTTGGATAATTGCCAGGTTCTTATGGCCTGGTTTGGCCTCTGTGGGAAACAGGATGCTGGGCTTGATGGACCCTTGGTCTGACCCAGCATGGCAATCTCTTATGTTCTTATGGTCTTAGGTATGGGATTGCAGACTGCTGTAGCATTCTACCACAGCCTCAAAATACCTATGGCCGCTAACGCAAGAGTGGCCAACTCTAATCCTTAAGATCTATGATCTGCTTTTTAGGATATCCGCAATGAATATGAATGAAGTGTGCACTGCCTCAATTGCATGCAAAAATCTCATGCATATTTATTAGGGATATCCTGAAAAATGAGGCCTGTTTGAAGACCAGACAGGCCGATTTAGTATGGTGTGCTCGGCCGAGCACACCATTTAGCACCCGTTTGGCCGCGGGATTTTGATGCGAGTCTATTACTCCTTATACTGTAAGGGATAACAGTGCTTTGAAAACGCACGGTCAAACTCGCGAAAACTAATAGAGCTCATCACATGCAATGCATTTTGATGAGCCTATTAGTTAGTCGCCCAGGATACTGAAAATGTGCGGCCAAGCTGCACATTTTACTCTAAAAAATTAACGCCAACCCAAAGGCAGGCGTTAATCATAGACAGCACCGGTAAAGTGTACAGAAAAGCAGAAAAAAAAATGCTTTTCTGAACACCCTCCGACTTAATATCATAGCGATATTAAGTTGGAGGTCCCAAAAATGAAGAAAAACCCAAAAACTTAAAAAAAAAAAAAAGCTGTCTGCCGGTCCGCGGGTTCGAAAACGGACGCTGAATTTTGCCAGCGTCCGTTTTACGAACCTGTGGCTGTCAGCAGGTTAGAAAACTGACGCCAGTAAAATTAAGCGTCAGTTGTTGGACTCGCTGACGCTGCCACTTCTGCTAATAAGGAAGCCCTAGGGACGCGCTATTGTCCCTAGCGCCTCCTTATTAGCGCCCCGCCTCATTTAAATAGAGAATCGTGCACCCAGGCGAGGTGCCTGGGCGCGTGTTGGGAGAGTGGACGCTCAACACAGAGCGCCGGCTCTCCCGCACTTTATATTGAATCAGCCTGAGAGTTGGCCAACATTGCCCTAGTGGTTAGAGTAGTGGGTTGAGAACCAGGGAAGCCAGGGTTCAAATTCTACTTCTTCCAATAACAGACCTTGGGCAAGTAACTTTACCCTCCATTGCCTCAAGTACAAAGTTAAGAGTCTTTTTATGTGTGGCCAACTGGTACCAGTTTGAAAATCTCAGAGATGGGCCAGGCAACCTTAGGAGTGCTTCAGGCTCCATTGGACCAACCAGGGCTATTATGGTATTGGACAGGGAAGAGGGTTCAGGGCTAGGATGGGGCAGTATAGAAGTCCAGGAAGATGATGGTAATTTTTAGTACTACAAGGTGGCAGGATTTGGAAAGGAGGGGCATGACCAGATACAGACCTTTAACCTTGGGTCACCTCATGGAGTGGCGGAGGATGGGACAGGGGAGTGACAATAGACCCTGGAGGTTTTAACTTGACTGTGGGGGGAGCACTATGCAGGCCTCTCTAGCCTTTTAAAGACACTTCTGAGAGAATCAGAATGTGTGTTTGCATGCCCATACATCCAGCAAATTTTAGCTAAACTTTTTAAGGTGTAGCTAACTGTACATAAAATAATGTGACTTGTAAATTATATTTTGTCACATTATTTTTTAGCATATTTAGCTCATTTTAATACCTCTATTGTGCTGGGTTTTTAGATGGGGTGATACTGCTTGGTATTTGAAATATCACACGTTATTGCATGTTAATGTTGCGCTTGCCGGCCATGGGCACCTGCGGCCAGCTGCGCTCACCTCTCTCTGCCGCTCCTCCCGCATCACATAGGAGTCACTGCTGTCCCGCGGTGAGTGCAGCTGGTCTCTCTGGCATGCAGCCCCTTAGGCACGCATGCCTCTCACCTCCTCTTAAAGGGGCTGTGGTGGGAAAGCCTCTGCGGACCTCCCTGATGACGCCAGTGCTCCCAAGCTATTTGACGCCAGGTCCTGCCCTTGCTCCTGGTCTCTGCAACAGGTCAAACTCTGTGTGAGTAGCTGGTTGCCTCACCCCGTGTTCCTGACTCCGTGTTCCTATCTCTGTGCTCCTGATCCCGTTGACTCGTCTTCCTTGGATAGGACTCTTGGCTCTGACCCCAGACCTCTTCCTGGATTTGTTTGATCACCGCCTGCCCCGACCTTGGGGACACTTCCTGGACTTGCTTGATCGCTGTTTGCCCTGACCCTTGGAATATCCCAGTTCTTCTTTCATCAGCTGTCTGTTGTGGGAATCTTCATCACCGGAGACCTGTGCCTAAGTCCAGCCGGCCACGGCACCCAAGGGCTCAGCCTACGGGGAACGAGGGCTGATAGTGGTGAAGGTCCTGTTGGGTCTCTGCACCGTCCGGTTCTGCCTGCCGATGACGGGGACCTGCAGGGCTCCCCCCCCCCCCCCCCCCCCGCAGGTAGTGTCAACCTCGTATTGGTCCAAGGGTCCACTCTTCCAACCATTAAGACATTTATCGTACTGTAAATGCACATTATTGTGTGGTAAAATCCCTAACACAGTTCAGTAGATGACCCCCTTAGATTAAAATCCCTCTGGGGCAAAGGGAAATATCAACTGTACATGAAATGTAACTCACCTTGAGCTCAAATTTGGAAAGGTGAGTAATCATATCAAAAATCTAGATTTTTCAATGCTGAAAACTGAAATTATTTGTATCATCAGAGATCCTAATCAGAGAATATTATTTTCTTTTCTGCCTCTACATTATTAAAGAGGGTAATTTTCAAAGGCATTTTCACAAGAAAAATAGTGCTTTACCCACAGAAATGACTTTACTATAAAATTGTTGACCTGGGTAAACTTATGTGTGTGGTGTATCCCGTGTGCAAGCACATTTACCCAGACTGAGCAGAGGCGTTCCCAGGTGTGGATTTGGACCTCGGTGCATACTTTTTGGTGTCCAAAAATTGTCCACGCACAAATTAACAGGGGGAGGGGGAGGGGGTAGGCAGTTGTGTGAAGGTAGATTCGGTGGCAGAATTTTCAAAGCGAATGTACGTGTGTAGGCTTGCTTTGAAAATTAGTATAAGTCATGCACACATTTGGACAAGTTCTTGGAGGAGAAATCCATAAACTGTATTAACCAGATAGACTTGGGTAAAAGCTGCTGCCTATCCCTGGGTGTTAGTAGCATGGGATCTATCTTACTGTTTGGGATCCTTCCAGGTACTTACGACTTGGATTGGCCACTGTTGGAAACAGGATGCTGGGCTTGATGTACCCTTGGGGCCTCATTTTCCAATATCGCATTGGTAACGCAGTAGGGGGCGTTACCAATGCAAATGAGGCTTCTTTCGTGCAGTGGGGAAACATCGCGTGCAGCGATGTTTTCGCCATTCGCGAAAACATTAGCACCACACACATCGTGGTGGTGCTATTGTTTTCGCTTGATGGACACTCTACCTGGGCAACAACAAGCTAGGTGGAGAGAACGTAGCCCAAATCTCCTCTTGGAGTGAGTTTCCTCACTCCGACGGCCAGCAAATCTGCACTAGAGACCACTGTTCTGTCCGTAGGTCTCATGTGGAATGCGAAAGTGGCCCCCAACCCCCGACACTCATACCTAATCCCCACCCCGAGTTAGTAGGTGGCCCTCCCATAGGGGTTAAAATACCTGTCTAGGGCATAGGCACTATAGTAAGTCTCTCTCTCTCTCTCTCTCTCTCTCTCTCTCTCTCTCTCTCTCTCTCTCTCTCTCTCTCTCTCTCTCTCTCTCTCCTGCAATAATCAAATAGCAAATTACTAATTTGCACACAGTAAACTGCTTTGAAAATGAGCCCCTTGGTCTGACCCAGTAAGGCAATTATGGGGATTATTACCAAATCACTCTCTCAGTGAGTCTGTATTGGTGTTTTCCATGACTAGCATTTGTGAAGATTTAGCCAGTTTTGTTTTCAAATTTATTTTTTTTTTAGAATAATTGTAATATTTAACTTTTTTTTTAGGACATAACTTTATCCTGACCTCTTGGTAGGTCTTTAGAAGAAATGAAAAAATGAGATTATTTATTTATTTACTTGCTTATTTATTTATTTTGTACAATTTGTATACTACTTAGGCAAAGTTCAAGGTGGCTCACATAAAAAATACAAAATACCAAAAAAAAAAAAAAAATCATTAAAGTTAAACAATATCTAAATAAAAAATGGAGTTGCAACTGACATGGCTCATACCACAGCCTTCTGAGATCGGGAAGCAACGATAATCTAAGAATGTTAAAATGCCGGATCAAAGGCAGAATCAATATTTCAAAACAGAATCAGTATTTTTCAGTCTGCTAAATGGGAGCATCTTGCCGTACATCGCAGAAAGCACATTCCCTTCCTGGACTCCGCTTTACAGCTTTTATATGATTTCAGACTTTCATTTGCATAAGGAAGACCTCACGCTCTGCTTGTCTGCCTGCAGACAATGCAGATAAGAGGAAAGGAGAAGCTTGTTGCACAGCAGCCGGTTTCTCTTGCCCCTTCCTGTCCTGGGCTAAGGCAGCAAGCTTCTGTTTTTCTTCCAGCTGGATAACGGTGGAATCCCAATGCCTGAGAAAAAGGAAGGGAGCACCTTTGAGTATACGCCACAGAGACTTCTCAGAATTGTCATTTTTTGAACACACAGAGATATTTTTTCCTAATGTCTACAGTATCCACAAGTGGCCGGTGAAGGTGATAAAAATAGCTAAAGCTTCTCATGGGGCAAGTTCTTTTGTTGCCAAAGTACTATGTCACAATATTTTTTCTTTGCTAGCTTCTTGGGGACTTGGTAGGGAAACCTTGAGGGTTGAGGTAGAAGACTTTGGCTGAAAGTCTTCACTGACCTTCAGCTTTATAATCCTGCATTGTTACTTTCTGAAAAAATGTTTAACGTATTCCTACTGTGCATCTAGCACTTTTTCTAGAAAAGGGCACACTGTAATAATAATAATAATAATAATAATAAATAGTATATTGGATCTAGGCTTTAAATAAAATAAAAATATTTGGGAACCTAAAATGGTGTATCCATCAGAGAACCCTAAATGATTTGAAAGATGCTTAATGTTGCAAGTTTATTCCACAATGGCAAAGAATATCAAAACTATTAAACAAACAAAAAAAAAAATTGGCACACAAACGCACACATATATTTATCACACTGCTTCTAAACTCTCTTTAGTCTTATGCATTTATAACATGTATAAATATCAACATAAAACAATGTCAAAACAAATGTCCCTGTTGACGGTTCCAGATTTGAAAGTGCACTGATCAATCAGTTCTGCTTGGGGGCACGATGCCTGCTGGCGGCCACCTGAAAACAACCTTTGGTGCCCACTAGGGGAATCACTGCTACGGAAACTGGACTTAATGAGCACGATGTACATGATAACTGCCCAAAGACAACATCATCGTCTTTCCAGATTTCACCGGACTTGGTCACCATATACATCATGGAGAGATGAGACACTTCCTGCAGCCTCAAGGCCTTCTGCTCCTGATGCATCTTAAGCACTGGAGTGGCAATACGAACAGACTGGCACGCTTGACCACTTTTTCTATAGATCTTCCTTTATTCATTGCCAGAGTTTCATTGCATACGGTATGTTACATGCAATATATAATGCATTATATACAGCTGTACAGTATATTCCAGGCTGTGCATCTTATCACGTTACATTGTTCATTGCAACGGAATACCATACCTGCATATGTATGTTTATTGTATATGGTTCCTTCACAACAAAAGTGGTAACTCTAGAGAGGGAAATAGTATTTTTAACTATTTACCTTACACACATTAACCCAGACTAGAGACAATATCATCAAAAGATGCTCAAAATAGGGTTTAATCCGCTGTCTCTCGCCCTCAATTAAACCCTATTTTGAGCATCTTTTGATGATATTGTCTCTAGTCTGGGTTAATGTGTGTAAGGTAAATAGTTAAAAATACTATTTCCCTCTCTAGAGTTACCACTTTTGTTGTGAGTGATTATTTGAGAGGAGTTTGCTTCTGTTTTGTGATTGATTATTATTGTATATGGTTTACATATTTGAAAATGGTTAATAAACATTACATTAAAAAAAACTACCATATACAGAATGCTTGTAATGAAACACTTGCAATAGAGCTGGACTTCAAGAAAGATACTTAAGGGTCAATTTTTTAAGGCAGCGCACGCCCGTCCATGTGTGCGCGGTTCCCGGCGCATGCACGTGGACGCGCCGATTTTATAGCTCTGTGAGGTGCTGATGTCATGAGAATATAATGCAAGGAAATGGGTGGTAATGTATTGATTGGCTGTGTATGTGGGTAATGAAAATGTAAAGTATATAACGAGTTGCTTGTGTAGGACACGGAGAGCAGCAAACTGTTTTTAAAGATCTTTATGTTAGGCTTGTACTTCTTACAATAAACCACCCACATTTTGGTTTCATGTCAGATTTTCTTGGTTAATATCCCGCTGCTAATTTAAGAGTTTGCTCCGAGACAAACTGGGGTCCTGGAGCTCAGTTTTATTCTGAAGCCAGAAATTATTAAAGGAAATGAGCGCCTGGCTTTCCTAATTCCTGCTCTCCCCACCCCCGCGCCTCCAAGGACCCTTTTCTCTTCTTGCACCACTCATTTCCGGAAAACGTGATGCTCTTTGGTAACTGCGCATTCCGGTTCCCTGGATCTTGATGCGTGCAAAGTTGGCCACCCCTAAATTACACGATAAATCCCAATTACTGTATGCGTAATGATACCGCGAGTTTTTTAAGTGGCACAACCTTGCCACCACTTGGATGTAATAGACTAACAGGTCGATTTTAAAAGCATTGCGCACGCAAAACTGCCCACGTAGGCGCGTATGGGGGCTGCGTGCGAGCGGCACGGATTTTTAAAAAGCCGCAAAATACGCGCGTACGTATCTGTGCGTGCATGAGAAGTAAGGGGGGAGGACGACAGAAAAAGGGTGGGGCATGGGGGCAAGATATCCGCGTATAACTCCTAATTTTAAAACCGAAAACCACAGCACCAATACGCTAGATATCCGCGTCACTTTACCGCTTCTCCTGTTGAGGAGCAAGTCTGTAGATCTCAAGTGTTAGGGCCTAGAACAGGGTGAGGTGTCCGAGTCGACTGGGGGACATGTAGGATGAAGAACCAAAGGGGGGGGGGGGGGGGTCTGAAAGACCTCGCTATTAATTGGACAAACTGGTGGACTAATTGCAAAAGTGGGATTGTGCTTCGCATGAGCAATGTTTTTAAAATTCACCGACATGCGTACGTAAAAGCAGACAAGATTCTGTGGAAGACACACGCGCGCGGTGGCTGTGCTCGAGTAACCTGTTAAAATCAGGATCAGACTTGTCCACGGTTGGTGCATTTTAAAACATACGCGTGTGAGGGTGAGCGCAATAAAAAATTCTAGCGTATCCTGGCCTGCGAGCCAAGACGCGCATGTATGGGTACATGCATGATTTTAAAATTACTGGCATTGTGTATATGAGAGCCAAAATATAGCAATATGCCCATACCAAAAAAAATCCTATACAAACAAACATAAATGCGATTTGGTGTGCTTTGCAAGGATATAATAGGATTATTTGGGCAAGTTCATTAATGTTGCACTTCTGCTGAGGCCAGTCAAGGGAAACTGAAAGGCAGCTCCATTTCTTTTTCAAAATCTTATTTATTAATTTTCCATACAAGAATACAACAACAAAATATACAAATAACACAGAAAACAAATGAACAAGTTACTCCCATGGCAAATCCATGGGTATTGCATTATCAGTTATGGGCACACTGGGGAGGTAGCACACACACCTCGGCTGTTTGGGGCTGGAGCTTGACTTTTCTCCCCTTCCCAGATATGCACAGGCATGGTTTTCTCTCTCAATTTCCACTCAACCGTCTATTATTTACAGGTTACAACTTAGTTCAATGGCCTAAGTCACCAAGGTATTCTAATTGGGCATGTGAGGATTTAAATGCAAGCTAGCAATCCTGAATATAGTGAGAAAACAATATATTGTCAAGCTGCTGAACTTCCAAGCAACTGGCTGCCATAGACTTCTCACATGGAGGCTCCTCACCAGTGTGTTGGCTCTTGCGCTCTCTTTCCCAGAACCTGGAACCTGTCTTTCTGATGATGTCACAGCATGTTTCTCTCTTTCTCTCCGACTATATCTCTGCCAAGTGCCTTTCGTTCTGTATTCTTCAATTTCCCTAATTATTTCGATTTGTCTTCCCGGACCAAACCCCTTAAAACCACATCTCCCAGCATGCATTGCCTTAGAATGACATCATATGATTTCTGGTTTCCAATAACTCTTTGTCAAGGACTGGCAGGCTGGAGTCAGGGAGCATCCCCCACAGAGGTGGTATAGGGCTGTAGGTCAGGACTGGAGTTTGTCTCCTGTGTAATCAACCCCATGCCCCCGCAGGTTGAGTCCTTGGGTTCTGAGGGCCGGTAGGACTTGTCTTCTGTGGAACATCAGGGTGGCAAGGCAAGGCAGGCTGGATGAGGCAGGGCAGGCTGGATGAGGCAAGGCAGGCTGGATGAGGCAGGGCAGGCTGGATGAGGCAGGGCAGGCTGGTGAAGGGAGAGCTGGGTACAGAGCACAAGCAAGGACAGGACTAGACAGGGACTGAACAAGGACTGAACACACCAGAGAGGTGTAGGATAGGTGTAGGATAGCCCAGGCGGGCACAGAGGTTGGCAGGGAAGCTTGAGAGGCCGCAGAACAAGACAAACCTGGCACGGCAGAACCTTGGCACAGGGCGACTGCATAGCAGGTGAAATCGTGACGCTTTTCCAGTGTCATCCGTAGTGGCTGGCTGCCCAGAATTCAGGAAAAGTATTTATGTTCTCTTACAGGTACTTTATTTATTTATTTATTTATTTATTTAAATGATTTATATACCGGAGGTTCCTGTATAGTATACATATCACCCCGGTTTACAAAGAACAGTAACTATCGCTAAAAATATAGCGGTTTACATAGAACATAGAACATAATAAAAGAAGTTTTTACATTGAACAAATCTAAGTAAGCAAAGTTTTTACATTGAATAAATTAATTAGTGAATGGCCCAAGGTACAGACTGAAGGAAGGGAGTCTTCACAATGGCATTGCTACGAGCTATGCTCCACTGGATTGTAGCATTCAAAAATTGAGTTAATTTAAATGAATACTGCTATGATCTGTGCAAAAATATCCAATCAGTAAGAGGTCTAGGTATGCAACAGAGCTAGGAAACAGGTAAGCTAGTATTTTGAGGGATCTAGCTAGTACTGCTGATTAACGGGATGCTAATTAATGTCTAGGCACTTACCCGGTCCTATCAGTCTGCTGTAGAGCAAGTATAATTTACAATGTTTATAAAATTATTCTCCGGCAAAATAACCTGTATTTATAGTAATGCTCGGAAATAATGTGCTTTGCCACACAGGTGTGACCCAGTGGGTTATTAAAGGAGGCTTAATGTGTTACTAAATAGTTTTCCCCAAACTGTTGCAGTATGCAGGTTGTAATGTGTTAAAATGTCCATGTGGAGGGGAGAGGAGGGGGCTGCTTCTAGTGTGGTGAGAGAGAATGGCAAAATAAGTAAAATAATAGCAAAATAGTAAAGAGAGAGAGAGAGAATAGTAAAATAAGAAAATGATACCTGTTTAAACGTTATTGATGCAGTTAAGATGTTCTGTTCTGATGTAATGATAATCTGTTAAAACGAGTAGATTAGTGTTAAGGGGAGTGAGGGCATAATTTTGGTATTGCACAAAAGGATACTGAAACTTGCTGCTCAGTAAGGGCGGGAAGGGCTCTGGAAGTTTCTGAGAGTCAGAATTTGGAACTGAAGGAAGGGATGCAGGTCAGGCTGAAAACCCCAGGAGAAAGGGGAGGCCTGCCAAGCTGGGAATCTAAAGGAAAGTGCCCTCAAGGCATGCTGAAGGTTGGAGAGGAGTTAAGCAGAAGTTGCCAGGAAGAGGGGTCAACTAGTATAACATCTGGATCTGGTAGAAGGAAGTCAGCATGCAATGGCGACATCTTGTGGCTGGATTTAGAGCCAATGATTACAGGTTTTTAGGAGACTTGGAATATGGCCCCCTAGATAAGGATTATCACTATAATTACTGGACTAAAGAAAAGGGGACAATGAAAGCTCATGGTGACTAAAATAGAGGACAACGAAAGCTCACGGTGACAAACCTCAGCCTTGATTCCAACTGAGCTGGAAGCAGGAGCAGGAGGAACTAGCCAGGTCAAGAAATAAATTAGTATGCATACTAAAATGGCACTTAATGGGTGATGCACTAAATTTGTTAGAATGCTGGCTTAAATGTAGCCTTAATAGCACAAGCATTCTAACACAAAAACTATAGCATCTACTTACTAATAGTGGCCAAACAACATTTAGCATGTGGACACTATACAACATAGCACGTTTGCAAACTGCTAAACTGAGCATGCTTATTTGCTTCATGGCTCTACCTCTTTGACCTCAAAACTATATAAAAGCAAACCCAGCACATGGGGCTGGTTATCGGTGCTGACAGGAGAAGCTAGAAAGTATTGACTCCAGTAGAGGCAGTGAAAGATCCAAACCAAACCAAATGCATATACCACAAATGTCTCAGGCGAAGAAGGAACGGAAGAAGGTAAAGGAAGAAATTGTGGAGGAGTTGCTGGAGGAACTCTGGAATTTATTGCCAGAAGATGTGATTCAGGTGCTTAGTGTACTTGACTTAAAAAAAATTTTTGGACAAGTTCCTGGAGGAGAAGTCTATAAACTGTTATTAACCAAGAAGACTTAGGGAATAGCCACTACTTATCACTGTGCAATAGCAGCATGGGATCTATTTACTGTTTGAAAACTTACCAGCTACTTGTGACCTGGATTGGCTGCTGTTGGACACAGGATGCTGGGCTTAATGGAACTTCAGTCTGACCCAATATGGCAATTCTTATTTCTTATGCTCTTATGTTAAACCAGAACCAAAGACGGGAGCACACACTTCAGACACAGGTGCAAGAACACACTTACTTATTTTGAATTGCTTGTTTGCCCTACCTTTACAGCTCAGGGAGTGTTAAATTCCCATTAATATACAAATACAGTAATGAAATTAAATAAAATAGAATTCAATCAAACATATAATGTGACACCCATAAACCCTAACATTTAAACATTTTCTTAATTAACCCTTCTCCCTTCCTCCAGTCATATCAATCCTCAGTCTTCCTAACAAATTCCTGTGTCTCTTTGTACCCAGCCTTTTGGACAGCTAGGAAAAAAAAATACAATTAATAAAAGACATAAAAGGATAAGGTTAATAGAATGCCCAATGAAATAACTGTATTTTTGCATTTTTGTGAAAGCTCAAATAATTCATTGCCTGCCACAATTCTACTGGCATTATGCTCCAGAGGGAAGAACGTAATACACAAATGCTTTCTGCCTCATGGACACTCGTTTAACTTCAGACAAACTAGCACATTTAATAACCACTGCTGTGATGGCTGAAGGACCTGAACAGGATTATAATTGGTCAGAAGGTCAGCCAGATACTTCTGACCTCTCTGGTGTGATGACCTAAAAAAAAACAAACAAAGGTTTCTATAACAACCAGAGATGCTTCCTGACTAAAGGAGGGACACGATCATTGTCCTTTTCCCCCCAGAAGCAATCGTGCTACTGTATTTTGCAGTAATTGCAAACGTCAGGCACTTTTCTCTGGCACCCCCGATATAACCTATTCCAATAATATTACTCATTTCTGTCGGTAATTACTAATTAACGCATGGACCATAATAGCAAAATCTCCTCCTGCCAGGAAATGTTGGGTCCTGTGAAGCAAACACAAGCTAGCAGTTGAAGAATGTAGCACTGAAGAAATTTGTTTTTCCATAGACAGAGCAAGGTCCAGTAGATCACCCCAGACTTCTAACAGAGGCACTTGGCTTCGGATGAGTACCTCTAATAGAGGGGGTGCTTGTAAATTCTTTTTTTTCAGTCTACTCAGCCATAGTAGCTCTTTTTCCAGATTTAGTTCGAGTTTATCGAATTAAAAATCAGTCCACTGCAGCTACTGCTAAACATGCATTGAAATTGAGAAACGTACCCACTTGGTCTTGTTCAGCAGTTGCACAAAGCTGATGTTGTCAGCTGACTTAGAACTGGTTGATAACATGAAGGATACGGCTGAGGCAGAAATTAGAAAGGAGTGCGATAGCATTGAGGGTTGTGGGACTCCCACAGCCCCACCGCCAAAAAAAAATACGTCTGTGATCTCTTGGTTAGAAAAGTTTAAAGTCAGTTCCAGACTGATTCCAATTAAAAGGCATCGTAAAAGCAAACTATGATCAATGTTACCAAATGCTGTAGGCAAGTCCACGAGCACTAAACAGTGATTCCTGGCTCATGTTTGCACCATTCAAATCTCATTCATAAGATTTATTTCTGCTCCATGATATGATTTTGTTTCATATCCTGTATGAAATTCAGATTGACATGGATGAATAACTCCCGTTTCATCAAAATAATCAAGGATTTTTCACTTCACCCAAAAGGAAGACAATAAAATTCTGGATCTGATATTGGAAAATTCCAGTATTCTCTTTGGGAGAAAGTGAATAAGAAAATCCATAGTGGCAAAGGAATGCATCTGTTGTTATCAGCCTTGGAGTCACCCACAGAAATATTAAACACTTCAAACAGCACTATCAGAGCATTACGAAGGCAAATTTCAAAAGATTTTGTTAAGGTAGGTAAGCAATTATCTTGGTAAAACTGAGGGCTGAAAACTAGTATTACCCACCCTCTACCTGCATTGCAAAGAGGTGGAGCCAGGGGTGGGGCCAGAAGACAACATGTAGGGATTTCATTTTGAAACCCCTGCACATGGTTTATAGTGCGGACTTAGTATTTGCTTTAAACCAGGTGCAAAGTCCATGGTTACTGATCTATCCACGGCGCTGGTTGACCCAGATTTTTCAAAGGGAAACTCTTCAGGCCAATACATACAAGTGCCATATACATTTTAAAGTCATCTGCTTAAGCAGGCATTTGAGAAAACTGCACCAAGGGGGAGGTCAGGAAGAGGAAGTATCTGTCCCATTTGTCTCGCACCATTAGAGCAAGGCATCACAGAAATCTTTGGTCTGGACATCATTGCCAGCCTCACAGAGTCCATAGAGACAGCAATGGCAGATCATCAAGGGCCAAATATTGAGTTATCTGTGAAATCCTCCCCACCCCCTTCCAATATCTCGCTGGACAAGGGAGTACATCTGAGAGCTGATGGGCGATGGTGCAAAACATGGGACTCCCTGGGGTTCCTCTGGCTGAGGATAATCATTCCTTCAGGGTCCTAGGAGGGTTTATGACTCGCCAGGAAATTAGAAATAATAATGGTCATTCACATCAGAATTTGTGGTTCTAAAAATAAATGGAGCTTACTGGTGTATAACTTGTTGGATAGGGATAAGATGAAAGAAAACACACTTTCTTCTTCTGATGTTTATTTATTTATATTTGTATAACGCCAATACCATGGCCCTAGGCGGTGAACAGTAATACATACATAATTTACTAAAATAAGAGAACAAGGACAGAACAATAAAGATGTGAAAAACCAAAGCATCCATAGTTTAGCACTTAATCAAATGCCAGTCTGAAAAGCTGGGTTTTAAGCATAGCCTTAGACATCTTTGTACAAGTCAATATTCCCAATTTATATGAGATGGAATTCTAAAGCTCAGGGGCTGCCACAAAAAAGGCTCATTCCTGTGTGTCAGCAAATCATACACAGTCACATCAAAGGCTTGCAGGGGCCTCCATCGACTCTAGGTATTCCTTCAGGCTAGTCCAGGGATCTATCCTTGATTCCTTGACTCCCCTTCTTGCCTGAATCTTCTTGACTCCAAACTGTGTAACGTTCTTCTCTTGAGGCTTAGAACCACTGGACATTGTACAGGTTAGAACACCATAGGCTAGATTCTTACTCTTTCCTTAGATTCTCCTATTCCTCTCTTCTTGTTCCAAGCAGATACATCAACTGGAGAAACGTCCTGCTATCCTCTTGCAATTGGCTGCAGGCCTTCCAATTTCCCAGGCATCACCTATTAGTGCATATCCAAATCATTTCACCTATTATTCACCTCTTATCATATGTTCCATGTTAAGGAACTTATGAGTTCCTTACAATCATATTACCAAAACATTATAAACATGCAGCAGGAGTATACTAACATCCAAGCAACTGAAATGGAGGGGGCATGGGGGAAAGGAAGACGTATTGTGGGCTGTCTTAAAAAAAAATGATGGCACTTCCATTTACACTGGTGAGGTCTACAGGCCTCCAAATCAGCCAGAAGAACTGGATAGAGATATGGACAAAGACATCCAAAAGTGGAAAGGAAGGGTGAAGTGTTGCTCACTGGAGATTTCAATTTACTTGATGGGGATTGGACTATCCCTGCTGCCAAATCTGCAAGAAGTAGAGAGAGTGTGGATGCTCCTTGTTATGATTATTGGTGTTTGGGTGGATCCTTGGACACTGTGACAGCTGACCACGCCCACGGGAGGCAGTCCCGTGAGGGACCACTGTGTCAGGCTAGACTCTGGACACACAAACACAGATTAAATCTTTATTTAATCAGTTTTGGAAACCACCAGGGGTGGCAGTAGTGAGTAGTAGATGTTGAGCCCGGCTGGGCGAGTATCCCACAGGATGCTTGAACAGCGGATCCTCTGCTTGGCTGTGCTGTAGTGGAAGAGACTGAGAGTTATGAGTACACAGTGAGAAAATACAGAGTCCCAGGTGGAATAGATGAAGCTCTGAGACAGGGAGACTCCATGGTATAGTACTTAAACAGTGGTTCCACTAGACGAGAGGTCTGGCTCTGGAACAGAGGGCAGGCCCTCGAGGAGCGAGTACCTGGTTCCAGAGAAGCAGTACTGTGGAATAGATGGTAGTTGTACTCACAAATGGATTCTGTTAGTGAAGTCTTCCAAGTGGAGAAGATGGTAGATGCAGGCAGCGACTCAGGGAACATAGGCCCTCGAGGAGTGAGTATCGGTTCCTGATAGCACCTGAAAGAAATAGAAGAGGCCCCCAAGAAGTGGGGTACCCCGTTAGCAGTAAGAGTTCCAGAGAACGCTGGAATGGCAAAGTAGCTTCGGTACGGAGAGCGAATCCTATCTGCAGTATCCAAGTCGTTGCTAACTCGATTAGCTAGCAAAAGAGGTAGGCTTAAATATCTGGGCAGTGTGATGTCATCTCAGAGGGATGCCCCTGAGGTTCGCGCCAATGAGGAAATAACGATGAGGGCAGCATGCGCGCGCGCGCCCCCTATGGTACCTTGGAGGAGGATGGCGGGAAGCAGCACCAAAGCTGGTCCGGGGACACCGGAGAGGTTGGAAGACAGACACCGCGGCAGCCAGCAGTCCGAGGTAAGCGGAGGAGCCACAAGAAGAGTAAGGTAGGCAGGGAGAAGCCGTCATAGACCGACGGTCGCAACACTCTTCAAGGGATTATGCTCAGACGAATGGTGATGGAACCCTCGAGGTGAGAAGCATTAATGGATACAGTATCTCAAATGTCAGGTAGGTATCCAGTGATCATCAGCTGGTAAGGTTGGACATTATAGCCAAAAAGGAGGAAGTTACACAAGGGTCAAGGTCCTGGATTTCCAAACATAAACTGTGGTAAAATGGCTACATACTTTGAGGAGGAGCTAGAGGACTGTGAGGAAATGGATAAAGTGAAATGACAGCGGGCTAAATTAAAAGGAGCTATAACAAAGGCGATAAACATTTATGTAAAAAGAGTAAATAAAGGTAAGAGAAAAAGGAAACTGATCTGGTGGTGGCTGAGAAAATAAAGGCAAAAAGACTGACATTCAAAAAGCATAAGGGAACTCAAAAAGAGGAACACAGGCATGATGAGACCTTCAGGGACATAGTAGCCAAGTCCCAAATCCAGTCTGGCAGCCCCAGTGCTGCCTTGGATCAGAAAGGTCTCCCAGTAGGAGAACATCACCCTGGTGTAGCAGGAAGTGATCCTGTAGCAAGGACCTGCTCTCCAGGTGATGTATTGTCCTCTCACACTGAGGACAAGTCTCCCAGGGCTACTGCCCAGGAGGGAAGGGTTAGGCCAGCCATCATAGTTGGTGATTCAATATTAGAAATGAAGATAGCAGGGTGGCTGGTGGACGTGAGGACTGCCTGGTAACTTGCCTGCCTGGTGTGAAGGTGGCAGACCTCACGCGTCACCTAGATAGGATTATAGACAGTGCTGGGAAGGAGCTGGCTGTCGTGGTACATGTGGGCACCAACGACATAGGAAAATGTGGGAGAGAGGTTCTGGAAGCCAAATTTAGGATTTTAGGTAGGAAGCTGAAATCCAGAACCTCCAGGGTAGCATTCTCTGAAATGCTTCTTGTTCCACGTGCAGGTCCCCAGAGGCAGGCAGAGCTCCAGAGTTTCAATGCGTGGATGAGATGATGGTGCAGGGAAGAGGGATTCAGCTTTGTAAGGAACTGGAGAAACTTTTGGGGAAAGGGGAGACTTTTCCCGAAAGGATGGGCTCCACTTTAACCAGAGTGGAACCAAGCTGTCGGCACTAACTTTCAAAAAGGAGATAGAGCAGCGTTTAAACTAGAGCAAGGGGGAAAGCTGACAGTCACTCAGCAGTGCATGGTTCGGAGAAATGTATCCTTGAAGCATACTAATGAAACAGGAGAGTTAGGGCATCCCAACAGAGAGGTTCCATTAAAAGCAAACATAGTCCATGTGCCTGTATGTAAAATATCACCGAAGCTGATGATTTCCGAATTATCCCTAACAACTGAAAAGCAGGTTGTTAATACAAACAAAAAACACACTTTGAAATGTCTGTATGCCAATGCCAGAAGTCTAAGAAATAAGATGGAAGAGTTAGAGTGTATAGTAGCAATTGATGAGATTGACATAATTGGCATCACAGAGACTTGGTGAAAGCAGGAAAACCAATGGGACAGTGCTATATCAGGGTACAAATTATATCACAATGATAGGGAGGATCAACTTGGTGGGGGTGTGGCAGTTTATGTCTGGGAGGGTATAGAGTCCAACAAGATAAAGATCATACAAGAAACTAAATGCTCAGTAGAATCTATATGGGTAGAAATCCCATGTGTGTTGGGTAAGAGTATAGTGATAGGAGTATACTACCGTCCACCTGGACAAAATGGTCAGACAGATGATGAAATGCTAAGAGAAATCAAGGAAGCTAACCAATTTGGCAGTGCAATAATAATGGGAGAATTCAATTACCCCAATATTGACTGGGTAAATGTAACATCAGGACATGCTAGAGACATAAAGTTCTTGGATGTAATAAATGACTGCTTCATGGAGCAATTGGTTCAGGAACCAACAAGAGAGGGAGCTATTTTAGATTTAATTCTTAGTGGAACACAGGATTTGGTGAGAGAGGTAACGGTGGTGGGGCCACTTGGCAATACTAATCATAACATGATCAAATTTGAACTAATAACTGGAAGGGGGACAGTAAGTAAATCTGCAGCTCTAACACTAAAATTTCAAAAGGGAAACTTTGATAAATTGAGGAAAATAGTTAGAAAAAAACTGAAAGGTGCAGCTGCAAAGGTTAAAAGTGTTCAACATTGTTTAAAAATACAATCCTAGAGGTGTAGTACATATGCATTTCACACATTAAGAAAGGTGGAGGGAAGGCAAAATGATTACCGTCATGGTTAAAAGGTGAGGTAAAAGAAGCTACTTTAGCCAAAAAAAATCCTTCAAAAATTGGAAGAAGGATCCATCTGAAAAAAATAGGATAAAACATAAGCATTGTCATGTTAAGTGTAAAACATTGATAAGACAGGCGAAGAGAGAATTTGAAATGAAGTTGGCCATAGAGGCAAAAACTCATAATAAAAACTTTTTAAAATATATCCAAAGCAAGAAAGCTGTGAGGGTCTGTTGGACCATTTGATGACCAAGGGGTTAAAGGGGCTCTTAGGGAAGATAAGGCCATTGCAGAAAGACTAAATGAATTCTTTGCTCTGTGTTTACTAATGAGGATGTTGGGGAGATACCAGTTCCTGAGATGGTTTTCATGGGTGATGAGTCAGACAAACTGAACAAAATCACTGTGAACCTGGAAGATGTAGTAGGCCAAATTGACAAACTAAAGAGTAGCAAATCACCTGGACCAATGTTATGCATCCTAGGGTATTGAAGGAACTAAAAAATGAAATTTCTGATCTATTAGTTAAAATTTGTAACCTATCATTAAAATCATCCATTGTACCTGAAGACTGGAGGGTGGCCAATGTAACCCCAATATTTAAAAAAGGCTCCAGGGGCGATCCGGGTAACTATAGACCAGTGAGCCTGACTTCAGTGCCGGGAAAAATTGTGGAAACTATTCTCAAGATCAAAATCGTAGAGCATATAGAAAGACATGATTTAATGGAACACAGTCAACATGGATTTACCCAAGGGAAGTCTTGCCTAACAAATCTGTTTCATTTTTATGAAGGGGTTAATAAACATGTGGATAAAGGTGAACTGGTGGATGTAATGTATTTGGATTTTCAAAAGGCATTTGACAAAGTCCCTCATGAGAGGCTTCTAAGAAAACTAAAAAGTCATGGGATAGGAGGCGATGTCCTTTCGTGGATTACAAACTGGTTAAAAGACAGGAAACAGAGAGTAGGATTAAATGGTCAATTTTCTCAGTGGAAAAGGGTAAACAGTGGAGTGCCTCAGGGATCTGTACTTGGACCGGTGATTTTCAATATATATATAAATGATCTGGAAAGGAATACGACGAGTGAGGTAATCAAATTTGTGGATGATACAAAATTATTCAGAGTAGTTAAATCACAAGCGGATTGTGATACATTATAGGAGGACCTTTCAAGACTGGCATATTGGACATCCAAATGGCAGATGAAATTTAATGTGGACAAGTGCAAGGTGTTGCATATAGGGAAAAATAACCCTTGCTGTAGTTACACGAGGTTAGGTTCCATGTTAGGAACTACCACCCAGGAAAAAAAGATCTAGGCATCATTGTGGATAATACTTTAAAATTGTTGGCTCAGTGTGCTGCAGCAGTCAAAAAAGCAAACAGAATGTTAGGAATTATTAGGAAGGGAATGGTTAATAAAATGGAAAATGTCATAATGCCTCTATATCGCTCCTTGGTGAGACCACACCTTGAATACTGTGTACAATTCTGATCGCCGCATCTCAAAAAAGATATAGTTGCGATGGAGAAGGACAATCAAAATGATAAAGGGGATTAAACAGCTCCCCTATGAGGAAAGGCTGAAGAGGTTAGGGCTGTTCAGCTTGGAGAAGAGATGGCTGAGGGGGAATATGATAGAGGTCTCTTTCAAGACCTCTCATGATCTTAATGAGAGGTCTTGAAAGAGTAGATGTGAATCGGTTATTTACACTTTTGAATATTAGAAGGACTAGGGGGCATTCCATGAAGTTAGCAAGTAGCACATTTAAGAGTAATCAAAGAAAATTCTTTTTCACTCAATGCACAATAAAGCTCTGGAGTTTGTTGCCAGAGGACGTGGTTAGTGTAGTTAGTGTAGCTGGGTTCAAAAAAGGTTTGGATAAGTTCTTGGAGGAGAAATCCATTAACGGCTATTAATCAAGTTTACTTAGGGAATAGCCACTGTTATTAATTGCATCAATAGCATGGGATTTCTTAGTGTTTGGGTAATTGCCAGGTTCTTGTGGCCTGGTTTGGCCTCTGTTGGAAACAGGATGCTGGGCTTGATGGACCCTTGGTCTGACCCAGCATGGCAATTTCTTATGTTCTTACGTTCTTATGAATATCAGATGAAGCTGAAGAAAAGGAGGAAAGAAATCAGGATGTTGAAAGCTCAAGTGGAAGAAAAAATTGCCAAAGAGGTAAAACGTGGTGACAAAACATTTTTCAGATATATTAGAGAAAGGAGGAAGACCAGAGGAGGCATTGCAAGATTGAAAGGAGACAAGGAGCAAGGTGTGGAGAAAGATGAAGAAATAGCAGAAGTATATAACAATTACTTCAGTTCATTTTTCACTAAGGAAGACATTGGACTAGGACCATTGTTGGCTTGCAAGAGTACAGAAAAGAGTGGTGTAGATACATCCCCTTTTACAGAAGAGAGTGTTTGGGAGGAACTAAGCAAACTGAAAGTGGACAAGGACATGGAGCCATTGATTACATTCCAGCATACTTAAGGAGCTCCGAGGAGTGCTGGTGGATCCACTAAAGGTCTTGTTTAATAGATCCTTGAAGACAGGAGTAGTGCTGCAGGACTGGAGAAGGGCGGTTGTGTTCAGGCATCACAAAAGTGGCAACAGGGAGGAGGCTGTAAACTACAGTCCAGTTTGTCTTACCATGGTGGTGGGAAAATTAATGAAAAGACTGGTAAAGGATGATGAACTATGTGCAGTCCAATGAGCTGCAGGATCTGAGCTAACATGGTTTTACCAGCAGAAGTCCAGTCAAACAAATCTAATTGATTTTGTTGATTGACTAGAGAATTGGATCAAGGAAGAGCAATTGATATGATCTGCTTGGATTTCAGCAAGGCTTTAGATATGGTCCCACACAGAAGGCTCATAAATAAAATGAGAAACCTGGGAGTGGGCCCAAGGTGGTGAAATGGATTACAAATTGACTGATAGATGTTAACAAGTAGTGGTAAATGGTACCTATTCCAGTGAAAGAAGAGTGATAATTAGAGTTCCTCAGTGATCTGTTCTGCGACCAGTTCTGTTTAATATCTTTGTGAGAGATATCGTGGCAGAATTAGAAAGTAAAATTTGTCAGGAGTGGACACACTTGAAATGGTAGAGAGAATGAGAAGTGACCTAGGAAAACTCGAGAAGCGGTCAAAGGTTTGGCAATTGGAATTCAATGCCAAGAAGTGCAAAGTCATGCATTTGGGGCATGGAAATCAGAAGGAGCCACATATGTTGGGAGGTGAAAGATTGATGTGCATGGACTGGGAGACAAACTTTGGAGTGATAGTGTCTGATTATTTGAAGACGGCGAAGAAATATGACAAGGTGGTGGCTAATACCAGAGGGATGCTGGGCTGTCTAGAAAGAGGCATAACCAGCAGGAAAAAGGAGGTAATCATGCCCCTGTACAGATCATTGATGAAGACTCACCTAGAGTACTGTGTTCAGTTCTGGAGACCTCATCTCAAAAAGGATAAGGACAGAATGGAAGCAATCCAGAGAAAGGCAACCAAAATGGTGTGGGGTCTGCACGGAAAGCCATATGAGATGAGATTGAAGGATCTTAATGTATATATATATATATATATATATATATATATATATATATATATATCCTGGAAGAAAGGATAGACAGGGGAAATATGATACAAACCTTCAAATACGTGAAAGGAATTAATGATGCACAAAAATCAAATCTATTCCGATGGAAAAGAAGCTGTAAAACCAGAGGTCACAATTTGAAATTACAAGGGGGAAGATTCAGAAACAATGTTAGGAAATATTTCTTCATTGAATAGGTGGTGGATTCATGGAATGCCCTTCCAGAAGAGGTGGTGAAGAAAAGAACGATAATAGAATTCAGTAGGGCGTGGGTCAAACATAGAGGATTTCTGCTGGCTTGAGAATTGAAATGAAGATTTGAGGTAACTCATTTCTACTACACATATAGTTTACCTAGACTCTTCGGGGTGGCTTGCATGTAGTGGCAGTTACTACCCTTAACAGAAGGCATGGAGGTAACCTGCATAGAGTAATAGTTACTACCCTTAACAGAAACATAGGGGTAACCAGCATGGAGCAGCAGTTACTACCATAAGAAACTTGCTGGGAAGACTGGATGGACCAATTTTTTTTCTGCTGTCATTTCTATTTTATTATGCAAGAACTGCATAATATACTCAAGGTGTGATTGCATCATGGATCTGTACAAAGGCTTGATACTGACAACATTCAAATATGCCTTATTTACTGCCCACCTAGCCTCCTTGAACTAAACATTTCCCCACTAATCAAATTCCTCACAACACACCTTAATACATCTAAACCCACCATCGTGCTTGGAGATTTTAACCTACACATGGACGTCCACCCGCTATCAAATACCTGATATTATGACAGCTCTAGGATTCAATCTGATTACAGACAAACCCACACATAAAGCAGGTCACTCACTCGACTTAACATTTATCAACCACAACTGCCTAGAACAAATAAAATCTGATTATATGCAAATTCCATGGTCTGATCACTATCTCATCCAATCAACCATTAAATATCTGGGGCCCCAAGGAAAGCAAATTAAAGGACCAATAGAATTTAGGTATCGTCCGCCTTATAACATAGAAATACTAGAAAACAAATTAGAAGAAAAACTAACAGATTTTGATTATAAAGATAGCGGATCAGCAGCAACAGCATGGTTGGAAACAACCAGCAAAATAGCAGACGAAATTAACCCCATAAACACATACGTATCAAAGAACCTAAACAAATAAATCCCTGGCATAACGTAAAGATAAAAGAGGTCAAGAGAAATCTGAGAAAAAAAGAAAATTAATGGAGAAAATATAAAACTACTGAAAACTTAACTAAATTCAGAAACACTTAGCTTACTACAAACAAATAATTCTCGACACAAAGAAAACAATACTTCAGTTTAAAAATAGAGAAATTTGCAAATAACCCCAGAACGTTATTCACTATAGTTAGAGATCTCACAAACGACAAAACAGAGTCCCCCCAGAACCTACCCGAAAATAGGTGCAACAAAATAGCACAGTACTTTAGTGACAATATTGCAACCTTAAGATACAAAATCCCTAATATAACTAAACAAGAAATTAAAATGTGCAAAAGAGAAGTTACACAATGGTCTACATTTGACAAGATATCTGACCTTGAAGTGGAAACCATGCTAAAAAAAATTAAATCCAGCCCCATATTTAGTTGACACACTGCGAACTATGGACATAAAAAAATTAGCCAACATAGCTTCCCCAATGTTAACAAAGATCATAAACCTATCCTTAGAGGAAGGGACAATGCTGGATATACTAAAGGGGGCAATTATTAAACCAATTATCAAAAAAGAAAACAGTGATCCCCTCATCCCGAGCAACTACAGACCAGTGTCAAATTTACCATTAATTGCAAAATTAATAGAAAAAACTGTTCAAAAACAATTGGCTGAACATTTGGACAACAATAATATCCTATACCCTTCACATCATGGCTTCCGTAAACATTATAGCCACAGAGACTTTACTGATCTCACTGATAGACACTATTCTGAGAGGATTTGATAGTGGAAAACAATACATTCTGGTAATGCTAGACCTGCCATCAGCCTTTGACACAATAAATCATGATATACTTTTAAAAAGATTAGAAAAAATAGGACTAAATAGCACAGCAATCGCTTGGTTCAGATCATATCTAAGGAATAGATTTTTTCAAGTACAGATCAAAAACAAAATGTCAGAAAAAATAAATCTACAAACGGGAGTACCACAGGAATCAGCTCTGTCTGCAACACTCTTTAACATTTACCTGCTTCCTCTGTGCCATCTACTAGCAGGCCTGGGAATCATACATTACATATATGCTGACGACATACAGCTAATCTTACCTATCGAAAACACTATCGAAAAAACATTAAACCTAGCAAACATGTACCTTGACATCATCAAACAACTATTAAACCAAATCGAACTAATTATTAATATCGAAAAAACTGAATTTCTACATTTAGAGTGAAAAAATATTGAAGTCATTCAAACACCAATAATGCTTAAGAATAACCTGAAAGTTGAATTAGCCAAGAAAGTACAGAACCTCGGTGTGATAATCGACACAGAACTTAGCCTCAAACAACACGTATCACTAAAAGTAAAAGAAGGATATGCTAAACTTATGGTTCTCAGGAAACGAAAGCTTTTACTAACACCCGCAAACTTTAGAACAGTTCTACAAGCACTAATATTTGCAAGCACCAATTACTGCAACGCCCTCTTTCTAGGTTTACCTTACACAACATTAAGACCACTCCAAATATTACTCCGCTGCAAGAATGCTTACTGGTAAAAATAAAAGAGATCACATTACTGAAACTCTAGCAGAGTTACACTGGCTACCCATTAAACACAGAATACAATTCAAAGTACTATGCACAATACATAAACTAATTCATGACAAAAAAGCAGAGTGGTTGAACACAGCACTGTGTGTCCATGTCCCACATAGAAATTTGAGATCAGCTAACAAAGCCCTCCTAACCATCCCTTCTGTTAGGGCAGCTAGACTAACCCAAGTTAGAGAACGGGCATTGTCCTTAGCAGGACCTATACTATGGAACACCATGCCCTTAGAGATTAGACTACAGAGAGATTTCAAACTTTTTAAAAAGGTTTTAAAGACCTGGCTTTTTAAACAAGCATTTCACAAAGAGAATGGAGAATAGAGCAGAAAGGTTAAAACAAGCAGTAGAACATCAGCACAAAGCACTTAGCTCAAATGAGCAGATTTTATTATTTTACTCCAACGCTAACATAAGAGAAACTATACAGTTCTAAGAGAGCTATACATGTAAATAAAACTGATACATGTATAAAAGGACAAGATTTATTACATTCATCAAATAGCCTTATTATGAAATTATGTAACCGAACCTTAATGGCACTCTTATAAAACGTATTAACATATTTAAGTCCTGACATTACTATTTGTGCCTTTTTGTAAACCGTTGTGATGGTATATAACCGAACGATGGTATAGAAATTTTTCTTAAATAAATAAATAAATAAATAAACCCTTTCTTCTTTAAATGGAGAACTTACGCCACTACCATTCATACCCCTGTCACCTTGAACAGTCCATTTTCCAGGAATATTCTCTTTCTCTTCTTCTCAAGTGTCACAAGTATTGCTCTATGGTGAGACTGTACCTTGTGTACTGTGTGCAATTCTGATCACTGAATCTCAAAAAAGATATAGTTGTACTGGAGAAAGTGCAGAGAAGGCCGACTAAAATGATAAGGGGCATGGGACAGCTCTTCTATGAGGAAAGGCTAAAGAAGTTAGGGCTGTTCAGTTTGGAGAACAGATGACTGAGGTCTACAAAATCATGAAAGGACTTGAACAGGTAAATTAAATCAGTTATTTACTCTCTCAGATAATAGAAGGACTAGGGGGCACTCCATGAAGTTAGCAAGTAGCTCATTTATAATAAATCAAAGAAAATTCTTTTTCACTCAGCACATAGTTAAGCTCTGGAATTCATTGCCAGAGGATGTGGTTACAGCAGTTAGTGTTACTGGATTTAAAAAGGTTTGGATAAGTTCCTAGAGGAAAAATCCATAAACTGCTATTAATTAACAAGCAATAGTAGCTTGAGATTTATTTAGCAAACAGAATGTTGGGAATTATTAGAAAGGGAATGGAGAATAAAACGGAAAGGGGCAAATCTTTAAACTTACGAGAGGGCGCACATTTGTTTGTGCAACCCGGCGCGAACAAATCTATGCCCGATTTTATAACATCCAGGGTCGGCGCACGCAGGGGGGGTGCACAATTGTGCAACCTGATTGCGCTGAGCCAAGCAGCCTGCCTCTGTTCCCTCCGAGGCCGCTCTGAAATCAGAGCAGCCTTGGAGGGAACTTTTTTTTGGTCCCCCCCACCTTTCCCTCCCTTCCCCTATCTAACCCACCCCCAGCCCTAACTAAATCCCCCCTGCCAGAGGCAGGCATAAGTTGCGCGTGCCGCTGGCTCCCTGCTCTGGCACAGGCCATTGTGCCGGAGCACTCGGCCCCACCCCGGACCACCGTCATGCCTCTGGCCCCACCCATGGACTGCCGCCACGCCCCGGACACTCCCCCGGCCAGCCCCTTATTCAAAGTCCCAGGATTTACGCACGACCTGGGGTTTGTGCGCGCCGCTGAGCCTATGCAAGATAGGCTCGGCACGCGCAGGGGAGGCAGGGGTAGGTTTTCGGGGGTTGCGCGCATATCTTACACGCGCAACTCTTTGAAAATCTACCCTAAAATGTCATAATGCCTCTGTATCGCTCCATGGTGAGACTGCACCTTGAATACTGTGTACAATTCTGGTCGCCGCATCTCAAAAAAGATATAATTGCGATGGAGAAGGTACAGAGAAGGGCTACCAAAATAAGGGGAATGGAACAGCTCCCCTATGAGGAAAGACTAAAGAGGTTAGGACTTTTCAGCTTGGAGAAGAGACAACTGAGGGGGGATATGATAGAGATGTTTAAAATCATGAGAGGTCTAGAACGGGTAGATGTGAATCGGTTATTTACTCTTTCAGATAATAGAAAGACTAGGGGGCACTCCATGAAGTTAGCATGTGGCACATTTAAGACTAATCAGAGAAAGTTCTTTTTCACTCAACGCACAATAAAGCTCTGGAATTTGTTGCCAGGGGATGTGGTTAGTGCAGTTAGTATAGCTGTGTTTAAAAAAGGTTTGGATAAGTTCTTGGAGGAGAAGTCCATTAACGGCTATTAATTAAGTTGACTTTGGGAACAGTCACTGCTATTAATTGCATCAGTAGCATGGGATCTTCTTAGTGTTTGGGTAATTGCCAGGTTCTTGTGGCCTGGTTTGACCTCTGTTTGAAACAGGATGCTGGGCTTGATGGACTCTTATGTTCTTATGTTCTTTTATGTAGGACTGTGGGAGGACTTTCCCTGGTAATTGAACTGAGTGGGACAAGCAGTTAATCACTACCTGAGTGGGCCTTGGCACTTTGTCTTCAGGTTTTATAGTTCTGGGGAGGCGAGAGATATATTCTTAATGTTAGGTAGGAGGACATCCTGAGAGTTCATGTTTACCTGTTAGTGCTTGCTGGAGTGTTTTTATCGTGCACGACTGTAGGTTCTCACAGTAGGGGGGTATCGATTTTATGTTTAATTGTCTATTAAGAGTTTCAGCTCCTCCTTCCGTACAGCTTTGTGTGACTAAGGCTATTCATGATAAGCTTATTGCATGATGAGAGAGGTTCCCCTCAGGGTTCTCTACTCGCTGCAGCGAGGAGCATTTTAATCTTCCTGGCTTTCCTCGCAGCTGGGTCCTAACGCTACTCCCACCCTGCAAAGGTTAACAGCAACTTCAGCAGCCTCTGTGAGCAGGGGGAGGGACTGTGAGAAGGGTCAACTACCTTTCCCTCCTGTCAAAAGAACCTGGGGAGCCCCGGGGGGGTGTTTGATGGACCCAGCCGTGTCCCCGAGTCAGAAGAAGAATTGTACCAGGGGTGAAAATTGTAATTTGTCCTTGAAAAGGCTTTTTTTTTTAAAATCAGACATTCTGGAGAACCTCATTTGATCCATCAGTAATGACGAGCTATGACGTTTATTAAGACCAGCGACAGAACGGATTACTGCTCTCCTGCTCGCCATCGCAACATTCATATCCCTGACTTGTACACCTGACAGGTTTACATTTTCTCTTTTTCCTTCTCTTTTTGAGGGAGGGGGGGTAGCTGAGTGGAGAGTGAACAAGGCACATCACACAGGCTATGTTTTCATCTAAACTTTTGCACAGCACCGTCTGTTGCAAAAAAGAATTTGATCTGCCAGTTAATCAACATTACGTAGCAAACTGTAAATAAATAAATAAATACATAAATAAATAAAAAAGGAAATAAACACGATTCTAATCTTTTTGGTCTGGCTTTCCTGGTTTTGATATATTGCCAGGGTGATAGTGGACTTTTCATATTGCATTGCCATTTTTTACTCATTTTCCCATTGATTCATTTATATTGCATATTTATTATAAGGTCCTCCGGACTGGGTACCCTATCAGCCCTGAAATGATCTATTCTTCGAGCTTTTTATTGGGGGGGAAGGGGATTGTCAGTTTCCTTTGAGTTTCCAGCTCAATCTGAGCCAGCTTGTATGGCACCAGGAGCATTCGCTCACAAGTCCTTGGGTTATTTCCATACATTTTGCAGCCTTCCCTAGCCCCTTCCATTCCAGTGATTGCCTTTGGCCCCAGATCGTGATTACCTGGCATGAGCGTACTCTAGTTTCGGCCAGTGATGGCCGGGAATTTTCTCCACTCGGCCATTAGAATATTTCCAGCTTTGCCTGGCCACAGAGGAAACACCTGGCCCGGGAGTCAAACCCATGTTTTCAGCTTATTTTTCTTTCTTTCAGGACTTGCTACAGCAAATGGAAGATGCTTTACAAAAGAGAGAGATGAAGTTTTTCTGGATGCCAAGAAAGTTGTTATGCTCAGGTGAAAATATGTCGAGCATTGAAAAAAAAAAATGCTATTACTGGTATCCATCCATATGTGACTGCCCATATTCCCCCTCTTCAGTCATTCCCACTGTGTTTCTAATTCTGTAAGATGCTATCATTTTAACCGAGAATCAAAACTATTTAGGATTATTTTACTGGAAATTTCCATTTGTATATAATAGGGCGGATTTTAAAAGGAGCGCGAATAGCCTACTTTTGTTTGCGCTCCAGGCGCAAACAAAAGTACGCTGGATTTTAGTAGATACGCGCGGAGCCACGCGTATCTGCTAAAAACCTGGATCGGCGCGCGCAAGGCTATTGATTTTGTATAGCCGGCGCGCGCCGAGCCGCGCAGCCTACCCCCCGTTCCCTCCAAGGCCGCTCCGAAATCGGAGCGGCCTCGGAGGGAACTTTCCTTTGCCCTCCCCTCACCTTCCCCTCCCTTCCCCTACCTAACCCACCCGCCCGGCCCTGTCCTAAACCCCCCCCTTACCTTTGTCGGGGGATTTACGCCTCCCGGAGGGAGGCGTAAATCCCCGCACGCCAGCGGGCCTCTTGCGCGCCATGCCGCAATTTGGGGGCGGGTACGGAGGGCGCGGCCACGCCCCGGACCGCCCCGGGCCGTAGCCACGCCCCCGTACCCGCCCCCAAAACGCTGCAACGACCGGGCCCGCCCCCGACACGCCCCCGACACGCCCCCCTCGGAGAACCCCAGGACTTACGCGAGTCCCGGGGCTCTGCGTGCGCCGGTAGGCCTATGTAAAATAGGCTTCCCGGCGCGCAGGGCCCTGCTCGCCTAAATCCGCCCGGTTTTGGGCGGATTTAGGCGAGCAGGGCTCTGAAAATCCGCCCCAATCCGTATAAAAACCATAAAGGCCTAGTAAATTATCCAGTTTTATTAGAATGTAAAACGGGAGCAGTTGCTTTAAGAGATGTTAAATCAATTTCCTATTTAGTTGTTTCAGGCTGGGACTGTCACAGTGCCTTTGTGATGTCTTCAATAAACTAGACAAATATATGATTATGACATCTTTAATACATCTGCTTTTGAGTGGCCATTGTTTTATGATGATAATATAATTGTTTCCAAACCAATGGGAAGAGCTGTTATAAATTTAAGATGTTATATGCCACATATATTTTTCTCTGAGATTAATCAGGTATAATTTTGAAAATATATACATCTTTTGTGACGCATAAGAAGGAACATGAAAAAGCAAATGGAAATGTATTGGAACTATTAGGCCCTGACCGTATCTATGATGAATGTATAGATACTACAGAAAGTTTAAAATTCCAATGCAAGAAAGCACATACTTTTTCTACTCATTTTATAAACATACGTACATATATTCTATATGCGAAATAATTGTGACACTGCATAAACCCGCCCCCCCCCCCCCCCCAGAATTAAATGCGGAGGCAGGTATTTCCTAAAATATGAATGTATATTGTTTTGAAAATACTTGCACCAATACATGAAATCAGTGGTTTGCTAATAACTCCAGCAGTTCACTCAGTCCTTCTCCAGTTCACCTACATCCTTTAGCACTTCAGCCCAATGAAAAACAACAGGCAACAGACAAGTCTGATTTCATTTGTGCGAGTCAATTAGCAGGTGTAAAAATGTAAGGATAAGTTTGGTAATGTAGACTTAGTGTTTGGGTACTTGCCAGGTTCTTATGGCCTGGATTGGCCACTGTTGGAAACAGGATGCTGGGCTTGATGGACCCTTGGTCTGACCCAGTATGGCAATTTCTTATGTTCTTATACATGGAGATCTCTTACAAAATAGCAAGTACCATGTATACTTCAGAACCCCATCCTGGAATGCCCCTAGACTGCTCCCTTTTTAACTGGTAAAATATAGACGTGAAACAAAAAATACGCACATGCTCTTGACATTTAGAAAATAGTGTACACACGTCTACATGCTACTTATGGGCATATATGCTATTTTTACATGCAAACCCCCTTTTAAAATTCACTCCATGGGATATCATGAGAGGTAAAGCCTATAAGGCTTATCTAGCCCTCTATTTTTACTTCCTGATGCAATGCCATAGACCCCCAGTTGATTTCTGCTGTTCCATTCACTTCTTTGCAATGAAGGATCTTCTGTGCTTTTCCCAGGCTTTCTTCTTTACAGTTTCGGCCTCAGTCACCTCCCTTGCACAACCTTTCAGGGAAGAATTCGCTTCTGCTGTTATTCCTGCTTCCACTTCCTTGGAGCATCACGTCATGACCTAGAATTTTGTGGTAGCTGAAAAAGTTTTGCCTCTTGTGCATTATTTATGCCTTTGGGGTATTTGAATTTCTCTGTGACATTCCCCCTCCCAGCCCATCTCTCCTTCTCCTTGAGACCGATTTTCAAAGAGGCTATGAGCCTGCAAGCTGATTTTCAGTGGGAAAGTGTCTGGGTTTCTCTTTGAAATTCCTATGGCAGCCAGCGCTGTGAGGAATTTTTTTTTTCTTTTACCAAAGTATATGAGGATAAAAAAGGAGTGGGGAATTACAAAAAATGAAATCCCCCTGCATGCTTGAATGCTCCTACCCTGACCCCACTACTTTTTTCCTGTACTGGTGATGGTGGGGTATGTGGTGAATTTTCAACAGGTTTTTCTCTGCGGCTAAACACCCCTTGACTTTCAGAAAATGCCTTGGAAAATTGCCCCCCTAAATCTCATATATAATGTAAGATTGTCGGTAATGTAAATAATAACGAGTATCATCAAGAAAACTATTATTTGTTGCTAACTTCTTGTGGAGCAGCCTTAATTGCTGATGGCAGAGTATAGTTGGTGGTCACAGCTGTTACCCCCTGAGGGTTGGTTTGTTTTTTTTAACTCTTGGCTACCACTGCAAAGTCTGAAGTGCAAATTGCATTAACTTGAAGGCTTAGTGACATACTTTAAACACAAATACCTTTTAGTAGAGTTAATACCCCGGCTTTTGGGCTCCATTGTTTGTCCTAACCTTTGGCCAAAAGGAAATAATTATTAGAGCTGTAGTCCTCAACTTATTGCTCTCTCTTTCTGATATAGAAGCCTATTCAATGAAAAATAACTTTTCTTTAGGAACAGAATACGGGGAGAGTTCTTTTTGAATAAGGCCTGTAGAAATTTAGACAAATAAAACCCAGAAGTCCCATCTATTTTACCTGTTTCCTCTTCTCTCTGCAATACAGCAGAGCCTGCTTAATCTCAAGCTTTAGCCTTGCTTGTTCCATGCTTTTTAAAATTCTGATTTCATTTCTGACCCTTTATCCCCAGTTGGAAGGCTTTTGCATGCATCTACCTACTCTTCTGTGAAGAAATGCTTTCTTATTTATTTATTTATTTACCACTTAGATTTATGAGTCCATCTATTCAAGCAAAAGCTCAAGGCAAACTACAATTAAAAGTCAGACAAATACAAAATATGTCAAAAAAACATTAACAGTTAAAAAAAAATACTCTATGAAAATTTTAACAATTAAAACAGGCACCATTAAAGCAACAATTAAAGCTATAAAACAAGGAAAGAGAAACCAAAAAAGCAGCACAGGAATTAATTCATGGCACAGCTCTAGCATCAATTTCCATGTAATATCCTAAAACTATCAAAGGTAAATTCTCAGAAAAATCTCAAGTGGAAAACAGTGAACAATGATCACTATAAAAGAACTGTATATCCACATTAATTATCCATTAAACATCAGCACCCATTGGTGGAAACAGAATGTTTGTGCTCATATGACTGACCTCATATCAATAGGCGCGTAATGTAATGCTAGATAGCATGTAGATAATGCGCCATTTGGTATAATCATGGGTCAATAGTGAATGAGCATTTTTGCTATGCTTCGTGAAATAGTCCAGGAAAAATCCCAAGATAATGACAATGTAACAAGAATCACAAAAATTATTGCACATGGTATTAATTTCTGATTTAACTTAGCTTTCATTAGCCTTCATTAGCGTGAAGCAACGCCATGTTGTTTGATGAGAGAGGCTCAGATGTATACAGCCCGACACAGGATCCGTGTTTTGGCTTTGCCTTCATCGGGGGCCGAAATTTAATGGTGGAACGCGGCTGCAATTGCCGACCTGCCGGTAATGCAGCCGCGTTCCACCATTAAATTTTGGTCCCCGATGAAGGCAAAGCCGAAACACGGATCCTGTGTCGGGCTGTTTACATCTGAGCCTCTCTCATCAAACAACATGGCGTTGTTCACGCTAATGAAGGCTAATGAAAGCTAAGTTAAATCAGAAATTAATACCATTTGCAATAATTTTTGTGATTCTTGTTACATTGTCATTATCTTGGGATTTTGCCTGGACTATTTCACGAAGCATAGGAAAAATGCTCATTCACTATTGACCCATGATTATACCAAATGGCGCATTATCTACATGCTATCTAGCATTACACTACACGCCTATTGATATGAGGTCAGTCATATGAGCACAAACATTCTGTTTTCACCAATGGGTGCTGATGTTTAAAGGATAATTAATGTGGATATACAGTTCTTTTATAGTGATAGCCATAAATAAGCAGCAACATATTTAATAGACAGATTAAATGTAATACTTGGCAGTGACAAATTAGGACAGAACCATACATAGCTTCCTCAAAATCATAAGAACCATACATCCCTTCCCCAATTATAAAAATCTCCCAGCAGTTCTAAGAAAGATGCAAGCCAGATTAAGAACAGAATAAAAGAACCCAACTATGTATGACTTGCCCAATCACGGAAATCTCACATTGGTTCAGTCTTTATAATCAGAACCGGTGTTCTGAGTCTACCCATGTCCAGGCTCATATCAAGACCCCTAGTATAGAAAGGTTTTAGGTTTTGGTTAAGTGCCCAAGGGGATTGCTGGGAAAAGCCAACTTCTAGTATTGGGTGTCCTTTGTGCTCCTATCATTTGGAAGCAAGATAAGGTTCTGCTTGGCGCACAGAACACTGCTTTTATCCCAGCACGCCTACAATTCACAGTAGATATTGCAAACCCGAAGAAGCTCTTGAATATGTAAAAACTGGGAAATTATAAATATTCAGTGATTCGAAATTTCAATTAGCCTGGGATGTTTTTGAGCAGATAACTCTACTTGAAAAAAAAAAATCTGGCATGGAAACATGATGAATATTCTTTAGCAATACATCTGGTATTTAAAAACAAAAAATACAGGCGATATTTAGTTGCATATGTAAAACTAAATATAACCTTTTGAATGCCTTGAAAGAAAATATAGCTATTGGAAATCCTTTTTCTTGAGTTGTAAACTTGAACTATACAATAATAGTTCAGAATTAGCTTTTTTGAGGTATTATAATGTAAATATAAACTGGTAAAGACTCACATTGATAGAATATATTTTTTCATAAGATACAAACTATCACAATATATTAGCTATATTAGAGCGCCATCTGGTGTTGATATGAAGGAACTGAGGGATTACCATATAGGAAAGATTTGTGCAGGGGAAGCGCCAAGATCTGGCCAATCTTTACAAAACTTTATCCTTTTAATTTCAACGCAAATATTCTGAAACTGGCTCCTACCTCCCAATAACTTCTAAGCCAGATTTAAAATTGACCTACTTGCTTTTTGTGGTAGAAATTGGTGCATGCTCTCCTTGTTTTTGGTTTGTGTTAGCTTTTACTTATTTTTTTCAGCTTAAAATGCTTTTCTTAGTTGATTGCTTTTTTTTTTCAAACCACCAGTAAATATTTCAGCATTGCATTGAAGAGATTATTTCACTAACTAAAGGCCAGGGTTGAGATTTAGCAGAGCAGTGGAGTAAGCTGATGTGTGGAGGCAGCATAGATTCCCCAAGGGCACGAAAGTCAGCTGGAGAGTGTGGCAAATGCCAAGAGGAACTCATCCTGCAATCCAGAAGCATCAGAGACTTAGGTAAAAGCTTCCAGGAGGGCAGACATATCAAACTGCTGAAATGATAGTGGAGAAGGGTAGTTTAGAAAAATGATGAACTTAGACGTCCCTATTCATTTCTCCGGGTAACTTTTGAGTTAAGCCAGACAAAACCCAAGGTGCACATTTCTGGCACCACTAACTGGATAAATTATAACCCGGTAATTGATTACCCAGATGCAAAATCTATCTTGATAAGTTGGAGCCATTCTGGGGTGGCGTTAAGTTAGCTGGATATCTTATCCGGCTGACTCCAGTATTCAAAGTTCTAAGAAGTGGCTAAGAAGGTTGATGCTTAGAGCAGGTCTAAGGTTATCCGGGAACATGTAACCAGAAAACTTGTACCACGACTGGTTATATTCAAAATCTAGCTGGTTAAGCAGCAAAAGAATAAAAATAATTTTCATGGATCAGCGGGCCTGATCTCACTAAATATGTTGTGGGGCATTTCAGAAGAACTTTGCACCTAACTGGTTGCATCCAAACACAACTGGTTAGGTTTCAAAGTTATCTGGGTACGTATACCAGGTAATGTTATCTGAGAGCATTCAGTGAGAGGCTTGTTTATTTAGTATTTATTTATTATTGAGTTTTATATACCGTCGTTCGGTTTCGCCATCACAACGGTTTACAATTTTCAATCTAATTGGCAATTCTTAAAATTCTTAAAGGTTCCGCTGAAGAATATCTGTGACAAGTTATTTGACTAACTTTACCTCGTCTGCTCCCTGGCTTTACTGAATATGGACCTCTTAGAAAGCAAGGTAAAAGGAATAACGGTAACTTTAAAACAGCTGCGCGGGTGTGCATGAATGCGCGTATGCCGGCTCACACCCACGGACGCGGCCCTTTTATAACACGGATGAGTATATGTGCGCATCTTATGAAACCGTCCGGACACTTGTAAATGTGCGCGGCATTTTATGTGGATACGCGAATGTGCCACTTCAACTGCGTAAGTGTGTGGGGCATTTTAATATACACGTGCGCCGATGCAATGACCAGTTAAACCAGTTCATTCCCACTTTGCCCAGTTACAGGAAAGGACTTCCTAACCCGCCCTAGCTAACTAACCCGTCTTTTACCCTACCTGCCTCAACCCTTTAAACCCCACTCTCTAGCCAATTATTTTTGTTTGATAACTTACAAACCATCTATAGCAGAAGTAAAGTTACGCATAGGGGATTCCGGCGAGCGCTTGTGCGCATAAGTACTTGCACACTAGTTTCCGTTTAAATTTCCGGAACCCAGGTCACGCCCAGTCCCAGTCCCTTTTTTGGACTTTTTCTTTTGTGCGCGTCCCAGGAGATACGCGTGTCCATGGATGCTTCTTAAAATACGCGCGCTGCGCGCCGGCCCGAGAGACGTGCATGTTTCCCTGATTAGGCGCGCATAGGGCTTTTAAAATCTACCCCAATATGTTCTTAGGCAGACTATTTGCTGAATTTTTCATTTTGCTCCTTGTTCACATAGGAATATAGTAAATGTCTGCAGAGAAAGGTCCAAGTGGTCCGTCCAGTCTACCCAGCAAGTTTCTTTTTAGTTTTTTTTAAGGGTACTAGCCGCTCCTTGTAGGCTACCCCAGTTAATATAGGTTTACCTCTTATCTTTATTTCCATCCACTAGGGATTCTCTGAGGTCGATATTAAATGTCTTATCCAGGTAAATTCTAGCCAGAAAAGTCAGGGGCATTCCTGGGGCGGGAGGCAGGCGCTCCGGGAAGGAGCAGAGTTAGCCAGATAGGTTACCCAGCTTAACTCTCTGACTGCACCACATGGCTGGTGCGGTCAGGTATATTCAAGGGCACTGCCACGGTGCTGAATATCCCAGTTAAGTTAGGCCAACTACCTACCTATCCACTCTGCAGCTGAATATGTATTTTTCTCATGCCCTTTCTAATTTCATTGCTGTTCTCCTCTTCTCCATCTCTTCTGGGAGGGCATGCCATGCATTCACCACTCTTTCCGTGAAGAAATATTTCCTGATATTGTTCCTGAGTCTACCCCCCCCCCCCCCCCTTGGAGTTTCTTATTATGGCCCCTAGCTCTATAACTTTCTTTCCGCTGGGAAAGGTTTGATTCCTGTGTTTAAAAGTCTGCATCATATCTCCCCTGCCTCTTCTCTCCTCCCCTCCACGGGGATACATATTATTCAGGTCCTCCAGCCTGGTCTCAAATGGCTTTTGATGCAGACCCCAAGCCGTTTTGGTCGCCTTTCTCTGGACCGCTTCCACCCTGTCTCTATCCTTATGAGACATGGTCTCCAGAACTAAACGTGATACGCCAGGCCTCACCCGAGACCTGTACAAGGGACATTATCTCCTCCTTTTTCCTCCTGGTTATTCATCTTTCCATGTAGCCCAGCAACCCCTTGGCCTCAGTCACCACCTTGTCACATAGCTTTGCCACCTTCAGATCAGACACTATCACCCCGAAGTCTCTTTCCTGGTATCTGTGACCAGGTCCTTCCTCCATGTACACATCCAATATTCAGTCCTCACAACTAAAAGACAGAATTTACTTTTCACTTGGGTAAAACCTTTTTACCTCCAAGCGCTTCTGGCATAGTGTCCTGCACCCTTGAGCTCCTCTTGTAGGCCCTGCAGCCGGGGGCTTCCTGAGGTGCAGGCTGGGTATATAAGGAAACCATCTGCAACCAGCCAGCAGCTCAGCAACAGGTGCTCGTGCGCTAGTCGTTGGTGCTGCTCTGCTGCTATTGCTGCATTATCCAGCCTTGCCTTGCCGTGTCCAGCCTTGCAGGTCATTCCCCTGCCCTCCTTGTTCTTGGGCCCTGCTTCGCCTTGTCTTGCCTTAGTCAGCCTTTCCTGAAACTGTTCTGCTGCTGACTCAGACTGTCTTCTGACCTTACTTTTTTTCTTTTTTTTTTATTCTGCTTTTCAGCACTTCAAAGTGGATTACATTCAGGTACTGTCTCCAGTGCAGAGACCTACAATGGTATTTTATAAACCTGAGTGAACATGGTGGGTGCAGATTATAAATATGCAAGTGTCCACCCCCCAAACATACATGCATATGTTTCCTTATGTGCAAATATCAGCAATACTTTGAAAGTGCATACTTTTTCTACCTGTTATATAAGAATATGTGAGAAAAAAAATACAACTTGTTTATTTAAAACCCTGATGTATATGCTAAAGTAGGTATATTTTAAAATATGTGCACATAATTTAAATCACCAATTTGCTGATTCCTCCATCAGTTCACCCAGGCTATCTCTACATCACTAAGATCTTCCAAGTACTTCACTCAGATCTCCCACTCAACAACAGAAGACGACTGATGAGTCTGATATCAAGTCCTCTAGATATTTAGCAGGTGTATAATTGCGCAAATAAAGGTGAATTTTCAAAAATTGCATGCATAAAAATCAGCAGATCCGTGTGCAAAAGAGCATATACTCTGGTATATACTATTTTATAAACCTCAAAGTACACACATAAGTAAGGGTCCATGAGTAAATTTGCATGTATAACTAAGGGGCAGGCCAAGGATGTTCCAGGGCGGGGCCAACATTTCGGCGAGCAAGTTGCTATTTTATAAGCAATTTCTGCATGTAAATTGGGCAGCTTAACTCACGTATCATTGCATCTGCTCGATATCTGGAGTAAGTGATTGCAAACTTCTTAAAAGTTACATAATTACCTGTTACTAATAGTATTTTTATTTATTTATTTAGAAACTTTTATTTATTTATTTAGAACTTTTCTATACCGTCATTTAGTGATGCACCATCACAACGGTTTACATTTAGGCACGAAAAAGGTTTGGTTTTTCTCTGTAATTGAGCGTTAATATGGCCCTCTCTGTGAGAGAAAAGGGGAGGCAGTTGGAAACTAAAATGGTGCCGGATTCCACTAATGCGGCGACTGAAAAAAGCAGTGGTATTAGATGAAATGCTTCAGATGCTGTCGGCAGCCTTGGGAGCTCGATTGTCCAGGATTCTATCAACTATAGATGAAATTAAGGAGGGAATGGAGTGGCAGAACGTGCGCTGGACAGAGGTTTCGGACCAGGAGGATCATGCGAGTCATGCTGATGCACAGATAATGGCTTTGCAAAAAGAGAATGCTGCACTGATCGAGAAAGTGAATGATCAGCAAAACCAAAAAAGGCGTAACAACTTGCAGGAACTCCAGGGGCGCTTAAGGATAGAGACTTGACCTCCTTTTTTTGAACAGTGGCTGCCAGAGTCCTTGGGGCTGGCATATTGTTAAGGCCTTGGCTTATCTGAGATCTATGTTTATACAATTCTTATGGAGGAACAGACAATTGAAAATTGGTTTATGATAAATTGGCAAAAAGCAAAGAGAAGGGAAGTATTGATGCCCCAAATTTTCACTATTATAACTTGGCTTGTCAAATGTGATATGTGGGAGAGTATATTGAGGGCAAATTTAAATATGATGCGCTCCAGTTGGTGGAGGAGATGGCCAACCTATTCCCTTTTGGGGCTTATTCATCTTACGGATAATTCTCTGCCTGGGAGGGTGAGGGGCAGTACTTTATTTAAGTCTATTGTGATTGCCTGAATAATATACATAAGAAATTGGGAATATTGGCGTAGAAATCTATTCTTCTGCCTATTCAGAATAATCGTCCATTTTTGCCTGGGACAGATAGGTATTTAGAGACTGGAAGTCATGGGGAGTGCTCAATATTCAACAGTTGATAGATGAAGAAAAGTGCTGTTTCATGAACTTTCAAAAAATAGAATGTAAATGTCCTATCCCCTCAATTCATTTCTTTGATTTTATTTACGTGAGACATTATTTTCATTCTTTGGGAATCTCGGTAGAGTCTCTTCAATTAAATATATGTTGGTCTACTGAGATGGAAAGTATAGAAATGGGAAAGAATTATATATCACAGTGGTATAAATTTTGTAAAAGTAACTTGGACTCAGATTTAACATTGGGATTGGTGGATTACAGGCAGTGTGAAATTGGGGAGCCTTATACTCTCAAAGAACTTAAATTATTATTCAGAGACATCCATAAGCTGCCGATTGCAATGAATTATAGAGAAATGCAATATAAAATTCTGTATCATTGTAAAGCTGATAGCACAAAATGGGATTAAGTGAGGTCACACAGTGTCATAAATGCAAAAGGGAAGAGGGCTTGTTTAAGGATGTCTTTCTTACTTGTCCTAGAATATCCATCTTCTGGTAATTTCACTGTGGCATGCGTGCTAGAAAATCTCCTGACTTACACGCATAAATGCTGACTTATGGGAGGTAACTTTTCAGTTGGAAAAAAATCAGCAGAACCAGGGGTCACGATTTGAAGCTCCAGGGAGGAAGACTCAGAACCAATGTCAGGAAGTTTTTCTTCACTGAGAGGGTGATGGATGCCTGGAACGCCCTTCTGGAGGAAGTGGTGAAGACCAAAACTGTGAAGGATTTCAAAGGGCCGTGGGATAAACACTGTGGATCCATAAAGTCTAGAGGATGTGAATGAAGAGAAGAGGCATGGGGGTGGCTTGCAGGAATGACAGCTACTACCTGGTGATTAATACCCTTATTCAACAAACATACACACGGTTAATGTGACTCCAACATTGCTCTATGCTTCAACGGCAAGAGGAAATGTGGAAAAAAGGATTTGCATTCACAAAAAAGCGGGGGAGTAGCTTGCTTGTTGTGGCGCTTACTACCCCAAACCAAATAAGCCTGATACTTCACTTTCAATGCATATCCAGCATAGCTCTCTGCTTCAATGGCAGGGGGAATGAAGAAAAGAGGATTTATATTCAGACAACAACCAACAAAGACTGAATTACATAGTCTGGGTAAACAAATAAGCATGGGTGTAGCTTGCTTGTTACAGCAGTTACTACCCCGAATCAATTAAGCCTGATACTTCACTTTGAATACATATCCAGCACAGCTCACTGCTTCAATGGCAGGGGGGAATGAAGAAAAGAGGATTAATATTCAGACAACAACCAACAAGGACTGAATTGCACAGGCTGGGTAAACAAATAAGCATGGGAGTAGCTTGCTTATTGTGGCAGTTACTACCCCTAACCAATTAAGCTAGATACTTCACTTAGATGCAGCTCCAGCACTGCTCTCTACATTAATGGCAGAGGTGGAAGGGAAATAGAACCAAAAAGTTACTAATAAGGGCCAAGAGTAACAGATAAGTATGAGAAAAAAAAATAATTGTGAAAGCTTGCTGGGCAGACTGGATGGGCCGTTTGGTCTTCTTCTGCCGTCATTTCTCTGTTTCTATGTTTCTATGTAAATATGTGTAAATTACGCAGGTAAAATCTCCACACATATATTGTAAAGTTAGATGCAAAAATATGCGAGTATAGCACTTGTAGACTATTTGTCAGGATAAATTCTGATTTATCTGACTAAATGTTGAAATCAGCACTTCTCTGGACAAATGCTGAGTTATCCAGCTAAATTGCAGCACTTATCCAGATAAGTACTGATTTACAAGGCTAAGTAGTGTTAAAGCCACTATTAAGCCAAATAAGACTTACAACGCTACTTATTCAGCTAAGTCAGATAGCTGGATAAGTCTAAAAAGCTCTACTTATCTGGCTTATAGGAAGATTTACTAACCTGCAATAGTTTATCGCAGGAAAGGTCAATTATCATGGGGGAATGTCCTGTCCCGAAAAACTATTGCAGCAGTACTGCAGTGCAATGTTTTATTGCATCTCAAACATGTGATAAAAAAATCACACTATGGTACAGGGTATTCCTGCATTACGACGATCCACTTTAATTGGGGCCGCTACTGCTTAAAGGACCCATCTGTCCCCTCACCTCCTTCCAAGGTGGCTCTAGCTCTCCCCCCCAAAAATTATTGGAAACCACAAGGCAATGGCCCACTCCCTTCCCTCACCTCTCCCCCTTAATAAATAAAAGTGCCTCCTTTGTCTTTAGGAAACCCCCCCACAAAAATGCCCATCCCTTCCCCACCTCCTGCACATAATTTAATATCACTGGGGTCTAGTGGTAACTCCCTCATTCCCTCATGCCCAACTGAAAATAATGACCCTGGTGGTCTAGTGGGTCCACTCCTGTTATGCCCATCGGTCGCAGACGGCTGCGACCACTAATCCTCCCCTCTTTCTTTGCTGCATTGACACCGTTGGTGAGAGTGGCGGCCTCTGCCTGTTACCGCTGACCTGACTGGCATCCCTGGGATGGCGTGGGTGCTGCCGACCGCCATCTTGCCTTCAGGATTATTTAGGTGCACACGCGCACGCATGGGCCAGTCTTAAGCACGTCATGGCGGGAACATCGGGGACGTCCCCTCCAGATGACGTCTTCACTCCATGATACTTAAGCCGGCTGGCCCTGCCTATTGACGACTTGGCAACAAGTTCCCTCATTGCTGAATCTGCTTCGCTCTCTATGGACCTTCCATTCTAGTTCCTGTACTTTTGGTGTGAGATTCTCTGGGTACCCGCTCCTCGGGGACCCTTTCTCTTCTCTGGCTATCAGCTCCTCGGAGGGCCTTCTCGCCTTGGACTACTGCCTATCCCCGTTCCCTGAGGCCTCTGCTGGGAGTACCTTGACTCTACGGACCACTACTTTACCATCCTTAGTGTGGAATCCTCTCCGATGTACCCCGCGCTGTGGGCCACTACCGTGCCATCTCTAGTGTGGAATCCTCTCCGGTGTACCCCACACTGTGGGCCACTACTGTACCATCTCTAGTTGGAATCCTCTTTGGTGTACCTTGTGCTGTGGATCTCTACTGGGAGACCCTCACTGGTATACCCCATGCTGCGGGCCATTATCGTACCATCTCTAAGTGAGGAACCCCTTCGATGTACCCTGAGCTGCTAGCCACTATCAAGTCATCACTACAGTGGAACCTCATCGGTATACCTCGCTCTGCAGACCATTGCCAGATCTAAACTACTGAGGGATCCCCTCTGGGTATACCCCACTGCACTGACTTTGTGACTTTTTCCTGCAGTCTCCCCTCCTTGGGCAGTGCCTCTCTCTCTCTAATAAAGACTCTATTCCACAGCTGTGTCTGACTTCGGCTGAGACCTTGCCTCCCGATGGTGAGGTTCACAGGGCTCCTCCCTGTGGATGGTACCATCTCTCACCTCGGTCCAGGGCCCACATACCTACAAATCCTAACAACTCCCTAAACCCCGTACTTCTAAAAGCGGTCTTTGATAGTCAATGAAGGCCCAGAGCTCACCCTAGCTCTGAGCCCATTGACGCCATTTTTCTGTTGTGTTTGTGGCATCGTGTGGACCCATAGTCACTGTGGAGATGTGGAGGTTAAGTCCAAGATGATGTCAAATTTTTGACATAAGGCTCTCCAAACCGTTGCAGTAAATTGCACTCCTCTGTCGGATAGGATATGCTTAGGCATCCCATGAAGGTGGAAGATGTGTTTAATAAAGAGTTTTGCTAACTCCATAGCAGAGGGTAATCCTGGTAATGCTACAAAATGTGCCATTTTGGAGAAGCGGTCAACCGTGACCCAAATGGTTTTGTTTCCGTTGGATGATGGCAGGTCTACCACGAAATCGGTTGCTATATGTATCCAGGGTTCATCCGGCTTTTGTAGAGGCTGTAATAGACCCTCAAGGATGCCTGGGTGGTGGTTTCTACTTGGCACAGACAGCACAGGAACCCACATAAGCTTGTACGTCCTTTTTCATGGTTGGCCACCAATAGTACCTTTGTAACATAGCTAGGGTACAACTCTGTCCCGGATGGCCTGCCAGATGGGAATCGTGCACCCACATCAACAGCTTCTTCCTTAGATTTCTGGCCACCACCGTCTTCCCGGTGGGTACTGTATGAGTGGCTGCGAGGACCACTCTTTCGGGATCAATGACTTGACGGGGTTCATCTGGCACATCCTGAGGGGAGAAAGATCGTGACAGGGCATCAGCCCAAGTGTTCTTCTCTCCCAGACAATACTTCAGAAGGAAGTCAGTTCTGTTAAAGAACAGAGACCATCTTGCTTGATGGTGATTGAGTCGTTGAGCATGTCTAAGGTACTCCAAATTCTTGTGATCGGTGTACACTACTATTTGGTGTTGTGTACCTTCCAACCAAGGACACCACTCTTCAAAAGCCAGCTTGATGGCGAGTAGCCCTCGGCCCTTGGCACCGGAGGCAACCATCTTGCCCAAGGAGGAGGAAAAGGGAAGAAAAGAGGTAAGGCAGAGCAGTCACAGCCGTCTGTGAGCGATGGACGCAACATTTTCAAAATGGCATTGACCTAACTTTGCCCTGGGATTTTTTCCACTAATTGGGCAGGGGGTGTATTTTGGGCACCTTGGCCCTTTAATTTTTTTCACAGGACTATGGGGAACCTGCATTAGCATCCTGATGCTCCCTTGGGAAAAAATATACACTTCCCTCAATTCTACTAAATTAATGGGGCAGACTTTTTTCTAAGTCTGCAGCATTATTTTATTAACATAAGATTGCCTGTGAATAAGGTCCTTGGTGTGTATTAGGTAATTTTATGCATGAAAATGCATGCAAAGCAGCTTATTTCCTTGGGGTGGGGGGTGGAATCTTCAGATATATCACGCAATATCGCATGATAGCACTGTGATACGATAATATCGTGAGATAAACAGCATTTAATGCTTGTTACATGCTGTTTACCTGATGATATTGCCTTAACGTAGCTTAGAAAATCTAGTCCTAATTCTAATAGCCAGATAAGTCTTAAAAGTGCTACTTATCCGGCTAAGTCAGATAGCTGAATGGGTAACACTTTTTAGGCTTATCTGGCTAAGTAGCAGCTGTGACGGATAAACCAGAACTATAAGTGCCACTTCTTATCCGGATAACTCGGAACTTATCTGGATAAGTAAAATAATGTATCTGGTAAAGACCTTTATTCAAGCTTGAATACTGTCAGAATAAAGTTGGGCTTGAATACTGTCAGAATAAAGGTCTTTTCCATATACCGATCTCGTTCTTCTTGGTCGCTACACAGCCATATTGGATCGGCTTCCGGTTTGTTTCTTGGGTCCAAATAATGTATTTGTGCATTTTTGTAACATGCACACATGTTCTCGGGTATATTATTTATGCATATTTTACAACCTGTGTAGGTCGTATACGTGCAGGTTCTAAATAGCGGCGTTGATTTGCACATGCCCATACATGCGCGTACATGTTTTAAAGTTATCCTGATTGGTTGCCTAATATATTCACATAAATCTCTTATAAAAAAGCAATTTTCATGCATTCCTCTGGGCTCCACCCTAGAATGTCCCTAAACCACCCCTTTCTTGCACTGATAAATGTGTGCCTGATACCAAAAATAACACATGGCCTTTCGATGCGTATAAAATAATATGTATAGTACAGGCTACTTAAGCGCTTATATGCTAATTTTATGCATCTAGCATCTTCGAAAATTAACTCCATAGTTATTTATTTATTCAAACCATTTGTATATTGCAAATCAAAACAAACCAAAATAAAACAACAAATCCCAGCCCTCATTTTCTCACTGCATAAAATGAACAATAATTACACTGCTTACAAAATTGGCCTCCTGAGACTGCATCATTGTAAAATAGCTGAGTCCTTAACAAATTCAGGAAAACGCCAGCCTAAACAAGTATGCTTTGAGCAGTTTCCAAAAGGGTCTTAGAGCATGACATTGCAGGTGGATAAGCTGGAGGCAAATTCCATAGAATAGGGGCTGCAACTGGACATGCTCTGTCCCTCGATTCTCCTAACCAAGCTGACTGAATTGCTGGAATGTCAAGGAATCCAGTTTGTGAAGACCACATTGTGCGTGCAAGGTTATAGACATGCATCTTGGCATTTATCTTAAAAACATCTTCATATTCCTACTGATTCATGCTTAGCTTTACTTCAAAATATATGCACAGTACGGTACAGTGAAACACAATTCCCCACAGTCAATTCTTTGTTAAAACTCCTATCAAAAGCCTCCTCCTCTAAGGCCATATTTAAGATGCCCCTTTGAAAAAAGGGATTGTCAGAAAGCATCCCAAACTACATTATTAACAAATATGTCAGAAAATAAATCTTTAAAGATTGCTTTTGCAAGTAAAAATATAACCATCCCAATGGTTATAAATGTAGCATACCCTACATATATTTATCATCGTATTACTGCCTGGGGATTTGTTCTCTCTATCCCCTTCTATATATCTGTTTCTTTCTCCTTCTCCCTCCAGGCATAACATCTGTATGAAAAATAAAGAAAACTGTAGTCATAACAAGGTTTTGTTGTTTTATTATGATTTATACAACACAACTTAGTTTTTATCATAAAATAAAAGATGGTCTGCATACAACAGCAACACAGAATCTTGGTTATTGAGCCTCCAGCCTGTTAAAACTTCTGGCAATCTGCAGTCACGTCACAGATATTTCTATCATTTTCCAAATATATTCACTGAATCCACCACTTGGCTTCACCGGAAAAGTTTAAGGTTTACTACGAATTCCAAGAAGGTTTGAAAGGCTAGTACTGAGCATAACTCACAGTGGGCTGATGTAATAAGATTCGCGGTGAAATTGGCGCTCAATGTCTGCGCATATTGGGGTAGATTTTAAAAAATTGCGTGATCGCGTACTTTTGTTCGCGCACCAGGCGCGAACAAAAGTACGCTGGATTTTATAAGATACGCGCGTAGCCGCGCGTATCTTATAAAATCCAGGATCAGCGCACGCAAGGGGGTGCACATTTGTGCAACCTGCGCACGCCGAGCCCAGCGCGCACTGCCTGTTCCCTCCGAGGCCGCTCCGATTTTGGAGCGGCCTCGGAGGGAACTTTCCTTTCCCCTCCCCCCTCCTTCCCCTCCCTTCCCCTACCTAACCCACCCCCCCGGCCCTATCTAAAACCCCCCTTACCTTTGTTGGCAGATTTACGCCTGCTAAAAGCAGACGTAAATCTGCGCGCGCCAGCGGGCTGCTGGCGCGCCGTCACCCAACCCGGGGCCTGGTCCGGAGGCCTCGACCACGCCCCCGGGCCGGCGCCATGCCCCCCGGGCCCGCCCCCGTAGTGCCGCGGCACGCCCCCGAACGCAAGACAACGCAAGACAACCGGAAAGAGGAGCAGGGTTGGCAGCCCCAGACCACATGGAAGGAGGGGACGAGGCCTAACAATGTGATGCCAGGAGGTGAAACATTCACCCTATTCACCTCACCTGTTCCAGGGATGACCCTGGTCACAGCATATTGGGACTCCATTGATCAGTTTGAAAGGTTGCTCTGCTACTGATTATTTATTTATCTACTTGAATACATTTGTTACCCGCCCTTCCTGCGCTCAGGGTGGGGCGCACAATAAAAACGCACAGAATAAATAATTGGTTAGTAATCATAGCCATATGCCAACTTCTCCACCAAAGAAAATAAGCACCATGAAATGTTCCCATATCTGCTTGCTGAAGGTGCACATTTCCCTGTTGTGATATGATTTAATATACACCTACTGCACGTATGTATGTCCCTAATTTTAAGTGGTTCCTCGAGCACACATATTTTGTGTATCTTCCTTAGGACTTTATTGACTTTAATGCTCACAGGTAAGTGGATTTTAAAACCTGCATGCGTGAAGGCCATTCCCAGTTTTACCAATTAGTCTGCCAGTTTGCCCAGTCCATCTCAAGGTCATCCAGACCCCCCCCTGGTTGGTTCTTCAGCCTGCACTCTCCCCAGTTGACCCAGATCCCTCCCCAGTCAATTTAGGCCCAAATAGAGATTTATTTGGGCCTAAATTGACTGACTTACACCTCATCAAGAGCCCAAATACATAGGTAATGTTAACATCCATGCTTTGCAGTTGCTAATTCTCTTCCAGTAGTTTATCCTTTTTCTTTTTTCTTCTGACTCAGTCAGAACCACTGCTGGGATCCTGGTGCTATAAACCTCCATTTGCAACTACCTAGGAATTTTTACCCCTATTTGAATAGCCTCCAGCCTCCCTCCATGTGACAGAGGCCGGCCAATGGCACCGATAGCTCCTGTCACACGGTAAGGGCAAAGGGCCATCAGCGCCATTTTGATTAGTGGCAGCCGACGGCCCGAGAGGGGAGGATCGCTCCCGGGATCCCGCTGGACCACCAGGGAACATAAGAACATAAGAAATTGCCGTGCTGGGTCAGACCAAGGGTCCATCAAGCCCAGCATCCTGTTTCCAACAGAGGCCAAACCAGGCCACAAGAACCTGGCAATTACCCAAACACTAAGAAGATCCCATGCTACTGATGCAATTAATAGCAGTGGCTATTCCCTAAGTAAAATTGATTAATAGCAGTTAATGGACTTCTCCTCCAAGAACTTATCCAAACCTTTTTTGAACCCAGCTACACTAACTGCACTAACCACATCCTCTGGCAACAAATTCCAGAGCTTAATTGTGCCTTGAGTGAAAAAGAATTTTCTCTGATTAGTCTTAAATGTGCTACTTGCTAACTTTTGGTAAGTCTTGGGGGGCGGTTGGGTAAGTCTTGGGGGGTCTGGAGGGTGGGGGGTTGCAATTAATTAAATTTGAAGGATTGGGGTGGGTTTGGGTTTTTTTTTAATGTGCCCTCCCCCCCCCCCCGATATACGATAAGAAGACCACACGAAATTCGCGGGTTTTCTTAACCTTTTGGTGTGCCTCCGAAGTGCGACGAAATAGGAAATATCGTCTCTGTTTCCTATTTCGTCGTAAACGAATGCACATCCCTAATTAAGTGCCCCTTTCAAGATTTATACAGCTAAGTAGCGGCAAAACACCTACTTACCAGATAAATTGAAATTTATCCAGGTAAGTTCTGCAAAACTACTATACTCAAGTATTTTTTCTAACTTTAAAAATATACGCATGGAGATTTTACCTGCATAATTGACATACATCTACCCTCTGCAAGTTGGATTTTATACGTGCAAGTCAGGAGATTTTCTGACTTGTGCGGTAAAGAAATTACCAATTTTATTAAGTAGTCTACCGGTTCGCCCAGTCCATCTGCAGGTCATCCTGGCTCTTCGGTCTCAACGCCCCCATTTCACCCAGAACCCCTACTCGGTCAGTATTTCATTTTTAAGACATTCATGATCGCTTACTCCAGATACCAAGCAGTGTAAATACCGTACATGCAAGGTAGCTACCAAATTCACATGCATACGTTGGTTATAAAATAGCAACTTACATGCATCAATGTTGAGGCCCCCCTTGGAATGTCCCTGGCCTGCCCCTTGTTTTTCATGCACAAATTTACCTGCAGAAACTTACGTGTGTATTTTGAAGTTTATAAAATAGCATGTATGCAAATACAAGCTTTTCACATGTGTATATATACTGCTTTTCCATGCACGATTTGAAAATTTACCTTACAGACTTTATCTCTATGTGGGTAGTAATAAAATTAGCCTCCTTCATGTCTCTCTTCAAAAGCTTTATAGTTGTAAATGGGTGTATGAACATAGGACTTAGGCCTAGATTTTCTAACCTACTGCGGCGGCGTGAATCGCGCGGTGCAGGGGGGGGCGGGGGCCGGCTTTCGCACCTAGCAGCTCCATCATAAAAGGTGGTGCTATTGGGCGCGAAATAGGCAGCGGAAAGGATCCTTACCTTTTCGCAGTCCGTGCTGTCTTTGCGGCGTCCGCCCCGACGCCTCCTGTTCCGGTCTTGAGGCCGCCCCTTTTTAGTGATCGCACGTGAAAAGTCCCTTTTGAAAAATGACCCCCTTAGTCAGCCCAACTCATATGGACTTTTCTTTTAGCATATGATGAGGAAAACTGTTTTACTTATCAAGTCTGATGCGGTGAAATGCTGTATTTCATTAGCGTGGAACCGCACTAAATAGCAGGAAATTGCGTGGCATTCTTAACCATGGTTTCAGCCTACATCAGATGCATTTAGGAAAAAACATGAACCAAGACTATTTTTGTCACAACAGTACAAAAGCTCTCCATTTACTTGTTTTACGTTGTTTCAAAAACAGACACACATTTTTTTTTAAATGCTTTATTCTTGATTTCTCATCCTGTTAAATCATATGGAACATTGATTAGTTTTATAAAACTTGTTTCTAACTTAAATGCAGTTCTTAAAGTTGATCACAAGCAGGGCTGGGCATGAAAGTGGTCTACAGGGTAGCAAGTTAACCTGCTTTTTTGAATGATTCCTAGATTTACCTATTGCTGGAATAAAGACAAGGGAGAGCAAACGAGAACTACAGAGAAACAGTATTATAACACGAAGGAGAAATGACTGTGTGGATGTCAATTTCAGATTCTTTCATGTGTGGATGGATGTCTATGTGAACTCCGGAGTCCTTACACAATTTTAGCAAAGTAGAAATGTTGCTGTCTGACAAACGCAGGTACCTGTAGGTGCATTAAAAACAAACAAACCATGAAGGCATATAGTATTTGTTAGGTAGATGCCATAACATACAATTATCCCTTAAGACAAAAAAACCCCCCAAAACATATATATCTATATGAAAAAAGAAGAAACACTATAGCGGCCTGCAGAAGCTACCCATGGATTGCCGGCACAAGTACTATCTAAGAAAAAAACAACTCATTTTGAACCCCCTTCCAAAAAAAAAAGAAAACAAAACCATATCTTGGCATTCGGCACAAATAACAGAAATACATTTCAGGATGATTAGAATAGGATTTCACTTTTCTGAGTTACCTTAGAAAAAGATTGTAATAGGTGAAACATGTATGAGTTTGGGTTTCTTTCTTTTTTTTTTTTTTATAGATTTTTTTTTTTTTTGGAGGGGAGGGGAAATGAAAGTGTTTATTGGGCACAATTTTGCCATAGTATTGCATGAGGTTTATTTCTGCTCTTTTTTTTTTTCTTTCTGAAGCCCAATAAACAGTTTTTGCAAATAGTACTTTTTGATTTTTCATGATGAGGTACTGATGCTGGATAGTGAATTTGATGTAATGTGTGCATTTGGGTGCATTTCATTGTTTCGGTTGACTTCCTTTTGTCACATTTCTGCTACTCTCTGCTTTAACCTCGATGGGTTTACGCCAAGTTTGGTAAGATAAACTAATAAACGAGTAGGAAACCAAAGTGACAACATTCATGTTCAGAAAATATATCTAAAATGTTTGCGTACCTCGTTACATTTTTGAAACATAGGGGGCAAATAATTAAAGAGTTTCGCAATCATAAAAATGCATTTTGAATATTGCCTCCCCCCAGTGCTGTGAAAAGTGTGTTTAGTGGAGTGGGGACAGGTCGAGGGAATGTAAAAATCTCAGGCTTGCAGATGCTCCTTTTAGATACATCCACTCACAGTGCCATCTTGGTCTCCCTTACCTCACATTTAACCATGCCAGCATTCATTTGACCTTTCTTCCAATTTTTTTAATGTGTGGAATACATTTGGTCTGGGCTTCCAAGATGGTATTTTTAAACAATCTCCATGCTGTTGTAAACCTTTGCAACTTCTCCTTTCAGTTTTTTTCCTAACCATTTTTCTCATAATCTCCCTTTTGAAAGTTAAATTCTATTGCAGTAGATTTTCTTAAGTTATCAAGTCAAATTTGATCATGCTATGATCACTGTTGCCAAGGGCCCTTATCACCATTACCTATTTCACCAAATCGTCTGACCACTAAGAATTAGGCCTAAAATAGCTCCCCCCCTTTTCAGTTTTGTACAAGCTGCACCATCTTGTGCTCCTACCATGTGACAGGGGCCGACCAATGGCACCGGTAGCCCCTGTGACGTAGTAAGGGCAAAGGCTATCAGCGCCATTTTGAATACTGGCAGCCGACGGCCCGAATGCAAGAGATTGCTCCAGGACCCCTGCTGAACCACCAAGGACTTTTGGCAAGTCTTGGGGGGGGGTCAGGAGGGTGGGGGTTTATTTGTTAGTGATACATTGCATTCGTGGGGGTTCGCCATACATTTCGGAACCCCACGAATGCAACGAATAGGGACCTATACGTTGCGGATTGCGCGTTTGTTTAAAACAAATGCACATCCCTATGGGAGGGAGAATACTGTTGTGAGGGTCTGGGAGAGGAACTGAAAGAAGGAATTCTGGCTGGGAGAAGAGGGGAGAACATGAGAGGGGAAGAAGGACAGGCGGTGAGGGTGAGAGGAGCTGAGGGGACTGAGAGAGGAGAAGGGGGAAAAGAAGGTGAGAGAAGGGGGTACAAGCATGGATATGGACTGTAATAAGAGATGCTGGGAGTGAGGGACTAGCGCCAAGGAAACAATAGGGAGAGAGAGAGGAGGGAAGAGGACTAGCACAGAGAGGAAAGGGAATGACAGAGTAATTAAACCAAGAGAAGAGTTGTGAGAAAAGAAGATCCCTAGCTGGGATAGGTCAAGGGTGGTAGTAGTAGTGGTGGTGGTGGTAGGGGGGTGGGGGGGGTGGCAGGGAGTTCCTGCCCTTTGCCTCTAGCTCTGCAGTCATCAGGGTAAATAAAATATTTTCTTTAATTGTGTCTTTATTAATTTCACAAATATAACAATCAAGAAAACTTGACGTTCAGAAAACATAGCTATTATTCAAAGGAAACATCATATAAAAAATGTAAATGCTATTAGTCCACATAAGGGGGGGAGACTCAAGAAGAAACATCAAAAAGAAACAATCTGATATATCATCTTACTTATTATACTCTTCAAATATGCTAAGAGCCAGATATAAGCAATGCAGTCTCATTTTGCAGGAAACTCTTTTAATGATGTAGGGTCAAATGAGATATATTTTCTCTCTTCTAACCTAACCACACACGTGCAAGGAAACTTTAGCAAAATAATTAGCTCCTAAAGCTAAAACTCTTTGCCTTTTCTTTTTTTTTTTTTTTTTTTTTACAAAAATAACTTCTTTTTTTTGCTGGAAGGATGGGGAAGGAGAATGAGATTCTGGTGTCATGCAATGACATGGGCTGGAAATCTCTTTAATAAAATCTATGCTCCTTCTTATCAGCTTCAAAATTTGAGGGGCTGGGATGGGGGTTTGAATTGAGGCAGAATGGAGCAGAACACCATTCCTCTTATTTGCAATAATAACAATAATAATAATAATAATAATAAATCCACCTTTATAGCCTGCAGGAGACGGCATTTATCTCTGGTGTTTCCAAGCAGAGGGTGGGAATTGGCACATACGCCTGTGGCCCTGGGGGAGAGATACTGGCTCGGCGCATGCAGGTGGCATAAATGTCTTTTATGGTCTCTGCAGACAGGGGAGAGGGTCTCTGGCCTGGAGTCTAAAAGTACCCGGGGAAGGGCTGCAGGGGGCCGGGGAGGCAGAAGCAGTTCCAGAAAAAAAAAAACCCTAAGATCTGTCTTGGCTTAGGGAAGGCGGAGGAGGGCCAAGCGATCCAAGCCTGGGAAGGAGAGGGGGAATCAGAGTCTGAGAGGTGTGCCCAGCCTGCCAACAAAGGGAAGGGGGGTGAAGGGTGCGGAGCAGAGAAGGAATGGGGATGAACCAAGCCTACAGAGGAAGGGCGGGAAGGAACATGCTGGGGAACGAAAAGATGGGACGAGGGACTGAGCAGAGAACAGAGAAAGACAGGTTGAGGGGGGAAATGGGGAGCAGAGCAAGCTTAACGGGGTATTAAACCCCCCCTTGCCCCAAATATAAAAGAATGCCTCATGCAGGAGGAGAAGACTTAGTGCACAAGCAGTAAAGAGGGGATGAGGTAAAGAGATTGAGAAGGATGGAGGAGGAGGAAGAAGCGATTAGGAGAATGTGAGATAGAGCGGAGGTTGAGAGTAGTGGAGACAGAGATTGTGATGTGAATGGGCTGCTGGGAAGGAGAGAGAGGAGGAGACGGGTGAGGACGGGTTGGGGTTGCAGAGAATGAATGATGTCACTGAGGGCTTCCCTAGTCTTTTATGTTGGCCACAATGAGTCTTCCACATGACCATATTACCTGCTTCCCTCTGGGAGTTTAAGTACAGGTTGGCCAGTCACACTAGTTGGGGGGCATTGTAACTTGCATTGAGTTAAGCCCCCCTGATCATTTTTTGAAAAGTTGGCTCCTTTGGATATCTATATGGAATCTTGTATGGCTTGTGGAACATTCTAGCTTAATTGCCTACCAGTTTTCCCTCATATGTTTCTTTTTATCTGCTAGTAGGGGTGTGCATTCGTTTTGAACTTATATGTAAAACGCTACTTTTTTTTTTTTTAACTTAAAAAAGTGATGAGGCGAAAACGATCGGATTTCCAACGTATTCAACATAGCTATGTTGAATACGTTGGAAATCGCGATCGTTGATCCTAAATAAAAATTTAAACCCCTCACCCTCCTTAATCCCCCCCAAGACTTACCAAAACTCCCTGGTGGTCCAGCGGGGAGTCAGGAAGCCATTCCTCTATTCCTTTGCGAGGAGCACGTGACGTCCGCGTCACGTCGGAGTGACGCGGCCGTCACGTGGTCCACCGCGGAACTTTTGGCCAGCTTGGGGAGGTCAGGAGGCCCCCCCAAGCTGGCCAAAAGTTCCGTTTGTGTCCAACGAGGGGTCCGGGAGCGGAACCGCGGTGGACCACGTGACGGCCGCGTCACTCGTGACGCGGCTGTCACGTGCTCCTGACCCCCCCCCCAAGCTGGTTCCGCTCCCGGACCCCTCGTTGGACACAAACGGAACTTTTGGCCAGCTTGGGAGGGGTCCGGGAGCGGAACCGCGGTGGACACGTGACGGCCGCGTCACTCCGACGTGACGCGGACGTCACGTGCTCCTCGCAAAGGAATAGAGGAATGGCTTCCTGACTCCCCGCTGGACCACCAGGGAATTTTGGTAAGTCTTGGGGGTGGATTAAGGAGGGTGAGGGGTTTAAATTTTTATTTAGGGAACCGGTGCACGTATAGACATAGACTCAACTTATGGAATTCTCCATATGTCCATATTGACCGAAATTGACCCCCCTTTTCGACTTATGGACTTATGAACATAAACTTTTTGTCTGCACATCCCTATCTGCTAGTACTCCCCTATATTAGATTACAGCTAAATCAATTATCCATCTTATTCTATGCGGAGCACTATTTTAAGATCTTAGTCACTTCTGTCTGGTGCTGTTCATTGAAGCCAACTTTATGGGTACAGTGACTGATCTGCCTCTTATGTCATCCTCTCAATTTCCCTCTCCAATCTGCTAGCATAGATCCAAGAGACAATGCGGCAAGCAGGTCAGGTATCTGCCTGAGAACTGAGCATGCACGTGTTCCCCAGGAATTGGCACCTATACTGCCGTTTCTCTGTAAAGATTGTATTATTACCTGCATCGCAAAATTTCCTCAGGCTTGATGTGTGGCAGACTTTGATCTAGCTTGGACTTGTTCTCTTCCTCCTGGGCTTTTACGAGCAGCTCCTTCAGCCTTCTTTCAAAAGCTGGGAATCCAAAGATGATATCGTACAACTGAAACTTATCGTTGGGAAATTTGTCGCCTACTGACGACAGCTTTTGCAAAGAAGGGAATATTGAAATAGCTTCTTGAATGGAAATGTTGCTGGGCTCTTGGCTGATGTTCCTTTGGTTGCTGGTTTTTCGGATGAGGTTTGAACTCTTCTGTGGAGCATAGGTGTTAATAACTCTGGCGTTATCAGGTGGTTTGGGTGCATTTGCGCTCATGGATAAGTCCACCGCACTGAAAGGCATGAAACTTTTAGGTTTCTTCTTGTCTGAAATGAACAAAAGATAATAAAGAAAACTAATTAAAGCCGCTGGTCATTCCATTTCTCAGAACTGCATCTACTTTGTACCCTAATGTGTGACCTGGTGAGCTTTCCTTTGTGATGCTGCAATGCTGTAACTGGGAGTGGCCATATCAGCCATGGCCCGTTTTTGATGCGGGTTTGAATTAGTCTTCATCCTTTTATGATGATTTTTTTTTTTTCCAGATCCAGCTCAACTGAAATTAAAAATCATAAATGTTTTTTTTTTTTTTTTGTCTAACTCTCATTTGTATAACCTGTCTTGTTTTTGTAATTCTAAAGCAAAGTTTTGCAAGCAACTCTGATTTGACCTTTGGTACATTAGAATATTCTTGACTGTGACTTAGAAAATTACTGAATCCCCTGCTTCGAAAGGAACTTCTATCAAGTCCTCTGGGCTTATTCATCCCTGGTAACCACTATTTTGGCCAAACAAAAGAAAAAAAAAAAGCACCAACAAATCCTCAATCAATATAATTTTGAGCGGACTGTACGTCCCTTGGCTAAAACTGGAAAAATAAAAGGTGTTACAAAATGTGAATTAAAAAGGAAACACTTTCTATTATGCTTATTGGTTTTATAATTTTTCATTCACTAAAGTGTTTAATATCAGTAAAGAGTAGACCTCTTTCAGTCCTGATGGTTTTAGAATATGGAACTGTTCAGCCTAACTTTCCAGTGCTGAATCGGACACAACTCAACAGAGCACGCATAGTGTTCAACCCATGCATTCAATATTTGAGGGGTATCATAAAGCAAATCCAGGGTGCGAAGGTGGCGGACCTCACGCGTCACCTAGATAGGATTTTAGACAGTGCTGGGGAGGAGCCGGCTGTCGTGGTACACGTGGGCACCAACGACATAGGAAAATGTGGGAGGGAGGTTCTGGAAGCCAAATTTAGGCTCTTAGGTAGAAAGATTAAATCCAGAACCTCCAGGGTAGCATTCTCTGAAATGCTCCCTGTTCCACGTGCAGGTCACCAGAGGCAGGCAGAGCTCCGGAGTCTCAATACGTGGATGAGACGATGGTGCAAGGAAGAGGGATTCAGTTTTGTTAGGAACTGGGGAACCTTTTGGGGAAGGGGGAGTCTCTTCCGAAGGGATGGGCTCCACCTTAACCAGGGTGGAACCAGACTGCTGGCGCTAACCTTTAAAAAGGAGATAGAGCAGCTTTTAAACTAGAACAAAGGGGAAAGCCGACAGTCGCTCAGCAGCGCATGGTTCGGAGAGATGTATCTTTAAAGGATACTAATGATGCATTAGAATTAGGGCATCCCGACAGTGAGGTTCCAATAATTAGAAAAGTAGTCCAAGTGCCTGTAACTAAAAACTCACCTGAGCTAAAAAATTCTAACTTATCCCTATCAATTAAAAAGCAGAATAAAAATACAAACAAAAAACAAACTTTGAAATGTTTGTATGCTAATGCCAGAAGTCTAAGAAGTAAGATGGGAGAATTAGAATGTATAGCAGTAAATGATGACATAGACTTAATTGGCATCTCAGAGACATGGTGGAAAGAGGATAACCAATGGGACAGTGCTATACCGGGGTACAAATTATATCGCAATGACAGAGAGGAGCAGTCGGGAGGAGGTGTGGCGCTTTATGTCCGGGATGGCATAGAGTCCAACAGGATAAACATCCTGCATGAGACTAAATACAAAATTGAATCTTTATGGGTAGAAATCCCTTGTGTATCAGGGAAGACTACAGTGATAGGGGTATACTACCGTCCACCTGGTCAAGATGGTGAGATGGACAGTGAAATGCTAAGAGAAATTAGGGAAGCTAACCAAATTGGTAGTGCAGTAATAATGGGAGACTTCAATTACCCCAATATAGACTGGGTAAATGTATCATCGGGTCACGCTAGAGAGATAACGTTCCTGGATGGAATAAATGATAGCTTTATGGAGCAATTGGTTCAGGAACCGACGAGAGAGGGAGCAATTTTAGATCTAATTCTCAGTGGAGCACAGGACTTGGTGAGAGAGGTAACGGTGGTGGGGCCACTTGGCAATAGTGATCATAATATGATCAAATTTGATTTAATGACTGGAAAAGGAACAGTGTGCAAATCCAAGGCTCTCGTGCTAAACTTTCAAAAGGGAAACTTTGATAAAATGAGAAAAATTGTTAGAAAAAAACTGAAAGGAGCAGCTACAAAAGTAAAAAATGTCCAAGAGGCGTGGTCATTGTTAAAAAATACCATTCTAGAAGCACAGTCCAGATGTATTCCACACATTAAGAAAGGTGGAAAGAAGGCAAAACGATTACCGGCATGGTTAAAAGGGGAGGTGAAAGAAGCTATTTTAGCCAAAAGATCTTCATTCAAAAATTGGAAGAAGGATCCAACAGAAGAAAATAGGATAAAGCATAAACATTGGCAAGTTAAATGTAAGACATTGATAAGACAGGCTAAGAGAGAATTTGAAAAGAAGTTGGCTGTAGAGGCAAAAACTCACAGTAAAAACTTTTTAAAATATATCCGAAGCAGAAAGCCTGTGAGGGAGTCAGTTGGACCGTTAGATGATCGAGGGGTTAAAGGGGCACTTAGAGAAGATAAGGCCATCGCGGAAAGATTAAATGATTTCTTTGCTTCGGTGTTTACTGAAGAGGATGTTGGGGAGGTACCCGTAATGGAGAAGGTTTTCATAGGTAATGATTCAGATGGACTGAATCAAATCACGGTGAACCTAGAAGATGTGGTAGGCCTGATTGACAAACTGAAGAGTAGTAAATCACCTGGACCGGATGGTATACACCCCAGAGTTCTGAAGGAACTAAAAAATGAAATTTCAGACCTATTAGTAAAAATTTGTAACTTATCATTAAAATCATCCATTGTACCTGAAGACTGGAGGATAGCAAATGTAACCCCAATATTTAAAAAGGGCTCCAGGGGCGATCCGGGAAACTACAGACCGGTTAGCCTGACTTCAGTGCCAGGAAAAATAGTGGAAAGTGTTCTAAACATCAAAATCACAGAACATATAGAAAGACATGGTTTAATGGAACAAAGTCAGCATGGCTTTACCCAGGGCAAGTCTTGCCTCACAAATCTGCTTCACTTTTTTGAAGGAGTTAATAAACATGTGGATAAAGGTGAACCGGTAGATATAGTATACTTGGATTTTCAGAAGGCGTTTGACAAAGTTCCTCATGAGAGGCTTCTAGGAAAAGTAAAAAGTCATGGGATAGGTGGCGATGTCCTTTCGTGGATTGCAAACTGGCTAAAAGACAGGAAACAGAGAGTAGGATTAAATGGGCAATTTTCTCAGTGGAAGGGAGTGGACAGTGGAGTGCCTCAGGGATCTGTATTGGGACCCTTACTGTTCAATATATTTATAAATGATCTGGAAAGAAATACGACGAGTGAGATAATCAAATTTGCAGATGACACAAAATTGTTCAGAGTAGTTAAATCACAAGCAGATTGTGATAAATTGCAGGAAGACCTTGTGAGACTGGAAAATTGGGCATCCAAATGGCAGATGAAATTTAATGTGGATAAGTGCAAGGTGATGCATATAGGGAAAAATAACCCATGCTATAATTACACGATGTTGGGTTCCATATTAGGTGCTACAACCCAAGAAAGAGATCTAGGTGTCATAGTGGATAACACATTGAAATCGTCGGTTCAGTGTGCTGCGGCAGTCAAAAAAGCAAACAGAATGTTGGGAATTATTAGAAAAGGAATGATGAATAAAACGGAAAATGTCATAATGCCTCTGTATCGCTCCATGGTGAGACCGCACCTTGAATACTGTGTACAATTCTGGTCGCCGCATCTCAAAAAAGATATAATTGCGATGGAGAAGGTACAGAGAAGGGCTACCAAAATGATAAGGGGAATGGAACAACTCCCCTATGAGGAAAGACTAAAGAGGTTAGGACTTTTCAGCTTGGAGAAGAGACGACTGAGGGGGGATATGATAGAGGTGTTTAAAATCATGAGAGGTCTAGAACGGGTAGATGTGAATCGGTTATTTACTCTTTCGGATAGTAGAAAGACTAGGGGACACTCCATGAAGTTAGCATGGGGCACATTTAAAACTAATCGGAGAAAGTTCTTTTTTACTCAATGCACAATTAAACTCTGGAATTTGTTGCCAGAGAATGTGGTTCGTGCAGTTAGTATAGATGTGTTTAAAAAAGGATTGGATAAGTTCTTGGAGGAGAAGTCCATTACCTGCTATTAAGTTCACTTAGAGAATAGCCACTGCCATTAGCAATGGTTACATGGAATAGACTTAGTTTTTGGGTACTTGCCAGGTTCTTATGGCCTGGATTGGCCACTGTTGGAAACAGGATGCTGGGCTTGATGGACTCTTGGTCTGACCCAGTATGGCATTTTCTTATGTTCTTATGTGAGAAGTTTCATCTAATAATAGGGATAGATTGTCTGGCAAAAGCTAAATAAATAAATAAATAAATAAAAATCTTGTAACACAGGTTGAAATGTTCTGCAGTGATTCTGCATCAGATCTGCATGAACCTGCATGTAGCTGAGTTGATTTTTTTTACTGCAAACTTCCAAATCGCTTTTTTTTTTTCATTTTAAAAATAAAGGGTTTTTCAATCCAATTAATAGAAGCAAAATGAACGTGGGTGCTCTTGCTGCCAAAAAATGAAATCCCATTCAGTTGCTACAACCGTGGACTCCATGCTCGGCTGGGAGACCCAGGGCCAGGCGAGGGCAATGGCTCCTCAGCTGCTGCTCTGGCTCTTGTAGACACTCTTGGGACATGTCGCCGCCGAGCTGGGGGAGAGGAGACCGGGGGGGGGGGGGGCACTGCTGCTGCTCCTCTAGATGCCTGCGCTCTGCTGTTTCCCCTGACCCTTCTCCTCATCCCCCGGGGGCGGGGCCGAGTGCTCTGGCACAGCGGTCTGTGCCGGGGCAGGGTGCCGGCGAAGCGCGCAAGTTACGCCTGCCAGAGGCAGGCGTAACTCAACGAAATAAGGTAGGGGAGGGGGATTTAGTTAGGGCTAGGGGGTGGGTTAGATAGGGGAAGGGAGGGAAAGGTGGGGGGGGGACAAAAAAAAAGTTCCCTCCGAGGCCGCTCCGATTTCGGAGCGGCCTCGGAGGGAACGGAGGCAGGCTGCACGGCTCGGCGCGCGCAGGCTGCCGATTTTGCGCAGCCTTGCACGCGCTGACCCCGGATTTTAAAAGATACGCGCGGCTACGCACGTATCTTTTAAAATCCGGCGTACTTTTGTTTGTGCCGGTTTGCGCGAACAAAAGTACGCGCGAGCGTACATTTTTAAAAATCTGCCCCTTACTGTATGACTTGGAGACTTGTGTTTTGATAAAGCAAAGGTACAGAGATATTAAAGTTTAAACTACCAAGATAACCTGGGTCTATGTTTGTTTAAGCCCAGCTCACCAACTGCGGTGAAAGGATTTGAACCTGTAGCTGTAAAACCCTGGAGGGAACAGAGTGAGAATAAGCAATGGAGACTTAATCAAGGGTTCAGTTTCTTTTGTGCCCAGGAGTCCAGTCAGATTACAACTGGGAGGGTGACCAGTGGCACAAACCTGCAACAATATCCTATCTCTAAAGATCCTTAGTGAATGCAAAACATCTACATTTCTGTGTAATAATCATATGCTGTAATCTGATTAATGCAATAATTTGTAGCTATTTGTTGCCCTTATAATAAGATCTTATGGGCAGATTTTAAATGCCCGGCGCGTGTAAAGGCCGGTATGCGCTCAAGTGCCGTGCATCTTGGAAGAGGCGGGCCAGGGGGCGTGTTCTGGATGGAGGGGGCGGAGCCTCGCGCACCGGCCAGCTGCTGGCGCGTGCAACTTACTTCAGCTCGGGAGCTGAGGTAAGTTGCTCAACAAAGGTAAACCCCCCCCCCCCAAAAAAAAACTTGCATTTAGGGGATGGGGAGGAGAGGGGAAGGGTAGGGAAGGTGAGGTAGGGGGTGGTAGGGAACTGGGGGAAGCCTGAATTACCTAAGTCCTCCTCCCCCTGCGCGCGTCGGCTCCAGATTTGATAACGCGCGCTCGCCAGCGCATGCACTTTTTAAAATCTGCCCCTTAGTTTATTAGGGTGACTTTCCGGTCTCTTAAGAATGATTTTGTTTCATTTGTAACTGGTGTGATTGCATCTTTTGGCCTTGTCATCACTGCTGCAGTTAAGTTCCCTTCACAAAACTGGAATAGGGAGGAAGCCCGAATTTGATAAGTGGGAACAAATGCGAAGGGCGTTTGGGCACATATAAACATTGCTGGGTTACATTTTAATTTAGGCATGAACCAGAATTTTATCATTAAAGTAACCATTTCCCTTCTTTCTATGGTTGGTGGAAACACCTTTGGGTCCTTAATCTTGCTTGACTCTCATCTCTCTGTCTGCCTGGGTTATTATCTCTTGCAACTTGACTTTCAGCTCTGACTGCCATCAAGAGATTGCTGCTAGTTTCTTTGTTCCTAGCCCATAGCCTGCTTGGGCTGCCTTTTCTGTCTGGGTGCCCGGCATTCCCCTGGCACTGCAGTCCACTTAGCTCTGCACCCGTCAGACTTGAAATTGTCATTGTCTAGTTCATTTAAGAATCAATAGAATGGGCAGAAACTGAATTTTATTTGGGCTCTGTGAAACCTGATACAGCCCTCACTATAATGAAAAGAACAATACCCTGGGAGGTTAACTTTCAGACAATTCTGCATGGTCCATGTATGTGCATGTAAGCCGCACGGAGATCCACAACAGGTATTTTACAACCTGTGCGTATGAGGTCTGCTCAAACTATAAAATACTCGTATGTCTACCTCCATACGTAGGTGCATATACCTGAAATGCATTGAAAACGCATTATTTTTCTACCTAGGAGAAAGGTACAGTACTACATCAGAGTTCACATATAATTCCTAACCTTAATAATCGCTATAACCATATAAAGGAATCATTGTTTTAAATACAATTTTACAAAAATACCATTTTATTACAAGACGCAAAATTTACATCTCAAAACACAAGATAACAGATATATATAAAATGTATATATATTACAAAGTTCATCATATCTACCCACTAAAATCACAAAATGGAAGTGACCACAACCCACCATTCATCCAGTCTCAACATTCACACACACATATATAAAAAAATCACTAATTTTACCCCTATGTAAACAACACAGTAATATTAAGTTTAGAGTTTACTTTATACAGAATGGCGTAGATTTTAAAAAACTGCACCCGCACGTACTTTTGTTCGCGCGACCGGCGCAAACAAAAGTACGCTGGATTTTAATAGATACACGCGTAGCCGTGCGTATCTTTTAAAATCTGGGGTCGGTGTGCGCAAGGCTGCGCAAAATCGGCAGCCTGCGCGCGCCGAGCCGCACAACCCGCCTTCGATTTTGGAGCAGCCTCGGAGGGAACTTTCCTTCCACCCCCCCGCACCTTCCCCTACCTTCCCCTATCTAACCCATCCCCCAGCCCTATCTAAACCCCCCTACATTTGTTGCAAAAATTATGCCTGCCCAAGGCAGGCGTAACTTGTGCACGCCAGGCCGGCCACCGGCTCGCGATTCCCCGGCCCGGGAGCAGTTTCGGAGGCCTTGGCCACGCCCCCAAAATGCCCCCGGACTGGAAACTCGCCCACGGCCCTGCCCTCGGATGACGTGCCGCCATGACATGCCCTCCGACTCGTCCACGACACGCCCCCTCTGGAAAGCCCCGGGACTTACGCGCGTCCCGGGGCTTGCGCGCGCCGCCAAGCCTATTCAACATAGGCTCGGCGCGCACAGGGGGAGCATGGGGCAGGTTTTCGGGGGGTACGCGCGTATCTTACGCACGTACCCCTTTGAAAATCTGCCCCAATTTTTAAATTCACAATGTAGCTGAAAAGGAACAGATCTATCCCGACGACGGGCCCTGCTGTTTCGCCTGTCTGGTTTCTTCAGGGGGGGGGGTCAGCATTCAATTTCTCCCTCTGTTAAATAAGATTCATAACCGTACGTCATACATGGGTTTCTCAGGTGAATGTCACTACCAAACGCTTGCCTGGAGAAGCAACACTCGAATGAATCCTCACTATTAAAATGTGAGGACAATCACATGTGTAATAATTAACACTCTAAGAAGCCCTTCATCCATTATGTAGGCATGATCCTTCCACAATCTGTGACAGCCTGCGATAACCCATGGAGCATTCCCACATACAGCATTGCATTTTTGTAACCATGCAAGATCGAGTTACACATGGCCTGTTACTTTTGAATGTTGATTGCGAGACCATGGTATGAGAGCGCGTTAGATCACTGAATGTGGTTGTGGAAGGACCATGCTTGTATAATGGATGCACTACCTATTATAAAAAACACATGCGTGCATGTCTTACACACGATAAAACTTCAGCACTTGCTTGCAGAGAGCTCCGTTTAAGTATGTAAGGCAGTATATTTTAAAACATGCCTGCCTAATTGGAATCACCAGTTTGCCAAAACCTCTATCAGTTCACCCAGTCCTATTCCAGGTCACCCAGACCCTCTCACCCAACCAAAAGTAAACAACAGAGAAAGCTGATATCAATTGTGCCGGATAAATAGCAGGTACAAAGTTACATGAATAAGTTGATAAATGGATGCGCGCAAGTCTCTATAAAATAGCAACTTGCATGTGTAGCTTTCGGCCTCGTCCTGAAAGTCCCCTTTTTTTTTCGCGTGCAAATGTGCCTGCAGAACCAAAATTATGTGCCTATGTTTGATGTTTTTAAGACACCATGGACACAAGTACAAGCTACTTACATGCTTCTATGCTAATGTTGCATGAGTAAATGTTCTGAAAATTCACCCCTTAGCCTTAACTTTGAGACCGTATACATTTCCACCGGTTATGTTTTACCCCTCAGGCAAAATTTCCCATTGCAACTCTCCAGTTTAGGCTGTAGTTCACAGTACATATACACACAGTTGATAACAGGACTACGCATGAGATGAGACAATTAAATAAACTTCTTGCTAACATTCCAACCCAATGCTAGGGAATATAATAAAGGCATCCAAGGGTTTGGTTCATGAAGGTTTCTCATAGACAGTGAATCAGTCCCCAAATACCATTTAAAAGCTCCTTGGTTTTGAGAGTGATCTCTCATATTGTTGGCTACAGAGATACACGTTATTTTTAGGGCTGTCATATAGATTCACAGTGCTATACCAATGGGGCCTGGAGGGAATTCTGCTCTCAGCAGAATCTGAATAGCACTAATTATAGTAATAAGGAAAATGGATTATGCATTTAAGAAACTGGCACGTAAATCAAGCCTCGTAAAAATGTCATTTGTGTTGACGCATCACCTACCATAGCTGATTCTTTTTGTTGGTTGCCGCAGAAAGCTTGCAAACTTGGGCAGATGGTCGGAGAACTGGCTCCCTGCAGTTTCAACAGAGTCGCTTGCGGAAGTCAGCAATGCTTGCTCGCACTGCTTTGGCACCGAAATGGGTCTGAAAGACTTGTTAGAAAGGAAAGAAATTGCATGAGGGTTTCTTGCGTCCTGGAGCCCCCTTCCAGAAGGACTCAGCACAACATGTTCGTAAAGAAGGGGGAAAATGACTCTCTACGCCACCTCAGTTTGTCGCTATAAAAATCTGCCGCATTGTTTTATAACTGGGTCGGTTATAAGGGGGTCTAGTTCCCAGGGAGGTGCATTTTCGAAGGGACGTCTGCGGGTAAAGTAGCACTTTAAGGGGTACATTTTCAAAATGTTTCTGTGTGCGAAACTGGAACTTACGCACGTAAGTAAGCATAAGTAATATTTTGCAAGAGCCCAAAGCATGCACGGGGCCAATGCAATAAAAGTGCGCTGAAAGCGGGCGCTCAATGTTCAGCACCCGCTGTCCTAACGCGCGCCCAGGCACCTCTTCTGGGGGGGGGGGGGGGGGGCCATGCAATATTTAAATCAGGGGTTGTGCTGCCAAGGAGGCACTAGGGTCAATCAGCAGCGGGCGCCCAGGAGAGGTCGGCTGTCCACGGGTTAGGAAAGCGGACACTCAATTTTACGAGCATCGCTTTCCCTAACCGGTGCACAGCCACGGGTTAGGAAAATGGACCCTCATTAACTGAGTGCCGGCACTTTAAAAAAAAAATAAATTTTTTTGTAACTTTTTAAACTTTTGGTTCCTCAGACTTAATTTTGCCACGATATTAAGTCGGGGGATGTACAGAAAAGCAGTATTTTCTGGGCGGGCGTTAAATTCTGAGTGTAAAAACGTGCGGGGCCAGCACACGTTTTTTTTTTTTTTGTGCGGGTGGGGTGAATAACTAATAGCCTCATCGACGTGCATTTGCATGTGATGAGCGCTATTAGTTTCGCGGTTCGTTGGATGCGCCAATCCCCTTATAGCATAAGGGGCTGTGGACGCACCTCCAAAACCCGCGTCCAGCTGCGGGTCAAGCAGCGCGCTCGGCTGAGCCCACTGTTTTGCATCGGCCACAAAGCTGCGTGTAAATGTGAAAGGGAAACCACGGGGTGGTTTAAGAGCGTTCCAGGGCGCGGTTCGGAAGTCGGAACACAAGTTCCCTGTCTTGCAAGCGGTATATGTGCACATTCATTGCCAAACTTGTCTGTATTTTTCTACACTTGCTAATTAAACCATGGCTGTGTCATTGTGCTTGTCGTTTGTCTGCAGTTTTTGGGTAGGAGGTCTGGGTTAAGTGCTGGTGGTGGAGATGGCGGAGGGGGAGGGGGGAGGGTTCAGGGCAAAGTGCTGGAGGTTCTGGGTGAACTGGTGATGCCAAACATGCGTGAGTGCTCGCAAGTATTTTAATAAGTGGCGCACACACATTCTTTATAAAATACATGCGTTCCTCGTGTCAGTCAGGGTTATTATCATGCACATGCTACAATTCTGCGAGGAAAAGATGTGCATGTGCTTCTTTGTTAAACGGGTAGAGAAAGTATGCTGTTTGCTGCATTAGGCATATGGGCGCATACTCATATAGGCAGTAGGCACACATACTTCAGGTCAGAGATACACAGTACTTCGTTAACTTTGTGGCCGCTGTTATCAATCTGTAAAATATTTCTGTAGCTTTAGAGGCACTGACTTAAATACATATGCGCTGACTTATGCAGACTATTGAAAATCACTCTCTAAAGCAGTACTTTATCCGCAGAAAGACCCTTTAGAAAATAGCGTGACCGATACGCACATAAAATTGCGTGTGTATTTTCATGCGCAGGGAAAGAGGCATTGCAGGGTTGGAGTCTGGGTGGGATTGGGACTTATTCACGTACATTTTTTTTTTTTTAATTTAAAATGACTTGCATCCCACATCCTGTAAAGTATGGGGCAGGGATCACGTGAACACACGGAATATAAAACGAGGAAAGCAAATGATGCCTAAGACCGGCAATGCCAAGTAGTCATCAAAGCATTCATAAAAAAAAAAGTTACAGAAGTTCCAATAACATTGATTTTTTTTTTTTTTTTTTTAAATGTGTGCTTGGCAAAACTCTGCACACCAAATAGCAGGTGTATCTGCATGCGCGGAGCATTGCTAGCATCATTTTCAAAGCAGACTTCCGCACATAAAGCTGCTTTGCAAAACTGGGGTGATTTTTTTTTGGCTTATTGGCTGGCTATCTTCAGCGCGAGGTTACAAAGTCGCTTCCTCATCCGGTAACCTGTGGAAAAGTCCTTAGTGGGAATAACTCGCAAGGGAATTTTCTCATATTGTGTAGCTATGATGAAATTTCTGGTGAAATATAACTGCAGCCTTCACCAGGGTTCCGCAAGTATTTTGCCTTTGCTGGTGAATAAGGTTACAATCTGCCCTTCCTCTGGTAACACTGCAAACGCTCTGATAATTATTAAGCAGTGGAAAGAAAATGCACTAGGCCTTGTATTTCCCCAAATTACATTTTTCTTTCTCTGTCCGTATAAAATAATATTTAGCTTTTGGAGCACAGAGATATAATCCAGTAACTCTACAATGCTATTAACAAACGGAGGCTCGGGATGGGTTCCATTGCTTTTGCTGCAGTGATGTCTGCGAGACCTGGATTGGAACACTGTTTGGATTTCTTGATTTAATCCACCTTTCTATTTTAAACAACGCAGAAAAGAAGCCTTGTACTCTAAATCATGTTAGGATATGTTATGTTATGACACGCTTTACTGTTAATTGCCACCTCTGTTCCTTGTATCGCCCTGAGCGAACGTTTAAGTTGTACTGTAAACTGATGTGATATGTATATTTTACAGGAATGTCGGTATAGAAAAGTTAAAAATAAACAAATAAATAAATAATGTGCTACTGTGTGCATGTTTTCAAGCAAAATTTCAAGACAATTTGTTCAAAATATCAAATTTAGTACTGCTGGCGTGGCTTCTTTAGATCTTACTCTAAGATTTTCTTTCCTTTTTTTTTTTGATTGCTAAATTTTATTTCTTATATACTTACAATATTGTTTAAATTTATTGGAGTAAGCAGTCTGCACTTTTGAAAGTAAAACCAGCCTTCTGTTTGTAAAGTGTACTCCTCGGCTGGATGCATTGTGTTCTGAGAAGGATCAGGGTGGCAGAGCACCCGTGTGCCCGCATTCGTAACGGATGGAACGCCTGGGAAGGAAGCTCATTCAGAGCCTCCCAGCTCCACAGCACTAACACTGCCTCTGGAAACAGAGAAGCTTAATGATTTTGCTGCTTACTTTAACTGCCAGCTAACACGACATAAGAAATGCAGAGCCATTTTTATTTGATTTTTTTTTTTTTTTATTTGCTAGTACTGTTGCTTTAAGGGCATTGCAGTACATTGAGCTGTCATTGGCACTCAATAAAATGCCTTAATAGTCTTAATGGCTTCCATCTTTTGCCTATTTGGGTAATAAAATCTTTTTATTCCTAGGGACTCTAACTAAAGGGGAGATACTGCCAGTAGGATTGCTTTTCCTTGTCCTTTCTTTTTAAAGCTATGGGATTATTATTATTTTTTTACCTCCTTCCCCACTGTTTACAGTGTCCCCTCGCAAGCTCCTTCTCTGAACACAGTGCGCAGGGAAGTCTTATCTGAGATTAATTCTCAGTGTCGCTCTTGCGCTTAGCAAGGCTTGCAAGCAGCTAACCTTCCCTGACTCTCCTAAGCTTGAGCACGTGCCCGAGCTCTGCTGGCTTCATTAGACAAGATACTTAAATCCAAGCAGTTCACCGTGCTTTTGGCTGAGTCCTGGGGGCTGACTTTTGTTCTCTTACAGCTTTGCTTTAACTAGCTGAGAAGGTAAAGCATTTTTAAGGATGCCCTGTAAAAAAAAAATGTATTTCAAAAAAGTCTTGTTTTTGCCCTAAGATCAGTCTGCTGCGTTTCACAGAAGCCCTACCTGGAGATCTTCCAGAAGGCTGTGGAAGAAGAGGGATAAGAAGCAACCTGGCACCTTAGGTCAATATTATCGCATTTATCTGTAACATAAAGGCTCATGAACAATGGTTCATCCCCCTCTGCCATGCTCTAATTAGCCACGTGATGAAGTTACCAAGGAAAGCCCTGTCAGAGAGTCCAGCTCACACAATGAAAGAGAGAACTGGTGTATGCCCACCTCTGCATTTATAACTCTGCTGCATGGGTCCATAGGATGTGTTACGATTCTGCCATGGCAGCCTCTCACCTCTCTTTTTTTTTCTTCTTTTTTTTTCTTCTTTTTTTTCCTTCTTCTCCCGCGGCCCGGAGGCCGCCGACGTCTTCTCAAGCGCGGCTGGAGCTGCTCCAGGGCTGCCCTGCGACCAGGAGGCCACGGATGGCGTTCCTACGCGGCTCGGAGGCCGCCGACCTTTTTACAGCCGCCCCGTGGTAGGGTGCCGCCGACGCTCCTCATGTGGTCTGGAGACGACCGACCTTACTACACTACCCGGTGGCAGGGAGTCGCCTGGGTGCAACCCTTGTGGCCAGGAGGCTGCTGACAGCATTCCCATGTGGCCCCGAGGCCGCCAACGTTACTTTTGTCCCCTCCGTGGGGAGGGGGCCTTCATCCTCAGCAGGGAGAGCCATCTCCAGCGTCCTCTTCGTGGCAGGAAGCTGCCTCCCACATCGGGCCTGCCTTACGGCCTGTTCCAGCTCCTGCTTCACTCGGTGGCAGGGATGCCGCTCTCCACGGTCCTGTCTTCCATCTCCTTAGGTGTGGGGCCGTGCCTCCTCTATATATTTAAAGGGCCAGCATGGGAGTGGTCCTCCTGTGATGTCATCATGGGAGTCTCCTCTTCAGACCTACTAAAAGGGCCTGTCTTCATTGCTTCGTTGACTTCGCAAGGAGCCAGTCTTCCTTAGGACTTCTCTTCCATCTTGCTTCTCCTAGGCACTCTGTTCCATGTTGGAATTCCATGTCTTCATCTTCGTCCTCGCCAAGGTCTCTCGTCAGATCCTGTGTCTTCATCCGTCCAGTTCCTGATGTTCTGACAACCTGACGTCCTTCTCTTCAGTTTTCCTGATCTTCCTGATGTTCCTAATGTGTCGTCCTTCAGAGTCCCTGAAGTCCTGATGTCCTATTCTCTCGATATCTTCACATTCTGATCTTCATTTTCAGATGTCCTTTGCCTTGGCAGCGTAAGCCTCCAGAGGATTCTGGCTTTTAACCCTTAGAGCTTCAGGTTCCATACTCCGAGTTCGCTCGAGCTCCATGCCGAGCCTTTTACTCCGAGTCCCTGGGATCCTGAGGTCCTCCTCCCTTTTGCTGATTCCTGTCCAGGTCTTTGGAGTCCCTTGCGTTTGCCTTGTCCATATGAATGAATTCTGCATAACCTGTCCCGTATTTGTGTGGTCCGTGCCTTGCCTTAACTGGCTGTGGAGGGCGAGCCTCAGTGCAGGCCTCGCCGGAGTCTTCTTTGTGGAACCTCCAAGTATCCTGAGTCGGGAACCACCAGCGTGGTCTGTGACCTGCCTTGACTGGGCTGCGTAGGGTGCATGGTGTGTCAGTACCTATTCAGAACTCTTGACTTTTGACTCCGTCTGAGTCCTTCAAGTACCTTGGAATACCATCTCAGTTCTTCAAGCAACTGCATCCCGTCTCAGTTCTTCAAGCAAAATGTGTCCCGTCTCAGTTCTTCAAGTAACTTGAGTCTGTCTCAGTCAACATGTTACAATGTATTCCGCCCCTGAGGCGACAGTTCAGTTCCATGTAAACTGGTGCAATATGTATTGTATACAGGAACATCGGTATAGAAAAAAATTAAAAACAAATAAATAAATAATAAATAAATAACTTGCGTCTCGTCTTAGTTCTTCAAGCAATCCCACATCTTCAAGTAACCTGTGACTCTGTCTGAGTCCTTTACGTATCTTGAATCTTTGTTCTCATCCTTCAAGTATCCTGAGTACCTTTCAAGTAACCTGTGACTCTGTCTGAGTCCTTTACGTATCTTGAATCTTTGTTACATAAGAAACATAAGAAAATGCCATACTGGGTCAGACCAAGGGTCCATCAAGCCCAGCATCCTGTTTCCAACAGTGGCCAATCCAGGCCATAAGAACCTGGCAAGCACCCAAAAACTAAGTCTATTCCATGTAACCATTGCTAATGGCAGTGGCTATTTTCTAAGTCAACTTAATTAATAGCAGGTAATGGACTTCTCCTCCAAGAACTTATCCAATCCTTTTTTAAACACAGCTATACTAACTGCACGAACCACATTCTCTGGCAACAAATTCCAGAGTTTAATTGTGCGTTGAGTAAAAAAGAACTTTCTCCGATTAGTTTTAAATGTGCCCCATGCTAACTTCATGGAGTGCCCCCTAGTCTTTCTATTATCCGAAAGAGTAAATAACCGATTCACATCTACCCGTTCTAGACCTGTCATGATTTTAAACACCTCTATCATATCCCCCCTCAGTCGTCTCTTCTCCAAGCTGAAAAGTCCTAACCTCTTTAGTCTTTCCTCATAGGGGAGTTGTTCCATTCCCCTTATCATTTTGGTAGCCCTTCTCTGTACCTTCTCCATCGCAATTATATCTTTTTTGAGATGCGGCGACCAGCATTGTACACAGTATTCAAGGTGCGGTCTCACCATGGAGCGATACAGAGGCATTATGACATTTTCCGTTTTATTCACCATTCCTTTTCTAATAATTCCCAACATTCTGTTTGCTTTTTTGACTGCCGCAGCACTCTGAACCGACGATTTCAATGTGTTATCCACTATGACACCTAGATCTCTTTCTTGGGTTGTAGCAGGTGGTGTTCAGGAAGGTCCAAGAGGCAGGCTAGGGTCAATACTAGGTATCCACCCAAAGGGAAAGGCAGGACGGATAGGCAGGGTAGGAAAGCAAGGAGCAGAATAGGGGGCAGATGAGGAGACATGGAGGACTGAAGACTGAAGACTGAAGAGCTGAAGAACTGAAGACTGAATACAAATTCAAGAACTGGAACTGAAGAGAAGACAAGGACCACTGGGACTGAATACATGGAGTGCAGGAATTGGAGACAGGGGCCGGAGGAAGCATTAGGTGAACTAGGTGGCGGCCTAGGGTGCCAGGGTCCCAGGGGCAGCAGCCTCGGCAGCAAGAGCCTCAGAGACCTGATGCTTTGCCGCTTTTCCGCTCACCCCGTGCCACCACAGACATAGTCTGGTGTCTCCCTCCCGCCAGCTCCGGTGCCTGAACCCAGTCCGAAGTTCCCCTGCCCGCTGTCGCCACTCTGCCTTCTGCCAGTCCAGATGACTGAGCCTTACCCACTGCTCTCCATCCCACTTATGACTGAGGCCCCTCTGCTCTTCTCCCTCTCCTTCTGTTCCGGGGTCTTCCTCTTTCTCCCTCCCTACGGTTTCGGTACCTGAGTCTTTCTCGCTTCCTTCCCTGTCCTTCCCACCAGTGACTGAGGCCGCTCCACTCTTTTGCCATCCCAGGGGGGACGACGAGCCGGAAGCAGCTGGAGAGGCCACGGGGCCGCCGGCACCTGAAGGAAAGAGGTGCAAGCCGCTGTTTGCTCGTATGCGCACACACAGCTTCCGCCTTCCCCCCCAATCAGGAAGGCCTGCGAGAAAAAGGGGGTTAGAGGCAGGAGAAGGGCGCTCGGCACAATGGCTTGCCTAGGGCGGCTGAGCCCCTCACAACAGCCCTGATTGGAGAACATGGATATGGTCACTGGGGCAACTCACGCCACAAGGACGTAGCGAGACCTGTTGCCAAGGTACTGGAGGAGCACCTGCAGGGTCCTCCTGGTCTTTCCTGCCATGGGCCCTCTAAGATTGATGACGTCAGGTGCGTGCCCAGCAGTGCTGGCAGTGTCCTGTCATGGGAGATGCAGCGGTGTCCTGCTGTGTTGAGGCGCGGCTTCCCGCTGCCCGGAGGGGAAGGCAGTCCGGCGTTGGGGGAATGATGAGGGGAGGCCTGGCCCGAGGGGGTAAGTGTGGCAGTTTTCGGGAGCAGCCCATGGATCGCCAAATGCAACACCTATCACAGAATTGCGATCGGATTTTCGGTTCACCCATGTTTGCATAATAGAGGTATTTACGATACCTTCAGGGAAGCATGGACAGCTGGATACAAATTTAGAAAGGCCCCTATTTATTCTGGAACAGCCAAGATCTGTTACCCTTCAGAGGCAAGAGACTTCCATACCTTGTATATGTTTTTATAGGGTCCACAGATGGAAGTTTCTGCAAGTTTTGCCAGATTTTTCTTCACCTTTTTTTCCTCCTGTTTCAGTAGGGAGTCATTCAGAGTCTTCATGCTGTCTAGAGAACGTCTAAGCTTCGTCAGCTAGAGAGAGAGAAAAGAAAATTGTTCACACTTACAAATGAACCAACCATGCAAGGCAGAGTCCGCAAGGGAGCTAAGGATACTTTTTATTAAGAGAGCAAAAGAAATAGGTTCCCCCTTTTGGTGAAGGCCGTCAGTTTACAGTGTGAGAGCTTTCTGAAATATGCTTCAGATTGGATAGTCTGCGCAAATAGGAAGAAGATAAGTGACAATATACGATTCTCCCTGTATTTTTATGTTTTAGCCTCTTTCTCAACGTTAGCTTTCTAGCTGCTGGAAAAGAAAAAAAGACCCAACAAATACTTCTCCCTTGTAGCTATAACCCATCATTTTCTCAGTCCAGACTATATCACATCCTTGGCAAACTCCCTTTCTCCAGAGATATTTAAATTCTTTAATTTAGTCTGGGAGAGGGCAATTTTGAAAGCTGATTTATGTCAAAAATTGACCACTCTCAATGTGGGTAAAACTATGAGCGTTGTTCTGCCTGCCTTGATGGGATGCATTTCTGAACGCGTCTTTAGGTCAGGGGTAGGGTTGTCAACTGGCTCCAGATTTTCAGGACAAGCTGATCCAGACCTGGTTTTACCCCCATTGCATGCTGGGACTTATTCTGATTTACCTGTCGCATTTCCCAAAGAAAATCAAGACTATAAGTACCTGCATGCAAGGGAGTAAAACCAGGACTGGATCAACCTGTCCTGAAAATCTGGAGCCAGTTGGCAACTCTAGTCAGGGAGGGAAACAATTTGGGCCAGATTTTCGAATCTACGCCCGATTTTATAACATGCGCGCCAGCCACGTGCATGTTATAAAATCCGGGGTCGGCGTGCACAAGGGGGTGCACACTTATGCACGCCGAACCCTAGGGGAGCCCCGATGGCTTTCCCCGTTCCCTCTGAGGCCGCTCCGAAATCAGAACGGCCTCAGAGGGAACTTTCCTTTCGCCCCCCCCCCACCTTCCCTTCCCTTCCCCCCTATCTAACCCACCCCCCAGCCCTACCTAAATCCCCCCCTACCTTTATTATTTAAGTTGCGCCTGCCACCGGGCAGGTGTAGGTTGCACGCGCCAAGTGCCGGCACGCGATACCCCCGCCTAGCGGGCCTTCGGAGGCGTCTGGCCACGCCCCCACCCCAGACCTCCCCATCCCTTTTTCTGATCCCCGGGACATACGCGTGTCCCAGGGCTTGCACGCGTCACTGAGCCTATGCAAAATAGGCTTGGCGTCCGCAGGAGGGGTTTAAAAGGGTTACGCACATATTGTGCGCGTAACTCTTTTAAAATCCGCCCCTTTGGGAAGATTGCATGTAGAAAATTAAGGGGCCTGATTTTCAAAAGCAATTACATGCTTTAAACTGTTTTACATGTGTAAATGCACTTTATCTGTGGAAGCGGGCTTTTGAAAATTGCTGCAATATATGCCATTGAATTGTCCTTAGGTTTTATTTGCGTTATGTGCACTTAACACGGTAAATGGCTTTTAAAATTTCTATGATAGTATGTTGCATTTACATTCGTAACTTCTTTGAAAATTCACCTGAAGGTGTGTTATTTCCCTTTAAATACCACAAATACCACAGCTCAGCTTGGAGAAGAAACGGCTGAGGGGGGATATGATAGAGGTCTTTAAGATCATGAGAGGTCAAGAATGGGTAAATGTGAATCGGTTATTTTCACTTTCGGATAATAGAAAGACTAGGGGGCATTCCATGAAGTTAGCAAGTAGCACATTTAAGACTAATTGGAGAAAATTCTTTTTCACTCAATGCACAATAAAGCTCTGGAATTTGTTGCCAGAGGATGTGGTTAGTGCAGTTAGTGTAGCTGGGTTCAAAAAAGGTTTGGATAAGTTCTTGGAGGAGAAGTCCATTAATGGCTATTAATCAAGTTTACTTAGGGAATAGCCACTGCTATTAATTGCATCAGTAGCATTGGATCTTCTTGGTGTTTGAGTTATTGCCAGGTTCTTGTGGCCTGGTTTGGCCTCTGTTGGAAACAGGATGCTGGGCTTGATGGACCCTTGGTCTGACCCAGCATGGCAATTTCTTATGTTCTTATGTTGTTAAGGTACCCATGGCAATAATCAAAACAAAATTACAAGTTTGAAGGGTACCTAAGGTATTTGATCCAATGCAGGCAGTTTGATTATTGCCTCCCTAAAAGACCAGAACTAGCGTATCCTGATTTCTTTTTACAATCCCAAGACCCTGTTTTAATCATGAGATAAGCGACTATAGGGTTGTTATTTATTTTTTTTCAATGATTGCATTATGATTGTTTATCAAAGATCAGTGAATGGTCAGCCAGGGTGAAGCCATGACAATTGACGCTGGCTGCTCACAGGTTTTAAACTTGTGCTAATTCAACCATTTTTCTGTATGTTAAATGGGTGGATCCATGGTGCATTTCTCTTGTTTCCTAAAACCGATAGTTTTCAGAGTAACCGTGTTTTTGTGAATCATCATTAGCTTCAACTAATTGCTGTAATCAAATTCTGCTGGCCTAGTGAGAAATCACTTCTTTTAAACATAGTTGGGGATATATTACTAACATTTATCATAAAATGTACCAGTGCTAGTGGAGCACACATTAATATATTTGCCTATGTGGCTTTTGTGCGTGTGGCACTGTATTAATTTAAAAAATATATTTGATGTCATGTGCTGTATAATATAACATTAGCAGTAAAAAAAAATGTTTATACTAAAACTATGGTCTACAGGATAAAGTTTTGCTAGGTGTCATGTATTTTCCTTGTGGTTTGTATTGAAGTAGAGATATGTCTAATTATTATCTGCAGAAAAAAAACAAACAATTAGGAATTGCACATCCATGAAAATAACTCAAGAAAACTATTTCTGTATATTTATTTTTTTAGCCATTGATTTTTATTAGAACATTTTTTTGGATGAAAGAGGAAAAATGAATCTTGAAATTCAGTAGTTTTACTGCTCACCTTTATCTCTATTAATTAGTATTTTTTATTGTATTTATTTATTTTTATTTTATTTATATGAAGTTTAACATAATTACAAATATTCTATGCACAGAAAACAATGAAAACATTAGTAATCAATGAATTTGCACAGAAACTATTTAAGCAAGATGACTATTTTTTGACAGTCCTAACAGAAGAAGATAGTTTCAAGAGAAAATACTTGAATGTGATGTATAAAAGAAAACTGTAATAGGAGAATATCAGTTCATTTAAGACAGCCTTACTGTTGTGCGCCCCGGCCGCACTAGGGCTGCGACCAGCCCTGCTCACCTTTCAGACCCAGCCTCCACTGCTCCCCCGGTCTCTCCCGCGGTCGTAGATATCCGTCTGCGCCCTTAGGCTCCTAGCTCCTCGGCCTCCTCAACTCCAGACCCTGTTCCCTCCTGCTCCGGTGCTCCACATCCTTCGTGGTGTGGAGAAGCCCGTGCCACGCCTTGCTGCAGTCAGCCCCTAGGCATGCGCGTGCGCAAAAGGCACCACAGCGGGAAACCGCTCTGTGGTGCCCAGCGATGACGTCACGTGAGCCTTACTTAAAAGGCAGGGCTCAGCCCTCCATTCTTTGCCTTGGCAAATGGATTACATTGTGTGAGCTAGTTGCCGTCCTCATTCCTGAGTTCCTGTGCTTGTTCCAGTGTTCCCGTGTTCCTGTGCTTGTTTCAGTGTTCCTGAGTTCCTGTGCTTGTTCCAGTATTTCTGTGTTGATCCTGTATTCCCGTGCTCCTGTGCTTGTTCCAGTATTTCTGCGTTGTTCCTGTGCTCCCGTGTTCCTGTGCTTGTTCCAGTGTTCCTCAGTTCCTGTGCTTGTTCCAGTATTTCTGCGTTTTTCCAGTGTTCCCGTGTTCCTGTGCTTGTTCCAGTGTTCCTGAGTTCCTGTGCTTGTTCCAGTATTTCTGCGTTGTTCCTGTGTTCCCGTGCTCCTGTGCTTATTCCAGTGTTCCTGAGTTCCTGTGCTTGTTCCAGTATTTCTGCGTTGTTCCTGTGTTCCCGTGTTCCTGTGCTTGTTCCAGTGTTCCTGAGTTCCTGTGCTTGTTCCAGTATTTCTGCGTTGTTCCTGTGTTCCCGTGCTCCTGTGCTTGTTCCAGTGTTCTGAGTTCCTGTGCTTGTTCCAGTATTTCTGCGTTGTTCCTGTATTCCCATGGTTCCTCCTGTGTTCCAGCGCCTGTTCCTGTGTTCCTTCATTCCTGAGTTTGTTCCACGTTCTGCAACCCAGGTTATACCTTCTCGGTCTGATACTCGGTACTGACCTTGGCTTGCCTCTGACCACATTTGGATTGATACCTGATACTAACCTCTGACCACGCTTGGACCAATACCTGGTACTGACCTCTGCTTGCCTCTAATCATGCTTGGACTGATATCTGGAACTGACCTCTGCTTGCCTCTGACCACGCTTGGACTGATACCTGGAACTGACCTCTGCTTGCCCCTGACCACGCTCAGACTGATACCTGGATCTGACCCTTGCTTTGGCTGACCATCCTCGGATGGATATCTTGGCTTTGACCCTTGCACTCCATTCGGACACTCTCTTTGCTTCTCCTGAGGCCACCAGGCCCACCTACCTTGACACTGTTTGTGGCCTTCCTCGAGCTAGACCACAAGGCACTGCCTACCCTGCCCGGAAGATCTTCAGTTCCTGCCTTGTACCCGTGGTCTCCGGTACTCTCTGTTCCGGTCTAGCTCATCTGTTCACCATCAGCTGCGCACCTCTACTCCTTGTGGGCACACCTCTCAACCATCTCTCCGGGAGACCCTCAGAGGCCCACCTAAGCCCAGGCAGCCCGGGAATCCAAGGGTTCAACCTGCAGAGCCCTCGGGCTGTTAATGATGAAGCTCCAGCTTGCCTCTGTCTTCTTGTGTGCTCTGCCTTCTGGTGGCAGGCGCCCTCTGGGATCCCTCAGAGGGCCGTACCAATCATACGCCAGACCAAGGGTACACCTCCAGCAAAACAGGTTGCCAAGGCCATGGACTCGGCAGAGTCCTTCACCTTGCAGGCTATTCCAGGCTGGCTACACATGTCCGGGAGCAGCGGCAATACCTCGAGGCATTGGTCACCTCGGTGGAGAAACAACGGTCACGATTTGAAGAGTCCGCCATGGCCAACCCTGGGACTCTTGCTCATAGCGCTTCCTCTGGTTCATCGCCCTCATGAGCACTGCTGGCCCTCCCAGCTCCTCCCCGATTCAATGGGGACCCTCGTCTCTGCCAAGGCTTCATTAATCAGTGTTACATGCAGTTTGCGCTACAACCTTCTCTGTTTCCAGACGAAGTGACAAAGATCACTTTTATCCTTTCGTGTTTGGAGGGGAAGGCCCTGGCATGGGCCTCCCTGCTTTGGGAGCGTTCTGACTCTTTACTACAGCAGCTCCCTCACTTCATTTCTACGTTCTGACGCACCTTCGATGACCCAGGCCGACAGGCGGTCACCGGACAACATCTCCTCCATCTCTGCCAGGGGACCCATATCCAGACCTTTCCAGTGCGTCTGGGAAACTCCAAAGCCTAAGCCCAGCGGGGGTCCCGAGCTTGGGCACTACAGTTATAGGCCCTCAACTACTGCTTCCCGTTTCCCTCTTCAGGGAGGCACATTTGTTTTCCATCACTGCCCTCGTGGATACTGGGGCCGGTGGGAATTTTATTCTTGAGGAGTTAGTCACATTACTCCAGATTCCTACTCAACCTCTTGAGGATCCGCTGCGAATAGCCTCCATCCATGGAGAACCCCTACCCGACCACATTACCCATCACACCCTAGCCATCCGGCTGACCGTAGGGACTCTTCATGATGAAGAGATTCCTTTCTTGGTCCTGAAACGGTCAGTATACCCCATCGTCCTCGGCCTACCCTGGCTACAACTACACTACCCACACTTCAACTGGGAGGCACTCCAGCTCATTGAGTGGGGTTCTCGGTGCCAGACACATTGCTTATGGCGGGTGTCCCCATCCCTACCTGTGTTAACCTCCACGACCCTTCCTGGGTTACCTACGCCCTACGCTGACTACCAAGATGTCTTCTCAAAGCAACAAGCCAACATCTTACCACCTCTCCGGAAGTTTAACTGCCCAATCGAGCTGTTACCCAGTACCACGCCTCCCAAAGGGAGAACATACCCACTCTCACTTCCCGAGACCCAGGCCATGTCAAAGAGAACCTGGCCAAAGGATTCATCAGGCCCTCTACATCCCCTGCGGGCGCCGGATTCTTTTTCGTCAAGAAGAAGGACGGTACCTTAAGGCTGTGTATTGACTACTGTGGCCTGAACGAAGTCACCCGCAAAGACCGGTACCCATTTCCGCTTATCAGTGAGCTATTCGATTGGCTCCAGGGGCCCGGATTTTTACCAAGTTGGACCTGCGTGGGGCCTATAATTTGGTCCGCATTCAACCCAAAGACATCTGGAAGACGGCGTTCAATACACGAGATGGACACTATGAGTACGTAGTGATGCCCTTTGGGCTATGCAACGCCCCTGCCATCTTCCAGAGAATGATGAATGAGATCTTCTGAGACCTCCTATACTCCTTTGTTGTAGTCTATTTGGATGACATCTTGATCTTTTCTAAAGACTTGGAATCCCATTGCTCTCATGTCCGGACCATCCTCCAATGGCTTAGGGACCACCATCTCTACGCCAAACTTGAGAAATACCTTTTTCAACAGTCCAGTTGTTGTGATCCCCCCTGCTGCTGCGCTACAGGAGGTTTCTTACCTTCCTCCAGAGGCCGCTCTGAAGCCTGGGCCTCGCCTGTGTTCCATCCGGGACTTGCTCCAGGGCCTGAGAGGCCTAGCTGTGCCTGTGGCTTGCTTGCCAGCGTTTGGACTTCCTGTTTGGCGACGCCCTTCTCCTAGGGGCTGGCCCGCAGCTCTCCACCTGACTTATAGGCCCAGCGGTGGGCGGTCCTGGCAAGCTCCTCCCAGGGAGTTGCCTTCTACCCCCAGTATTTAAGGACTTTCTGTTCACTTGCAACGGGCCTTCGGATCAGGTCCTCCAGTCGTCTGTATCCTTGCTGATCCAGGTCTTCCGTGATCATCATATGCTTTGATGGATCCCTGTCCAGTGTCTCTGCCTAGATGTTTGTTCCTGTGCCTGCCAGCCGTAAGGACTTTCGGATGTGAGTATCCCAGCATCGGAGTTCCTGTTCGCCTGGAGTTTCCCTGCACCCTCCTTCTCAGCGTGGTCCGCGACCAGCCTTCCTGGGCTGTGTAGGGCGCGTCTGGGACAGGGTGGTCCGCGACTCAGTCCCACGGGTGGGCTGAGTAGGGCGCCCTGTTGGACAGTGCCATGTTTCCATCCAGCCTTGTCTACAGTATCTGCTTCAGCTCTTGCCCGGATGTCTTCCTGTCTCTGCCTTGACCTACGTCCTCGTCTGGTTCCTGAGCCTTCTGTCCTGTTGGGCCCTGGAGTGGCCAACAGGAGGGATTCGTCCCACGGGCTCTTGAGCTTCTGCCAGCCGAGGGGGCTTCGGATGTGAGTATCCCAGCATCGGAGTTCCTGCTCGCCTGGATCTTTCCTGTGTCTCGCTTCAGCCCTTGTCGTGATGTCTCCGTCTTGCTTCAGCCTGCTTCTGCCCCGTCTGATGTCTTCTGTTTAAGGACTCTGTCTGCCCTCGCCTCTGTCCGGCCTGCTGCCCATTGCCGTTCCCTGCGGCGGGTCCGAAAGGGCCGGGAACAGTCGGAGGACCGTTCATTAGTCAACTTGCCCGTGTTGGCTACCATGGGCATGCAGGTCCGGCTGAGGGTCGGACTCCCTGCTTCTGTTTCTGCCTGCCTGGCTCACCATGCCTGCTCAGCTCACCTCCCACGGTGTGGCTTGGGGCTCCTCCTTGAGTCCTGCCGTGGCCCAAGGGCTCACCACCACCCGCTTACGACGACCGCGCCCGCGCGCGCTCGTAACACCAGTCTCCCATTCCTGGGCTACATCATCTCCAGCCAGGGATTAACCATGGACCCAGACAAACTCCAAGGTATTCGCGACTGGCCCCAGCCTGTTGGTCTACAGGCCCTGCAAAGGTTCTTGGGATTCACGAACTATTACCATCATTTTATCGCAGATTACTCCACGCTAGCCGCTCCACTCACTGCCATGACTAGGAAAGGATGTAACCTCCAGGAGTGGAGTCCCAAAGCCCAGTCTGCATTCCAGGCCCTTAAGGAGGCCTTCCATACTGGTCTCTGTCTCCGCCATCCAGACCCAAACCGCCCCTTCATCGTAGATGTTGATGCATCCGCCATTGGTGCGGAGGCGGTCCTCAGCCAGTTCTCCATGAAGAGAACCCTAGTCCCATGCTCCTTTTACTCCCATAAGTTCTCACCCACAGAACGCAACTATACTATTGGGGACCACGAACTGGCCATGAAGCTAGCTCTCCAGGAGTGGTGCCCCTGGCTTGAAGGGGCTCAGCACAAGTTTACCATCCACATGGACCAAAATAATCTAGAACACCTTAAAGAAGCCCAGCTACTGAACTCATGGCAGGCCCGCTGGGCCCTCCTTTTTCTGTGGTTCAGCTTCGAGTTGTGCTACTGCTTGGCTGTGAAAAATCTCCGCGCCGATGCACTCTCACACTCAATAGATCCAGAAGATACCCCCAAAGGTCCGACCCACATCATTGATCTCACATGCATCTCCCTCGCAGCTACTACCAACGTGCCACCCGGTAAAATGGTGGTGCCTCGTCACCTTCAAGAGCGAGTACTATGCTGAGCCCATGATTCTCGACTCGCTGGTCACCCTGGTCGGGCTCAGACCCTGGAGATGCTCCGCAGGCATTACTGGTGGCCCAGCATGATGAAGGATTCCCAGGATTACGTAGATTCTTGTCACATCTGCGCCCAGCAGAAGACGCCCACTGGACGGCCATGGGGTCTTCTCCAGCCTCTTCCAACACCTACAGAACCATGGATGAACCTTGCCACTGACTTCATTGTGGAATTACCCCCTTCCAAGGGAAACACCATGTTTTGGGTCGTCATAGATCGTTACTCCAAGATGACCCATTTCATCCCTCTGCCTAACCTGCCTTCCGCTCCCGAACTGGAGCGCCTCTTCTTAAACCACGTCTTTCGCCTCCATGGACTCCTACAGGAGATCGTGTCAGACCGAGGCCCACAATTTGCGGTGAAGTATTGGAGGTCCTTATGCCGCAAGTTTAAGATCAACCTAAACGTAACCTCCGCTTATCACCCTCAAGCGAATGGCCAGGCCGAACAAACAAACCGGTCCCTAAAGGCCTTTCTTCGGTCCTATGTAAACAACCAGCAGGACAATTGGGCTGATCTTCTCCCATGGGCAGAATTTGCACATAACACCCACGTTGCAGCCGCCACAGGGAGCTCCCCATTCCATGTTGTCTATGGCCGGTAGCTCCGTCTGTCGCTTCCAGTCCTTCTGAATGTGCCATCTCTGGCAGCTCAAGCAACAGCCCAGTCAATTCAGCACCTCTGGGAGCAAGTCACACAAAGACTGGGCCAGGCCGCCGAGCAGGCAAGAAAAATTGCTGATGCCCATCACCGCGCTGCCCCCACGTTCCTTCCTGGCCAGAAGGTATGGCATAGCACCAAACATATCCGACTTTGTTTACCTTCCCAGAGGTTGGCTCCAAAATTTGTGTGCCCTTTCCCAGTTTTGTGGCGAGTGGGGGCCATTACATATCAGCTTCTCCTACCCGCCAGCTTAGGCATTCACAAAACGTTCCACGTCTCGCTCCTCAAGTCCCTTGTCATGTCTTGGCCTTCACGATGACCGCACTTCCGACCCAAGCCTCTGCGGAACCGGAAGCTTGCCTTCAAGTAAAGGAAGTTTTAGATGTCTGTCAAAAGAGAAGGCACTGGGAGTATTTGCTATTGAACTTGTGCATTGTTGGAGTTGTGGTGGTAATCTCTTTGGATGGCTTATCTGCCATGAACAGGGGTGGAGTTTCATATTGCAGACCCTATCCCCAGCTGACTTAAACTGGGAGATTGAGTGGTCTGCATTTTTTTTTAATTCCTTGGCATTTTCGAAATACTACTTCCTCAGTAGGTTAAATCCCCTATATTTTTTTGCAGTATGTGGATGTTACTCTCCTGTTTTCATTCATTGAATTTTTCTGTATTTTAAAGACCTCCCCTTTGAGTATCTTCTGATTGGTGGATTATGATCATAAGACTTTATTCATTCATTTTGTTCTATAAAGGTTCAGTGACTGGTGTATCACTGTCATGTGACCAGCTTCATCAGTCTATTTCTACTGGTTGATTTTTACCACATGACCTTTTTGGTGTGAATTTTTATTTCTTTTATATATTTTGTTAATTTGGTGCTCTGCTTATAAGACATTTGGGGAATTGCTCTGTTTGCACTAAGTGAGAAAAAAGAAGATTTGTCATTTATGGCATGTGTTTTATTTTTGTATGATCAGTTGCTGTGTGAAGCCTTCAGTATGCTCTGTCATTTAAGTATCTTTTTATCTTCTCTTTATTTTAGATTGTGATGTCCCTCCTTGCATAGCTGCACGGCAATATATGGATCATGTCGGGGACCCACTCCACTTCTTTATCCATAATTTTGAATTTGATTAAACTCTGCTTAAGAAATAAGACTTTTGTGTCAACCTGGAACTTTTGAGGACAGATCTGGAGGACACCCTTTCATCTGCTCTAAAAAAATCTCTTGCGGCCATCGATTTAATCAAATTTCAGATGAGTTAAGGGAAATAGCTATTGAATTGAGCCTTCAGCAAGAAAAATATATATTTCTTCTATGTACTAAAGGTTGAATTTTCAAAGGATTATGTGTGTAAAATTAGCATATATGCACCTAAGTAGCTTGCACTTGTGTACATGCTATTTTATAAACATCAGAAATATGCATGTTTTTTCAGTTTTGCGCATACATTTACCTGTGCAAAAAGGAATCTGTCTAAGGGCGTTCCGGGGCGGTGCCACGAGGTATGCATGTTAAGTTGCTATTTTATGAGATTTATGCGAATACATTAGGCAACTTAGTCACACAATTTTGCATCTGCTAGTTATCTAATGCAATAGATATCAGACTAGTCTATTGGCTGCTATTGCTTGGGAGAACAGGGGGGAAATTCAGGATCTAGAACTAGGAGGTTCTCGATAAGCTGGAGAAGGAATGGGTGAACTGGTGGAGGAAATTGCAAAATTGGTGGTTTCACTTATGTCAGTATGTTTTAAAATGTACCAACTTCCAGGCATAAATCAGGGGTTTATGCAAGCAAATTGTAATTTTTTTGTGCATAAAATATATGGGCATATTTTTATAAAAGACATAGGTAAGGTATACACTTTCAATGCATTACAAGTATTCATGCGTAACTAAACATGCACGCATATGTTGGGAGGTAGACATATACATATTTTAAAATCAGGGATGGTAACTTTCAAAGCAGCACATGGGCACACGTTCGTCAGCCTGCACCCAGGAACACAGCAATTTTATAACATATTTGCATATATGTTATATTTGCATCATATATTTGCATCATTCTAATTCTAATCCCCTTTCTATAGGATTGCTGTTATTTATTGTTGTTTTAATGTTATTTATTAACTTATTAATTTCAATTGTTTTTTCTCCAAGTTCATTTTCCTGTTCTATGTAAGACTCACTTGTTATGTCATTCCAATGTTATATGTAAACCGAAGTGATTAGTAACATTGTTACTAGAACTTCGGTATATAAAAATAAATGCTAAATAAATAAATAAATAAATATGTTTGCTCAATTTTAAGTGGATGCGCACTCTGGGCCAGATTTCCAGAGGATTTACGCCCGTGGGGGGGTACGCCCTCTGGGCCTATTTTTATAAAGGCCCAGCGACGCGCGCAAAGTCCCGGGACGCGTCTAAGTCCCGGGGCTTTACTAAAGGGGCGGTCCGGGGGCGGGGCAGGGTGGTCTGGAGTGGTCCGGGGGCAGGGCCAGAGGCCTCCGGCACAGCGGCCATTTGCAGCTGTGTTGGAGGATCGCGTGCCGGCAGGCTGCCGGCGCGCACAACCTGCGCCTACATCCAGGCAGGTGCAAAAGGTATAATAACAATTGGGGAGGGGAGGGGGGGGTTAGAGTAGGGCTGGGGCACATGCTCTGCCACCATTGCCAGTTTTCACAGTTTGTTCCCAGTTTGCCCAGTTAAGTGATAGGACTTCCAAACCCCCCCTAGTTTAACAGCCTCCCATCCACCCTGTTAGCCCATGTGAGGCGGTGACCCACAACAAAGGGACAACTCTGGTGTTAGCTTGGTTAAGGTAAAGATGATTACGTTAGGCATCCAGGAGGAAGATTGCTCGGCTGCCCCTTCCTACGTGCAGTGGAGCAGAGTAAGAGAGCCTGCATCCCTCACTGGAATCCCGAGGAGAGTCAGAGACTGAAATAAATCTAAAGGAGTGGAAGGAATCTGCTTAACCATGGAGAACAGAACTGTAAAGGTTCTAGAGCAGCGGTCCCCAACCCTGTCCTGGGGGCCCACCAGCCAGTCGGGTTTTCAGGATATCCACATATGCATGAGAGAAAACGTGCATGTTATGGCGGCAGTGCATGCAAATTTTATCTCATGCATATTCATTGTGGACATCCTGAAAACCCGACTGGCTGGTGGGCCCCCAGGACAGGGTTGGGGACCACTGTTCTAGAGGACGCCCGTCAGGAGTTTTCAGCCCCTGGGGAGAGAGACAATTTTACTCCCTGTGTAAGGAGAGGAGTTTTGGCCATCACTGGAAGGAGTTTTCCTAACCAGCTTAAAGGATTGTCCTGCCCACCGGGACGTCCATCTTACCTAACCCTGGAGGATGGATGGATCCCTGCCTTTTTGGGGGATTCCTGCACAGACAGAGGTGAACACTGTAATTTATAAGAGAAGAGATTGTGGTGTTGGAAACGTATTTATTGTGCCTCCTGCAGCTATTTTATTCAGTAAACCTAAGTTTGGGCACTAATATAGTGTGTCCGGTATATTCGTTAGGAACACAGCACATAAGAAGAGAAGTGAACCCTCTCCCAGAGAATACCGAAAAAAAAGCCGCCAGCCGCCCCTGCGTTGGTACCCGAAAGGAAGCCTTTCCCCCCCAAGTCAAAGGATTCCCACCCTGGAGAAAGGGGCACAGAAAAGAGCCAGTCAGGGTTCCTGCCCCCAAGAGCTTACAAGTAATTTTATGGTCCCACCCACGCAGGACACACATACTGGGGTGAGGTTGCCTAAGTATTTACGTGCAAATTTCATGTTCAAATCCCAGAATATACAGGCTCCGCCCAGACCATGCCCACGCCCCTTTTTTGGAAACGTTTCATTTGTGCGCGCAGTGGCATGTATCTGCACATACGGGCGGCTTTTCAAATCCGCCAGTCCAACGTATTCGCACATTCCCCCTAATTTCAGCGCGCATCAGGCTTTTAAAATTCCACCTTCGCCTGCGCCCCATATGCGCAGGTTGTAAAATACTACGGTGGATCTCCTCGTGGCCTCGCACGCGCGTACACCGGGGCTGCGCAGAGTTGTTTGAAAGTTAGCCTTTTTTTTTTGTGTGTAACACGAGCAATAAACAATTAAATTTGTGTATATATATTGATGAGGGAGGAAAATCACAGCCTTATACATACGTGGAGTGATTCTCTGTCATTGGTGATTCTTAGCGTTTTGGCTCGCTTGCTGTCTATCCATTCTGACCCTGCACTCATTTTTCCAGCTGTGGATAAGACGGTCGCTGCTTTCAAAATGTCCTATAACAGTTCTCTGAAGCTGTGAACACAAAGTGGATCATCACATGGTTGCACCTAACATGGTATCTTCATCAATGCTGGGACCTCTAGTGGATGCATTTCCTGGTGAATCAGCCCGGTCAGGCAATGTGTATAGTCTTATGATGTCTCAGGAGCGTGAGGTAATAATATCACTGTTGTTGTTGTTGTTGTTTCATGTTTACGAGGCAACACCCTAACGACCAGGATGGACACATTCAGTTTTTTCAAAGCGGACTATGACATCGTGGAAAGAATGTTGAAGGCAGGAGCCTCCTGAAGCAGCGTTGGTTACCAGCAGTCCCTCGCTGTCCGGGATGACTGTCTCTTCCACGGCTTGCCCTCTCTTGTGTGTCCGAAGGTGACAGCTGAGACCAAACCGGGAGTGACAGTCTCCTTTGCAATTTAGGGAGGCCTTCTCACTCAGAAGGGGAGGTCCCCGGGTTGTGAACTCAGAATGCCGTTTCTGTCGCTCTGCTGTTGTGAAAGGGTTTTGAAGTGCTGAGAGCGCATAACTTCATGACATGTTGAGTTTCGCTATTAAGTACTTAAATGCAAAATCAGACCAAGTTAAAAACCGAATGGTACTACTTTAAGGAAGGATGAAGGCTATAGCTCAGTGTTAATTCTGCCTTGGCTGTTGTACAATGTCTGTTGAAAATATTTTAGGGATGGAAAGCTTGATGATATACAGTAATCATTAACGTGCTGTAAAAACTGTTTTATTAGAAATTACTCATGAAGTCCCATTAGGCTTGATTGCACATTTTTCCCTCCCTTTTGTCCAGATCACCTGGCAAAATGAAAAAAATGACATATTACTTGTAGTGGATGTTTAACATTACTGGATACTTATTACAGTACACATATTTCTTACTGTAGATGCTTGACTAATTTGGAGTCAGTAAGTCATGTTACTGTATCTTTTTTTTTTTTAATGCAAGTTTTGATCTTCCTGCTTTAGTCACAGTCCTATTGGTTTCATGTCCCAAGTTGGGTTGGATAGCAGGGCATTAAACCCCGCCCCCCCCCCCTCCAATGTGGACCACTTCTTAATCTCTTCATCTTTAGCTCTCGACTCTGACCTTATGTTTAATCTTAACCAAAAGTCCAAGAAGCAGCGTGGTGCTTGGCTGCCTATAAAAAAAATAGCCCAAACGACGGCCTTATCCATAAGTATCTCCCAGCCGCCCATAAATCTACCCGGGTTGTGTCGCTTTTCTGGCTCCATCCGATGGAGGGAAAAGTTGCCAAAGCTTATGCTTCAGTGCAGGGTGTGCGGGGCATCGGGTGTAGCTGTGAGTGGGGAAAGATAGATGGGAGAGCGGGGGGTGTCCAGGATCCTGGTGAGAGGGGTCTGAATGTTCACCCGCAGCCTTCTCAGAGGGCCTCTCCCCCTGCTCAGCAGCGGGGGGGGGGGGGGGGGGGATCTGTCGAGGGAGAGTCTCTCCAACTGTTCAGCTGATCCGAGAGATATTTCTAATGGCAGCCAGTAAGCAAGTGGGGATGTCAGTTCAAAACCAACGAGACTATCAGTGAAAATGTTTTCCTGAAGTTTCATCTTTATTGGAAAAATAAATATCTAACAATACAATTCTTTTGAAATCTCAGAGAGGCTGGTGAGGTTGGAAAATCCTAGCTAACTGAACCTTTTTATGAAATTTAAAGTTACACCAGGCATATTATGATAGCTTTATAGTATTTAAGGTGAACTTTCAAAAGTTGTGCATGTAAAAATCAGCATTCTATGCATGTCAGTAGCTTATACTCGCATAAATGCTATTTTAGAAATCTACAGCATGTACACGAAGGTACAGGTAAAAAAAAGGGATGGCCCAGAGGCATTTTTGGGTGGGGCCAACATTCCATGTGTAAGCTGCTATTTTATGAAATTAATGCGTGTAGATTTGGCAGCTTACGCGTGTATATTTACGCCTGTTCTTTATCTGGAGTAAGTGATAGGAGATTTATCTGGATAAGGAGCAGCAAATCTACTTAAGCTGGATAAGTCGGAAGTCATCCGTATAAGTGCAATATAAAGTCACATGTTTTTGTTTTTACATACGTGTGCAGGTTGAAGGGTACATTTGTGGATATTTTATGACCTGCGCATATCACACACACGCAAGTTATAAAATACAGGAGTAGATTTCCGCATTGCCATACATACACAAGGTATAAGCACTAATTTGGCATTACACAGTTATCCTCCCTGTGTAATACCTAATTACTGCTTATAACTTGGCATTATAAGATGGAAAAAAAATGTCATCTAATCAAATTCTCTTTGGGCAAACAGTATCTAAAGCCCTATTAATACTCATTAGATAATCAGTTTGCTTTCAATTGTATTAAACTTGCAGAGCTTCATATAACTGTGCCAGTTCATCGTGATCTAGTTGTGCAGGTCCATCATTATCAATTTCAGCTGTTTACAGTGGCAGAGCAAGAGGAAGGCCTGCAAAACAAGACTGATACTTTCTGCTAGCTTTCATAAGGGCAACTTTCAGTGCAATTTTCCCAGTATTAACAGGCTGCCTACAAATTGCACTCCTTAAATCTGCTAAACATATGTGCGTGTTCCATGGCATGCGTACTGTTACTTGGGTTGGAGGGTGCTATTCTCCAGGGTGGGTTCGAAAAATAATACACGTAGGTTGAAGTCTCAAATCTAAATTAATTATTTTCCAGCAAAATTTTACCCATGCAAAAAAAAAAAAAAAATTTAAAAAAAAGGTCCGTAGATACTTTGTACCCATGACGGTTTTCAAAGGGACGCATGCGTGTACTTTCTCTTTAAAATTTGGTACAAAATCCATGGGCAAAATCTACTCACAGACTCTGCAGCAAGGCAAGCTGTTTTAAATTGAACCCCTATATGCTTAAGTACTGTGCCATTTTTTTTTTTTTCGCTTGTTCAATCTATGAATGGATATAGAGGGCCAGTTTGGAAAGTATCAGCCTAGTGATATCAAGAGCTGCCATCTCAGTGGCGTCAGAAACCAGGGTCCATGGCCCCCCCTTCACATTTTAATAAACGAAATAGACTACTTTGGTCCGCTCCCAAGCACAGATCTCATTGCTCCCTTCTTCCTTCACCCGTCAAGGATCTCTGTACTCCATTTCAACTCCCCTTTCCCATCAGCCAACCTCTTTTGAATCTCAGGGAAACTGCTGGGCCAGATTCTGGACTTAGCAATGGCAGCGCAGCAGGCAGTAAGAGAGCCTGTGAGCTCATAGGCCCAGTCCTGTCCTGCCTTCCAGGTTGACGACAGAGCCTGTGAGCACGTGCTGGCTCAGGCCCTGCCCCTGTTGGCGCTGCTGCCATCAAGCCCAGGCCTGGCTCCCGCAATTTGCTAAACATTAGGTGCAGAGATGCTCGAGAAGCCTAGGGTTAGGAGAAGACCCATTTTACTACAAGTTCCTCTGGAGTAATGGAAACATTTTACTGTCTAATCCCATTCTGAGAGTCTGAACAGGACTTAAAGAGGGTACATTTTTAAAGAGCTTGCATAGTGGTAAAGTCTGCCTCTACTTTGTAGAGGCAGACTTTACTGAGTATTTTTAAAGCAAACTTAGGTACACAAGTTCACTTTGAAAATAGATGGGCAATTGGCTGAGAACATGCGCACATTCACTCATATAAAGCGGCACCTTCTCTTCAGAGAGCGTAACGCATGTACACTTGTGTACACACTTTTTAAAATAAAAAACGTTGGGTTCCATTTTCAGCAGCTGTGCAGCTCAACCAGTTAGTCAGATAGCTTTATCTCGCTAACTAGTAGGGTATAACTCAGCAGCGGCATGATTGTACCACTGAATATTTATCTATTTATTTATTTTTATATACTGGTGTTCGATTTTACAATATCACATCGGTTTACATTCCAACAAAAAGAATGCAGGAAATCAAGCGTTTCCTTTGTCTAAGACATTGAAACAATAATAAAACATGAAAATTGTTAACAAGGGAAATAAAAAACATGGAAATGGTTAACACTATGGGTTGCACGAAGGGGTACACAAAGGGGAGTGCCCCTTTGTCGCGCCCCTTCGGAGCGCGACGCACAACGCGCGATGCCTATTGGCTTGGCACCTTTCAACGGACCGGCTCCAGCTGCGATGACGTCGGGGGAGGGGGGGGGCGGCAAGTATCTCAATCCTGGCTTTCTTCACACTATTCTCTTCCCAGTTTCAGCGGTATTTTTTCAATTTTTTTTGTCTTTTTTACCTTGGATCTTAAAAATAGCTGGATATGTTTATCCGGATATCTTTAGGACAGGTCTGTAGCCCGAGCAAAGTTAGCTGGATAAATTATATGGCTAATGCTGTCCCTCACCGGAATGCTGCCCACTTTTGGCAAGCCCCACACTTTACCGGCTAACTTCTAGCTGGATAACTAGAATTTAGCTGGATAAGTGACTGAATTTGCCAATTTTGCCATTTAGACGGATAACTATTTAATTTTGAATATCGACCTTCTTGTGTCTATGTCACGGTTGTCAGCCCTTGTGCTATGGCATGGTTGATACAGCCTATTAGGTGAACCTAATAGCCCACACCAACAGTTGGTGGACACGCCTTTGGCTAGGACTGAGCTGGATCTTCGCCAATACCAGCCTGTTCCTCACAGGTTGAGCCTTTGGGTTTCAGGGGCTGGCAGGACGTAGGCGAATGCCCAAAGGGTAGTTGGAAAGAGAAAGTCAAAGACCAGGGTGAGGTCAGGACAGACAGCAATCAGATAGTTACAGGATAGAGGCTGAGGCTCAAAACAGGCAGCAAGTAAGGCATAATTGGGTTCTGTGGCAAGAGGTCAGTGGTAGGTGGCAAGCAGGAAAATGGTTCGGGTCCATAGCAAAGGTCAGAGGCAGGCGGCAGGCACAAGAGTGGTCCGTGTCCGTAGCAAAGGTCAGAAGCAGGCAGCAGGCAAGAGAGTGGTCTGGGTCCTTAGCAAGGCCAATACCAGGACAGCAGGCAAACAAGGGACTGGGAATGGACCAGGAGAAAGCAGGCATGAGACAAGGCTAGGACTGGAGCAGGAACGAGGCAAGGCTGGAGCAAGGCAGGACCAGGAATGCAGGATTAGGAATACACAACACACACTGTTGCTGAGGCAAGTACTGGGAGTGCAGCTGGGTTTAAATGCCCAGCCGCCCTGAAGAGTTTCCCGCCTTGATAGTTGGGGGAGGTGCAGCACGACGGTGGAGGCCTGCAATGGCGGCGTCAGTGCCGCGAGTGAATTCCAGCAGTGTCTTTGGCGACCAGTGGTGCAGCGAGTGAGGACGGCTGGTTGCGGGCCTCCCCGTGACCTGCCGAAATGTTACAACCTAAGTGCCAACTTCACCCCAATCCTGCTCCGACTCACCCCCACAGAATGCCTCACCTCAGCATGTGTACAGTGTGCATGATACCAGAATATACACATACCTTTACGTGCACTGAGTCCGGGTCAATGGTAGAACAGCCATTTGTGCACATAAAGCCAGGTTTTATGACTATAAATGGTTTGGAAAATTACTCCCGTTATATGAACTCTCTTGTCACAACTCTGTTAAATGAAATCAATAAATCATTGAAGGTATAGCTTAGAAACAGAAAATGACGGCAGAAAAAGACCAATCGGCTCATCTAGTCTGCCCAGCAAGCTTCTACACTTATTTTTCCATACTTATCTGTTTCATCAACCTTGTTGGTAACTGTTTGATTCAAATTTCCTGCCATCCCCTGTCATTGATGCAGAGAGTAATGTTGGAGTTGCAACAAAGGTGAACATAAGGGTTATGGTTAAGGGTAGTAACCGCCGCATGAAGCAAGTGACCCCGATGTTTGTTTACCCAGATTGCACAGATCAATGCCTTGTTGGATGTTGTCTGAATGTAAATCCTTTTTTCCTCATTTCCCCCTGCCGTTGAAGCAGAGAGCAACATTGTATATGCATTCAAAGTGATGTTTCACCTTCCTATCACCTCAAGAATACAATTCAAAATCCTATCCCTCATATACAAATCCCTAGTGAATGAAAACACACAATAGCTTCATGAACCTTTCCAACTCCACTCCTCCAACAGACCTACACGAACTGCTTGCCAAGGAATCCTCCACACACCCTTCCCACAAACTCACAAAACTCGCCTCCACAACAAAGAGAGCCTTCCAAATAGCAGGTCCCTCAAGCTGGAACACCATGCCCCCTGATTTCCTCACAGAATAATGCACATCGAAATTAAAAAAAAAAAATTAAAAACATGGCTGTTCCGACAGGCCTTCTCCCAACCCATTGCCACAAAAGCATAACAAATCTCTATTAAACTCCTGCTTGTAATTTGTACATAGTCGTGCTTGCTTCTCCTCTTTTCTCCTCCCCCTAACATGCTTAATGCCGTACTGATTTAATGCCCTTTTTACCATTATACCTTGAGACCATACGGCCCACGTAATTATTTTATTATATGATGAAGTTACTTGTTACCTATGCGTTCCATTTAATTGTTTTCTTGTTAAATATGCGTTCTATGTAACTGTTCTGCCACATATATAGGCAATCTGTATCATTGTTCCCTGTAAACCGATACAATGTGAAAACAGTTATCAGTATATAAAAACTAATAAATAAATAAATAAATGTATTAGGATTAATTGGTTTGGGGTAGTAACCACCGTAATAAGCAAGCTACCCCCACGCTTATTTGTTTACCCAGATTATGAAGTTCAGTCCTTTTTGGTTATTGTCTGAATGCAAATCCTCTTTTCCAAATTTCCCCTTGCTGTGGAAGCAGAGAGCAATGCTGTACATGTATTCAAAGTGATGTATCAGGCTTAATTGGTTAGTGGTTAGATCATTAGGCTAAAAAGGAGGGAAGCCAGGGTTCAAATCCTGCTTCTCCCACCAATGAACCATGTGACTTTGGACAAGTCACTTCACCCTCCTTTGCTTCAGATACATTTTAAACCATTAAGTCCTCTTGGGCAGGGAAATAACTACAGTACTTGAATTGTAATGCACCTCGAGCTTGGATTTGGAGAAGGTGAGTAGTCAAATCTAAACCAATAAATCTTTGGAAACTTCAGAAAAATATTCACTTATAAAGACACCACCAAGCTGAAAAAAGGTAAAAGTGCAGAATAAAAAAAGAGAAAAATTCAGATTCTCTATCCCAGGACTTTAATGAATTTAGGACATATAATAATAAAAGCCTGACACAAGAGGGCATGCTTTTCCAGGATGTAGAATATGATGGTGATCCATCAGAATTAGGACGAGAACTATGGCGGTTGTAATTAGCTAATGAGAGATGTTAGGTTAGGTTTTAATTAAAAAGGTTGTATATTCTATGATGTCTTCAGACTTGTTGACTGGTGACTATGTCCTGAATAGCGAAGATTAATGCACTGGGAAAAGCTGACTCAGACAAGACAGTTACCTAGTTCTGACCTTTCCAATTTATAAAAACCTTTCATATGAGATATATGCACAAGACCAAACAAATTTATTACACATTCATATTTTACATAGTTTATATGGGAGGGTTGAGAAGCAGTATTTCTAGGTGAGTATTTACTGTAGTACACTATGGGCCTGATTTTCAAAAGCGTTTGTATGCTTAAAAGTAGTTTTTACATGTGTAAAAGTAATTTGCCATGTGTGCACTTTTGAAAATTGCTATATTATATGCCATTGAATTGTCCATAGGTTTTATTCATATTAAGTTCAGTTTAACGTGTCAAGTTCACCCAACATGAGTGAATGGTCTTGAAAATTGCTACAATAGTATGTTACATTTTACATATGTAACTCCTCTGAAAACTCACCTGTGTGGCTGCAATTTTCAAAAAGGGAAATCAGCAGATAATTGGGGGTCTGAAACTCCATCTATAAGCAGACTCAGAGGAGCTACCCATGTGACTACTTAGGTTACTTGCGTAGAGTCTTTGAAGAAGACCTGATCTAACGTGAAATAACTCATCTGGGCAGGAATGGATTAAGGGTGCTTTGAGCCCTGGGCGGTATCCTGGCCAGGGTGGTCCCCCTACTCCCATTACCCTTCACTCTTATCCTTAATCAGACTCTGTATGGGCTCCCATCCCCTCTAGGCTTGGACACAGGCAACTGTCTTACCCACCTCTCCTTCAATGCATCATTGCCCCTGGACACAGCAACAACTCTCCGCTGCATCCCTGACCCCAGATCTGATATAGGAAGCTCCCCTGAACCAAAAAATGTCTCTCTCTCACATCCCCTAATTTCTCCTCTAGGGTGAAAGGTTTTCTTCTATTTCAGATTAAGGTTCGGAAGCTGGGAGGGAGACTTCAAAGAGTGCAAGCTCAGATTTGCACCACTTTCAAAAGATGGTGCAAATCTATGCATGCAAAATATGTATATTTACATTTACATTTAGAAGATGCAGTTTTCTCCCCTGATCCTATCGTACCACTGGGAATTCCTAAATTTTAAACCAGCGGTAATTTTCAGCCCATGGATCTAGGCGGAGGGTAGGGTGGGGGGAGACGTCAAACCTCAGAGCATGCTAAGCTGTTTGTTACTTGGTGCAGCATCTGGGAAATGCATAGAGTCACACTGTGGGAGAATGGATTCACCCGTGAGATCCAAGGGATTACACTGCAGACAAAATCAATCCATGCAAGCTCTTGTTTTACAATTAAAAATAAGAGTTTACTGAATAAAATAAGTTCAGCAGATACAAAAACAGAAACGGTCCAGCGTACAGAATTGGAAAATGTCTTTATCGAAAATACATTTCAGCACAGTCCCAAAAGATCAAGACCAGTTCTCAAACCATTTTGAGGACTGTGATAGGATTTAGGTGATCCCTCCAAGTTATCTCAACAGGTATTTTCTTCTTTTGAAGTCTCGGGAATCCAGGAAAATTCTCTTCTCCCATGCAAAGAGAAATAAAACTCAGCCTGGTGCCCGTTCCAGTTCTTGGACAAGAGCTTTCAGCTTTCCCTTCTTCCATCAACTTTGGAATCAGGACACAATGGGGCCGATATTCAAAGGCACTTTTGAATATTAAGGGCACATATCCGGCTAAATTATAGCTGGATCAATCATTATCCAACTATATAGTATTAGCTGTCTTAAAAAGAAGTGTTCCAGGGATGTTTTGCGGGCAGAGTAAGGTTTTCTTCCTGGCTTAGCCAGTATCACTGTGCATTTGGTTACCTTAGCTGGATAACTTCCACACTGTTTCAGAGCAGTCCTAAGGTTATCCGGCCTTGTGTGGCCGGGTAGCCTTAACCAGTTATGTTCAAAAGAATATAGCCGGTTAAGGAGCGATGGGCATTAAAAAAAAAAAAAAAAAAAAGTCGAGCTCGGGCCACCCAGCCTGATTCTCGGCCGCAACTACTCATTCTGAGAAAAAGTGCCCCGCCGGCTGAGCCCTCCCGCTCCCAAACTCATCCAATTGTTTTTTTTTTGGAAAATGTAAACCGAACCTTGGGCTGGCCTGCTGACTGGTCTCCCCTTTCCCCCACTCCCTCCCCGAGACAAATAAAATGCTTAAAAGAGGGGCCCCTCCTCTCTCTCTCCCTTGCCCTCTCACTCCTCAAACCCTAACCTCCCACCCATCCAGTATCTTGTTCAAGGCGGGGCTCCTGTTTCTACCCCCCAGGACTGCAGTACTCTGCGATCCCCTGTGCTCCCAGCACTGCTTTGGCAGCAACGTCAGCAGCGTAAGCTATCAGCTTTGCTGTCACAAGCTCCCAGGATCAAAGCGTACCGCGACCCCGGCGCTAGAAACAGGGTCCTGACCCTGAAGACGGTTCTGGGTGGGTGGGAAACTTAAGGTTGGTGGGGAGGGAGAGAGAGAGAGCACGGAGAGGCTATTCTTTTCTTATTTACCAGGGAGGGGGCAGGTAAGCAGGAGGCCAACCCAGCAGGCTGGCCAAAAGTTCAAATCACAGTTTTCAAAAACCCCAACAAACAATTGGAGGAGTTTGGGGTGTTAGGGGTCTGTAAATTGGGCTGGGATGCCTGGGCATGACATTTATTTTTTTAAATGCCCATTAGGGATGTGCAGAGGGACGCCATACATTGCATTCAGGATTCGTCGGGGGGCAGATACGCTGCATTCGCAAGGGGGGCCCCTGATACGTTTATGCGTTAATGCATATTCGTTCCCTGGCTAAAATTTAATTAACTACAACTCCCCCACCCTCCTGACCCCCCCAAGACTTACCAAGGCTCCCTGGTGGTCATGCGGGGGGTCCGGGAGCCATCTCCTGCATTCACGCCCTCGGCTGCCGGTATTCAAAATGGCGCCGAAAGCCTTTGACCTACTATGTCACAGAGGCTACCGGTGCCATTGGTCAGTCCTTGTCACATGGTAGGAGCAATGGATGGCCGGCACCATCCATTGCTCCTACCATGTGACAGAGTGTATTGGAGATTGAGCTGACTGCAGAAATAAGTGTCCCGAAATGCACTAAATATCTGCTGTATGAACTGACCGCTCCTGATAGGTAACTAATCGTGGCAATATTGTTAACTGACTACAGCACAACTTTGATTGGCACTAAAATCCAGAGACCATCGGATGTCTTTTATTCACACTCTATTTGAACACGCAAGAATTTCACTTGATCCTGTTGCGCCCCTGATGCAGCCCCATTGTAAGAGGGCGAAACTCGGCCTGAGTCGGGCTTTTTTAAAGATATTTATTTCTACAGTAAAGAATCCAAAATTTTGGACATTTTGGCTTCTAATTCTCCACTTGTTGCCTCCACGGTTTGGTTAGACAGCCTTCCTTGTTGCTTTATCAATCCATGTTGCACACATCATCACATCATTATGGGCCATCAGTGATGACACAGGGCCACTCGGGCAGGGTAGCAATGGACTAGATCATATAGGGAATGTGTGGGAGGTAAACAGGCTGGAAAGCCGGGAAGATAGGCTGGAATTTACCCACCCCTATTCTATTGTGTAGTAAGACATTTAGAAGAGATGATTTCTAATTAAAATATTTTTATGTAATTTTCTTGTTAATTTAAAAAGACCTAAGTAGTCATTGAATTACTATCAAGGTAATAATTTCAAGGCCATGACGTAATTACTGTCTACAAGCAATGAATACTACTTTTGATGCAGTTTACACACTTTTTCCCTTCGTAACATCTGTTCTTATGAAAATGTCAGCCATTATGCATGTGATTGCTATGCAAATATACGTTGGGCCTATCTTCTCTTATCCTTGATATTCCAGTGGTGAGCCTATGTAGCTTAGTTTACTGAAGACACTAAATTGGGTGGATATTTTTATGATGATAGGTCTGGCAGTGATGTGTGGTGGTTAGAAACAAATATCTGTGAAACAAAGAGATGTTGGCTTGAATCCCATACCCAACGCTTGCTGTGTGATCTGGGTTAAGTCAAGAACATTTAATCAGACTAAGGCACTGATTTCCTAAGGCTTTTCTCTCATTCTATGGGAAAAATGCTTATAAATGAGGCCCTGAAATTGTAAGCTCTGAAAGGAAAGGACCTTGACACTATTCCTGCCTTGCACAGTGCAGTGTTGATGAAATCACATATATGTGAATTAGTAGAATAATATTATTATTTATTATTACAATTTTAAATATTTCTAGGGACTAGATTTCCATCATGCATTTCACTGATTTGAATTTGTCTTCTAAGGTGAAAGGTTTGAATGCAACCCACTGTGCCACCTGGCTCTTCCTGTGCCAAGAACACACTACATTAATAAATATCTTTGGGTGGTAGAGAATAATCTTCTTCTCCTGGGCTACGGAGGGCTGAGAGCAGGAGAAAATATGAACCAGCTGTTTTCCACGTGTGCTTAAACCAGAGCTTTCTAATGATTTCTGCTTTGTTGTTTCATCTTCTTTTTCTTGTTATAATAAACCTTTTATGGAATAGTACAAGCAAATCAAAATGATGTTTCCTTATGTAGAGACCCTTTGGAGTTTGTAGTGACCAACAAGGTGTTTCTGTCCTACCTGAGTTTGGGAAGGACGTTTTCTTTTCCTGCCACCCTTCCTTACCCTACATTTGAGAAGTGTTAAGAACTTTTCCCTTGCTAACGGCCTTTCACCCAGAAAGGTCTGCAGCGATCTGGTTGAAGGAGTTTGGACATCCGGAGGCCCCCAAAGGAGTATACACCCTTGGACGCAGGTCACTGCCAGGTTTGAAGATCGGGAGTATCCTTGGACCTCTGGTACTGTAGGGAGGGGACCCATCAACAACTAGGATCACCCCAGCCACCTTGGGACACTTGGTCACGCCACCCCATGGATAACAAGCAAATCTCAGGACTCCGTACTCAGGGATACTTCCACAGAGGTAGAGAGATTTTAAATCTGTACCCCCTGATAACTACTGTATCTGGGTGTAACTGGACATCATATCATTTATGTACCTTAATTATTTTCAAATCACGGTAAAGTTTTATTTGAGCATCTAACCAGCAGGTTCTGCCTACTTTGTCAGTCTGCCTGCCCTGAAGACCCACAGTAACACACACGCAAGGGATTTCATCTATGCCCTGTGCCTTAAAGTATATCCTTCCCTCCAAGAGACCAAGAACCCACACCCCAGGGCAAAAGGAACTGGGACTTTTAATGGCCCCAGCACGATTCGGACCCATGCACTGAATTTGGGGTACGTTTATAGTTATGCAGTTATCATTTATTCAAATATTTTTTTTCAAAGAAAAAAATTGGTTAGCCAGCCAGATGACTAGTAGCAAGGTGACGGAAGCAGTGATGGATTTCATTTTTGTTGTCCCTAGGCAGTGGTGTTGTGTATGGTGGCGAGATGCTTTTGGCAGCATGCCATTTGATGATGGGGGATTGGCATCTGCTGCGCCTTGGTTTACCTGGTATGTAAATATCTGGCTGTTGGGGCAGGGTGGGCATATTGTCTGCCTACTTGTGTTTTGCCAGTTTTCCTTTGGTTTGCCTGGGGGTGGGCATGTTGTTTTGGAGAACATTATTATCTTATTTTGCAATGGTTTGCAGCTATTTCAGCTTTATTGTGAGGGTCACGGACTAATTTTGATAGTCTGTGCCTGGGGCGGGTGACCAGGGCCAGTTTTGTTGGTTAATGTGGTGGCACTGCTTAAGCTGGAAGTTAGTCTAATGATTCCGGGGTTGGAGGATTCAGATGACATGCTTGGACTTGGTTATGTGGCCAGGGGATGGCTATTGGCGGCTATTTCCCCAGAGAGGTTTGCTTCTTGTGCATTATTGGTACATTATTTGAATATCCCCCTTTTTCTCTTCTTCTTTAGGGGGTAACATATTAAAGTCCTCAAGTAACCCAAAAAATGTAATGAACTGAATAATAATAAATAAAAGATTCTCTTTGAAAGTCTGTTTTTTTAAATTATTTTGTGAAGAAAAATGTGTGCTTCAGCACTTTCTATTAAATTTCTTAACAGCACTTAGCTAATTGGGCTACTAAAGATCGAAGTGAATCAGGATGCTGTGCTGTTAGGCCTTAGCTGCACAAACGGAGGGATTTGAAAATCCTCTACACTGATCAGTCCTGAGTTAGCTGGACAATTTTTTTTAGCCAGCTAAAAAGTTATTCAGCTAACTCAGGGGCGGGGCAGGGGTGTTCTGGGGTAATTTAGGCCAGGATTCACCATTCTTTCACATAATGGTGAATCCTGTGAAAACAGGGGGGGGCGGGCCTGCGAAAGCCCACAGCCTTCACACCACTGTGGTGTGCCAGCTGCTGGCTTTCGCACCGAATAGCGACACCATAAAAGGTGTAGTTATTCGGCCCGCTACTGCTGACGATAATGTTAGTAACATTATCGCCGGAAGCGAAAACACGGCCGACTCCTCCCCTCCCCATCATGTCACATGCGAAAAGACCCTAATGCACGCGATAGGGTCCCTTATCGCGTGCGCTAGGTTGCCGGGGGGAGGAGTCGGGGCGGCGAGGAGGCGGACGTGGCGGTAACTTCACTGGCAGCGATAAGGTAAGACCCGTTATCGCCGCCAGTAGTGCGCCCAAAAGCACCACCTTTCACGGTGCCGCTATTGGGCTCGAAAGCCGGCGGCGATAACACCCCGGTGGTGTGACGGCTGCCGGCTTTCGCAGGCCCTGCCCCCCCCCCCCCCGTTACCACCGGGCTTCTCCATTCTCTGCGAGAATGGAAAATCCAGGCCTTAGCCGGCTAAATTTAACGTAACCAGGTATATTCAGTGGCACATCTGCACTGCTGAATATTCCTGCAAAGTTAGCCAGACAAGTTTACGCAGCTGATTTTGCTAGCCAGCCAGTTGCTGAATATGGATCTCTTAACGAAATCACATCCTAAAATGCTAATTGATATAGTCTGCACATGCAAGGATGCTGATTGACTTATTTCTCACACTGAACCAAATGGATACAACCTAAAGGTGCACTTATTCTATAGATTGCAAGGATTGAGATCAAAAGTTTGCAAAGTGTACTATGGGTATTTTTGGAGACAGACCATCTTTTGGAAGGTGGATCCTGGTTGAGTAGATTAAAAGAAGATGCCCCCGATTCATGGATAGTATTCCAAGAGGTAGAACATACCTGGAAAAATGCCTGGCTTACACCTTGCCCTCTTGGATCATTGCCTAAGAATTAGCTCATCTCTTAAGTAATCACATTCTTTTTGTTTTTAATATTTTGTATTGGTGAAACCATTTGCAATAATAAAAAGCACAAATTCTCATAATCCTTTAGTCTGGAAGTGGAGGACTGACCTATCAATTTAGCTATTAAATTTGATTGACCACTAATCATTCAAAATCATCAATGCCTAGTGGATGGAACAGTGGATTGGGAAGTTAAGAGTTTAAATCCGACCTCTCCCACGGATGCTTCGTGTGACGTCACCCTCCCTTTTCTCGGGAACAAAACTTAGACTGTGAGCCCTATGGGCACATTGGGCAGGGAAATATCTATTGACCTGAATGTAGCTCGCCTTGATTTTGGCTTTGAAAAGATGAGTAATTCAATTCAAAATGTTTGAGTTGCATAAATGGCTGAATCTTCATTCTCATGCTGCAAAAAAAAAAAAATTGGGCTAGCTTAGAGGGGATATTAACCCCTCTTATATAGGCCGACTTCCGTAAATATCACACCTCCAAATTTTTCAGATTCGACCCTATTCAGCTGCAAGAGTTACTAGTATGATTCAGCAGGCGGACTATTTACGACCATCTTAAAAAGGTGGGAAATCTAATTGTTCTCTTATGAAAAATCTATGACTATTAGTGCACCTAAATGCCTGAAAGGAGGCGAATGAAGGAAAAGCAGAATTTAAAATGTCCTCATCAGGGGGTTACCCAGGGGGAGGAGGGATGGAAGAGAGGGGACTAATTATGTAAGCGAATGTTCCTTGATTCAGTTCTCCTGGGGCGCAGCAGCGTTCAATGTGCACCAGAGATGGTTGTTACTTGGTTGGCTTTCCTTGCAATTTGTTTGCTTTACTAGAATAAAAATGATTTCCGACGAAATGAAGTCTTGCCCGTTATGTGTGCTCGGCATGAGTGCTGAACCTTTAACACCGGGTGCATGTGGACAGAAAAACAAAGCTCCTCTCGGAGATTTGCATTTATGTGTGAAGCAAAGTCTCTTCCCTCCCCCACTGTAGCAGGGAAAACTCTTACAGGGAATCCAAGGAGATCGGATCCTAAGTAGTAAGCACCCATGTTATTATTATTTAGCATAGATTGCCTTCCCAACCTAAATAGGCTGTCCACAGTGGTGTGCAAAGTTTAAAACTGCAATACATCAAATAAAATAAATTTGTAAAATACAAGTCAGTTCATATTCCTTATGTCACCAGTATAGAATATGGATTTTTAATAGGTAGTAAAATAAATATTCTTTTTCCATCTGCAGAGATGTAGCACAATATTCAATGCTAGTATATGGGCCCACCTTACATGTCAGCTAAGACAGAGTTTTGACCTCCACACATGGCCTTGCCGTGGCTGTACCCTCTGGTTACCACAGAGAACTAAAGACCTTGATTGTGTTAAAGAACAGCTCCTTAGCAGAAGCCCAGGAAACGCACAGCCAAATGTGATTTTGTGAACAGATGCCCAAACAGAGCTGGTAGTTAATTAAAAAGTACTGTGCACCTAATGATTAACTAATCACAGCATGATGGCATGCGGGCGCTGATGTAAGAAACCTCTCTGCTGGATTCAGCTAGAACAGCTACTGATGTCTGCCTTCTGGGCCTTCACAGCGGTTTATCTCTAAACTACCAATAGCATAATCAGTTTAGCATTCATTGCAATCTTTCAGTTGGCCCTAACTTCTCAGTTTTGTTAGCATCCTTCAAAGATACATCATTGTAAACTGCTTTGGTCAGTTAGTTTTACTGGTAAAATGGTATATAAACTTGCTTAAATAAATAAATAAATAAATAAATAAATAAATAAATAAATAAATTCTGCACCATGCGCTGCTGAGCGACTGTCGGCTTTCCCCCTTGTTCTAGTTTAAAAGCTGCTCTAGCTCCTTTTTAAAAGTCAGTGCCAGCAGCTTGGTTCCATTCTGGTTAAGGTGGAGCCCATCCTGTCGGAACAGGCTCCCCCTTCCTTGTGTGGCCGGATAATTTTTTACTTATTCGGATAGCTTTAAAGGATATCCTTGTAAGTAGCACTGTTAAATAGAAAAAAAAAAAGAGCTTTTTGGAGCCAGCAGCCCATTCCCAAGCCCCCTCACCAGTAAATTCACATTGGCCCCCATCAGACCGAGCTATTGCAACCCACCCATATCTCCATGAACAGAAGTACTGTACTTTTTTGTGTGTGTGGGTGGGGGGCACTGACCACTCACACCCCCTCCTTTATCATTTTTGCATGGATAAAAAAATGCTTTAGAACATAAGATATGCCATACTGGGTCAGATCAAGGGTCCATCAAGCCCAGGATTCTGTTTCCAATAATGGCCAATCCAAGTCACAAGTACCTGGCAAGTACTCAAACATTAAATAGGTCTCAAACTACTATTGCTCATTAATTAATAGCAATTTATGGATTTTTTTCTCTAGGAACTTATCCAAACCTTTTTTAAACCCAGTTATACTAACTTCTGTAACCACATCCTCTGGCAATGAATTCCAGAGCTTAACTATGCGCTGAGTGAAAAATAATTTTCTTCAATTTGTTTTAAATGTGCTACTTGATAACTTCATGGAGTGCCCCCTAGTCATTCTGTTATCTGAGAGAGTAAATAACTGATTTACATTCACCTGTTCAGTCTTTTCATGATTTTGTAGACCTCTATCATATCCCCCCTCAGTCATCTCTTCTTCAAACTGAACAGCCCTAACCACTTTAGCCTTTCCTCATAGGGCAAACATTCCATGCCCCTTATCATTTTGGTTGCCCTTCTCTGCACTTTCTCCAGTGCAATTATATTTTTTTGAGATGCGGTGATCAGAATTTCACACAGTAATCAAGATGCGGTTTCACCATGGAGTGATACAGAGGCATTATGATATCCATTGTTTTAATTTGCCATTCCCTTCCTAATAATTCTTAACATTCTGTTTGCGTTTTTGATCTCCACAGCACACTGAGCCAACTATGTTGCCTATACCTAGATCTCTTTCCTAGGTGGTAACTCCTAAGACAGAACCCAACATTATGTAATTACAGCAAGGGTTATTTTTCCCTGCATGTATCACTTTGCACTTGTCACGTTAAATTTCATCTGCCATTTGGAAGCCCAATCTTCCAGTTTCGCAAGGTCCTCCTGCAATTTATCACAATCCACTTGATAATTAACTACTCTGAATAATTTTGTGTCATCACAAATTGGATCACCTCACTCATCGTACCCCTTTTCAGATAATTTATAAATATATTAAAAGGCACCGGTCCAACTACAGATCCCTGAGGCACTCCACTGTTTACCTTTTTCCACTGTGAGAACAGATCATTTAATCCTAGTCTCTGTTTCCTGTCTTTTAAACAGCTTGCAATCCACAAAAGTACATTGCTTCCTATCCCATGACATTTTTAGTTTTCTTAAAAGCCTCTCATGAAGGACTTTGTTGAATGCTGTCTGAAAATCCAAATACACTACATCTACCAGTTCACCTTTGTCCACATGTTTATTCACCCCTTCATAAAAATGTAGGAGATCTGTGAGGCAAGACTTTCCTTGAGTTAATCCATGCTGGCTGTATCCCATTAAACCATTCTATCTAAATGTTTTGTGATTTTATTCTTTATAACAGTTTCCATGATTTTTCCCGTCCCTGAAGTCAGGCTCACCGGTCTATAGTTTCCTGGATCACCCATTGGCCATCTTCCAATCTTCAGTTACAATGGATGATTTTAATGATAGGTTACAATTTAATTGAAATAGGCCTGAAATTTCATTTTTTAATTCTTTCAGAACCCTGGGGTGTATACCATCTGGTCCTGGTGATTTACTACTCTTCAGATTGTCAGTCTGGCCTACCAAATATTCCAGGTTCACCGTGATTTGGTTCAGTTCATTCTCCGGAATGGGTATCTCCCCATCCTCCCAACTGAAGCAAAGAATTTGTTTAATCTTTCCGTGATGGCCTTATCTTCCCTAAGTGCCCCTTTAACCCCTTGATCATCTAATGGTCCAACCAACTCCTTCACAGGCTTTCTGCTTCGGTTATATTTAGAAAAAGTTTTTATTATGAGTTTTTGCCTATGCAGCCTATACAGCCAACTTCTTTTCAAACTCTCTCTTAACCTGTCTTATGAATGTCTTACTTGCCAGTGCTTATGCTTTATCCTATTTTCTTCTGATGGATCCTTCTTCCAATTTTTGAATGTAGATCTTTTGGCTAAACAATATAGGGATGGCTGTCCCATGGGGAGGGGGCAGCTGTGCAGAGGAAGGTATCCAACCAGGGCACAGTGCCCCAGTCCCTTTTGCTTCCTGGTCTCCGCACAGCCACCTTTCTTGGGAAAAACTGCCGCTGCTGTCCTACAATTTGGCTAATTGTCAAAATAAAATAAAATAAAGAGAGACAGGAGCAGAGAGACAACAAGAAATAGCCCAGTGGTTAAAGGGGCAGGTTATGAACCAGGGAAGCCAGGGTTCATATCGCTGCCTGTTTTCGAGACCGTGGACCAGTATCTTTGCTTTTGTTCCTCACAAGGGTGGTAGCCGAGGAGGAGAACCAGTTGTCTTGTAGTCCTTGGGGATAGAGGGTGGATGTATCCATATCAACTCTTCCCAGGGTACTTTAGGGGTCGCAGCACCTTTAACTCAGCCATGGCATGTGGTTGCAGGGCTAGAGACAGCCTGTGTGCAGGAGATCGCTGGACCACCAGGGAGTTTTGGCAAGTCTTGGGAGGGGGTCAGGAGGGTGGGGGGTTGTAGTAAATTAAATTTAAAGGGTTGGGATGGGGGTTTTTTTGGGACTTGCCAAAAGTCCCTGGTGGTCCAGCGGGGGTCCTGAAGCGATCTTCTGCACTCAGGCTGTCGGCTGCCAGTATCAAAATGGCACCGATAGCCTTTGCCCTTACTATGTCACAGGGCCTACCGATGCCATAGGTCAGGAGTCCTCCCCCCCCCCAAGACTTGCCAAAAGTCCCTGGTGGTCTAGCGGGGGTCCTTGAGCGATTTCCTTCACTCGGGCCATTGGCTGCCAGTTTTTAAAATGGCGCCGATAGCCTTTGCCCTTACTATGTCACAGGGGCTATCGATACCATTTTGAATACCGGCAACTGACAGCCCACGTGCAGGAGATCACTCGAGGACCCCTGCTGGACCACCAGGGACTTTTGGCAAGTCTTGGGGGGGGGGGGGGTCAGGAGGATGGGGGTTTATTCGTTAGTGATACGTTGTATTCGTGGGGGTTCGCCATACATTTTGTGACCCCCACGAATACAACAAATATGGAATATACGTTGCGGATTGCCAATACATTGCAAACGAATGCACACCCCTAGCGCTTGCTACTTTGATAAATGCATGCCCATGGGGTGCTCAATTTCATGTGTGCACATCAAGACTTTCAACTCCTTCCTACATTGGGCCTGACAGGAATCATCCACTACCTGAACAATTTTCTATTCATTAGACCTCTTGGCTCAGAGGTGTGTCGCAATCTATTCGATGGCTTTCAAAGCATGGCCAAAGATTTTGGCATTCTGCTGGCAGCGGACAAGCTGGAACCACCAGCTGAAGTACTTACTTTTCTCAGCATTAAGCTTGACACCATTCAAATGATGTCCAGGCTCTCAGCCAACAAAATACTATTGTATCCCACCATTCTATGCGAAAGACCAAGGCACTTGGGCAAGGAGGTGGTTTTCAGGAATTCCACCGAGGTGCTCGTCTGGCCCACAAGGTGACCTTGGCTACCATCCTAATAGGGAGCCTGGTCTTTGCCTGTAAGGTCATCCAATGGGGCGGGCATTCCTACGCCGATTGCTTGACAAATTCGAAGAAGTACTACCGTTTGCAAGTTACCATGCCTTGTGTAAGGATTTAGAAGTATGGGAACAATTCTTGATCCAATTCAATGGCACAGTAATGTGGTTACCCCCATCCGCATCCGCTATTCTCAGACGCCTCTGGAGGCATTGGCTTTGGCCTTTACTTTCAAGGGAGCTGGCCAATTGGCCTTCCAATTGGGTGCACTTAGGGATCACGGCTAATATCTCCTTCCTGGAACTCTTCCCAATAGTGGTAGCACTCCACCTTTGGCAAGGGCGGCTAGTGAACAGAAAGATATTTTGTTGTGACAATCAAGCGATTGTACACATAATCAATCAGCAATCCACTAGGTGTACTCCCATTGTAGAACGCCTGAGGCTGATGGTTTTAAAGTGCTTGCAGTTAAATGTATTGGCGTGGGTGAGACATCCCCAGCCTTCACAACAAGAATGCTGACTGTCTTTCTTGTTCTAAGTGGGAAGATTTCCAGAGACTTGCTCCAGACACCAAGGAACAGTTGATGCTGATCCCTGCACATCTTTGGACCATTGGAACTGGAATGCATTCAACCTACTGCGGCAGTCGATCTCACCATCCACTTGGCAAGCATATCTGAGGGGATATAGTGACGTCGTGGAATTCCTGAAAACCACCTCCTTGCCCAAGTGCCTTGGTCTTTCGCATAGAATGGTGGGATACATTGTGCAGGCCAAAAGGCACGTCACATCACGAGGCACAGATCAAGCCAATTTGATGGGTTACGCCTTCTTCATAAAGGCTCAGGGTTTGCCCAACCTGACAAGGGACTTTGCTATTAGATGCGTCCTGGTGGGCTGGGCCAAGCGCAATCCACGAGCTCTAGACGCGCGCCATCCTATTCTACATGGATCATTTGCTGGCTTTATGGTGTTTACTTTTGGTCATTACGGACCACCCATCATATGTAGTTTTAGATGATATGACAGAGTAAAGGATATTTATTATTGAATGTTAGCAGGAGTAGCGTGTAGAGCTCGTTGTGTGTATGGTGAGTGTGTGATTAGTAATAGGTATAGTAATTGATATGTAGGCAATTTTAACAAAAACATTTTTGAAATGTATATGGTATGTTGATAACATGGAATAAAGAATTTGTGTATATTTATTAATAAATTGTTTGGGATACTAATGGTGATACCCTTTTACAAAGATTTATATTATATATATAGTCAAAGAAAACACAGCAAATAAATTACTTACGTGTTCCATTATATACCCTGTATTCAGAAAAACTAGAACACTAGTACATCCGTTCAAAATACAATCAATTAAAATGTTTATTTACTTAGATAAACATTAAATAAGTACAAAATGGATTTACATAGGTACAAAAACAAATGCAAATACAAAGGCGATGCTGTGGAACATACACACCTAAACTCAATTTCATATAAATTAGTCTAAACAAGCTACAAAATTAATAATGTCTATTGCTAAAAATACTTCAAGTAGGAACCAATACCACCCCAAAGAGTGGGACAAAATCTCAAAGAAGTCTGTATTAAATCCCCAAATGGTCTGTATTACTTATAACATGATGAAAAAAAGGACGTCTTCATTCCCCTGCTTAAGACTCATATGCTGAAAATCATGTCTATATATATATATATATATATATTACAATTATGTAAATACATCTGAAGTAATTATTTAATACAGATATATGATAAAAATATAGATATTTAATACAAATTTTTCTGAAATGTAATTACTTTAAATGAAAATCAGTTGTTTGTATGTGGACTATAATACTTAATTACATCTATTTGAACCTGTAACTTAGTCATCTGTTTGAATTTCAAAGGTAGAATTATCTACATAGTGTATCTGAAAATTAGCATTGTTTTCTGACACATTATATCTGTTTGTAAAAGCAAAGGATGGCATATCAAGCACCACTGAGGGTGATGCTGGAGCATTATATGAAAAGAGGTGAGTTACACATAAATATACTTTGTGAAATGATAGGGGCAAGTTAACAAGCATTCTGTTGTATTACCATGCACCTAAGTAGGGGGGGTCATTTTCAAACACTTATCGCGTGAAATAAGCCGCTATCACATGCGAAAAGTCCCTTTTTGCGTGCCATAGCATGCTGGGGGCGGAGTTGGGGCGGCGAGGGGAGGAGTCGGGGCGGCGAGGAGGCGGACTCTGCGGTGTCTTCGCTGGCGGCAATAAGGTAAGGGCCATTATCGTCGCCAGTAGCGCGCCCAATAGCGCCACCTTTCACGGTGGCACTATTGGGTGCGAAAGCTGGCAGTGAAAACACTGCGGTGGTGCGATGGCTGCCGGCTTTCACAGGCCCGCCCCCCCTGTCGCCCCCCGTTTTTGCTGGATTCACCATTCTGCGATAGAATGGTGAATCCAGGCTTAGGATAGCAGTTTTATATTTTTGAGCATTCTTTGGTCCTGTAACTAAGACTGAAGTGTAATAATTTGTTTAAAACAAAATCTATGTATGCCATAGGTTGCTGTATTCAGAAGGTGGGGAGATAAATGTGCTTTACGTAAAAATTCAGGGGTAAGGCCATTTTCCCGGTATCAACACTCTGAAGATAAAGGAATAATAAGAGGCAAACATTAATTGTGGCAATGTGCATTGGAAAGCCTGGGAAACCTTATAGGTCAGACCTTTTATATATTCAGATGAAATCAACTTCTGCAGATAACATGGTGGATGCATCACCATCCATTTGTCAGAATTTAAAAAACTGTTATGGTAACATCTAGCCAGGCATCCAGAATACTGGGCCAAAGCAGTTAATATATTTATTAATGCTTCTATTTGCATAGAATTCCCATAACTATTCCCATACCTCCAAGCAATGTAATTAAGATGTCCTTTGTTGTTTTCCGTGACTGTCTTACATTAGAAAATAATTTGGTGACAAGGGTTACCATCATTTTTTCTAAAGGTTCTGTCAACAGAGAGCAGCTATGATCTTTCTGTTATAAAAAATCAAACCATTCAAGGTCACAAACATTAGAGTTTGCTTCCATCACTATTAATGACCATAATGCTGTCTGAAAAAAGAATGTTCTGGTGTAATATCTACATTTCAATAAGCTCTTGAAATGACTCAAACAAAAAAAATTAAACATACAGCAACTGCACACGTTTCCCTGTCACTGCTCCTCCCCCTCTCATTTTCATAAGTGTCCAGTCTTTCCTGTTGTCATTGTGGCTGGGATCAAATATGGAGAGTGAAATCCCAAGGGACAGGGCTTGGGCTTGTTCTCCTGATGTCAGGTGAGTGATCATCAGAAAAAAAAAAAAAGTACTAGGCGATAGTATCGATATTATTTTCCATAGCCTTTATCAAAATGTTTTCTGTAAAAATATTCCAGGGACAAGGCTTTAAAACCAATAATATATTTCAACTTAAAAAAGGTGCAAGCAGTAGAATTATAAACTACAAAGGCATAAAGAACTTCAATTGACACATACAGGAAAAAGTGCAATCAGTAAAAGGAAAAAGCAAAATAACAAAACAAATGTAATCTATGTGGATAACACTTTTATGTATAAAAGTCTTAAAAATGAACTCAAAAAGAAACAAAGAAAAGGGTAATTTGTGAATTGCAGTTTCCACAAAACTTCCCTGATAACTCCCCTACAAAATTACCCCATTTTTGAAACTGGTTTTATCCTCTTCTTTTTTTTTTTTCTTCGGCTCCAAACAAATCTAAAAAATAAATCTCAAAACATAATACTTACTGTATATATTATCTTAACCTACATGTATATTGTTTTAAACTATGTGAGTTATCCTAAATTGTACACGCACAAACACAGACGCACAGAGGACATCCCATATCATTGCATATACTAGTGTACATATCTATAGAGACATTCTATGTAAGTAACAAGTTAATGAAAAAGAATAGGTATGACCGGCCAAATGAGGCTGTGATAAAGTAGCGCCAGCGCAATAAGAGACTTTGCTTTATTTAACTGCACTGTACGAGAACCGGCACCAGCAATATGTCTAAACTCTGTCGTGCAGATTCCTAATTCTGTGTTTTCTTAGGCTAACATGTAGAATAAAATGTAAAAATCTATGCTATGGCTTGCAGCCCTCCACTGATATTTGCATATACACCCCTTAGTACGAATATGAATAACTCAACGTTCCCTATCTCTAAATCTGCATGGTCCTGCTCCTAATCTTACCCTAATACTCTGGCCAGCGGCTGATTTTCCTATCCATTCATCCCCAGTACAGATAGGTAGGTGTAGCTCAACGTTCCCTAATTTTAATCACTGGCTGAGAATCTGCTTGTTCTCAAAGCTGCAGTTCTGATTTATATGACCACCTATGTAGCCTATAACATATGAATGTGTGGTCACAGTAATCTCTGGGCAATTATGATCCAAACAAAGCTCAGGAGCTTTCCTTATATCCTTCAGGAGACCCCAAAGCAAAAGTGCCCATTTCAAGTCCGAATTCACAGTTCCTGGGACCTGGGAGAGAACAGGGAGATGATACCTCTTCTCTTAATGAGAGGCACTAATTATTTCTCAATACTCACTAATAAGTCTTGGTTGTAGATTCTCTATACATGAGTTGGCTAAAATGTAGTAATAAATTAGATGTCCTCATGATTCCCGTTAGGGAACATGAGGTGACATCTAAGTACCTATTCAACTCATATTGCTGTACATTTGTCCTAACAATGAAAAATCACATCTTTTATCGCCCACTCCATCCAATCTCTTTGCAGACAAAAGATAGAGATATATAGCTAAGGTTCAATTGCATTTCTACTCCTATCACGGCATCTGGAAGGTAAAAGCATTATAGTAGTAGTGTCCTTTTAACCAATAGTAAATGGACAGTTGCCCCGCCCTCCCCACCAGGGTCAAAAGGGGCTAACATTCGTGCCCAGTTCCTTTCTCTACCCGTGCAGCCGACCTGTCATGCAGAATAAGGATGGGAAGAAGCTTCACTCGGTATATCTTTAACTTGATTCTGAAATAATACCTGCTTTACAATGTCCAAAGCCCTCAACAGTCCATTTCTGTTCTTCTTTTTCTTCATTTGACTTTCCATCGTATGGTAGTAAGTGCCTATGTTCAGAACTTGCCACCAGGCAAGGCCAACCAACTATTGCGAGAATCTGACCGAGCACTGTAGGGGTTTACCAAAACGGGGAATGGACTACGCACTTACTCTGACCTGCCTGGACTTGTCGTGGGCGTAACCTTACTCCTGCCGTGGATGTTGAGTAAGTTAATAAAATAAAGATATTAAATAGACAGATCTGCGCCGTTTCGAAGGCTATTTATTAACTAGGGGAGTTTGGAGGACCTTATCTCTTAACTGGGCGAAGTGGGGGGTGAACTGGTCGGTGCGTGCGCCCCTTTTAAAATCCCCCCTCCCCCGATTTGCTGGGTAGAAGCGGCCTTTGCGCACACCCACTTTAAATTGTGCGTGCGGCCGGGATATTTCACAACATGTGTGCATAGCTGCGGGCCGACGAACGCGGGCACATGTGTGCCCCGCGCGCTGCTTTGAAAGTTACCATCGAGGTCTATCAGATCATCACAGCTCTCCCAGAGATTCTGACCCAGTTTGTTGCAGCAAACTAGTATGTTTTATGTCTGTACTTCTATATTTTCCTGCTGTATGTCCTTTTGTCCCCATTTAAAGAACTTCATTTCCCCCTAAATTAATGCTAGTGACCTATATAACTACTCCCACGCTATACAATGCCTATAGCAGCAGCAGCAAGCATCTTTTATCTACGAGACACTGGGTAAAGTGTGTTTCTATTTAATTTAAGCATTTAAATCTGTGCCAGGATTTGCTTTTGCAATTTAATTAACAAATCACACTGCGATTTGTGAAAAAATAATAGTTTCCTTCAAAGGTCTTTCAGTTTCTTTCCCTTTACTGACCCTAGTTCCCACTAATAATGCAGCTTGAAACCACAATTTACAACTTCTTCCCAACGCCTGCTAAGCAAATCCCACCTCTAACACCGACTTGTTACAGGACATTTTATTAAGGAAAGGCTTGGGCACCTATCCTATTGGTCATGAATGTATAGATTATTTGCCCCACTTGGAAATCAGGATGGTGGGCAATGTGTATCTACGAATGCACTCTGGCACTTGCACACTCTGGCACAGATTCAACAACTCTAGAATATCATATATATGAATGTCATTATTATCTTATGTATATGTATCAATATTCAACTCCCTATGCATACGATATGCAAACAATGCCTTTCTAAACACCCATAGTTTCTTACCACTCCCGAATCGAGGTGTCCTGTACCTTGGCCAGGGATTCCCGACTCTTCTGGATGCCTCTGCGTGGTCTGGCCTCTTTCCTTCTGGTCACATCTGCGAAGGGGCTGATTGGCCCCTCCCCCTTTGTATATAACTCTTAGCATGCAAGAAGGTCACGTATCTCTCTCATTTCATTGGTTGGATCTGTTTAATGATTTGTCCACCCTTTAGTCAGAATGATAAAATGTTCAGGTCAGGGTGTTCAGATCAGGCTGGTCTCCGAGTCACATGCTGCCTCCCCCACTTTACCTGGTAGAGGGGCGTTTGATGGAAAGCCTTTCCTGATTGAATGCTACCATATAGAATGAACATATATGATACTTCTGTTAAAAGAAAGTTCTGCGGCTTTTCAGCTGCTCACTATTTGGCAATACGAAAGTTCCAGGCTTATTTCCAATCTTTAAAATATTATTTCAGCTTGTCTTTCAGTATATTCTTCTGTAGTTTGATCAATGTATATAATTTTAAATGTCCATCATTCCTTAATGTCCTTTCTCCATACATTCTAAGAGGCTTATAGTAGGCCAATTGAGCACTCACTCCAGGAGTTTCCTTAACTTTTCCAAATTATTTCATTTCTATTTCTCCACCCCAAGCTCTAACATAAAATTACCACACTCTAACTAAATACTCCTAAACTCCAAAAAACCAAAAAAACACTTCTCCTGTTTCAGGCTATGGGGCCTAAAAGATGAAGAAAACTGCAACTCAGAAATACCAAAAGCCAGCTTCCTTTCTACTGGAAAAGCTTTGATTCTTGTACATCATCTATACCTTTAAGGAGTTTAACAGTCTCTATCATATCTCCCTTTCCTCCAGGGTATCCATATTTAGATCTTCCAATTACATCTGTTTTGGTGCAGACACCACACCATTTTGATCGCCTTTCCCTAGACTGATTTTATTTATTTTTTATTCCACTTTTTGGAATGTCAGAGTTTATTACATTCAGGTATTGTAAGTATTTCCCTATCCCCAGAGGGATATAATCTAAGATTGTACCTAAGACAACGGAGGATAAAGTGACTTGCCTAAGGTTATAAGGCGTGGCAATGGGATTTGAGTCCTGGTTTCCCTGGTTTATAGTCCAATGCTCTTACTACCAGACAATTCCTCCACTACTCTACTTAATCTCATCTTGCGTCACTACTCCCATTTCCAAGGATCTATTAAATAGGTCCATCAGCGGACTCACTCGTATTTTTCTTAGCTCCCTTATTATTGCAGGATAAATCTCATCTGGCCCCATGGCCTTGTCCACTTTCAGTTTTGCTAGTTTCACCTAAAAACCCTCCTCTGTAAATGGGATGGAATCCACCACATCCACATCTGTACTCTTGCCAAAAAGCAAAGGTGCTTCTCCATGGTCTTCAGTTCAGTGTTCACTAAAGAAGTATTATTTCTGCAATTTCCTCCTCTTTCTCCACACATTGCTCCTTGCCTCCTTTCAATCTTGCAACATCACCACCGGCCTTCCTTCTTTCTCTGATATATCTGAAAAATGTTTTGTCACCTCGTTTTGCTTCTTGGCCATCCTTTCTTCCACTTTCTTCTTTTCCTGATTTATTTCCTTATCTCTTTTAGCTTCACCAGATATTCTTCCCCACGTTCTTCTTTTTGAGTTCCCATTGACGTTTTGAATGCTGCTCTTTTTGCCTTTGTAACCCCCTCTTCAATTTGTAGAATGAATAAAAGGGCCCTCACAGTTCCCAGGGCTATTAAACTAACATCCCTCTTATTCTCTCTGCCATCTCACAATGGTGACAGCCACTGGGATGCTGGGGTTCTGTTGGCAGGGAGGAGGTATGACCTCTGGCGCTCTGGAGTTCACAATTCACTTGGTCACTTTCAAGCACCCTCTTAATCTCAGTTGAGTGGGTACTCACTTAAGGATCTCAATAAGTTGTGATCACATGGAGAAACACAGCATGGAGAAGTCCAGCAGTGGTGTTCAATAAAAACCAGGTTTACTTCAATTTAAAAGAACAGGATCCATGCCAAAACTGATAAAATCATTATCATAAAAAGTAGGGCTGCAGTTTCTTTGTCCATAGTGCTTCTCCTCTTAACTCTTCTCTGATCTGAATCAATGTCCAGTATGCCCTCATGAAGGGTGGGAAAAATCTCCTCTCAAAATCATTAGCAGGAGATAGGAATAGAAAAACAAAACTGGGTACTAAAACTTCTTCTAAGCCAGTAGTCTCTATTAACTGGTTGCAGGGGTGAGGTAACTGTAAATTCAATCCTTCCAGCAAGGGTGAACTGGTAAAGGTCACAAAAAATCCCGGGTCCATCCATAAACATCTTCAGTTGGTGAACTGTGAGGCCTACCAGAAGCTCCACCTTCAAAAAACACCTTCCTCGGCTCCAAACATTCCAACTTCTCAGTCAGGATGGTTCTCTCTTTTCTAGGCAAGGGGATGGTCTAAAGATGGGGGAGGATCCAAAATGCAAAATCCCCAAAAGAATGCAAAAGAGGGAGAAACCTGGTCAGAGTGGAAAGCCACCTATTTGGTGAAACATCTCTTTTCCTCTTACTTTTATTTGCTTTTGTTACATCATTAATTGTTGCTTTTACTATACCTCATTTTAATTGGGCCCACTGTTGTTCCACTTCGTCTCTCCCCTCCATCTTTTAACTCCTCTTCATGGTACATCCTCGTTTTACCAAAATCTGAATTTAAAAAATGCAGAACTTTGGTCTTCATGTGTCTTTTTTTTTTGTCTTGGCTGCTATAGCGGATCAATACCGTCTGATGATCCCTGGTGTTCGCTTGGGCACCTACCGGACATTAGAGATACTATCTCCATTTGTAAGCGCCAAGCCAAGTATCACACCTCCCTTCATGGGCTCCATTACCATTTTTCTGAGCAGAGGTTTTTTTTGTATTTATTTTTGCAGCCACTTCTTTGGTGAACTATATCAGTTTCCTTTTCCTCTTACTTTTATCTGCTTTTGTTGCATAACGATTGGTTACCTTTATTATACTGTAGTTCCTTTTCATTTGGCCCATCCATCACTCTCTCCTCCCAGACTTTTAACTCCTCTTCAAGGTAATTCCAGTTTTACCAAAATCTATATTTTCGAAATCTAGAGCTTTGGTCTTTGTGTGTCTATATCTTTGTACTATAATTCCTTTTAGTGAATAAGGTGAGCATTTTATGTGATATCTGGCCTATCCTGGTTTCTCTTCAGTTCAAATAAACTGGAGTCTTGTTCCTGGCCATATTTTGGCTTAAATCCAAGTATATGTTCTGAATCATGAAGTGAGGATGGATTCCTTCTCAGCCTTTTCACTGAGACTGAGAACCTGCACAATATAAGGGGTTAATGCCCCACCATCTAACACCAGAGGGGATAGAAAATTAGACCTTAGCCAACCTGGGAGGATGAAACCTCTCATAAGATCTTGTCCCCCACAAAAAAAAAAAACAACAAAAAACAAAATCAAAAACATTTTGTGAATAAAGACTTTGACTTTTATTTTATTTATTTAACAGCTTTTTTTTATACCGACATTAAAATACACATAATATCGGTTTATATTGTAATAGGAGGTAGAAAATACAATAAACAGGGATGGGGGAAGAGGGACAACCCAAAAACAATAGATAACTTGGTCTAAAGTTTTCTTAGTTTGCCCTTTTATATACATTAAGCAGTAGAGCAAGGCTGACCACCTGACTTTTGGGTCCTGAAGGACATGTGAGTCCATCCTAGAGGTTTCAAAGCATTCTGTGAGTTTCCCCAATAAGAAAAGACTTTGACATAACATTTGTGAAACTGATCTGACTCATCTCTTCCTTATCTAAAGAAAGGTGGGCACCCTAGGTGCAGAGGCCTTTTCTAACCAACTTTAAGGTGCAAATAGCATACATACATATCACTAAAAATACAAATTCTCAGAAATGTAGAATACTTAATCATAATCTATTTATGAAACTCTGATTCATGCAAGTAATGAAGACTTTTCTATACTACACTGAGTATAATGAGTCACAGCTAGTGTAGGAGGCCGAGATAAGTAGTATATTAATCCTGCTATTATTCTAGATGTGAAACCTGTTGTGCAATAGCTATTTATTTCCTCTTTCTTATTTTTTCACCCTCTGAGGCAGAAACACTTTTTGTTGTGATATGTCTAGGTCTGCTCCTGTGAAACCTATTGTATGTAAACGTTTCATGTTGGATTTTGGTAAAACTGATGAGAAATCCTAGGGACTGAAGAGTGTTCATAGTATGGAGGATGGAAGCATGGGCCTCCTACAAGGAATGGCCTAATATGAGTCAGTCGTCCTGGTATGGAAAATCAAAAACAATGTTCACTCTTAGGTGATCGGCAATAACTTGTAAAGGCTTTGGGTGCCATTGAGAGAACATGATATCGATGGTGACAGTCTGCTATGGTGAAATGAAAAAATCTCCTGCTAGCAGTGTGAATCAAGGTGTGCGTGTGTAAGCATCTTTAAGATCCAGTGAGGAAAGTCAACTCTCGTTTTCTAAGTGAGGAGGAATGGAATCCAGAGAATGCGTCCTGAGTTTCTTCTGTTTTGGGAATATGTTGAGATTCCAGAGGCTCAGAGAAATCCTGTCTTTTTCGGAATCAGGAAGTATCTGAAATAGAATCCCAAGTTACATATCCGTAATGGGATTGGTTCTACCACATTGGCCTCTAAGAAGGATGATAGCCCTTGCTGAAGGAATAAAAGTTACTTGGCTTTCAGACAGCACTTCACTGGAGGATCATTTAGGGGGAAATTTACAAGATTAAACCAGTACCCTTGTTTTTGATTTTAATTACCCAGTAGTCCTTTGTTATTAAAGACCATGTTTGCCTGAAGCACTACAATCTCCCCCCACTGCAAAACTGTTTAATTTCAATCGGGAAGATTTTTTGAGACTGTGGTCAAAAGTTTGGGTTCCCTTTTGCTTGCATTTATTGCAAAGGTTTAGACTGCGTTCTTTATCTAGCCCACAGCCTTCTTTGATAATGTTACTGATGATGATATTGGCACTGATAAAGATACTGGTAATATCTTCTCTTGGAATAAAGAATGATATTGACTCCTATAAGGCTGCTGAGGGCTCTCGTTGAAAGTAGAAAGCTGTTCTGTCATAGCTGCTGAAAGGAAGAGTAGCACAATGATCTTTAATTGTATCTACTGCTTTTTTTTTACTTTTTCTCCAAAAATGGTTATCACCCATGTCTGACAACTTCTCACAGTGTCCAAAAGTATGCAGCCAGGACATTTTGCTGGCTTCAATAGCCACTGTGGAAGCTCTGGAAAAAGAGTCATAGACTTCATAGACCGAACTGATTAGGTATGTGCCACACTTCTTCACTCCGTAAAGGGTAGCAGGTGTGTGAGCTCTTTGCAACCAAAATAAAATTAGATCAGTGTCAAGAAAAGGTAAAAACCAATGCCCTGCGACCAAAATAAAAATTATATCGGTGTCGAGAAATATTTTAATTATAAACGGTAAAAACCAATGGCCTGGATTCATCATTCATCGCTGAATGATGAATCCAACGAAAAGGGGGGGCAGGGGGTGAAGGGGGGCGGGCCTGCACTACTGCTGACGATAACGTTGGTAACGTTATCTCTGGCAGCGAAGACACCACCGACTCTGCCCCTCCCCGCCCCACCTCCTCCCCCCCCTAATTTGCATGCTATCACATGTAAAAAGGGCCTTTTCGCGTGCGATAGAGGCTTATCACATGCGACACAGCCGTATCGCGTGCAACAAGACTTTGATAAATGACCCCAAATGCTGGCTAATTTAGGGGGAGATTTACTATAGTGCTATATTTTACCATGGGAGGGGAAAATATTGCCAGGGAGCATTTCCGTGATATTTGGCTCCTCCCTTGTAAAATATCGTACCTGTTTTCTCACAATATTTTTATTGTAGAAAAAACCTACGATAAAAAACATCTCAGGGAAAAACTTGCAATGGTGGCCCAGGACTGCCATCATTGAAAGGGTCACATGGGACTGGGGCTCACTGGTAGAGTGCTTAAATGGTTGAATCATACCTGGTTAATAGATTGTGGTAGGTATGTATTGGGGGAAAAAAATCTAATTGGAATGAAATACAGGTGTCTCTCAGGGATCGGCGTTATCCGTTATGCTTTTTAATATCTATTTGAACCCCATGTGTAAATTGCTTAACGGTTTAGGACTAAACTTTTTCATTTATGCGGACGATGTCCAATTTCTAATCCCGATAAAAAATTCTCTCTCTTCCACAATGGAATATATAAAAATATATATAGCAGCAATTAGTAAGCGGATGTTGCACAATTGATTAGCACTAAAGTTTTCTAATAATGGAAATTTATCAGACTTTCACAAACAAAAGATCAAGATGGCAACCTAAAGTTAGAAATTAATGGGGCCTTTATCCCAGTATCATCCACTATTCATAACCTAGAGGTGCTATTGGAATCTAATCTTTCTATGAAGGCCCTTATCAGAAATCAGATGAAGTCAGGATGGATGAAATTAGGAATGCTAAGACAATTTGAACTCCTTTTACATAAAGATTATTTCAAGACAGTCCTACAAGCCCTAATGTGTCCACATTGGAACTATTATAATTCATTATTGTTAGGTGTTCCAAACTCTACAATACGATCATTACAATTGTTACAAAATGCTGCGGCACCAATGCTCTCTGCTAAGAGAAAATACGTTCATATTAAGCAGGTTTTGACATCACTGCACCGGTTGCCTTAAAAATCAAGAATACAATATAAAGTTTTATAATGTTAATGTACAAACTAACTACGAAAACGTTCCATGGCTAGGATCTTTATGATCTCAGGATAAAGGCCTTGTGCATTTTCCATCAATGCGACAAGCACATGTTGGTAAAGTCAGGGACTGATTGTTCTCTATAGCTGGTTCAGTGTTATGGAACTCCATACCAGAGCAGATACATTAGGCACTAATAAATTTAGGAAATTCTTAAAAACTTGGTTATTTAGCAATTATAAAAGGAAGAGAGATAATGTAAGATGGGTAAGACTAGTACATAAGAACATAAGAAATTGCCATACTGGGTCAGACCAAGGGTCCATCAAGCCCAGCATCCTGTTTCCAACAGTGGCCAAAGAAGGCTCTGTTTGTGATTTTGTTTTTTAAAATTGTACATTTGTTTGTGATTTGAATTTTATTGTGTGTGCTTTTGCTGCAAACTGTTATTATTTATTTATTTATTTATTTATTTATTTATTTATTTAAAGGCTTTTATATACCGGAGTTCATGCACTAGTGCATACTACTTCGGTTTACACAGAACAAGGAACAGAAAATTACATCAAACAGATTGAACAATTAAACAAATATACAATTACATCCAACGATTGGGTATAAATAACATGGCTAACTTAGTAGGAACTTAGAGTTTGAGGTAAAGGAGAGAAATAGTACCAAGTGGTAACAGAACAATGTTAATAGCTAAATAATAAATATAAATAGTAAATACAAATTCTTATAATAAATACAGGTGCTTACAGATTACAGTCTTCATGAAAAGTTTACGTCTACAGAATAGGGTTAAGTAAATAAGAACTGGCGGTTATTTCTATAGGAGTGAAGACTTCAAAAAACTGAGGTTACATCTGGATTAAGAGGTATTGGTGTAGCATGCTCAAATATTTAATGATTTGGAATTGTGAGACCAAGGATAAAATTAGGAGTTGTTTGATATGATTATAAAAGCGAGAATGATTCAAGTTCTGGGACGTGGTTCTGAGCTAGACCTTTAAGTGTAGGCTTTTGTAAAGAGCCAGGTCTTGAGTTTCTTTTTGAATGTTCGAGTACACGTTTCAAGGCGAATGTCCGTGGGGAGGGCATTCCAATGAAGGGGGCTGGCAGTCGAGAATGCACGTTTCTTGAGTGAGGACTTGGCTGAAGGTACGTGTAAGGTGCCTAAGTATCTGTTTCTGATTGGTCTTGAAGACTCGTGTAGGCGAAGTGGAAGGCTTAGATCTAGCGACGTTTGTGAATGGATGTTCTTGTGTGTTATAGTTAGCACTTTGAAAATGATTCTGGATCTGATGGGGAGCCAGTGTAAGTGTTCTAGTATGGGTGTTATGTGTTCACTTCTGCTGGTGTTAGTAAGAATCCTTGCGGCGGAGTTCTGCAACATTTGTAGAGGTTTTGTGGTAATGGTTGGAAGGTCTATAAGCAGAGAGTTGCAGTAATCGATTTTGGAAAATAGTATTGTTTGGAGGACTGTTCTGAAGTCCTGAAAATGCAGGAGAGGTTTCAGCTTTTTCAGAATATGTAGTTTATAGTAGCATTCTTTCGTTGTGTTCTTGACAAATTCTTTGAGGTTCAGCCTTTTGTCTAAGGTGACCCCAAGGTCTCTTACTTGAGTGGAATTGATCATTGGTGGTGAGGTTAGGTTGTTGGTAGGCTGAAGGTTCTCATCTGGAGTGATAAGCAAAAGTTCTGTTTTTGACGTATTAAGTACTAGGTTAAGGCTAGATAGGAGTGAGTTTATGGACTGTAGACAATTGTTCCAGAAGTTGATGGTGCTGGAGATGGAGTCAGTGATTGGCAGCAGAATCTGAACATCGTCTGCGTATATGAAGTGTGTGACCTTAAGACTTGAGAGTAGATGACATAGGGGGAGAAGATATATGTTAAAGAGGGTGGGGGAGAGAGAGGATCCTTGGGGAACTCCGAAAGAGGATTTGACCGGGAGGGAATCCTTGTTGCTGATTCTGACCTTGAAAGTCCTATTGTGTAGGAAGGATCTGAACCATTCCAGGGCTGATCCTGAGATGCCTATGTCTGAGAGCCGGTCGATCAGGATAGAGTGTTTTACGGTATCAAATGCAGCTGATAGGTCGAGGAGAATCAGGAGGTATGGGGTCTTTTTCTCCAGACCTACGAGGACTCTGTCAGTTAGAGAGGTTAGGAGGGATTCCGTACTAAGGGATTTGCGGAATCCGAATTGGGCTGTTGTGAGTATTTTATGCTCTTCTAGGTATTCAGATAGCTGTTTGTTGACTATCCTCTCCATAAGTTTGGCTACAAATGGAAGGTTAGCTATGGGGCGAAAATTAGCTGGGTCTGTAGGGTCCAAGTTGGGTTTTTTGAGGAGAGGTTTGAGGGTGGCTAGTTTCAGGATGTCTGGTACTAGGCCTTGGGTTAGCGAGCTATTAATTATCTCTGCTAAGGGCTTCACTATGATGTTCGGAATGGTGAGTAGGAGTTTAGAAGGGATGGAATCTGTCGGGTGAGTGGAGGGTTTCATCTTTTTGAGAGTCATTTCGATTTCAAGTGAGGAGATAGGTTCGAATGAATCTAGGTTTATGTTCTGGTTGCGTGAAGGGGTGATGATAGAAGGAGGTACTGTGTTACTGGTTGCCAGAGGGGCCATTAGATTAAGAATTTTGTTTTCAAAAAATTAAGCAAGTTCTATGCATCTTGATTGTGCTTGATCATCTGGGATAGTTGGTGAGGTGGGTTTTGTGAGCTCTGAGACATATGTGAACAGCGCTTTGGGATCAAAGGAAAAATTGTGAATTTTGTGGGCATAAAAATCTCTCTTTGTGCGAAGGATGTTGTTTCTGTAGTTGTGCATGAGGGTTTTGTACTCATTCAGTGTAGTGTTGGAAGGATTCCTCCGCCATGCGTGTTCTTTTTTTCTCAATTCTAATTTGATGGTTTTTAGTTCCTGCGTGAACCATGGTTTTTTGTTTTTGCAGGCTGGGTTGATCTCTTTGGTTTTTTGGGGGCAAAGTTTTTCTGCCACCTTGTTCGTAATGTTGTGCCATGACGAGGTGGCTGTTTCTGCGTCTGAAAGGTCAAGATTGGCGAGTTCCGAAGATAGGAGAGAGGTGAGGTCCTCTCTAGAGCATGAGATCCTGTAGTGAATTGTGGTTTTGGTGTTTGGAGATATGGGGTTGTCCTTGATACAGAGATTAGTTGTTATCATCAGGTGATCTGACCATGGGATAGGGGAGCATTGTGGTGGGGAAGATTGTGAAAGGCCTGAGTTGATGAATATAAGGTCCAGAGTGTGCCCTGCTTTGTGCGTGGGACTTTTAACAATTTGAGAGAAGCCCATAGCCTTAAAAGAAGATAGTAGCATATCGCAATTGGCGGATAAAGGGATCACGTCTGTGTGAATGTTAAAGTCTCCTAGGATGACAGCTGGGGTGTCATTTTTTAGGTGTTTGGCGATGAGTTCTTTGGAGTTATGATTCTTTGGAGTTGATGGTACAGAACATTTTTACAATAAATAAATAAAAATAAAGGGCCCAAAAAGAAATCCCCTTGCAATATTCCTAAATCCCCCCCCCCCGGGTGGTCTGTTCAGACACCTGCTCCCCACCCTCGCACCTGTCCCCCCTCCCCCTTCTTTGAAACAGGTCTGAAGTTATCTGGCTAACTTACAGGGTCATTCATCACATCACGATAGGCCTTATCGCAATTTGAATATTTAAATTTGAAATAAAAATTTAAAAAAGGGAGAAGTTTGGACAGGGTTTTGAATAACGAGGGGCCGATAATGATACGGGTGATAATGTTTCACACATTATCGCTGGCAGTAGTGCCGGAAATAACTACACCTTTTCTACTGGTGCTATGGGGGCAAACGTGTTCAGCGAGACCACAAGCGCAGCATGTGATGCGACAGCACTGCGATGCGGCCGGCTGCACACTTTCTCCCCGCCCCTTTTTTGGCTGCGGGCGATTATTCCGCTATATTTATAGCAGAATGATGAATCCAGGGCTCAGCCGGATATACCTGAAATTCTGCTATTAACCAGATTACTTTGGCATGTCCTGGAATGCCCCCAGGAATGCTTCTTTTTTTTATCTGACTAAATTATAGCTGTAATTGGACCCTTGGGCCAAGGTGGAGTTGATGCAACCTGCAGGGTAGAGTCCTGCAGGTCCCTACCATTGGCTGATAGAACTGGATGAGGCAGAGGCCTGACTGGAGCTTCGCCTATACCAGTCCCCATATCTCGAGTGCTGGGGCCGGCAGGTCTTGGGTGGGGGCCTCTGCTGACAAAGTGGAGATCCATAGAGATGGTTGGTTTACAGGTCAGGGTCCAGGACAGGCAAAGGTCAGATATAGTTGAAGAGCAGACAGTGGTCAATGGCAGGTGGAGTTCAGACATAGTAAGGATCGGCGGTGGTCAGTGGCAGGCAGAGGTCATGCACAGTCCAAGGCAAGCCGAAGTCAAAACCTATTTTGTTTCTACCAAATACCCATCCCTACAGGATACAGCTCTCCTAGAGGTGCTCTCAATGAAATTGTTAAGGATGACAAATGCCTAAAATTTGTCCTTTTCCTGTTATGCACCCTGAGAGAGACAAGGTAGTGTTGCCTTCTAGCTCTGTGTCATTAGGAACAGACTAATCCGGTCCTGGTTTTACCCTAACGCAGACGTTGTAGTTCTGATTTTCTAAGGTAAATCAATGTGACAATCAGAACTACAAGTCTCTGCATGCAACATGGTCAATGCAGAGGCCATGCTATCGAGTGAGAGCAATATAACATAGACTGAAATGTAACGAGGAGGCTAAGGCAAGAAACTTTGAGGTAAAAGATTCAGAGGGGGCATCAACATGAAGTTAAAATCCCCAAGATTAAGGGAGGATTAAGTTCCAGGAATCATAATCGGCAAGGAAAATAATCAGGTGGACGAAAGATGATGGTTACGTGAACTGAAAATGTGCTGAAAAGATGAATGAGGTAGGCCTCAAATATAGAAAAGGAGAGGGCTTGATGTGGAAGGAGGAGCAAAGTATCCCCCTTACACCACTGTATTATTTTTTAGTTATTTATCAGAGAGGGGGGGAGGGGACCTCAAGACCACAGGAAGGTCTTTTATACATTGTGTATGTGGGTTTTGGGGGGCTTTAGGGCTGTCATGGCCCTTTAAGAAGAAGACGGCCCCAGGCAAAGGGGCTGCCATTGTGGGAATTTTGATTTTCCCTATGATTTTTTTTTTTCCCTCTGGCATTTTTCTGCGTGGTAAAATATCATGTAGTCTCCAATGCCGCGGTACCCAGTACAGTAGCTTTAAAGCTCCTGCTGTGTTTCCTCTTTTCGGAAAAATGCTGTGGGTTAGTAAATGAACCCCTAAGTTTGTTAAAAAGAAATCTAGGGCCATTAGGTCTCATACGACAGAAAACCACTGTTAATTTGAACTTAGCTCACTATACTATTGGAAGCCCATGTAGGGTAGTAAGCAATTGGGATACTCTGTCATAGGTGAACTTACCGCAGAGCAATCTGGCTGCACTATTCTAAATCAACCAAAGCCTCCTCACCTGCCATGCCTGCAAATTCACCAATAAAGAATTACAAAAAATCTGGGGCTCCTATTGCAAAAGCCAACAGAAGAGATTTCAAGGCTTTAGTGTCCAAGAAAATGCACAGCTGAGAAACCATTTTAAATGGCAAATACAGTCGTCATCACATTTTCCCTACAAAAAAAACCTCCATTGAAAAAATAGGGTCTAAAGTCACCCCTAGACTCTTAACTCTGGCTGAAATTGCCAGGATAAGATGGTCTAATAAAAACAGCACCAACAACTGTAGCGATGTCTCAAAAAATGCTTTGTACTCCCAATATCTAGATTTTTGACTTGCTTAGCACTAGTCTGTTACACTGCATCCAGGCTGTAAATATATATCCTTTGACACCCAGCTCTTGAATGAGCTCTGCCAAAAACATCTTAAAGATATTCATATACAGCAAAGGAGACGGACAGGAGCCCTGGGAAACTGCCTCCTCAACATTTCTGGTTGTGACCGGACCTCCCCAACCTGAATCATCTGGGTCTTACCACTCATAAAGAAGGTAATCCAGTAAATTATACTTCCCCCCTCAAGCCTACCTGCCAATATCTGTCTATCAGCAATGCATGAGCCACCATATCAAATGCTCTAGAAAGATCCAACAGGATCAGCAGTGCTGATGATTCCCCCATCTAAGACCTGCTGGTTATAAATATTTCTAAATAAATGAAATATGTGGCACTGGTGCCACTAGATGGCATTAGGATATTACAGCACACTAGGGTTCTGTGTTTAAGTGCCGGTGAAAAGATGACAATATGTTATGATGTAGAGATTTCCAGAGTGAGGGGGTCAAGGAAAGTGCAGAGATATATATATATGTGTGTGTGCTAGTGGGTGAATGGCCTCCTCACAGTAGCCCTGCTTCCTGCAACCTCCGGGATCATGGGAAGGATAGTCCATCCTTCCCATTCTCCCTCCCGCCAGCAGAAGGCAAAACACAGCAGTGCTTTTACCTGATGGCGCCTCACCTGCCACCGCCACGGCATGGGGAAAGCACTAGCTGGAGAAGGAAGGTGAAAAAGCAAGAGGCGCACCACTGGTTCTTTTCTGTCTCCTCTGCCTCCTCTACTGTTGCCTTACTCAGATTTAGATTCAGGAAACTTTATTGTCACAATAAAATTTGTACATGTGTTGTCGAGAGAATACATAAAGTGGCATCTTTTTTTCCTCTCTGCATCAGCCCCTGGGCAATGACAGGAGCGGAGGGCTGGATTATGGAGCAGATTAGCTTTCTTGTATCATCAGAAAAAAAGCCATGTATATGTGTGTGTGTGTACACAAACACAAACACACACACACACACACACACACACACCTATTGATATATACTGTGCATATATACACATATATTCACTGTAAACAAATGGAAATATATATTTAAACACATACCTATATCTATATCTGTCATATTACATATATACATGATCATATATATTCATACACCATATCTATATCTACCTTTCTATCAGATACAGATACATGTATCCCTGCAACAATCCTTTCTGGAAAAAAAGAACATGTTAATGTAAATTTTTGCAATTATATTCATGGTAATTTTGATAGCATATGAACTGTTTAGTAGGATTTGTGTACGGCATGGAACATTTTGACCAACTGCTTGCATACTGGCCACATTTATTTTCCTAGGGGCATTCAGGGTTAGTACTCAAAATAATTGTAATTCCTCCAGCTTTGCTGCAGGATCTGTGTATTTTAAGGGTAACATGACTGATGTGTTTTGTAATCATATTGTTGAGTTCTGCTTTTACATCTCAGCAGGCACTCTACTGTGACATCTGAGCAGCCAGGCAGGGATAAAGAAATGTTCTTCCTTTCTGGAGAATATGTGCATGTGGGTGTTGACTAGTTGCCATCAGTGCCTGGAAGGAAATGGATCCTGCATATATGGCCAAGTGACTGGGGTGAGTGCCAAGGAATAGCTGCGGTTGTTCTCTTGGATTGACTTTTGGGGGCTCAGAAAATTAGAGGCACTGATGAACCTTATCTTAAAGGAAAAAGGCAATGTATACTAATTTTAATATGGTGCAAAGTAAGGCAAGCTAGATTCTATTACCTGTCAATTCATGTAGCATAAAATGGTGATCTTAAGTCTCTCTTCATGAAATCTAATGAGTTTTTTTGCTTAGAAATTTTGCTGACAACTCCTGGCTTTCTGCTATATATGGAGCTTTCCTATCTCCTATTCAAGATCTCAAGAAGAAAGCTTTTGCCAAAAAGAAGACAAATTCTATACTTTTTGTTTTAGCATTGTAGTGTCTAAGGAATGGTGTTCCCAAAGATAAGTTTCTGCACAGCTAATCTCAGTAGAGTAGAACAGTTTTAATCATGGTCCATGACATCACAGATTGCGCACATAAACTAACACAGACTCCAACCATTTAGTTTAGCCTTGAAAATCAAAGCTAATTTGATCACTTTCTGACAAAACAGATCTGAATAATAATTAGAGCAGGCAACATATTTCAAATAAAAGTATGGGGAGGGGATAATTTTAAAAACTTTAAAAACGGGCAAACAGGTGATTACCCCCAGAAAACTGTAGCTGACTAAAACAGGAAACGTTACGGGAAGGGCCTAAGATATCCTGCTAATTTAGTAGATTTCCATTTGTATCTGGCTAAGTTGGAGCGTCGTTCATCAAATTGCGTTAGGGCGTTATCGGGCACGTTAGAACCCCAATGCATGCAATAACGTCATAAAGCGTGAGATAAATACCGCATCGCAAAATGCACACACAAATTTAAAATTAGTAGTCAAGTGGAAGGAGTTAATGGAAATGAAAGCCAGTTAAAGTAACACAGGGCAATGCAGGAAATAACTACCTTTTTTTCTGTGCGTTACACCTGAAATGGAGATTTATCGCAGTTCAGGGAGGGGGAGAAAGAATCTGTGAGGGTCACTTTAATTAAACTTTTTATACCACTGTAAGGGGGTATTGTGAATTCAGGGTGAGGTTTGTGGAAGGGGGTGGTGCTTTGGGGAGCAGTTTATCAAGCACAGTCATATGTACGAACAGCACAGTTACCACCAGTGAAGATTCAATGTGATTTGGAGGGATGAAAGGTGAAAGAAGTAGATCTGTACACTTTACTCTCTACCTACCTTGACAGCATCAAGTTAGGTGGAGAGAGCATGGAACAAACGTACTCTTCTTTCACCTCTCATCCCTCCAAATCACATTGAATCTTCACTGGTGGTTACTGTGCTGTTCGTGTGTATGACTGTGCTTGATAAACTGCTCCCCAAAGCCCCCCCCCCCCAAAAAAAAAAACCTCACCCTGAGTTCACAATGCCCCCCTTACAGTGGTATAAATAGTGAACTTTGTTGAGAGCCTCTCCAGAAGCTTGCTCGCTCTCACTCTCTCTCTTTTCCATTTGCAATAAAGTCCTTCATGGCTGCAATAAATAGCTCAGTGTGCAGTATCAGGAAAATTAGCCTAACCCACACCCCCTCTTTTTTTATGGTGGCCACTACTTTTGCTACATTTACAGCAAAATGATGACTATGTCTTAGATAACTTTAGGCCCGCCTCAGGTATCTGGCCTCGTGTAGCTGAATAACAATAATTAACCGGCTACATTCTTTTGAATACAGTGGCACTGCAAATAAAAAAAAGTGCCCTGAGGGTAATTGGGGGCAGGGAGGGGGTGGGAGGGAACATTTTAAAGAAATTTTAAAAAAAGGGAAGAAGAAGATGGGAGGGGCCAACCTGAGGACTCCACAACGTTTTTTTTTTTAAACACTTTGTAGGGGCTAGAGAGGGCTTTACTAAAGGGGTGGTCTGGGGGGGGGGGGCCAGAGGCAGGCGCAAAAGGTAAGACAAAGGTCGGGGGGTTAGAGTTGGGCTGGGGGGAAAGGTTAGGGGAAGGGATGGGAAGGTCAGGCTAGGGGGAAGGGAATGGGGGAAGGCAGTGTAGCTCGGCGCATGCAAGGTGCACAATTGTGCACCCCCTTGTGCGCACTGACCCCCGATTTTATAACATGCACGCACCTGCGCACGCATGTTATAAAATAGGGCGTACATATGTGCGTGCCGAGTAGCGCGCGCACATGTACGCCCACGCGCACCTTTTAAGATATACCCCATAGAAACATAGAAATGACGGCAGAAAAAGACCAATCAACCCAACCAGTCTGCCCAGCCAGCTCCCACACTTATTTTCCCATACTTTCTGTTTCACCGACCACCAAGTTCAGGGCCCTTATTGGTAACTGTTTGATTCAAATTTCCTGCCACCCCCTGCCTTTGATGCAGAGAGTAATGTTGGAGTTGCATCAAAGGTGAGCATAAGGCGTAATGGTTATGGGTAGTAACCGCTGCATCAAGCAAGTGACCCCGATGCTTGTTTACCCAGACTGCACAGATCCATGCCTTGTTGGATGTTGTCTGAATGTAAATCCTGTTTTCCACATTTCCCCCTGCCGTTGAAGCAGAGAACAACACTGTATATGCATTCAAAGTGAAGTATCAGGCTTAATTGGTTTAGGGTAGTAACCGCCGCAATAAGCAGCTACGCCCACACTTATTTGTTTATCCAGACTGTGTAGTTCAGTCCTTGTTGGTTGCTTGAATGCAAATGCTCTTTTCCACATTTCCCCTAGCCTTCATGTTTTCTTAGTGCTGGAGACTTCACTCACAGTCCAAGGCTAATGTTAGTCTACACGGAGCTGGAGTTCCCATGCTGGGACCTGTACTTGGTATTTTATGTGCAGAAAACATGCTTGGTCCACAAAAATCATCATGCTTTCTGTGCATAAAATATGATTTATGCGTACAAAATTGCTTTCAACACAATTTTTTTTTGTGTGTGCATAACTCATATTTCATACTCAGAAAATATGGTTTGTGCACATAAAACCATGTTTTCTCTCTATAAATATATTACATGCATAAATCATGTTTTGTTCTGCGCTAGGCCTCTTCTCTGTGTGCATTTTCTGGTTGGTGCACATTTTTAACTCCCAATGCATTAGGATAATATTAGCTTACAGCACTGAAAGTTTAAAAAAATATTAGCTCGTGTGCTAAGAAACTGGCCGCTGAATTTCAGTACACGGCTTTTAATGCTCAGAGTTCTGCATCGGCCCCGAAGATTTTAAATCCTCTTGAGATGGGGAACTGCATAAAGTATCTGAATATAATCTGCTTTAAAATGTCATGAAAGGCAGAATATAAGTGAAAAAAGAAATGTAAGAAAAAGGACCTTAATATTTCTCATTATCAATATGTATTTGATGTGGTCCTTAAACAAAGAAAAATGAGGACATGGTTTATGCACAGAGGGGGATCAATTTTTAAAAGATTTAACTAGCTAACTCTGCTTTTAATAATTTTTATCCCACTGATCAGCTAAATTTAATAACCTAAATTCATAAAGTGAGGAAATGTAGCCAGGCAATAAAATAGCACCTCAAGGGGTGTTCTGGGGGTGGCTTCTTATTTGGCTGGATTATGCTTTCAGACCTAAGTTTAGTGGTACAACTCAAGCTGCACAAATAGCTATCTTAAATCTAGCTGGGTCCTGATGCCTCGGCCTCTGCCTAGGCCAGAGCCCAGGTGCAGGTCTGACAACGGGGCCCGGCCCACAATCAGGCACGGAGGTTGGAGCCAAGGCCTCAGCCTTCTTCTTGGAATGATGCTATCTGCTGGGATGCTTCAGAGAAAATGAACTGCGGCACATCATCTTTAGCAGTGGTCGCCATTTTGCTGTATGGTTCATACTCTGCTGCGACCCCAGCAGATGGCATCATTTGAAGAAGAAGATAGAAGAAAGAAGACTGAAGAGAGAAGGCAGAAGACTCTGAGGCCTGGGATCCGACCTCTACGCCTGAGCCTGATACTGGGCCAAAGCCCTGGTATTGAGTCTGGTTCTGGGTTTTGGCCTAGGCTGAGGCCCTGGCATCGGAACCCAGCCTCTGGTCCTGATCTCAGTGTTGGGCCTGTGCCTGGGCTCTGGTCTAGGTCAAGATCTAGCCTCTGGACTATGTCCTAGTGTCAGGCTCTGGTGTCCAGCCTAGCCTTGGCATTGGGCCTAGGGCGAGGCATCAGGACCAGACGTACAAGCCTGGGCCTTGCTTAGGGCCTAGGCCAAGGTCACAGCAACCTACTGCGGCCTAAGCCTATGCATGGCCAAGGCTTCAGCCTAGGGCTAGGCCTTGCCAGCAGATCCCTTTCAGATCATGTTAGAAACATATATAGAAACATAGAAACATAGAAATGACGGCAGAAGAAGACCGAATGGCCCATCCAGTCTGCCCAGCAAGCCTCACACATTTTTTCTCTCATTCTTATCTGTTACTCTTAGCTCCTTGTTCTATTCCCCTTCCACCCCCACCATTAATGTAGAGAGCAGTGATGGAGCTGCATGCAAGTGAAATATCTAGCTTGATTAGTTAGGGGTAGTAGGGGCAGTAACTGCCGCGATAAGCAAGCTACACCCATGCTTATTTGTTTTACCTAGACTATGTTGTACAGCTCTTGTTGGTTTTTTTTTTTACTTCTCCCCTGCTGTAGAAGCAGAGAGCCATGCTGGATATGCATTGAAAGTGAAGTATCAGGCACATTTGGTTTGGGGTAGTAACCGCCGTAACAATGTTAGTGGGGGCCAGGGAGGATCCTGGACTTGATATTTTTCTGAGTGGGAGAAATGGGTGGTAAGGATGGCAGGCTTCGGGAGGACCCACTTTTCTTTTTTCTATTTTTGGCGTTTATTTCTTTTAATGTTTGTTTTCAACAATAAATTCATGGGAAACACCCAGCCTGAAAGCAACCCAAAACCAAAACTTGTTGCATTGGAGGTGAACCCTTGGGCCGAGGTGGGGTTGATGCAACCCGTAGGTAAGGACCTACGGGTCCCCACCATCGACAGGTGGAGTGGGCTGATAGGCAGAGGCCGCTGGAGCTTCACCTATACCAGCCCTCGTTCCCCGCAGGTTGAGCTTTTGCATGCCGGGGCAGGCAGGACTTAGGTGGGCCTCGAAATAGAATAGCAAGAGAAGTTGGTTCAGCCCAGAGACAGCAGGTGAGGGATTGTGCAGTCCTACTCTGGACTGGGTAAGGTTCTGGAAACCCGTGCGCCAATGAAACAAAGGCAGACTGAGGGTGCTCAAGTAAAGGTAGGCTGAAGCCTGGTAAGTCCATGTCCAGGGAGTAGGTAGAAGAGGCGTCCAATGGTAGGCTTGAGTCAGGTCTGGCAGCAATCCAGGGGCTGTGGCAAGCAATGCAGAGGTCTGATCACGTAGTCAATCAAAGCGGAGGTCTGATCACGGAGACATCAATAGCATAGTCGGACGAAGCAGAGGTCAGGGTCTGGAGATAAGCAATACTTGGTCAGGCGAAGCGGAGGTCTGGGTCTGGAGATAGGTTGTAGCAAATTCAGGCGAAGCAAAGTCAAAGTCCCTGTAATCGATCCAAAGCATAGGCAGGGCAGGAATGAGGAACCAGGAACAATGAGGATCAGGAACGTAGAGTAGAGACAAATCTTTTAGTAGCAACAAGTACTCGACTAGTGAAGAGAGATCAGCGATGATTGCGCACTCACCTAGGGAGGGGCGTGGCGCAGGTAATGGCTTCTCTCCGTGGGCCACGTGGAGAGGCCCGACAAGCAGTAGCAGCATGATCTGAAATGCTGGGGATTGTAGCAGAGCCGGAGGCACCCCGGGAGGCCCAAGTTCGGAGCTGGTGGCCCACCACCGCTAGCGAGGAGGAACCAGAGGCTGGAGTCCTTGTGGAAAGGTAGGGGGCCATGCCGCGGGTCTGCTGCGGACGGCACACGTAACAAAACTAATCTTTTACCTCTGCATTCCCCTAATAGGGATCTTAATCGTTCTTGATGGCCTCTCTCTGGTGATCCTTAGAACAAAGGGCAGAGCACAACCTCTTTAATGCTCTCAGTGAACCCTTCACTAAATTAAAAGTTATTACATATACACTGTAATCACTCACACAATACTTAATGAAAGTTAGCTGTCCATTCTTTTTTTGGTGAATTAGGAATAATATGTTTCAAATTATCCTTGTTTTTTTTGTGAACAAGAACTTTATTTTTAGTTGACTGCTAGGTTAGGCAAAAGGCATTCATTTCAAGCTGATAGGTTATACATAATGTATTATGTAAATATAGTGATACATGGTTATAACACATTAACAGCAGTCATCAAATTTTGCAAGTAAAGGTGATATTTTTCTCAGAAATGATTGGAACAATTAATTTTAATTAACACTATGATAGGCTGCAACATAAGGCTGGAATTCATACAATTATTAAGAAATTTCATTGTAAAAAGCATTCACCTGGGAGGCAAAGTTCGATATATTGTCATTTTATCATGTTTGGACAGCTCCTTTTGTGGACTGAACCAATACTTTATTATCACATTCTTAGATTTTCTACCGCTTTTGTGTCCAAAAGTTTGGTACCTTGCATGTTAGCTAATACCTGCAAGACAAGCTGCTTTATGCTGGAGATCCATTCCAGACCAAAAACACTCTTCACTAAAATTAAAGCACTAGTGAGGAAGCTACATAGGGAAAGAACTGAATTCCATTGCAGATTTCTGGTGTTACCACAGTTGTCAAGGTCCGTTGCTTGTTCAAATATTTTTAGAGTGGCATGGTAATTATGTTTCTTACCTCAACAGTTTCTTAAACTGAAATGGAACATTCTGAGTAAGAGAAGTTGGACCTAAATGAATATATCAATGGTCAATTAATTAATTTATCAAAATGTATAGCCCGCTGATGTGCAAATCTCAGCGGGGCACAAACGTACATGCACAATTATAATCTCCAGCACCAAGCAGACAGTATAAATCTGTATAAATTAGCAGAATAATTGCATTAAAATGTTGTTGAAACCAATCATTATCAACCCCCATCCTGGTATCAAACATAACACTGAATATCCTCAAAAGACTATGAGGGGTATCTGAGTGGTGACAAAATTTGGCCAAACGGTTGCTACCAATATTGCAAAAAGGCTCATGGCTGTCTATCTTGCCTACTCTCCACAACTCAGGACTACCAATAAAAGCAACCCCTTCAAATCCACATTATTATCCCCTTCCCCTCCACTAGCCACATCCACATAGAATAAACGCAAGCTGCGGATTAATCCATTCCCACCCCCCCCACCCCCCGCATAACAAAAGTGAAAAGGTAAGCCTAATATACTCCTTTCTCCCCCAAACCCCAAATTTTTCAAATAGCAACTTCTAATCTGTTAAACAAGAAGGTTAGCCAGATTAGTAAGCACTTTGTGCAAGAAAGCATGAGTAACAAGCCTTACGTTCCCAGCCCAACACAGTTACTTTTTAAGTTATGTGAGTTCATCACACCCGTGAACCCACAGGACTGATTGAAATTTACTCTAACTACTTGTACTGGCTTTTATTTCACTCTTACCCAGCAACCAACCTTCACCATATTTCTATTCTGTGAAGTTCTGTGCCAGTGTTGACTGTGCCAGGATGGAGGAGTCATGGCTGCTTCCCGGAAATGTTGACACTACACTGAGTATCTTCATGGGAGCATTGCATACCACTTGAATGTTCATAGATTGATAAAGTTTTCTATTTTGGTATGTCTTTTCTCTGCCATGAGGAGGGATGAGAGCCATATGGGTGCAATCAATAGCATCCATCACATTAGCCACAGCGGCTATATCAAAAAAGGAGTAGCAAATGGCAAATAAATGCTCAACTTTGCGAAACAACTGCAGATTTAGGAAATTTCCTGGCATGCAGGTCTAAACATTTTTGTACCTAAAAATGTAAGTTCAGGCTTGAAACAGGACCACAATTATTCTTCAATAAATAGGGTGGATAACGTTGGCATGTAAACTCTGTTTTTGATGCAACCCCCCTGTCCCCCCTTCTCCATCACCGGAGAGCAAAAATCTATGGTTGGTGGCTCCTCATGAATCTTTGCCTAGAAATGATAACTTTAATACGACTGTTTCTCCAGAAATTTGTTCTATGATAGAAACAATAAGACATGAACACGTGAAACCAAGGGTTTAGTTACGTTTTAGAAGACAAAATAGTTGTATGTATTTACAATTGGCAGTATTCTCATGTTTCTGGGAGTCAGAATAAGAACCCAAATTTTTAGTAGGAGTGTGCAGAGAAAAAAAATGTTTGTTTTGGTTTATTCACTCGTTGCATTGGTCACTTCCATTCATTCATTAATTTAAAAAGTGATGTCAAAACCACCACATCTGGATAATTCAGAACTTTGGCTAAACTGACTATTTATTTATGCGTATCTTTTACATGTGTGCAAATGTTACAGGGTGGATTTATGCATATTTTATAACCCGTGCATATATATGTGTGGTTTATTAAATACTGGTGCAGATATGCCAAATATATTCATATATGGGTACGTGCAGGATTTTTAGGGTTATCTACTTCTTTTTTTTTTTTTTTTTGTGGCAATAGTGTTAGCAAAAACAACCAGACCCAAGTATAAGAACATAAGAAAATGCCATACTGGGTCAGACCAAGGGTCCATCAAGCCCAGCATCCTGTTTCCAACAGTGGCCAATCCAGGCCATAAGAACCTGGCACGTACCCAAAAACGAAGTCTATTCCATGTTACCATTGCTATTAATAGCAGTGGCTATTCCCTAAGTCAACTTGATTAATAGCAGTTAATGGACTTTTCCTCCAAGAACTTATCCAATCCTTTTTTAAACACAGCTATACTAATTGAACTAACCACATCCTCTGGCAACAAATTCCAGAGTTTAATTGTGCATTGAGTGAAAAACAACTTTCTCCGATTAGTTTGAAATGTGCCACATGCTAACTTCATGGAGTGCCCCCTAATCCTTCTATTATCCGTAAGAGTAAATAACCAATTCACATTTACCCATTCTAGACCTCTCATGATTTTAAACACCTCTATCATATCCCCCCTCAGCTGTCTCTTCTCCAAGGTGCAAAGTCCTAACCTCTTTAGTCTTTCCTTATAGGGGAATTGTTCCATCTCCTTTATCATTTTGGTAGCCCTTCTCTGTACCTTCTCCACTGCAACTATGTCTTATTTGAGATGTGGCGACCAGAATTGTACACAGTACTCAAAAGTCTGTAGTCATTGGAAAATAAGTAATTATAAAAATTCTGTGAATCCTGCTACACGCAGATGTAGAGTGCTGTACATAGTTTCTAGAGCAGCTTTATGCTTTCTTTTGATTGTTTTACCATTTTAACACAGCAGATGGTGTTAGCGGAGCAAGAACTGCTGAATGCATTTTCACTTTCTCCTGAAAAGCAGGTAGTTTGCTAAAGAGACAGCTGCTTAATTAAAATATTTGGTGTCATTCTTTCCTTTAATTATTTTATCAGGTTAAAACCGAAAGCTGTGAATTTGTTAAAAGCTTTGAAGAATAAAAAACTGCACTGAGCAGCAATAGAAAACTAGCAAAAATGAAAACAATTGAATCAAATATCAATGAAATGTACTCAGTATGGCGCTTCAAACATAGCCAGCGTGAACTGGTCACCTGAACATGTTTTGAGTGGATGTACAACATTTGACACTCATGCTTGATAAAATGACATTTTTTGGGGGATACTCGATTTAAAAGTTGTTTACCTTGGCAATTTCAGGGTCATGTCCAACAATCCAGGATGCTTTCTGACTACTGCTCAGCCACACTAGGTTCACAGAGCTCCGGTGATTGGTATTCAAAACTTGTGATATACAAATTAGAAATTAAGCATGAAGCAGGTAGATTTCAGCCTAGTTGGATGAAATTTTCAAATTTTCCTTCAGATCCTCTAGGGAAATCTGATGGATTTTGACTGGTGGATTTGGTGATAAAGTCAAAAAACTTTGAAGTATATTTACAAGGTGATGACATCCCACTTCAAAAAAGCTTGACAAATCAATGTGATGAAACTTCACACTTTTTCTAGGGGTTTAACAAATCTGTTATTGAGATGTTTGCAAGAATTTGATGCTGCTAAGGTAAACAGGTCTTCAGAATTTCAGCATAATCCTGAGGTAAGCTAAACGTTAACTGGTTCTCTCAGGACCTGAAAAGGAATACATTTTTTTTGTGCATTAAACCAGAAACAAGTAGCTAATGAAAAAACTAAACCTCAGCACCAAATGTAAATATACTGGGAAACTGATCACTTAAACTATAATAATTTGCATTTTTTTTAAAGTTCATATTTAATGATTTATAACAAACTCAAGGAAATCTTTGTACAGATAAGTCATGAAGTACAACAGACATGAAAATACAGGAACATATTAAAAGAACCCCCCCCCAAAAAAAAAAAACTGAACCTTGTAGCTTTAAATTCAAGTCCACAAATTATAGGGTTCCAATACCACAGTCCCAAGAAAGTAGTTGGGAAAAAAAACCCCATCCCAGTGGTGTCTATAATTACATACATGAGATAATAAATCAGGCTAAGAAGAGGGCGAAGTTACATGCCAGTCAGAAGCCATTTGACTCACAGCAACAATTTTATCATTCAGAAATAATGGCAGCTGACTTGGCTCAAAGAAAATATATAGGTTAACATTATTATACTTTGTCAGACATTTTCATGTAGATTTCAAGAAATATAAAAGCTCCTAACTGTTTTCTTTTCCTTTGCCTCACTTTATCCACACCAGGAGAAACCCATATTCGACACTGAAGGAAAAAGTTCATCATGAGATTTCAGAAATAAGAGCCAGTACGTGTCCAGGGCTCGGGCCCACGTTTTAGTCAGCGTAGATGATTTAGCCAGCTCTTTCTCAGATGTCTCAAGTAAGGATGTTGAGTTCAGACTATCGGCAATGGGAGGTAGCTCATTCGGAGGAATTGGTTCCTCCATGTTCTTAAATGGTGGGAGGTAAAAAAAAAAATCCTAGCCCCTGGGGGAAGCAACTGCTCTGTGACTTTCTGGATTTTTCCATAGATATCTTCTAAGCATATCCACTGGTGTAACCAAAGGTAGCTGAGGGTAATTAATAAAAGCGTAGGTGCCATTGTCTAACAGCATTTTCCAAGTTTTCTGTCTTAGTAGATAAATTTACATTATCTTTCAGGATTGCTTGTTGAACCCCCACTGCTTGTTTAATTTGGTTACACGTACTAATCTCCCGCTTCTCCAAGTCCTCATTGGAAGATTCCCAAGCACAATTCTTATTCTCCAGAGAGACATTTCTTTCCCTTACTGAAAAAAATCTGATTTGTTAAAACTTTACCGAGACCCATTATGGCATTCCATATCTCTCCAAAGTAAAGGAAGCTGTTTTTTTCTAAAGTAAACCCTCCTCCTCCACACAGAGGTAAAACCAAAGGTGAGCCAAATACCTCTGAACCGCTTTGGCCTACGAGACCTCCACCTTCAGAAATCACAGTCTGCCTGGTTAAATCTCTGGATCCCGCGATGATGGAATTCCTTTCGCTCACTATACTTGCTGCCATTGCTACTTTAAGAACATAAGAAATTGCCATGCTGGGTCAGACCAAGGGTCCATCAAGCCCAGCATCCTGTTTCCAACAGAGGTTAATCCAGGCCATAAGAACCTGGCAAGTACCCAAACACTAAGAAGATCCCGTGCTACTGATGCAATTAATAGCAGTGGCTATTCCCTAAATAAACTTGATTAATAGCCGTTAATGGACTTCTCCTCCAAGAACTTATCCAAACCTTTTTTGAACCCAGCTACACTAACTGCACTAACCACATCCTCTGGCAACAAATTCCAGAGCTTTATTGTGCGTTGAGTGAAAACTTTCTCTGATTAGTCTTAAATGTGCCACATACTAACTTCATGGAATGCCCCCTAGTCTTTCTATTATTCGAAAGTGTAAATAACCGAGTCACATCTACTCGTTCAAGACCTCTCATGATCTTAAAGACCTCTATCATATCCTCCCTCAGCCGTCTCTTCTCCAAGCTGAACAGTCCTAACCTCTTCAGCCTTTCCTCATAGGGGAGCTGTTCCATCCCCTTTATCATTTTGGTTGCCCTTCTCTGTACCTTCTCCATCGCAACTATATCTTTTTTTTTTTTTTTTTCCCATGCACTCACAGTGATTCGGTGAGCATTGCTCTCAGATGACATCCCAATTCAATTGTGAGCAATGCAGGCAACAGCTAGATTCTCCAGAGGGCTCTTCCTGTCGGGGCTCAGTGGAATACTCAGGCCTGAAGGAGTCAAGGGCAACTCTTCCCTCTCCCCGAACTCCTCAATGGTCCCACTCCCGATAAAACCTCTCACTGCAAAACAAACTAATTGATGGGGCCAGAAGTCAGCAGAGCTAGCACTGGATCTACCTTTTCTCTTGCAAACCATTGCAAATCAGGTAAAAAAAAGGAATGGGTAATATCCAAACTCTAGAGCATTTGGTTGTACAGCCACCGATGTAGATGCCATCTTGAGAACTGCCCATAATTTGTGTTTACAATCCTTTAAAAAGAATCCAAAAGCTCAATGTACATACAGCAGCCAGCTGCAGGTAAGGGTTCTGGTACCTAACCTGTAGGATCGCTGCAAAAGTAGATGGAACAAAGAACCATTGATACCATGTTGGGTAAACGGAGCAAATGAGATAAAGCAACTATGTCATGAAAGCCTTTCAGGCTGATGCAATACCAGTGCATGGCTCTACACACGATTGGATGCGCGTCCATAACCCCCGATGCAAAATGGGGGTTAGCTCGTCCAATTGAGCGCATAGGTAATAGCGCTCATCACATGTAAATTCACGTTGATGAGGCTATTCCCTATTTTCCCCTGATTCAAAAAAAAAAAAAGGGCATCCAACGTGCACATTTTAACCCACAAAAAGTAATGCCTGCCGGAGCAGGTGTTAATTAAGGAGCCCCAAAAAATTACAGAAAAGCAGAAAATATTGCTTTTCTGTTCCTTTTTTCGGTTCCTATGACTTAATATCATTGCGATATTAAGTCAGAGGAACCAAAATAGGAGAATTAAAAAAAAAAAAAAGGTGTCAGGTTAGAAAAAGGGACGCTCAATTAACAAGTGTCCATTTTCCTAACCCCATGGCTGTGCACAGGTTTGGAAAACGCACGCTCATAAAACTGAGCATCCATTTTCCTAACCTGACCGCCATCTCTCCTGGGTGCCCAGGTGTTAGGGGCGCACAATTTCCCTATCGCCTCTTTTTTACTGCAGCACCCGATTTTAAATATTAAATCGGGTGCCCGGGAGAGATGGATCGGCGCGTGTTACGGGAGCGGGCGCTCAATCACGAGGGCCTGTTTAACGCGTGCCGATATTGCATCAGCCTGTTTGTGCTTTGTATACAGTAATATGAGAACTGATATTACTTTATAAAGACATACTTCAGGGCCTACCTCTCACTCCTAAGAAACCTATCACACATGTCCCAAGATTACCGGAGTGACCTCTTCATGATTGATGAAACAGTAAACTATTTTGCTGCCTCAGGTTTCAAGAAATCAGCTCAGTGACACTTATATTCCTTCGTTTTCAAGGGAGGCTGGATAGGCTTTCTAGAGACTCAGATTGACTGATGACCTGTCTGCATGAGACCTCGTTTTTAACCTGCTGTCAGCTTATGCATCTCCAACCACAGCACACACACACATTGTTGGGATTCATCGAGGAACTGGTTGAGAGTGTAAACGTGGGAGGGAAAAAGAAGGCACACAAGTTCCAGATTAGTCCTGCGCCTTTCCAACCAGCAGGGTCATTCTTTATTCTGCAATGGACCATTATCCATGCGTTAGGGCTTTATTGCACACGATAACATGCTAATTAGGGGAAGGGAAGGAGTGTGGGTGGGATTTGGCCAGGGTTATGGCCCGGCAGCACCATGGGAAATTACACCGCCTTTTCCCGTGGTGCTATGGGGGTGATAGTTTGCGGTGCGGCTGCACCGTGGCAGGCGAAACTGCACCGCCGCAAAGCTGCCGGCTGCTCACTATCTCTCTCCTTTTTTTTTTTTTGCGACTCAACATTCTGCTATAAATCTGAATCTAGGGGATGGTTAGGAGTAGAGATGTGAATCGGAATCGGCTCGGATTCCGGTTCCGATTCATATCGTGGTTTGTTTTTTTTTTGTCCAGCCAGATCGCGGTTTTGTTTATCGGCTGCGCCTGAGCCGATAAACAAAAAACCCACCCCAACCCTTTAAAACTAACCCCTTAGCTTCCCCCACCCTTCCGACCCCCCCCAAAAACATTTTACAGGTACCTGGTGGTCCAGTGGGGGTCCCGGGAATGATCTCCCGCTCCCGGGCCGTCGGCTGCCACTAATAAAAATGGCACCGATAGCTCTTTGCCCTTACCATGTGACAGGGTATCCGTGCCATTGGCCGGCCCCTGTCACATGGTAGGAGCACTGGATGGCCCGTGCCATTTTTAAAGATGGCGTCGGCCATCCAGTGCTCCCTCCATGTGACAGGGGCCGGCCAATGGCACGGATACCCTGTCACATGGTAAGGGCAAAGGCCACCGGCGCCATTTTGATTAGTGGCAGCCGATGGCCCGGGAGCAGGAGATCGCTCCCGGGACCCCCACTGGGCCACCAGGTACCTGTAAAAAGTTTTTGGGGGGGGTCGGGAGGGTGGGGGAAGCTAAGGGATTTGTTTTAAAGGGTCGGGGTGGGTTTAGGGGTTATTTTTGTGTGCTGTTTTTCCCGCCCTCCCCCAAAACGATAAGAGAACCCCCACGAAAAATATCGTGGGGTTTTCCTATCGTTTTGGGGGAGCCCCCGATTTCTGACGATTTTGAAAATATTGATATTTTCAATCGGCCGAAGCCCGATTCACATCCCTAGTTAGGAGCTTCCCTAATAAAAGATATGCTCATAGCACTGCAGGACTTTTGCCTAAACCTTAAAACTGACCCTCAGAGCCCAGGAAAGATGGGAAAGATTGCAAAGGACATGTTCATCTGTTGATCTCTTCCTCCAGACAAGTGTCTAAATCGCAAAGATCTGACTCTTTTGAATTTACATCTGAAGAGTCCTACAGTGATGATTCATCCTCTTCTTTTTTTGCAAGAATGATGACCAATGAGAGGCCACGGAATGTTCCACAGTCGGTATCACCTGCCTTCATGCAGTCTATCCACATGATGCCCTCACCGCCCATTTCGAATTCTATAAATTCTGCAGTTATTAATTTATTTCAGTGATCCCTCTCTACCTATTAACCTTGGGTATTAAGCCCATATCAAACCTAGATTATGTCACCAAAGTTTTTTTTAATCATTAAAGATTGAATTGTTTTTTTTCACAGTCATTAGCTCTGTAATTTAGACCCTTCAGTGCCTGGTAGCCTTTGATAGATTCGTAGAACAGGATTTATAGATTAATGGAGCCCTCATTTCATATACCTTCTACGAATTTGTCCAGAAAAGAACATATGATACTTGTATTGTTATAAAAACAGCTGATAAAGATCGAACAACTGTGGTTATGCATCATGGACATTATGGGCAGGATTCATCATTCCGTGTGGAAAAAAAAGTTTCTGTGTTACTATGGAGTTTTACTAATCAAAAAGAGTCTGATATTTAATTAAAAAAAAAAGAGAGAAATCCTGGCATTTTGCTATTTTACATTTACCTGAAATTCACAAATTTATGGTTAATACCCCAGGTAGACCAATAGTCTTGGGAACTGAATCTATCCTTGAGCCTTTAGCAGTGTTTGGGGTAAATTTCTATATCCATATTTACCTCAATTTACTACAAAACCACTACCATTAAGGAGTGAATTTTATTGAGCTTACTATAGGCATTCATCATCATAATTGTTCTTTTCCAGCTGGGGAGTTCAAAGTTGCATTAGCAAATGTGGAATAAAATAGTAGTAGGTCATACTGGTTAATTAGAGTAGTAGGGGGTAAAGTACAGTGTATTTGGTTAAGTAGGAACAGTTCATAGTTACAGATTACCCAATCAGATTACCTATTCAGTCATTATTTTTTTAATATACCTCAGATGGATGCCGTGAATTTGAAAAGCCCGAAGTGCACGTTGATTAGTGGATGTGCGAATATGTCGGGCTCGCTTGCACCGAGCAGATATTAAATGCCGGCGAGATATGCGCATATCTCCCGCAGCGTGCGCATCTTGGAAGTTTTAAAAATGGGGCGTGGGCATTGTCTGGGTGGGACATGGGCAATTCGGGGCACGAGCCTAAGATGGATGTGTAAATACTTAAGTGCCCCCAGTGTGCACCGAGGCCCCCTGCCACATAATATCTTTACTTCTGCTATGGATGATGCGTAATTTAAAAAAAATAAAGAAGAATAGGCAGATCTGCAGGGTTTTTGGGGTCGGGGCTAACTTGGAGGAGGGAAGGCTATCAAACCGAGGGAGGTTGGAGGGCCTTTCTCTTAACTGGGCAAACTGGGGATGAACCAGTAACACTGGAAATGGCATGGGCACATGCCTCTTTTAAAATTCCCCGATTTATGTGGTGGAAGCCTCAACCACTTAAAATTTGGCGCACAAGTGTGCATGGCCAAGCTATTTTATAACATGCTCAGGCATGGGGATGACAATGGCACTGATTTGACTTGCTTATCTATGCCCATTTTATTTATTTTTATTTTTTAAGAAAAATGGGTATATTCTTCTCCATTTTTTGCCAATATGCCAGGCTGGCACCATTACACTGGTAATAGATTTAAGATGTGGCAGGGCTCAAAAGAACACTTTTTGTCAGGCTTTTAAAACTCTAGTAATTAGTGTGATTTAAACTTAAAATTTTATTTTAAAGATTGATTTGGTGTTGCGAGATTCGGCCGCGGAGACTCTCATCCGGACTCTCTCACCTACCTGCGCGGCCAGCCCAGCCTCCTTGGCCCCGGGAGCCTCACTACAACCAGTGGCCGCGGTCGGTGCCTCCACCACGGCCTTCCCCTCGGGCAGCCACGCCGATGCCGTGTGCAGGACGGCACACCTTTTGGCTCCTGCTCTGGCCTTCCTCCTGACCCCTGGCTTCCCAGGCATGTGCACACGCCTCCTGACCTCTTTTCAGGGGTCACTGAAGGAAGGGCCAGGACTCCTCCTCCCAGTCCTGCAAGTATTTAAGGCAAGGCCTGCTTCTCAGGCCTTGCCTTAGCTATTCCTGGCTCCTGTTCCGTTTGGAATTCCTGTTGCCTGGTTTCCTGGTTCCTATCTTCTGTCTGCCTCGTTTCAAGACCCTTGCTTTGCCTGACTTCGAAATATGCCACCTGCCAAGATCCTTGCCTGCCTGACTACAAGATACACCGCCTGCCAAGACCCTTGCTAGCCTGACTCTGAGACACGTCGCTTGCCTCAGCCCCCATGTAAGTCCAGCCTGCCCCGGTACCCAAGGGCTCAAAATGCGGGGAATGAGGGCTGGTAGTGGTGAAGCCCCAGCGGGGTCTCAGGTATCTCTAACCTCTCCTGCTGACGGAGGGCACCTCTGGGGCTCCTCCCCATTGGCATCCACTCTCGTAATATTTGGTGTGTGTCTCTTTTCTGGACATCCTCATGTCCTGGGATTGTCATGATTTTGTTACTACTATCTTTAGAAAACCAGCTTATAGGAATACATTTTTCTACTTTTATATAGCTACCATCTACACCAACTGAAAGAAAATATCCCTATTGCATAGTTTCTTTGCCCCAGGCGTTTAAGGCGCTTATGTAGTTCTGTAAAAGTGTATAAATCTCAGTCAGATGATATGGACAGAAGATTTATGGGAAAGGGTTATCCTGAGTCTGTCATAAAAAAGGCATTCCAAAGAGCAATAAATGCTAACAGAGATCTACTCTTGACAGTGAAATCAAATAAATGTGTGTGTGTGTGTCTATGTGTGCATGCTACTATTTTCCTCTAATGCTTAAAGAGCAAGCCAAATTCATAAAATATGCTAGAATATGCTTAAAATGTTTCATGAGCCTCCTATATTTTCTTATAAGAGAACACATAATTTAAAAGATTTTCTTTTTAAAACGTTGTCACAGGTTTGAGTCCTCTGGTAACTGTAATGTTTGTTCTTTATTTGTTGAGCATTTAAATGTCTATGATCAGATATAAAATTAAGAATACCTATATATGTGACGTACTTGTAGCCCATCTTCTGGCAGAGACAGGGTTCACACTCAGTCCCAGGGCTAAGTCTTTGCTCAGTATTACATTTCTGGGGCACGGATTCTCTGACGGGAGAGGAGGATAGATCTCCAGAGCCCCAGAAGTAGGGGATGAACCACTTTTGTGGATGTAGCTCTCAGTATGTATAGAGTAAGTGGATTTGGGAGCCACAGATAATCAGCCCGAACACTCAGGATAGGTGTTCCAACTTCAAAAATGTTACTGCTGTAGACTAGAAATCATTTGGCACCATGCATGTATAATTCTGGTTACATCCATGTCCCACAGTTGTTCTCTCTGACTGTGAATGTCTCCCTCAGTATTGGCGTCCTGGAATGGAATGCTAAGTATTCCAGGTGAGGGCAGGGTGTAGTGTAGTTCCACCCCAACAATACCTGAGGTCCAGACAAAATTAAGATTCTCCAAACTTTCAATCCTCTTCTCTCTTCCTAGAGCAGAGGCTCTGATTGGGAGTCTCCAGATGAACAAACCTTCTTCCTCCCACTTTTCCTCTCCAGATGATCACTTGAGATTATTTCAGGATGAAAAATCCAGAGCTGGGAAAAATAAGCTCTTCTTTCCCCATGCCTGGCAGGAAGCATGACAGTAAAAGGAAAACAGATTCATAAAAACAAAAAAATATCTTAAAATACTCAATCACTCAAAACCAGAGTCAGCCCCCAGTCTATCTAGGGTGTGTAAAAGGAACGGAAAGCTTTCTCTCATCCTAAGGCAAGGGGATTTCTCTTCCTTGGGAAAACACCAAAAAGTACAAATTCAAAAGTCGTCATCAAATTGCTAAAATTGCAAAAACAGAGAGGTTGTAGACCTAAGAGGTAAAATATTTTCCTCCTATACAGAGAGACCAGGTCATGAGGCCTAGCCCACCCATGGATAGGAATGAATGAAAAATCACTCAAAACCCCCCCACAATGCTTCTCTGTCTAGGTGTGTCTGATTTTTTGATCAGATTGGCTGACTTTGATCAAGTGGTTTATATCATGGTTTTGAAAAATAAGAACAAAAGGTATGCCATACTGGGTCAGACTGAGGGTCCATCAAGCCCAGCATCCTGTTTTCAACAGTGGCCAATCCAGGCTACAAGTACCTGGCAAGTACCCAAATATTAGGTAGATCACAATCTACTATTGCTTATTAATTACCGTCATAGCAGTTTATGAATTTATCCTCTAGGAACTTATCCAAACCGTTTTTAAACCCAGTAACACTAACTGCTGAAACCACATCCTCTGACTATGAATTCCAGAGCTTAACTATGCACTGAGTGAAAAAGAATTTCTTTGATTTGTTTTAAATGAGCTACTTGTTGTGGAGCGCTAGGAGAGCGATCCCACTCCTGGGTGATGTGTGTCCTTGGGCCACGGCTCAACCCCAGAGGGCTCTGAAGAGGTGCCGTGGGAGGCGTGGCATGCCCGAGCATGGGCTGGACGGAAGCAGGGCTGGAGTGACATGGAAGACAGGCCCTCCTCCGGACCTGCACGCTTCGGAAGACCCAACAACGCAATGTTGGTCTTGTGAACAGTCCTCCGACCGTTCCTAGCCCTTTCGGACCTGCCGCAGGGTACGGCACGAAGCGGCAGGCCGGATGGAGGCCAGGGCAGCGAAGACTGGAACATGGATTCAGACGAGACTCAGGAATGACGTAGACTCAGGACGAGGTGCAGGATCCATAGATGTGGACTCAGGCATAGATGCAGGATCCTTAGACGTGGACTCAGGCATAGACGTGGACTCAGGAACGAGGTGCAGTATGCATAGACATGGACTCAGGCAAGACGTGGACTCAGGAACGAGGTGCCGGATGCACAGAGGTGGAGTCAGGAACGAGGGCTGAAGGAAGACATGGGCACCGTCCCTCAGGGCGCCCTACTCAGACCACCCGCGGGACTGAGTCGCGGACCACCCTGTCCCATGCGCGCCCTACACAGCCCTGGAAGGCTGGTCGTGGACCATGCAGAGAGCGGGAGAGCACAGGAAAGAGGAAGCAGGTTCGCTGCACTCCTGGCAGCACAAGGCAGGTTAAAGCATCAGGATCAGGAACAAGGATATCAGGAACATCAGGACTGGAACACATATACTGGAAAAGGAGACACACCTCTGGGCTGGAACATGGACATCAGGAACCTCAGGACTGGATCAAGAGACAGACCTTGAGACTGGAATGGCAGGCAGACATCAGGACTGGAACACTGAAGACATCAGGACTGGAACAACTTGACAAGAAGCTTCAACGGGGACCATGGAACACTGGACCTTGCAGAAGGCTGGCATACAAGGCATCTCCTGGAACGAGGATCTCAGGAGTGACCAACTCCTTGCGAAGGCAAAGACACACTGAAAGCTGAGCCCTTTAGTAGGGCTGAGGTGGACAACGCCCAGGGAGGGGTCAGCAGGGGGCCACACCTGGCTGGCCCTTTAAGAGGAGCAGAGAGGCGCGCGCTCGCGCCCTAGGAGGCTGGAGAGAAGAGCTGGAAGCTGGTGGCGTCCTCAGCCACGTGGAAGGCCCAGGGAAGCAGTGGAGCAGCCCTGGACTGGAGCTGGATGAAGGCAGGTCACTGGAGCAGCTCCCAGCCGCAAGGACAGAAGCAGAGAGAGGTAAGACTGGCTGCAGAGGAAGCGGGGGAAGGGCTGACTGCAGGAACGGCTCCATGCCGTGAAGACAGCCCCAGGAGCAGAGGTAAGACTGCAGGCACTGGCTGGGACGGCTTCCCAGCCAGGCAAGGACCCGGGCTGAAGCAGGCACTGAGAGAGACGGTCTCGCTGCTGGCTGGAGGTCCCGGGATTGCAGCAGCACATCGGGGGAAGGCAGGAACAGTAGCAGAGAAGCAGACCACATGGCAGCAGCTGTGGAAACGGCCCCAGCTGATTCAGGGAGAAAGAAGCAGCCCGACTGACTGTCTGTGAGAAAGGTAAGAGTCTGCCCATGCTTCTTGTGGGCAGGAGTGTAACACTACTTGCTAACTTCATGGAGTGCCCCCCCTGGTCTTTCTATTATCTGAGAGAGTAAATAACTGATTTACATTAACTTGTTCAAGTTCTTTCATGATTTTGTAACTTCTATCATATCCCCCCTCAGTCGTCTCTGGCTTATTTGTAGTACATGTGTTCTGTAATTCTAGCTTAGCTATTGTGGGTTTTTTTTACTGACATGATTGACTGATTCTTTTCAAACAGTGAGTGGTATATTCTTTTATACTTTTACAACTATATAATACAGAAGAGATGCTTTTTGCACATTTTGGCAACTGCTGCTGATATATGACTTTGTGGTTGGAATAAAAGAGGAGGAGGAGGATGTGGTGTTTAATATTTTGGGGTAGATTTTCAGACGAGCGCGAACAGCCTACTTTTGTTTGCGCTCCAGGCGCAAACAAAAGTACGCTGGATTTTAGTAGATACGCGCGTAGTCGCGCGTATCGGCTAAAATCCTGGATCGGCGCGCGCAAGGCTATCGATTTCGTATAGCCTGCGCGCGCCGAGCCGCGCAGCCTACCCCCGTTCCCTCCTAGGCCGCTCCGAAATCGGAGCGGCCTAGAAGGGAACTTTCCTTTGCCCTCCCCTCACCTTCCCCTCCCTTCCCCTACCTAACCCACCCGCCCGGCCCTGTCTAAACCCCCATCCTACCTTTGTCGGGGGATTTACGCCTCCCGGAGGGAGGCGTAAATCCCCGCGCGCCAGCGGGCCTCCTGCGCGCCGGGCCGCGACCTGGGGGCGGGTACGGAGGGCGCGGCCACGCCCCCGGGCCGTAGCCACGCCCCCGTACCCGCCCCCAAAACGCTGCCGACACGCCCCCGCAATGCCGCGCGCTCCGGCCCCGCCCCCGACACGCCTCCCGACACGCCCACTCCGAAAACCCCGGGACTTACGCGAGTCCCGGGGTTCTGCGCGCGCCGGTAGGCCTATGTAAAATAGGCTTCCCGGCGCGCAGGGCCCTGCTCGCGTAAATCCGCCCGGTTTTGGGCGGATTTACGCGAGCAGGGCTCTGAAAATCCGCCCCTTTGTGTTTATGGCATGTGCCTGATGTCTCTGAATGATACTTTTTTTAGGATAATTATTTATATATTTTGCATTATATTTGAAAGTAGATGACTACAGATTCTTCAATCAGGTTAAGTGATTATAATCGTTTGAGTTTTGAAAAACAGCTTTATCTGCAATATGTGCTTGAGACTCTTCTTTGCCATTCTTCAGCAGTATGGTTTTGGTTTATCAGGGTTTTGTAATGGTTGGTATCTTTTGAAACCTATGTTTAAAAATTGCCTTGATGCTCATTTTTTGACATGTAAGTTGTCTAGTTAGTATGGTTGGTATATATTAGGGATGTGCATTCATGTGAAAGAAATGGATACAAATGCAACAAATTAGTCCATACTCATTTTATTTATGGACTGAAACAAATGGAGGGTGCCCATGAATGAAACAAAAATGTTTGTCTAATTTTGTTTATGCTTTTCATTCAAGTTTATGGACCATTCAAGTCTATGGCTGTGCTAAGCATGCAACAGGTGCAGCAGTGCCTAATAAATTATAGCTGCCATGAGATAGATATACCCAACTTGGGAGTTTTTCTGATACTCTGTCTAGCTGCCATCCCATAGATGTACCACTTTGGGGGTCTTGCTGACAATCTGCCTTGCTGCCATGACCCAGATGTACCATCTTGGGGATATGGCTGACACACTGCCTAACAGCCATGCCTCAGATGTATCACTTTGTGGGTCTTGCTGCTGCTCTGCACCCCTCAGACATCTAGTTACCTAAACACTAGATATTTCCCAGCAGCCACTTTTAAGCCTTCTGATGTCAAACATGGATCATTGGGAGCATGGCTGTGTTCTGTGCTAACTGGTCTGAGACTACCTCATTTTAAACCATTCTGTAGTCTCATCAGCAAAACACCAGTCCTTGAGAGATCTGATACTGAAGACAGCAAAACACCAGTCCTTGAAGATCTGATATTGAAGACAGACAAATACATATACATACTATAGTAAAACCCTCAATCAGAAGGAAGAAATTCAGGTTCAACAGAAAATATGCACAGAAGAGACCTTTTGCATGTTCTGAATGTGAGACAGAACTAATGCAACACCAGAAAATCAACAAAGTGAAGAGACTGCCCAGATATAGAATATGGGAAAAGCTTTGTTAATAAAGTAAACCTCATAAATTATCAGGAAAGCCACACTGATGAGAAACAATTGTCATGTCCTTATTGTGACAAAAGTATCAATCAGAAAGTAAATTTCACAAGAAACCCAAAATGCAACTCAGCAGCAAGATCAATTTCAAGCTTATGTGACAAAAAAGTTACTAATGTCAGATCATTCTCTTGTATAAAATCTGGCAAGTGGAAACTTGGAAAGTGCTTCAACAAGAATACAGACATCTCTCATGCCACTCTGCCTTACTGCTATACCCCTTATCTTAATATCACAGCAATATTAAGTCAAAGGAACAAAAAAAAAGGAATACATTTCAAAAAAAGATTTTTTTAAAAAGTGTGCCAGTGATCATATTAGGAAAAGGGATGCTCAATTAACGAGCATCCATTTTCCTAAACTGAGGTTGTGCAAAGATTAGGAAAATGGACGCTCGCAAAATTGAGCATCCATTTTCCTAACCCACTGACAGTCACCTCTCCTAGGCGCACGCTGCTGAGGAGGCAGTTTCCCCTTGCGCCTCCTTTTTACCATGGCAGCTGATCTGAATATTAAAATCGGGTGCCCCAGAGAGGTCGATTGGCACGCGTTAGGAAAGTGGGCACTCAATCATGAGCGCCCATTTTCCCTGCGCCGATATTGCGTCTGCCTGAGGGTGCCTTGGTGTGTTGATGCTACTCTTTGTGCTGCTTTGTCCTTTTATTGGTGCCTTGGGGTTTTTCCCTCAACCTTTTCTGCTTTGTTCCCCCTTCTTGATACTTTAGGATGTTGATGCCATTCTTGGTGCTACTTCGCCTCTTATGTTGTCTTCAAGCATTCATGCCACTGTTGTCGGTGCCCTCCTTGGAAGCCTTAGTATGTTCTTGCTGCTTCCTTTCACCTCTGACAGTGCTTTGGTGAACTTCTGCCACCACTGGTACCCCTTTGCCCCTTTATCATGTCTTTGGCTACTCATGCCACTTTTGGTGCCACTTTGCCAGAGTCTAGGTGCCTTGGTGTTTTTTTCTCCCTTCTGATGATGTCTTTCCATAAAGCTTCATTAGATTGGATGAGAAACCACCAATTTTGGAGCCAAAATTAGGCTGCAGTACTCCCCCCATTGATTTTAATCATAAACAATTGAACAAATAAACAAAACATTATCTCTCATTTCAAATGAACCAAACAAATGTAGGTGACACACAAAACAAATTAACAAATCAAAACAAAACTTTTGTCTCTGCACATCCCTAGTATATATGTTCATAATTTAAAAGGGACATGTATAGTGCCCTATGAAGTTCTATTATTGTTAGTTTGACATTCATGAAGTTTTGGAATATAAGTAACTGGATATTTGTATTATATTTAATATATTTTTGTGTAGATATGTGTTTCCTTTCATTATGGTGATTCTTTAATAAATTGGTTACATTGTCTTTAGGAAGACTTCACTGTTTGGTTGATAGGTGAGTGCCCAGTTATAAAGCTGCTTTGTTTATGATATCAGATTTAAGGATTTTATGAAATGCTATTGTATTGTTTGCACTGTGTTAGTATGAGTTTACTGTTAATTATTAATGTATTTATATTTTGTCTTCTCTTATTTTGATACTTTTGCTTAATAGTGTATGGAATTATGCCTGTTAAACACAAATATTGTCAGATAATGTATTGTTAGTTTTATAATTTTCATAAGTAATTCATTGAAATTTAATCTTATTAATTATTCTCCTAATTATGTATATTATCCAATATGTGTGCTATTTTTTTTTTATCATCTTTTAACTCTCTCTGATGCAGTTTGGTTACATAAAACATGATATGTCAGGATTTCTCCTTTATTTTTAAGTATTGCTTGTTAGGAAATAAACTACATATTTTTTATTTCAAATTTTGTGTTATATGACTATAATGTAAGTTTAATTAAATTACAAATCAAGAAAAATGTTGACATAAGAATCAAACAGATTAATCAAGTCAAGAACAATAGGCATCCATAGAAAAAAAAAATTTGAATCTCTATATAGACCATAATTAGGAGAAATACCATGAAAAGTAAATACCAAGTTATTTCTAGCAACCTTAATCATCAAGGCTCATAATACTCTTCTTAACAATTGGAAGCTCTATTCTGGGAAATTCCTCTAATTGCCCAGGATCATAGTACATATACTTTGAATTACTCAGACAGATACTACATTTACATGGGAACCACAAAATAAACTTACCTCCCAAGGCAGTGACTTTCTGCCTCACCAAAACCAATCTGGGGTAGATTTTCAAAGGCTACGCATATAACATACGTGCGTAACTCGAGAAAATCTTCCCCTGCGCGTGCAGAGACTATTTTGCATAGGTTCGGTGGCGCGCACAAACCCCAGAATGCACATATGTCCTGGGGCTTCCAAAAATGGGCGGATTGGGGGCGGGGCCAGGGGTGTGGAGGCTGGGCCGGGCGCATTCCCAAGTCCTCCGTCACAGCGGCCGTGCCAGAGGTTCGCGCGAGTTGCGCCTGCCAGAGGCAGGTGTAACTCCATAAAATAAGATAGGGGGGACTTAGGTAGGGGCCGGGGTAGGTTAGATAGGGGAAGGGAGCGGAAGGTGGGGGGGCGGAGGGAACGGAGAAAGCCTGCGTGGCTCGGCGCGTGCAAGTTGCACAAGTGTGCACCCCCTTTCGCGCGCCAACCCTGGATTTTATAACATGCGTGCGGCAGCGTGTGCATGTTATAAAATCGAGCGTAGATTTGTTCGCGCAGGGTTGCAAGAACAAATCTACGTCCACGCACAGGTTTGAAGATCTGCCCCTTTATGCCTATGCTGTGTGGATGTAGATATGTCAGGAAAAATTGCAGTCTTATTCTCAAGAAAAGACATCATCCTTAACAGTGTGCACTCGTACCAGACTCAGAAGCAAAGAATATTAGTAAAATAGCACCCACAACACATTGTTCCTAAGATTTAGACAATAACAAATGTCTTTCACTGTTCCAGCAAGTAAATCAGATTTGGGTGAAGAATTAATAATAGGCTGTACATTGCTTTAGTAGGGAGACAATACTTTAACCCTTTTTCAGTCCACCTCCTAGGATCACACCTCTCCACTGAACTTGATATTCTCAATTCTTAGAGACCATCATAAAAAAATCCACTATAGTTTTTCAGCAAATGCATTCACTTTTATTCAGCGGTAAATATAATAATTAGTCTCATATAATCACAAAATCTCATTTTTCTTATTTTTTATATATTGAAATTACAGCTGAGGGCTTATCTTAATTCTTGATTTTTCTTAGTATTTTAACAGTCCATCTCTTCAATCTTCATTCAAATATCCATGTAAATACCTTCAAAAGTCCATATGAATACCTGACGCTGATCAGCGTTTCAAAATGAATATGGCGTCTCTGCTTCAGGGGACCAGACCCACAGACAGAGCATCTGCATTCTAATATTGTTGTTGAGTTGTTAGATATTTAAAATTGCTAAGGGAGTGGGGTTGTCTAATCTAATGTAAAGCCCTTCAAAATTAATTTTGTGCATTTTATGTTGGTTAGTCAATCATTTGCAAAGGGACTATAGCTATTCTATTTATTAGGTCAGGGTTATTTGCTTATCTAAATCCACAATTAATTATTGTGAAAAACTTCCCCCCTCTTAGTCTCTAAAAATCAAATAATGTGCCTAGGGTGGGTGGGAATTGAAGAGGGAGGGAAGGAAAAAACACACACAGAAACAAGTCTAAGGCATTTTTTAAGCGTGCAAAGTCAAGGAAAACAAGAGTTAGGACATCCCAACAGAGAGGTTCCAATAATTAGAAAAGTAGAGCATTTACCTATAAGTAAAGTATCACCTGAGCTAAAAGATTCCAATTTATCCCTGTCATTTGAAAAGCAGAATGTTAACACAAAAAACACACTTTGAAATGTTTGTATGCTAATGCCAGAAGTCTAAGAAGTAAGATGGGAGAGTTAGAATGTATAGCAGTGAATGACAACATTGGCTTAATTGGCATCTCAGACATGATGGAAAGAGGATAACCAATGGGATAGTTCTATACCTGGATACAAATTATATCGCAATGATAGAGAGGAACAACTTGGTGGTGGGATGGCGCTTTATTTCTGGGATGGTGTAGAGTCCAATAAGATAAAAATTCTGCATGAGACTAAATGCACAATCAAATCTTTATGGGTAGAAATCCCTTGTGAGTCAGAGAAGAATGTAGTGATAAGAGTATTCTACCATCCGCCTGGCCAAAATGATGAGACAGATAGTGAAATACTAAGAGAAATTAGGGAAGCTAACTAAGGGGGTCATTTTGTAAGCGTATCACACGCGAAAAGAGACTTTTCGCGTGCGATAGCTAGATCGGGGCGGTGATGGCACCGGAAGAGGAGGAGTCGGGGCGGCATCGGGGCGGATGCCATGGAAACTTCGCTGACGGCAAAAAGGTAAGAGCTCTTATAGCCACCAGTAGTGCACCCAATAGCATCACCTTTTACGATGGCGCTATTGGTTGCGAAAGCCGGCAGCAATAACACCACGGTAATGCGATCATTACCAGCTTTCACAGACCCGCCTCCCGTTTGCACCGGAATTCATAAACCTGTGCGAAGAAGGAAAATGCAGGCCTAAATTGGTAGTGCAGAAATAATGGGAGATTTCAATTACCTCAGTATTGACTGGGTAAGTGAAACATCAGGGCATGCTAGAGAGATAAAGCTCCTGGATGGAATAAATGACAATTTTATGGACCACCTGATTCAGGAATCAGAGAGGGAGCAATTTTAGATCTAATTCTCAGTGGAGTGCAGGATTTGGTGAGAGAGGTAACAGTGATGGAGGCCGCTTATCTATAGTGCTCATAATTAGAGATGTGAATCGTGTGATCGATCGTCTTAACGATCGATTTCGGCTGGGAGGGGGAGGGAATCGGATCGTCGCAGTTTGGGTTTTTTAAATATCGTGTAAATCAAAAACCGGCACACTAAATCATCCCTAAAACCCACCCCGACCCTTTAAAATAAATCCCCCACCCTCCCGAACCCCCCGAAAATGCCTTAAATTACCTGGGGTCCAGTGGGGGGGGAGGGCGGGAAAACCGGCACATTAAAACAACCCTAAAACCCACCCCGACACTTTAAAATAAATCCCCCACCCTCCCGAACCCCCCCCAAATGCCTTAAATTACCTGGGGTCCAGAGGAAGGGTCCCGGTGTGATCTTTTACTCTTGGACCTCCGTGCGTTGTAGAAATGGCGCCGGCGCTACCTTTGACCTGCCATATGACAGGTCAAAGGTAGCGCCGGCACCATTTTGTTTTTTTGTCCCCCGACGTCAGGAGCGTAGGAGATCGCTCCCGGACCCCCGCTGGACCCCCAGGGACTTTTGGCCAGCTTGGGGGGGCCTCCTGACCCCCACAAGACTTGCCAAAAGTCCAGCGGGGGTCCGGGAGCGATCTCCTACGCTCCTGACGTCGGGGGACAAAAAAACAAAATGGCGCCAGCGCTACCTTTGACCTGTCATATGGCAGGTCAAACGTAGCGCCGGCGCCATTTCTACAATGCACGGAGCTCCGAGAGTAAAAGATCACACCGGGACCCTTCCTCTGGACCCCAGGTAATTTAAGGCATTTTGGTGGGGTTCGGGAGGGTGGGGGATTTATTTTAAAGGGTCGGGGTGGGTTTTAGGGTTGTTTTAGTGTGCCGGTTTTCCCACCCTCCCCCTTCCCCCTCCCCCTTCCCCCGATTTATGATTTTTTAACGATAAAGCGGGGGAATTGTTATTGTATCGCGGCTCTAACGATTTTTGACGATTTAAAATATATCGGACGATATTTTAAATCGTCAAAAAACGATTCACATCCCTACTCATAATATGATCAAATTTGAATTGGTGACTGGAAAGGGGACAGTAAGAAATCCATAGCTCTAACACTAAACTTTCAAAAAGGAAACTTTGATAAAATGAGAAAAATATTAAAAAAAATAAAAAATAAAAGGTGCAGCTATAAAGGTTAAGTGTGTGCAACAGGTGTGTACATTGTTAAAAATGCCATCTTAGAAGTGAGTCCAGATGTATTCCATGCATTAAGAAAGGTGGAAGGAAGGCCAGATGACTGCTGGCATGCTTAAAAAGTGAGGTGAAAGAGGCTATTTTAGCCAAAAGATCTTCATTCAAAAATTGGAATAAGGATCCATCAGAAGAAAATAGGATAAAGCAAAAGCATTGGCAAGTAAGACATTGATAAGATAGGCTAAGAGAGATTTTGGAAAGAAGTTGGAAATAGCGGCAGAAAGTCTGTGAGGGAGTTAGTTGGACTGTTAGATGACTGAGGTGTTAAAGTGGCACTTAGGCAAGATAAGGCCATTGTAGAAAGACTAAACACATTCTTTGCTTCAGTGTTTACTGAAGACGATATAGGGAAGATATTCATTCTGGAGACAGTTTTCAAGGGTGAGTATTCAGATGAACTGAATCAAATCATGGTGAACCTGGAAGATGTGGTAGGTCAGATTAACAAACTGAAGAGTAGTAAATCACCTGGACCAGATGGTATACATCCTAGAGTTCTGAAAGATCTCAAAAATTAAATATTAGACCTATTACAATTAATTTGTAACCTATCATTAAAATCATCCATTGTGACCGAAGTCTGGAAGGTGGCCAGTATAACCCCAATATTTATAAAGGGCTCCAGGGGAGATCCGGGAAATTATATATTAATTTCTATGTAAAGCTCAGTTAGCTATAATTTTGTTTAATGTAAACCGATGAGACGTTCCCAACGTTCATCGGTATATAAATCTTCTAAATAAAATATACCGGTGAGCCTGACTTCAGTGCTGGAAAAAATCATGGAAACTGTTATAAAGAATAAAATCACAAGACATTTAGATAGACATGGTTTAATGGGACACAGCCAGCATGGATTTACCCAAGGGAAGTCTTGCCTCACAAATCTCCTACATTTTTTTGAAGGGGGTGAATAAACATGTGGACAAAGTTGAACCGATAGATGTGGTGTATTTGGATTTTCAAAAAGCATTCAATAAGACCCTCATGAGAGGCTTCTAAGAAAATTAAAAAGTCGTAGGATACGAGGCAATGTCCTTTTGTGGACTGCAAACTGGTTAAAAGACAGGAAACAGAGAGTAGGATTAAATGGTCTATTTTCCCAGTGGAAAAAGGTAAACATCGGAGTGCCTCAGGGATCTAGGCTTAGACCGGTGCTTTTTAATATATTTATAAATGATCTGGAAAGGGGTACGATGAGTGAGGTGATCAAATTTGCTGATGACACAAAATTATGCAGAATAATTAAATCTCAAGTGGACTGTAATAAATTGCAGGAGGACTTTGTGAGACTGGAAGATAAGGACTTCCAAATGGAAAGTGCAAAGTGATGCAAATATAGGAAAAAATAACCCTTGCTGTAATTACAAGATGATAGCTTCCATCTTAGGAGTTACCACCCAGGAGAGAGATCTAAGCATCATAATGAATAACACATTGAAATCGTCAGATCAGTGGGCTGTTGTGATCAAAAAGGTAAACTGAAGACGTGGCTTTTCCTCCAAGCCTTCCCCTAGTCAAAATGCCACTTCGAACTCAGCCTAAGGAATGAGATAATTACCAATCTCATAACCAGTTATATATTATTTATTTGTTGCTTATTTCCGCTCTACCTTTCTTCCTGGCTACTCTAGCCCCCAAGTTCAATGCCCCTGTTTTATGTAACTTTGCTTGATTCAGCCTTCTTGTTCTTGGTTACACTTGTTTATCCCCTAAGTTCCATGTAAACCGGCCTGATGTGAATTCTATTCGTGAAGTCCGGTATAGAAATATATTAAATAAATAAATAAACAGAATGTTAGGAATTATTAGGAAGGGAATAGGAAATAAAATAGTGGATGTCATAATGCCTCTGTATCGCTCCATGGTGAGACTGCATCTTGAATACTATGTGCAATTCTGGTCACCGCATCTCAAAAAAGATGATTGTGATTGTTCTGCTAAATCCTTGAAATGTTCTGCTTATTTATCATTTTTATGTCTCTTACTGGTCCTGCTATGGGCCCCGATGGACATCGGTGAAGTCCTGTCAAACAGCACATGAAAAATTCCAAACTTGAGTATCTCCTGATACTTGCTGACTTACAGACTTCCTCAATTGAGCTTTGTGCAACAATGTACATTCTCAAGACATAAATTTGATGGCTAACCCTCAAGATCTCCATTTTCATGCACAAATTTGCTACCCATCCAAATAAGCTAGGTAGCAAAATTTCATGCGCAAAAAGTTCAGAATAAAAGATAACGACACCACAATTTTTATTTATTTATTTATTTATTTATTTGCAGAAACCAGCTCATAGAGGTGTCTTTGAATTCTGGTTTTCAAGAAATCCAAAACTGTAAGGCATGCTTTTTCATCCCAGCGGCTCATTAATTTTGAATTTATATATGCAAAAAGGTTTACTATTGTGAAACTGGAAATCTGCACAAAAATTCACAAATAGGGCATCATGTGCCAAAACATGAAAGCCCCTGGATATCAGGGTTTCCGTGCATTATTAAACATGAAGACCCTTCTGTGACATTTCTTTGCAGGGTAGTGCATCAGTCTTAAAGGCAGCAGGCATGGTTAGACACTTTAAATACAGAAAGTTTGAATTTAGAGATTACTGTTATATATAACACATTACTTGCTAGGTCAGGTATGCATCTGTGATTTTCATTAAATTATCATCTTAACCATCTATGAAACAGTGAAAACGTGTGACAAGCCATGCTGTTGATTTGTATTTTCACCTTGTGTACCTCTGTCCTCTTTTTTTTTTTTGCCATGAAAAGGAGGACGTCTCAAAGCAGAACTCTCTCCTAACTGCTGTATGTGTCTCATGAAATGGCTGAATCTGTGTGAGCTTCACTAATTGAAGGTCATATTAGCATGAATTGAGAGTGACCTTGACTGCTGGAAACCCATTTAGTTTTCCTCTTGCTTTCCTAGGCTGCACAGGCTTTGCTTCAATTATATTCAAGTTTATGTTGCAGTAACAAGGCATCATCTGTTTGCTTTAATGTTTATTGTGTATGTTATATTTTAAACCACATAGAATGGATGACCCATAATACGCAGTATATAAGAAATCTGAAATAAATACAGAAGGGCCGGCATGAGTGGCTAACCTTCTTCTAATTCCTGTGCACTTCTTTTGTGGGGAAGAGTGAAGCCGGGATGGGGTTGGTGGAGCAAAGAGGAGATCCATTCCCCGATTCTTAACCATCCTCCCCTCCAGGACAATTCTTTGGTGACCAGCATGGCCCATCAATGGAAAAGAACTAAAATGGAAGCGGCACCTGAGTCCGAACCCCCTCAGCACGTCTGTGTAATGGCAATTGCTCTCCCTCGTTCCCTCCACTTCCATGGGACACCCACTATCTACAGATCTAAGGGTCCAAGAATACTGCCTCCAGGTGAAAACAAAAACCGAATGCAGGTCTAGAGCTGGCTTAGATGACCTATGCTTCCCCTCCCCCCCCCCCCCCCCCCCTTACACACAAAACCAGAGAAACCATTTGCACATCTAACTTTATGAAGGCAAGCTTCAAAGGGATATGCCGAAATGAACAGGAATGTACTGGGGTAGATTGCTCTGGTCGAAAATTGTCCCCCTCACAGCAGCTACAATTAACTTAGAGCTTTTGCAGTGCAAGATCTTTTAGACTGAATTAAAAAAAAGATACATTCCTGGATATGTATTTAGGTTGGGGGAATAAACAGTGAACCTGTGTTTGCATTTTCGAATGCTTATGTGCTGTTTTACATCCTCTGCCTGCAGAGATAGCAGGTTCAAATGTACACAGCGCGTTTGTACACACATATCTTGCAAGCAATTTTAAAATTGCTGCAAGGTTTGCGCCTACTAGAGGTTGTGCATATTTTGCAACAACACACTTTATTGAAAATTGCTCCCTATAAGGGTAACTTTCAAAGATCTATGTACGGCCCCATATATGTACATATGTGGGCATGTCAAGATCTACTTCTGCATTTTATAAACTGCATGCACTGTATCTGGTCAAAGCATATTAGAAAATGTGCATATATCCGTCCCCAAGATACACTCATATATTTCAGGTACGCATGAATATTTGCAATATATTGAAAATGTGTACTTTCTCTGTATATTTTACAAATATACATTGTATTACGCACAAAAGAAAAAAACGTGTTCACATAAATCCCTGGAAGTCAGTACATTTTAAAATCTGTGCACGTACTTGAAATCGCCAGTTCGCCGATACCTCTACCAGTTCACCCAGTCTGCTTCCAGTCCCTCGATACCTTCCTAGTATTTCATTTGGAGCTCTTCCAGGTTCACCTAGCCCTCCCACTCAACCAATAGCAGACAACAGATGAGTCTGCAATCAGCTGCGCCAGTTAATTAGCAGGTGTAAAATCACAAGAATGAGTTGCCAGCTTCGTAACAGTACACACATTCTTTACAAAATAACCGCCTTCACATAAAATATGTGTGTACTTTTATAAAATGGGTGGATAAAATATGTGTTTATCTGCTTTGCAAATTGTGTGCGTACTGAAACATTTGTGTGTACTTTTGGGGCAGAAATGTGCTGCATTTTCATAAACTGTGCGACTCTCACTACTCAAGTTTATAAAATACTGCTGTATCTTAAGATGCACCAACTTATCGCGTGCATGTGCCGACTTATGCAGACTATTGAAAATTACCCCACCCCCCTTCCCAATATGCACTTGGTTCTGTGAATGGACATTTTTTCAAAAATTCTCTCCAAAACTCTCTTTCTCTTAGGAAATTAGGGGGCTATTTTCAGCTCCCCCTTTCTCTTTCTCTTCCCCCACATAGCCTGCAGGCCCCCAGGAAATGTGTGTGGGGAGATTAATTACCCTTGCGTACATTGCTGGGATGGCCCTCCACTCCCGCCCCCAGCGCCATCCCCCTTTCTCCAGTGGAAAAAAATATATCTGCTGTAGCCGACACACACACATTTCCTTGTGCTGGGAGGAGGGTTTATTTTTTCCCATGGGTATACGCTTATTCACCTGTGGAAATCTGTTTGAAAATCTCCTCTTTAATGCTTTGCTTTTACGTGACAAAGATTTTTTTTTTCTATTATGCAATTAAAAATAAAAATTATGACTGCAAGCAGCATGTGTCTGCATAACTTCAAAAGTTTCCAAAAGACACTTCAAAGGTATATGTGCTTGTGCATGCACGTGTACTGTGTATATTTTTTGGGTGGACGTAGATAATGCATTCAGATTATAATACTGTTTATAATCCATGATGGTGCTTTGCTTGGGGAAGTCTAGATTTCAGGCACCTGAACACGAAACATGGTGTTAGAACTGCCTGCCTGCTTTCACCATTTAATTATGATTACATTCCAGACTCTGCTAATGCTATTCAAACCTATCATACGTCTTACTAATTGAGTCTAAGAATCTACAAATCTGTCCCCCCTCAGTCTACCTGCAGTTTCCCTCAGTTTTACAAGTAAGATTGGACACAAAAAAAAGTACCTTGATCTTAAGATTAGGTAATACTGTTTCTTATACTCAATGGTGAGTCACTTGTGAAATAATGGACTTGATTGATGATTCATATCAGGCAGGCAGTCAATACAAGTGTGTGTCAGAAATGCTTCCAGAATCCAACTTCAACAACGCAGATTTCTGGATGAGATGTTTCAAAAATAACATTTTGATGCCTACTGAGAAAAGAGGAATCAAACCTGAAAATCTATAACATATGTAGCTATTATGAAGCATATAAAGAAATAGAAATGCTAAGACACATAAAGCCAGATTTATTAAGGAATTTGGTATAGCTGAAATAAAGGAGGAAGTCCAACTGGATCTGACCCCAGAACTTTCCTTGTTAGGGAACATTTTCTACTGTTGTGGGTGAAGACCTCTGGACTGACGTGGAGTTGGAGCAGTCTGCAGGTCCCCACCATTATCTAGCAGAGCTGGCTATGGCAGAGGCCAACCTGTACTAGCTCTTGTTCCCCTTAGGTTGAGCCCTTGGGTGCTGGGGCCAGCAGATCTTATGTGGGGGCCTCTGCTGAAGAGTTGGATGTCCGTGGAAATGGTCGGGGCACAGGCCAGGGTCCGAGACAGGCGAGATGCAGGCATAGTCGGAGGCAGGTGGTGGACAAGGCAGGCAACATTTGGATATGATCAGGAATCAGGCAGTGGTCAGTGTCAGGTGAAGTTCAAGCATAGTTGAATGTCAACAGTCAGAGCCAGAGATCTGGACTGAGGGAAGGCAGGATGGATAGGCAGGCAGGGAGGCGAGGAGTAACACAGGGAGGCAGGCAAAACATGGAAGACACTGAAGAACTAAAAACTGACCATAAGACGAAGACCTGAAAAAGAGCTGAAGACTGACTACAGGATGAAGATGAAGACCAGGAAATGAGGATTCAGTACCAGGAACTGAAGAGACGAAGCCAAGAACACAGGCAGGCATGCCGAGGCAACTTGCTCTGCTTCGAAGGAGCTGACCTATTGCCAAAGCAAGAAGGAGTTTTTGCAGTGGCTTTATTTAGGTCTGTGGTGATGAGGTCATCAATGGGCGCTGCTGGCCTTTTCCTGTCCCAGGCCCTTTAAATGAATCTGCATCGGGTACGAACGTGCCTTAGGTGGGTCTGGGAAGAGCGGTTTTAGTGGTGTCCTGGAGGGTCAGGAGAGTATTAGGGGCTTTAATAAGGACATGTGAAAAATGTTGTGTATGCCCAGCATGGGTGGCAGTCTTAGCTGATAAGTAACAGGCCCTATTTGGTGAAGGATAGTAAAGGGCCCAATGTATTGTGAGGTGAGGCATATAGAGGGCACCCTTAAGCGTATGTGGTGAGTGCTTAGCCAGACCTTCTTGCCTGCCTTGAATTGAGTGGGTCTCTTGAACATAAGAACATAAGAAATTGCCATACTGGGTCAGACCAAGGGTCCATCAAGCCCAGCATCCTGTTTCCAACAGTGGCCAATCCAGGCTATAAATACCTGGCAAGTACCCAAAAACTAAGTCTATTCCATATTACTGATGCCAGTAATAGCAGTGGCTATTCTCTAAGACAACTTGATTAAAAGCAATTAATGGACTACTCCTCCATGAACTTATCCAAACCTTTTTTGAACCCAGCTACACTAACTGCATTAACCACATCCCCTGGCAACAAATTTCAGAGCTTAATTGTGCATTGAGTGAAAAAATTATTCTCTCCGATTAGTTTTAAATGTGCTACTTGCTAACTTCATAGAGTGCCTGCCTTCTAGTCCTTCTATTATCCGAAAGAGTAAATAACAGATTCATATTTTTTTACCCATTCTAAACCTCTATCATATCCCCCCTCAGCCGTCTCTTCTCCAAGCTGAACAGCCCTAACCTCTTTAGCCTTTCCTCATAAGGGAGCTGTTCCATCCCCTTTACAATTTTGGTCGCCCTTCTCTGTACCTTCTCAACTATATCCTTTTTGAGATGCAGCGACCAGAATTGTACACAGTACTCAAGTTGCAGTCTCACCACGGAGTGATACAGAGGCATTATGACATTTTCCGTTTGATTCACCATTCCCTTCCTAATAATTCCTAACATTCTGATTGCTTTTTTGACTGCTGCAGCACACTGAGCTAATGATTTCAATGTATTATCCAAAATGATGCCTAGATCTTTTTCCTGGGTGGTAGCTCTTAATATTGAACCTAACATCGTGTAATTACAGCATGGATTGTTTTTCCCTATATGCATCACCTTGCACTTGTCCATTTTAAATTTTATCTGCCATTTGGATATCCAATCATCTAGTCTCACAAGGTCCTCCTGCAATTTATCACAATCCTCTTGTGATTTAACTACTCTGAATAATTTTATATCATCTGCAAATTTGGTTTCCTCACTCATCAAATTCCTTTTCAAATCATTTATAAATATATTGAAAAGCCCCGGTCCAAGTACAGATCCCAGAGGCACTCCACTTTTTACCTTTTTCCACGGAGAAAATTGACAATTTAATCCTACTCTCTGTTTCCTGTCTTTCAAACAGTTTATAATCCACGAAAGGGCATCATCTCCTATCCCATGACATTTTAGTTTCCTTAGAAGTCTCTCATAAGGGACTTTGTCAAACGCCTTCTGAAAATCCAAATACATTACATCTACTGGCTCACTTTTATCCACATGTTTGTTAACCCCTTCAAAAAAAATTTAGCAGATATGTGAGGCAAGACTTCCCTTGGGTAAATCCATGTTGACTGTGTTCCATTAAAACACATCTTTCTATATGCTCTGTGATTTTGATCTTTAGAATAGTTTCCACTATTTTTCCTAGCACTGAAGTCAGGCTCACTGGTCTATGCTTAACTGGATCGCCCCTGGAGTCCTTTTTAAATATTAGGGTTACAATGGCCACCTTCCAGTCTTCAGGTACAATGGATGATTTTAATGATAGTTTACAAATTTTAACTAATAGATCTGAAATTTCATTTCTTTAGTTCCTTTAGAACCCTGGGGTGTATACCATCCGGTCCAGGTGATTTGTTACTCTTTATCTTGTCAATTAGGCCTACCACATCTTATGGGTTCACAGTGATTTGATTCAGTTCATCTGACTCATCAACCTTGAAAACCATCTCTGGAACCAATATCCTCATTAATAAACAGAATCAAAGAGTTCATTTAGTCTTTTTGCAATGGCCTTATCTTCCCTAAGAGCCCCTTTAATCCCTCGGTCATCTAATGGTCCAACCGACTCCCTCACAGGTTTCTTGCTTCCGCTATATTTTAAAAAGTTTTTATTATGAGTTTTTGCCTCTATGGCCAACTTCATTTCAAATTCTCTCTTCGCCTGTCTTAACAATGTTTTACACTTAACTTGACAATGCTTATGTTTTATCCTATTTTCTTCAGATGGATCCTTCTTCCAGGCAAAATAAAAGCAAATGAAAAAAAAATTAGAGTCTGGATTCCTCCTCTTCCCTCTCCCTCCAGCGTCATTGCAATAAATAAATGACTCCCCCCACTAGGCCTTCTCCATTCCCTCACTCTTCCTATTCCTATCTTGCCCTCCCCCATGGGGTCCAGATATCAAAATGGTGCCAATTGTCCCTAAGGTCTAGGCCTCAGGAGAGCCAGTTCTATTTTGATGACTGGGAACGACTCCTGCCCTATTTTGACATAGTCTATCTCATGGATGAGGGTAAGATGAAAATAGGGAGGATGGAGAGATAAAGAAGGGTGGGAGGGGATGTACTAGCAGCAGTGATGTTAACAGTGACTACATTCTGAAACAAAAGGAAAAGCCCAATGAATTTCATTGTGTGTATCTTGTCTTTTCATTTTGAAATGACATGAAGCAAAACAGAATGTTTCACTGTGTATTTTCTGTTTCAAAACAATGCACACCCCTAAGCCCCAGGTCCATTCTGATCAGGGGAAAGCTGCACTTCAGGGTCCTTAAGTTTTGGACTTTAGGGTAGATTTTTGAAATATCACTCAGGACACGGAGGATGGGGTTCAAACAAAGAAAAGATGTTTTTCAGTGTAACCCCCTCTTGTTTTGGGGCCACCTAATTGAGAGGCTACAGCAAAGCCCCAGGGCCACATTTTCGCTCCCGGATTTCTCATTTACTCAAAACGTTTCAGATTTCAGCCCTGGGTGTTGGGGGTTCACTGGCAGGGAAGAGCTATACACCTCTGAGGCTTTTAGTACAGTAGTGGGGATCTGTTTCACAGTCATTTGATTTCACCCCAATCACAACCATTGGTTAGCTTGTACCTATGGACAGAGGAGTTCTTTTAATGAAACCAGCCCCAAAACATAAGGAGTCAGCTGTGGTGGTCAACTCAAAAAATTTACTTAAGACGTGGCTCTTCCACCAAGCCTTCTCCGATCCACCAGACATTACAATCACTAATGGCCTTCCACTTGCACCCGGCCTTTAGACACTTATCTCCATGAACTATGGACTCTGGCTCCTCCAGGTTAAAGCACCGTCAAGCTTTAACTCGTTTTTTTCACTATCGTATTCATTTATTATTATCATTTACCTTTATCTTCCTTCCAGCTTATTATAAGCTTCCAAGTTTTCGATTCCAGTTGATTGTAACTTTGACTTATTCATATCTATTGTTATCTATTGTTAACCGAATTGTTTCCTTCAGTTATACCCCCTGTTAAATGTAAACCTATCCGATATGGTTATTTACTATGAAGGTCGGTATAAAAAACTGTTAAATAAATAAATAAATAAATAAATAAATAAATAAATAAGTTTGCTAATATGGCAAAAATCATAAACAGCAACACAAAAATCACTCTGAAAGCCACAGTCTATTTATCTTTGGCACATGGTCTAATAGCAACTCTACCTTTCTCTAAACCAGTGTCCAGGAAAAAAGCCATCCCTGTAAAGGGTGGGAAACTTCTCTTCTTCCTCTGCAATGTGCTAGAGGAGAAACTAATCCAAAAATACCACTCTCATCAGCTGGTACAAAACTTTTTCCAAAATAGTAGCTTTCAGTAGTTTTAACCCACTATTGACTTATTGTGGGAATGTAACCACCATCAATTTCCAGCCCATCCAACAAGGGGAAAAAAGTAGCCCCTGTGTTAGGAACTGGTCAAAACATTTTAAAAAGTCTCCAATTCCAAGAAAATACTCCAATTGGTAACCCTTGAGGCTCATCCAGCCCTCCTACTTCAAAAATCTCCTTCACTGCAAGGAAATCTTATTGGGGATCCCAAGCAGCTACTCCAACTCCTTGGTCAATCAACTGGAGAAGAAGAAAAATGCTTTGCACATGCTCCAACCACATTTTATTTGGGGGAGGTAACCAATCCCAAAAAACTGGGAGACTGGCCATGACAAGAGGAGGATCCTAGTATGTAAACTCCCAAAAAGATATCACATGGGAAAAATATTAGTGGCAAAGGCATAGCCCTGATACATTAGGATTTAAATCCATAATGTCCCAAATTTTTCCATCCATTAACATATAATTTGATGATCTTCTTCAGCTGCTATTACTTCTGGTTCTCTTAGTGGATAGCTTTAGGATTTCCCTACACTCTGAGACATCCCTTTTGTCTGATGGGTATTCCATGCACCTCCCTTGGGCTCTATGGCTTCTCAGGATAGATGCTGGATAAGCATGTTTTCCTTTTCTTTTTCGTGGTAGTACAGGATGGGCACATGGTTTACTCTCCTTTCCTCTCCTACTATAATTGACAAGCTACAATAACTGGACTAGTTAGCATAAAATTATTTTTCCCGTGGAAAACTAACACTGGTCAAAACAGCAGGCAAGAAAGGCGAGAATGTATGGTTTTAGCCCCAATATACCAGACTTGAGACTCAGAGATACTTTAGAAATTTAGTAAAATGTTTATTATGGAAAATAAATGATTGCCAATCATAATGCAAGTGTCTGGGAAAGAGGAATACAGACTCAGCAAGTCGCTGGATGCCTTAATCTGGTCCTTCCCTGTATCACCATCTTACAAGGCTTATATATATTTTTTCTGGTTTCCTTTGCCAAGAATTGATCCTTTCTAAATGTGTCATTCTGGTCTGGTTTCCTTTCCCTAGATCACCCATACCCAACATTATTTCTTTCGCGTCCAAATGTTTGTTCTTCTATACTATCTCCCCATGGCTTGTAAGAAGATATCAATCATCTCTTATCAGCATCTGCACTTTCCTTTGTAGTTGATTTCCACACAGACCAAGCATATGTCTCATGTGGGCCATTCCCAAGTCCTTCACTTTCTGCTGACCAACCAATATCCTGCAGCTGTCTTTGCTGCTTGCACATACTGACATGTATTGGTACAAGCTTAGAAGAACATAGGTCAGTAAGCAGTTTATCCAAGAAATAAGAATGGAAAGCTACAGACTCGCTTTTCTCTCCTTCTCCAAAAATAGGAAAAAAGGCTTTGTAGCTTCTTCCCTGACACACAACACAGACAATAAGGGAGCTGTCTAACGCTTTCTATCCTCTTCAGAAAACTCTGGGAGAGTCTGGGTGTGGTTCAATCCACGCCTACCTACTCTATCCAAACACAATGTTATCACTATGAGAAACACATTTACCCGGTTAGCATTTGGAACAAACCAAAAATAGTCTTCTACAAAATACTCGACATTTTTCAGGTATTTTATTTTAATTATATGTATGTGATAGGGCTTTGCCCATCCCTAGAATTTGCTTCCATGTAGCATTTTTCCATTAGTGGGTAGTGGTAAGGGTTGGAAGATTTTTGAATCTTCCCATAACCAAAACCCCACCTTTTTTGGAGAAAGGTTTCTAGGGGTATATAATCCCTTGGTATATGCTCATTCTTCAGAGGGTTAGATGATGATAGGAGGGAAGGAGAAAGTCCAAGAGGATCTCAAGCCAAGGCGTAAGTTGCAGTTTTTGAAGATACTTTTGAACTGTGATTGATCTGTCTTAAGGGAAGGGCATCTCCTGGTATCCCAAAAGGCTGTATCAAAGAATTTTTGCCTAGGCATCCAGGAATAGTTTGGGTGAAAAGAAGTATTGAGGCTTTTGAGAGAGAGAATTCAAGAGACTTAAAGTTGTAACTTTGGACTACAGATATAAGTTTTGACCCATGTTTGGAAGTTTTCTAAAGATTGTGCTGGGAACTTTTTCTTTCTGATTGCCAAATTTATACTGGAATTCCATTCCGGTTATCCCAACCTCCAAAGGGAGGATATTTTCTCTAAGGAAGAGGGTGCAAGACAGCCTAAGAGGGGGTATATACCTAAGATGGACAAAGTATCTATTATTTTTTACGTTGTTTTTGATCTTTGTAATATTGGCCTGGATCATACTAATACATTGCAGAAAAGACTTTAATTTGAACACTTGTCTGGACTGTGTGTATGGTTATTTTCCAGACCCCAAGTGACTGGATGGACTGTGGTGTAACTTTTTATTTTTGCCTACTCTGATACTTTTGGTCTCCTTGCTCTTCTATTGGACTTTTTTTGTACATTGTGGGGGAATATACAGTTAGAGTATGACTCCTTAGAGATAACAGTGACTGACCATGTCAGGGACCCTAAAAGATAATTCTTTCTCCCAATCCAGTCTCAAACCAAGATCTGTAGCACCCCTGAAGCTAAATACTCACATGGGGGACTGGCTACATGTATATGTGTGCATTTAAAAAATAAAAAAGGAGGTGTCGATCCAAGATGACGATCCGAGCAGACGCGTTTAAGTTTGTTCCCGTCGGTGCCTTTTCCTCTACCTCATGCCTTATTCCATGAGGAAATGCCGAACTCGGGAGCACAAGTCAGCGACCACTCCACCGGCTCATTTTTCTTCTGGACTGATGGACACTCACGTTGTCCGGGAGGACAAAACTTCAGGAGAAAGCTTGCATCAGGGTGTCCGGCAGGAAGTGGAACCCGCCGCCTTGCAAGAGCTACAAACGACTCTGTCCCCGGAGGATCGAAGGGCCCTGGAAAACCCGGCAGAGGCCTGCTTCTCCAGCCAGACCCATGATCCAACTTTTGGGGAGAAGGGGGGAAGAATCCATCGTGACTCTGGAGAGCAGGAGTGCTCTGGGGGATTTGCCAGAGGCGAATGGAGTCTCTGCTCGTCTCGGGGAGGCTATAGATCGTGCAGACCTTCACCAGCTACAGCTGGAGGAAATGATTATTCCTACAGCATTGAAAAAAGACCTGTTAAGGCCTGAAATAATTTCTTTAGACACAATTTGGGATGCTATTCAAACCCTAAATGAAAATATATTCCAGCAATTAAGACCAGTTGTGGATGTGATTAAATATATGGATCAGAGATTAAAAACAGTGGAAAAATCCGTGACTGAAAATAAGTCATCCTGCCTTTCCTTGAGAGAAGCAATTAGGGAAACTTCCAATTTGACTCAAAATGTCATCAGAGAAAATCAGTTAATTTCTAATAATATGGAACTTCTAGAAAAACAAATAAGGGGGAAGAATTTAAGGTTTATAAATTTTCCAAAATACACTCTGATACCATCTCAAGACATGTGGAAAAATACCTTACATGAGTACTGAAAATACCTGAGCAAGCCCTGCCTTTGGTTTCTAGAGTGTATTACATCCCCCCCTTTAAAAAGGATTCTCCTTCTCCAAAAGGATTTCAGGTTCTGACTGGTTACTCCAGACTTGGGTATTACTCATATCCTTGAAACAACTCAAAGAGATCAAGTTAAACCCTCCACTTTAATAGTTTCCTTTTTACTAGAATCTGACAAGGAATGCATTCTGGACCTGAGCCCAGTGTTGGGGCCCAGCTAGAGGCCTGGTCCTGTCGCCTAGACCTAGGTCTAGGTCTGGTGCCAGGGCACAGCCTGAGGCCTGATCTTTTACTGAGGCCTAGGCCTTTTAGGGCTGGGCGGGGGCGGGGCCAGAGGCCTCTGACAGAGCAGCCATTGCCGCTGTGTCGGAGGATCGCATGCCGGCAGCCTGCCGGCGCATGCAACTTGCGCCTGCCTAGAGGCAGGCGCAAAAGGTAAGACAAAGGATGGGAGGGTCAGAGTAGGGCTGGGGGGGAAAGGTTAGGGGAAGGGATGGGAATATCAGGCTATGGGGGAGGAAACGGGGGAAGGCAGTGCGGCTCGGCGCTCACAAGGTGCACAATTGCGCACCCCCTTGTGCACGCCGACCCCCAATTTTATAACATGCGCGTGACCTCTGCATCAACTGGTCTACGCTTGGACTGATTCTCTGGTTTGACCCTTGCATCGCCTGGATTACACTTGGACTGATTCTCTGGTATTGACCCCAGCTTGACTCAACTATGTCTGATCTATCTCCTGGCTCTGACCTCTGCTTCGCTTCTGGTACTGTGCCTTCCTGCCACCTGTCCTAACTCCAGCTTGCCTTGGACCTTTCTTGTTTCCAATGGACCTGGCCTCTCAGGCTTCGGCCTGTCTTTACCTGAACACCCCCTGTTCTCCTTTGTACCTGTTGATGTCTGGATCTTTGGAACCCTGCCTCATCTGGATGACTTTGGACTTCCAATACCTCTGCTGGTATCTGGCGTACCTTTGTCTACATCAACAGGGAGTCGTCTCATGGAGGCCCGCCTAAGTCTAGCCAACCCCGGAACCCGAGGGCTCAACCTAAGGGGAACGTGGGCTGGTATTGGCGAAGCTCATCGGTCTTCATCTCCTAGCCTGCTCCGCCACACGACGGTGGGGACTGTACCCCACCTCGGGCCAAGGGTCCACCATCAGCGCAACACTGGCATTCAACAAATAAAAGCCTGCAGAATGGCAGCCTGAAAGGCTGGGTAGGAAAAGCTGCAATATCTGCATTAAACTCAATAAAAAAGAGTATTTGGCCAATAAATTGCCCCATGCAAAACCCTAGTTCTGTCAAGCATGGGGTGGCCTACAGAATTCCGGATAAATTCTGACTTTACCGTCTAAAATTTTATTTTCTTTATTTACAAATAAAAATATAATAATAATAATAATAATAATAATAATTCTCATAACCCAATACTTATCTGCTTTATAGGGCAAATGTGATCAAAAGAGCTGCCTTGGAGCTGCAGAAAGGCTGCAGAAAGGCTGCAGAAAGGCTCTTGAGCTATCAGCGGTCTCAGGTGCTTCCGTTTATTATTAGAGGGACTGGCCAAAATTTACCATAAAATGTTTATCTTTCATCACAAGAAAACCGGAATTTATAGAGGGCAACAGTAAATATTCTGCCTTTAATACCAGAGGCAACAAACTCCTTTGAAACTTGCAGCATTGCGGTTAAATATATTTTCTCTAAGCTATAAGCTTAGAGAATTTTCAACATTTTGCAACATCCTTTTAAGAAAAGCATTCTCCTTGACCACAGCAACAATAGAAGCCTGCTGGTTTGCAATCTGGTTTGTAGTATCCTTGTATTTGTTTATAATTTTTCTTATATCAGAACCACAAGTAAGCACTAAGCACATTGGACTCCAGTTCATTAATTAGCCACTACTGATTATCCATCCACATTAGAACTTCAGCATGCTAACAGCAGTTTGGAATGCGGAAAGTGTAATCTCCTGCAGTGGAAAATTAATGTTCTCCACTACCAAAACTGCCTCAGATTCCAAGGTCAAAAAATTCAGATCCAGTTTCAGTAGATTTTTTTCCTTAGATGGAGAATGATTCTCTCACCTTAGAACCAAAAGAAGTAGCAGCTGAATTAATTGAGAGAAGCATCTTATATGGAGGAATTATTCCAGGAGCTTCCCTGTCTTCTTCTGGGAGAAAATCCTTGGCTGAACTTGATGGTTGCTCAGGACTCCAGAAAGCCGCCTCACCCTTGACTGGAACCACAGAACAAGGCCACTCTGCCCCAAATATCCCTGAGAAGCTTTCTACTTCCTCTAATAATCACTTCTGAAGAAGCTGACATAGACACATCAACAGCTCCCTTTCACTCTGCTCTCTGGACCTCCAAATCAACATTTGTTATCTCCCACAGGACTGCAAATGTCTAGAACATGTCCAGGCTTAATGTCTGATCCTCCTCAGAGACTGAGGATGGCTATTTCTTTGACTAGTTAGGACAATATGTTTTGCTGTCCTTCTGAGAGATAGGGTCAAATAGTTCCCATAATAAACCTAAAAAAGTTCGTAAACAATACCACAAAGGACTGCTTTTACAAACTGCAAGTCATCAAAAAACTTAAACCCCTCCTTCACTTCTCCGACTTCAGGCTAGTACTACAATCCATCATTCTATCTAAGCTAGACTATTGCAATTCCCTGCTACTAGGTATAACCGCCAACACTATCAAGCCATTACAGATGGTTCAGAATTCAGCGGCTAGAATTCTAACTAGCACTAACAAAAAAGATCATATCACCCCAATCCTCCGGAACTTACATTGGCTACCCATTAAACAAAGGATACTCTATAAGGTACTCACTATCATCCATAAAGCGACAAACAAACTAGCTCCCATCACATTAAGCTCGCAACTACAACTACACACTTCCTCCAGACCAATCAGAAGCGCATACAGAGGAACACTGCTTGCTCCACAAATAAAATCATCATTGAGCAAACGAGCGCTATCTTCAGCAGGCCCACACCTATGGAACACGCTTCCCCCAGATCTTAGACTAGAACCCAGTCATCAAGAATTCAAAAAAAGATTGAAGACTTTTCTCTTCCAACAAGCTTTCCCAGACGCTTAAGTGACAGACAGACTCCCTAATTACTAAGTATCCTAATTACCCTAATTATGGTCACTGTATCCAGTACTAATTTTAAAATATCTACAACTGGACAATTATCTTTGAGCTCAAAAATTTACTTTACTTCATATATATATTTGGCATTGCTTATATTTATATTTATTGCTACGTTAAATAGTTATACTGCTTATATAATATATTATATTTCTTTACTTATTACTATTTATTACCAGTTAAACTATTATTTCTTTATTTAACTCTATGTTAAATTGTCAACCAGTTACACTGTTCCATATGTTCTACTGTTCCATGTAAAGCTCCGCTCTCTGTTGAGCAGTTCTTCGTTTTATGTAAACCGGAGTGATTTGTAGTCCCTACAAGAACTTCGGTATATAAAAATTAAAAATAAATAAATAAAATAAATAAATAATATATGCAAAGGGAAAGACCCTTGGTATTCCTTTATTTTTAACCATTCTTTGAGCAACTAAATTAATTCACAGCCAGCGGGCTATTTAGTCACATCAAATGGCAGCAGCCATCTTGGATCCTTCAAGGTGCACCAGTAAGAGACACTATTACATAAAAAATTCTGACCCCTTATACATAGAACTTTAGTTAGTGCTGGGTTATAAATTACATCTCTTCATTAGTGCTGGTGCTAATCTGTTGTAAATGAGCCCCATATACTAGTTAGGGGTATCTGAGTGAATGTTCACATTAGACAATAGCAAAGTAAACATGCTGACACTAAAATGGGTCTGTTATATCGTACGGGCTAAGGAAGCTCTTTGTTGAAGCTCTAAATAGAGTGCATTCTGTTTATATACTGTAGTCATGGGGAAAATATACTTAAACCATCTCTGAGACGCACAGGGGACAGTTAAATCTAATCAGTTAATCTAGAATTCTAGAAACAAGATTACATTTTCAAATAGAGTCAGGTTTTGACAGCTAAGGCATAAATCTTTTATTTAAAATAGAAAATAAACCCATTCAAATGCAATCAGAGAAGACAGATGTAGATAAAAACAAGTAGTGATAGAATATACAGTGCATAAATTTGTTGGGTCTGAATGATAGATCAAAAAGGTGACCTTAAAGAAGGTCTTTAAACTTCAGCAAAAAATGGAGAATTTGCATACAGTCTATTTAAATATTGCTTGTTAGTCTAGGATAGACCAGAGAGAGAATGTTATCATCAAAAGAATGATATAGGTCAGATAAACTAGAAAAAACAGAAGTACAGTTAATGTACAGGTCCAGCATCGAACTAACAAAAGAGAATATTCAGTTGCATGCTCTTGGTCAACACCATGCAAGGATGGCACATTATAATTATTATTATTATTTGATTTATGGATCACATTTCTAGAATAGCTCAATGCAATTTACTAAGTAAATTTACAATATAAATAAAATAAAAGTACAATACTAATGTAAAAGAACAATTATGCTTTCTTGATGATAACTGAAAATCATATAAAATGAAAAAAATCACAATCAAATCGTAAATAAAATGGACAAAACTTTTAACGTATTCAGGATTTAACTAAACGTTTCCGAAAGAACAAGACATATTTATTCTACCTGCTCAAAAAATGTAGCTGAAGCAATTCAAAATTCATCACTTATTGCATCTCTGAGATTAAATCTTGTCTAATTCAGATGTTATTATATATAGAGGACTTGACTTTCAAATGATTTGCACACAATAAACCCCTGCTTTATGCATGCAAGTGGCATTCTGAAAATCAATCATGGTCCAGCGCAAGTAAAAGTATGCATGAAAATCGGTTTTCTATGTACTTTTACGTGCACCAAGACGAGGCATTCTGGGAGGGGAGAGATGGGTGGAGTTGGGGCAGGGTTGAGACATATATAATGTACATATTTATTAATTTTAGAAAAGCATGCTTATAAGTTCACCCGCACAAGGTCTGCCTTCCATACAGCAGGTGTAACTTTGTATGGGTGGGTTTTAGGCACTTCCATGCAAATTTTCAAAGCAAAATTACGTGCATAAGTTCTAGAAAATGTGTGCATATAATTTATTCTACCATGCACAGTTCTAAAATGACCCTTCTAATGAAAAAAATATTATAATTCTGTTTTCGAAGCAGCAACGCTAAATCATAGTGTTTTCTTCATCCTAAACAGCAGTTCAGAGATGTGGAGGTGAATGGAACCCTGACAGGTGACCACTGAGTTTCTCATTTGATACTATGTGAACTGGACGGGCTAAGGCCTGGATTTTCTAAGTTTGCAGAACTTAGAAAATCTACCGGTAATGGGGGGGGGGGGGGGGGGCAAAGCAGGGGGGGCGGGCCTGCAAAAGCCGGCAGCGATCGCACCACCATTGGTGCGATCGCTGCCGGCTTTCGCAAACCAATAGTGCCACGGTGAAAGGTGGAGCTATTGGCCGCGTTACTGAGGGCGATAAGGCTCCTTACCTTTTCTCCGTCAGCGATGTCTTTGTGGCATCTGCCCCGGTGCGGATGCCGCCCAGAACCTACCCCGATCTAGGTATCACACGCGAAAAGGGACTTTTAGCGTGCGATACTTTTGGAAAATGACCCCCTTAGTTAGCTCTGGTTTTACCCTATGGTATCTATGGATTGTAGTTTCAATGTTTTCCTTGTTTATTGGCCTGACAATTGCTTCTTGCTCCTTTAGGCTCGCAATTAGAACTGGCTCCAACCAGGGCCACATTGCTACGAGCCTTCATATGCAGTTATTGGTGGTTTCCTGCACATTTTTTGATCTATTCTTATCTACCCCAGCTATTGCAACAACAATGCAGAACCAGGTGCCATGAATTATGACTTCTTACAGTACTCGGTACCTGTGATGTTCCTGTTGTGGGACGGATGTGAATGCTGCCTCTGCAGCTTCCTCAGTGCTGCTACCATTTCAGTGTTTCCAAGAGTAGAACTAAAGACCTGCGAAACATTCCAGATCAAAACTGAATCAGATTTTCATCCTGTATCAAATCTGTGGGAATTTACAGATATTTTTCTAAGACTGATGGAGAAACTTTGTCAAATTGAATGCACTGGATTTCTCACACATTCGACAAAATCTAACAGAATTTTGATATAAAGAAAGCAATAGAATATAGCAATGCTATATACTCTGTGGGTTAATCTGAGGCTTTCTTGACTATTGCAGACAATGAGGGTGCCCTTTTCTCTTTGCCTGCAGGTTCCCATTGTCCACCTTTGCGCTGGAGAAAAATGCTTGGGCAAGAGAAAGGGGAAAATGCTTGGCCAATCCTGTGCAGCTGGGGATGGTGACGTCAGTAGCAGCAGCAAGGGATATACAAAAGAGGCTCCTGAGATATTTCTTTTCGCTGCAGAATTCCTTTCTTGGTACTCCTCCGGATCCAGTGGCTTCACTGGCACTCGAGATCCTTACTGCTCCATGACTTCCCTCATTGTGCCACCTCTGCTGTTCACCGATTGCTTTTTCCAGATCTAAGTCAGCATTCTGTGTGGGGCATGGTCTGCATCGAGCCATCATATCACAGTGCTTTGGTATAGTCTACCTGCACCATTGGAGTCGGAGAGTGCTGTGAATCATCCACTCCTTCCTATCCTCAACCACTAGGGACAAATGTGTGCGAATGTCCCAGCACTGGAGATGCTAGAAGGCATTCCTTGAAACCATGGTGATTTAAGATGTATTTATTTACTGAAAATTTTTATTACACACTTATATTAAAAAATCCTAAGTGAGGTACTAACAAAATACCATGAAATAAACATCTTCATTCTTCAAAAATCTCAACTATCAAATATATAAACAGTATCACACTCCCAACCCCCTCAGACCCCAAATTAACAAAGCCTACAGACCTTACAGCTCTAGCCTAACAACCAACATGCAAACTGAGAATGTAATAATAGTGCAACCCCTCATGTTTAGTTTGGTATCCAGGCTATTTATCTTATTGAAGAAAGATGTAATTCAGAATCAGGAGATATTTAAAGTTAATACCCTTATTTTACTGGGCTTGGGCTTGAGTTTTTTGGAGGTGTCCCATCTCTAGATCTCTAAGAGACAGCTGGTAATCTTTAGCATGGTTATGTTTCTGTCAAATCCCACTGACATAAAGACCTGAATGTCATTGGCATAGACAAAGCATTGGAACTCATATTTCCTGTTTCCATAAATTAGAGGCCCGAGAGAGATATTTGGGATAGAGTTGTGAGAGGATTGATTCCTGTGGTACATAGCAAGAGATGGACTTGACAGAGGAGAGGAGTCACCTATAATGAATGACCTGTTTTCTTCCTGTTAGAAATGACTGAAACCCAATTCAAAGCTGGGCCTTTGATACCAATGCCTAATAGCCTCTTTATTAGGATATTATTGTCAATGGTGTCAAAGATAGCTGAGAAATTGAGTAGAATTAAGGTATAGGACTTTCCTATGTCAGAGGCTCTAAAACAATAAATAAATAAAAATAAATAAAGTCAACTAGTAGAGCTTGATGAACAGTGTCCTTGTTGTGCCCTTTCTGAAACCTGATTGGAATGTGTCCAGAGATTGCCTTTCCTTCAACATGGTCTGTTTTATGCATATATAAATAAACCATTGCTTGAAATGCTAAACCTGACAGTGGATAATACCTGTAGGCGTTTCCAACCTGACAGCGAGTTAGTAGCCCCAATAAATGACTACTCTGGGGCTATAAACAAGACAGGAGGATGTCCAGATGTCAGATAAAAGAGTTGCTCTACATAACTGTAGGTCCAAAACTGGTCTGACTTGCAAAGTAGAGGGGGGTTTATCTTCACCATCGTTCTGGGGTCAGCTTCTTTCAGTCCCAAACAGCTCAAGGATACTAATCTTCTCGTGAAATTCCAATTAGCTGATGTACTGAGAAACTGCATCTCATACATGCGCCTCGAATCACTACTGCTTGGTACCCATTCATTCTGTAAAGGTGCTGCCAAATCTGTGACCTGCTTGGGTCTCCCAGTGGCTCCTATCAAATGAATAGGGGACTGGTGCTCAGATATGTACAAAGACTATGTTGGGCAGCGGGAGAAGCAGTAGAGCAGAAGTTAACCCCTCTTTCTTTTCTAAACCTTCCTTAGCCCAAGAAAAGCAATTGGGATCTGCGGTGACTGACTTGTTTGTGATTCTGATCCTCAAGGAGAGCAGCAGTAGGCTGTAGGGGCAAATACCTTGGGCTTGCCTCTCAAGGGATCAAGGTATGTTGAATGCGCAGCAGAAAAATGAAATGGGACCATTGGATCATAATTGTTTATATCATCAGTTAAAATACTGTAGCTAGATCAGAAATGTTAACCATTAGACATGTGCAGAACAGATATGAAGATTTCACAGGGCAAGCTAGTGGTGTGTTCTCCAGCTGGGCTGTTTATAGCACACATATTGAATATGACTAAAATGCATGCCGACAATTTGCTTTCAGACTAGGGACTAGTTCTGTTAACATTTTCTTGATTTGACAGCTGGAACAGATGAATGTCATCCCTGACCTTTTCAATTTTACATCTTCCTCACTGTCCTATTTAATATGGCTTTAACTACAATCTGGAAGTGAACTTTAATAATATTTTATAACCTCTTGAAAACACATTATGAACAGTTATATTTTATAATGCTTTAAGCAATAAAGAAAATTTATTTCATCACTTTTTAATCTATTGACTTAATTTTAGCAATTAGCAGTAATATTTTCTCTGGCCATGTTCATGGATAATAGCCGAATAATTAGATGGTAGGTCTCTCAGTCTCACTGTGATTTATGAGGATGGGATGAAGTATTCTGGGTAGATTCAGTAATAAATGGTTTTTCAGATTCTCCTAGTAGTGACTTTTATTTACTGCAATAATTGGTAAAAGCTTCCTTTAAGAAACTAATAGCATATGCTCACTGAATCCACATTTAATTTTAAGATTCTCCAGTGAGGCAGGACCCATGTTTTGAATTACCGAGGTGATGTTCCGAACGTGCCGCGGTATATAAAAATACTTAAATAAATAAAATAAATAAATTAGTCTGAAGGTCACAAAAATTCAGAAGGCCCGAAATAGTGGTGTATCTCTGAAACAGACTAATTTGAAATATGGGTCCTGCATAGGGTATTAGAGTGGATTAATATCATGTTTCTTACAGAACTTTTTGAGGAAGGAGATAGAAAAAAAAGAAGCTACAACACTGATAAGTATTTTTTAATTGCATTTTGAAATCAAGAACATTTTTCTCATTCTTGTAAGCGATTTGGTCTGTTTCTTGGTCAGATATTTTATTTGGTTATATGCTTTATGTTATTATTTTATTTATGTATGTCTTATTATTGTAATTATATGTTTGAATTGTAAGTCACTCATGGTTTCATTTGGAAGTATCAAAGAAATTTAAATAAATAAATAATCATCAATCAATATTTTGACTTAATATTTTGACTTGAATGGAAAGCAGACAGTAGATTCTTCATAATCCAGATTGGATTACAGTGTGTGTGTGCATATATGTACACACATATACATATATATATTTATTTAGAGAGAGAGAGAATATTTAACTTTTTCATCAGGAGAGTCAAATTAAATCAAACTTGGCATAATGTATCAAGATAATAAAAAAAAGAGCAGAAAGGGAATTTGAGATGATGCTTCATTCAGTGGTGGTAAATGGTAGATTTACAAAGTGACAATTCAGTAAATAACATGGATCAAAGATGTCTTAATTGTCAATGATCTCACTGAGAAAACATTCAGTAAATATGATTAACTTTAATGATCTTGTTTATTGATTCATGCTATGAAGGAATAGTCCTGACAGACAATTAACAACTGAGAAATTAATCAACAGCTTGGACAGACAGTCGAGACCTGACATTCTTGCAAAAAAAAAAAAAAATGCTCTTTTTTATAAGGATAACTGCATCGTAGTAAAGGGAGAGCAGCATAAATCTGATTGTAAAAACGAATATACAAGAGCAAATATAGTCCATCAAGGGCAAAAACTATGTTTGCATGACCTATAAAAATGTAAAAGAAAAAAAAAAAACTTCTACTGATCAATCAAATAATACATTTCCTTTGTTTGCAGCCCACAGACTATATGTGTTTAGGTGGTATATAGTACATACAGCAAATTTCAAGGACTTTAGCATGGAAGATATAATACAACCTATCCAATGTGTGTTATTTCTTTTAGAGGAAGAAAAGGTGATATAACCGATCCAGGATGTATTTTTTTTCAAAGCAGCAACATAGCCGCAAACAAGCTGCACCATTTGCTGTGTTTCACCGTGCTGTCACCCATTAGCAATAAGTCTAGGATATAGCCTTTTGTCACTTCTGTACTCCCCAAAGAGATCCTTTAACAGTTGCAGTATGGATTGATACCTCAGCAGTATGATATTTTCTATTTTATTTTCCGTTCTTTTTCAGATCGTTCCTAACATTCCATTTGCCTTTTGGACCACCATTATATACTAAGCTGAGGATTTCACATGGACTCTAATATTCTTTTCCTGGTTGATGACTCATAAGGTGGAACCCAGCATTATACACCTATAGTTGGGATTATTTTCCCTTGTGTGCATCACTTTGCAGTTTTCCACATTAAATTCCATCTGTCATTCAGATGCCCAGTCTCCAAGTCTTGCAAGGTACTTCTGCAATTCCACATAATTTGTTGCTGATTAAATATCTTTGAATAATTTTATGTCATCTGCATCTTTTTTTGATGGCTGTAAGAGAGATTCCCAACTGGTGAATGGGGTGGGCTTAAAAGTCTGCTTCCACTGTCATTCGCCTCACAGACAAAGCCCGCTTCCATTGTGATTCACCCGGCAGACAAAGGGGGCGGGGTGGTGGTTTTCGATATGGATTGGATAAATATAATGAAGAGGCATATCACCAATTAAATGACACACAGTTCTAAGCTTCTTTAGAATGCGATCCTACTGATTGAGTAAAATATTGAATCTTTTTTAGATCAAGGTAGACAAAAGGGTACCATCACAGCAAAGGAATATGAGCTTCTATTTGAGAAACACCCAATTACACCTAACTTCTATTTAGTCCCCAAATACATAAATCTTGACAGGACCCTCCCAGAAGACTTATAGTCTTAGGTATAGTTCTCTTTTATAACCACTCTCTAAATATGTGGACTTCTTTTAAAAACTATTGGTTCCTTTAAATAAATTGTACATTCAGGATACCACCCATATAATGCAGGAACTCTGTTCAGTCATGAACCATGATGACTTATAGTTACTGGTAACAGCTGACATCGTGGCACTATATGCTAATATACCTCAATCTTTTGCTGTTAACATCAATGGAGAGGCCCTACAGACTACCTATCTCAATATATCACATCAAGATTTCATTAAGAATTTAGTATTGATTGTTTTGACTAAACGTTTTTCTCAATTTCAGTCTACATTGTTTCAGCAGATTAGAGGCATGGCCATGGGTGACAAGCCAGTGATGGCCCCATCACTGGCTTGTCTTTATGTATCATCTTTTGAACTTGGAATTGTATCAGGTAGAGTCCCCTTTTTTGGTCAATTCCAATTTGGCAACTGAATGGTACATGGACTACCTTAACACACCATTGTGAGACTACTTGTCCTGTTATGAATGCTGACAGTCTTTGTGGATTACAATTTTGAACTTACCCCTGAGGAAGCTTTTCTCTGTGAAACACGTGATGTCCGGCTCATTATATATTAATACTTTGGTCTGTTGCCTTATTTTTATATGCTTTTCAAAATATCTAAAAAATATTAACTTTGAAGGTGAACGATCAATTGTTTTGGGTGGTCTTAGCATTTTGCATGACTCACCATCAGGCTTGCTGACACCTTTCCAAATTTTTTGCATAATTTTTTGCATAATTTAAATATTGTGTCTGATCGGTTATTCCTTATGATTTAGTCCCCATCTATTTTTTGTTTTTGGTACATGAATGTGCTGCAGGTTAACCAGTTTTCATCATCCTTGCTTGCCTATTATACATCACCTTAGGGGCCATTTTACATGTTGTAATACAACTCAAGTTATATACGCGATTTTATGCCCTTGCTTTAAGATATACATTGGTCACACTAAGAAGTCAATTAAGACATGCTTTATTCAACATTCCAGTTGCATTCACACAAAAAAACATTATTTTATTTTACTTATTTATTTTAAAATATTTGTTACCTTCCCTTCCGTCATTCAGGGTGGGGTACAATAAAACATACATAGGAAAATATGAAGCATCTCTAGTGCAACATTGGTTGCAATACAGTCATACCATTGAACACTTAACATTTTTTGTCATTCAACAGGTCATTATCAGCAGGGGAGAGTAACATTTCCCTTCAACTACAATGTAGAGAACAATACATTTTTAAGTAGGATACTGTTACGAGCACGCGCGGGCGCGGTCGTCGTAAACGGGTGGTGAGCCCTTGGGCCACGGCAGGACTCAAGGAGGAGCCCCAAGCCACACCGTGGGAGGTGAGCTGAGCAGGCATGGTGAGCCAGGCAGGCAGGAACAGAAGCAGGGAGTCCGACCCTCAGCCGGACCTGCATGCCCATGGTAGCCAACACGGGGAAGTTGACTAATGAACGGTCCTCCGACTGTTCCCGGCCCTTTCGGACCTGCCGCTGGGAAAGGCAATGGGCAGCAGGCCGGACAGAGGCGAGGGCAGACAGAGTCCTTACACTGAGGACGTGAGACGGGGCTGAAGCAGACATCCAAGACAGGCTGAAGCAAGACGTTGGAGACATCAGGGCAAGGGCTGAAGCGAGACATAGGAAAGATCCAGGCGAGCAGGAACTCCGATGCTGGGATACTGACATCCGAAGCCCCTCATCTGGCAGGAACAGAAGCTCAAGAGCCCATGGGACGAATCCCTCCTGTTGGCCACTCCAGGGCCCAACAGGACAGAAGGCTCAGGAACCAGACGAGGATGTAGGTCAAGGCAGAGACACGAAGACATCAGGGCAAGGGCTGAAGCAAGACAATCGTAGACAAGGCAGGTGCAGACATTGCAGACAAGGCTGGACGGAAACATGGCACTGTCCAACAGGGCGCCCTACTCAGCCAGCACAGCTAGACTGGTCACGGACCACCCCATCCCAGACGCGCCCTACACAGCCCAGGAAGGCTGGTCGCGGACCACGCTGAGGAAAGGAGGGTGCAGGGAAACTCCAGGCGAACAGGAACTCCGATGCTGGGATACTGACATCCGAAGCCCTTACGGCTGGCAGGAACAGGAACAGACATCTAGGCAGGGTCAGAAACAAACAACGAGACAAGGTACCATCTAGACACGGCAGACCACGGAGGATCGGGCGAGGCCACAGACAACTGTGTAACCCAATCCGAAGGCAAACAGGAACTAACAAGCAAGTCCTTATATACTGGAGGTTGTAGGCAACTCCCTGGGAGGAGTTAGACAGGACCGCCCCTTGCTGGCCCTATAACTGCGGTAGAGAGCTGCGAGCCAGCCCCTAGAGAAACGGGCGTGGCTGGAAACAGGAAGTCCAAACACAGGCATGCCTCAGGAGCAGCTAGGCCTCTCAGGCCCTGGAGCAAGTCCCGGATGGAGCGTAGGCGAGGCCCTGGCTTCAGAGCGGCCTCTGGGAGGAAGGTAAGATACCTCCTGTAGCGCAGCAACAGGGGGGATCGCAACAGATATGGTTTACCCAGGGGACTCAATAAAGTAATCGAATGGGTGGCTTTTTATTGGTTATTTATTTATTTATTTAGTGATTCTTATATACCGCGGCACGTAAAGATATACATCACCTCGGTTTACAGTAAACAATAAATTAGCAACAGGCTTTACATACAACAGGCTTACAGGATGTAAACAAATGACAGCAACAGGCTTTACATAAATAACAGATTTCAGGAGTACATAATATTTATTTATTTTATTTATTTATTTATTTATTTATTTATTTATTTAAGGTCTCTTTTATACCGACATCCGTTGACACATCGCATCGGTTTACAAAAAACAAAAACATTTGGGCAGAGCCCTTACATATAACAGCGGAACAAGATTAACTTTTGGGCGGGGCCCTTACATATAACCAATAGAGTACATTAAACAGGGGGGTGAAAACTAGATATAAATATAAATCAATATGAGTATTGAGTAATATAACTCCTTTAACTATAAAGAACAAATGGTTACAGCCTGCTATAGTCACTGATTCATAAAATGGCCCCTAAGGTGATATATAATAGGCAAGCAAGGATGGTGAAATTGGTGAGTGTCAATTTGGGAGAGTGTCAATAAAGTTATGAATGTTGATCGCCCAATGTATATTTAAAGTGAGCTTCCGGTTAGTGGCATGGATTGAGTTTTCTTAGAAAATGAGGAGAGAAATCGCACCTTCAATAGGAAAGGTACTAAGTTTTATTCTAGATTACTTTTAGGGTTTATGTAGCTTATAGGTTTATCTAAGTATGAGATACTCTAATAAGTTATGGTCTGATTTTCAAAGCATTTGCACCCTTACAAATGGATTTTACATGTGTAAATGTACTTTACCCATGTAAGTGCGCTTTTGAAAATTGTTGCCATATATGCCATTGGATTGTCCATAGGACTTCATTGCATAAGTGCAAGTGCACGGAGCAGCAGTTACTACCCTTAAGAGAAACATAGAAACATAGAAACATAGAAACATAGAAATGACGGCAGAAGAAGACCAAATGGCCCATCTAGTCTGCCCAGCAAGCTTCACACATATTTTCTCTCATACTTATCTGTTTCTCTTAGCTCTTGGTTCTATTTCCTTTCCATCCCCACCTTTAATGTAGAGAGCAGTGATGGAGCTGCATCCAAGTGAAATATCTAGCTTGATTAGTTTGGGGTAGTAGCCGCCGCAATAAGCAAGCTGCACCCATGCTTATTTGTTTTACCCAGACTATGTTATTAGCCCTTATTGGTTGTTTTTCTTCTCCCCTGCCGTTGAAGCAGGGAGCTATGCTGGATATGCGTATAAGTCTTCTCCCATGCCGTTGAAGCAGAGAGCCATGCTGGATGTGCATCGAAAGTGAAGTATCAGGCCCATTTGGTTTGGGGTAGTAACCGCCGTAACAAGCCAGCTACTCCCCGCTTTGTGAGTGCGAACCCTCTTTTCTTCTCCCCTGCCGTTGAATCAGAGAACTATGCTGTATATGCATTGAAAGTGAAGTATCAGGCTTATTTGATTTGGGGTAGTAACCGCCGTAACAAGCCAGCTACTCCCCTCTTTGTGAGTGTGAATCCTTTTTTCCACATTTCCTCTTGCTGTTGAAGCTTAGAGCGATGTTGGAGTCACGCCTGTGTATGTTTATTTAATAAGGGTATTGACTCCAGGCAGTAGCCATCATTCTGGCGAGTCACCCACTCTTCATTGGCAGACTCTTGACTTTATGGATCCACAGTGTTTATCCCACGCCCCTTTGAAGTCCTTCACAGTTCTGGTCTTCACCACATCCTCCGGAAGGGCATTCCAGGCATCCACCACCCTCTCCGTGAAGAAATACTTCCTGACATTGGTTCTGAATCTTCCTCCCTGGAGCTTCAAATCGTGACCCCTGGTTCTGCTGATTTTTTTCCTTAGGAAAAGGTTTGTCGTTGTCTTTTGATCATTAACACCTTTCAAGTATCTGAAAGTCTGTATCATATCACCTCTGCTCCTCCTTTCCTCCAGGGTGTACATATTTAGATTCTTCAATCTCTCCTCGTACGTCATCCGATGAAGATCCTCCACCTTCCTGGTCGCCCTTCTCTGTACCGCCTCCATCTTGTCTTTGTCTTTTTGAAGGTACGGTCTCCAGAACTGAACACAGTACTCCAGGTGAGGCCTCACCAAGGACCTGTACAAGGGAATAATCACTTCCCTTTTCTTACTCGATATTCCTCTCTCTATGCAGCCCAGCATTCTTCTGGCTTTAGCTATCGCCTTGTCGCATTGTTTCGCCGACTTCAGATCATTAGACACCATCACCCCAAGGTCCCTCTCCTGCTCCGTGCACATCAGCCTTTCCCCCCCCATTGAATACAGTTCATTTGGATTTCCACTCCCGATATGCATGACTTTGCACTTCTTGGCATTGAATCTCAGCTGCCATATCTTCGACCACTCTTCCAGTTTCCTTAGATCCCGTCTCATTCTCTCCACTCCTTCCGGCGTGTCCACTCTGTTGCAGATCTTAGTGTCATCCGCAAAAAGACAAACCTTACCTTCTATCCCGTCCGCAATGTCGCTCACAAAGATATTGAACAGGACCGGTCCCAACACCGATCCTTGCGGTACACCACTTAAAACCGCTCTCTCTTTAGAGAAGGTTCCATTTACCATCACACATTGTCTTCTGTCCGTCAACCAATTTGCAATCCAGGTCACCACCTCGGCACTCACTCCCAAGCTTCTCGTTTTATTCACCAGTCTCCTGTGTGGAACCGTATCAAAAGCTTTGCTGAAATCCAAGTATATGATATCGAGCGCTCTTCCTCTATCCAATTCCTTGGTTACCCATAGGGGTAACCAAGGAATTGGATAGAGGTTACCCATAGGGGTAACCTGCATGGAGCAGCAGTTGCTACCTTGGGAAGCTTGCAGGGCAGACTAGATGGACCATTTTGGTCTTTTTCTGCCGTCATTACTATGTTATGTTACTATGTATATATACCTCAAATCCCATAGAATACCACAGTGTCCTAATGCTTATATCCTTGACCAAGAACCTTATTAATAATAATAATTACACCTACTCGGCTTCATGACTAATGGCTGATACCGGAAATGCACGCCGCTAAGCCATTACATTGAAAAACAAGCATTGACGATGCGAAATGATTTAGCCCTTGAAAAAGAATTGTTTCGTAATCCGAAACACGGCTCCGTGTTGGGCAGTTTCATGGAACCATGTGAAAGAAGTGGCTTCTATATAAAAAGTGGCTTCTATACATCAAGCTAAGTATTATGTGAAGGCTCACCGCCCGTGCTGCCCTGGGTGCCGCTCCGCTGCCTCCGGTTCAGGCCCCTCGCGAGTCCTGGATATCCCTGGAGTCTCTCAGTCTCACAGGACTCCCTGGGTTCAGGTCTCCGCCGGCCCTTTGCTGGGCCTCTGGGTTCTCTTTGTATGGCGTGGGGTTGAAGCAGTCCCCCAACCCCCTCCATTTCCTTCCTCCCTGTTGCTCCCTGGCACTGGCTTTTTCTGGCCACTGCCGCTACCTAGGCACGCCCCCTTCCTCTAGCTCCCTAGGCTCACCTGTGTGACTCATTAGTCCAAGTCTGCCACCTGCTCTCCTCCAGGCTCTCCCCACAGGTCAGGTGGTGGTTCTAGGAACCTGGGATTTGTAGTTTCTCACCTTCACCAGCTCCCCCTGCTGGCTGGCTCTAGTATTACCAGCCGCCTTATGGTATCTTATCCATTCCTGCCCCCGGCAGCGCTGCACTCCATCACACACCCTCCCCCTTAAAAAAGTCTCTGCACGGGGTGTATAGTGCTTCCAACCTGAACACAAACAGCCATTCCTTTAGAAGAGAGCCTACCATCCCTTCCTTCAAACCTCTTAAAGTTGTAGAGTGCAGAGACTCGCCTCTGGGTCAACTCACCACACACCCTCCCCCTTAAAAGTCTTTGCGCAGGGTATGCCAGTATTCCTATCCCCTTTTAATTTCCAACTTAAACACCACAATTCTCTGAGACAAGAACATACCAATCCTTCTTCCCACCGGCTACCAATAGGGACATGTAGAAAGGCTTTATAAGCAGTAGCCTCATCTACTCTCCTCTGGTTTGTTCTGAGTCTTTGATACTCCACCATAAGGAATTTCTCTGATTTCTTGAAAGTCCACCACCCTCTGTCCTTTCTATTCCTGGCAGAGGATGTGACAAAGATTACTACTGGGACTTTGCTGTTACCCAGACCTTTGAGTAACTGGCACCAACGCCTATATCCGCCAGATATTCTTAGTCTATTCTGTCTCCACGAGCTCACTCCCTTTATTATCTGAAACCATGAGGACTCCTTTCCCTCCTGAATCTGGCCTTTTTCCCTGTCGGCTGGTTGAGGCTGCTCGGTTTCCTCTTGATCTGGCTTGCGGGGTTCCCGTGAGTCTGCTCTTAATAGTGTGTGATCTCTAGCAAGCTGCATAATCTCCTCTTCCCTCAGCAACCCCCCTGAAATCTCTTGCAGTTCTCCCTGAAGCTGATTCGTCTTGTCTCCCCACCTCTGCAATACCTGGCCTTCCTCAACAGACTGCACTAGGCAACAGGGCTGTTCCTCATCCTGGATTCCCAAAGTCTGCTTGTCCCACTCCACTGGCAACTGACCCTTCTCTCCAAGGTAGGGACCATCCTCCAATACCCCTGATAGATTCTGAACCTGATGGCCTTGAGCTTCCGACGCTTCCCTAACGTCTGCCCGTGACCTGACCTGACAGATAGAGCCCGAACACTGTACACACTGAGTCCCCCTTGTATTTAAGCGGGCTGTTTGTTCTTTTTTCAACCTCTCTAACTCCAGATTCAAATTCATTTTCTCAATCTCCGCTTCCCTGCGTAACAACTTTTCTGCCTCCAGAGCCTCTTGCAGTGCAGTAACCTGGACTTGCAGTTCCCCTTCTCTCTGAGTTAGCTGTTTGACCCTAACCTCAACTGCCACTTCTACTGCTGTCTTTTCCTCCAAAATCTTGCAAGAGGTACTGCCCCTCCGGCTTCTACCTTTTTTTCCCTTTCTTTGGGGTGTCCCTCGGGCTCCTCTATGTACGACACTTCCTGTGCCAGACCCTAACTTTGCCACCTTAATCTCCTGCCCCTCTCTGTGTACTTCTTCACACGGGCAGTCTTCCTTAACCTGGTCTGGCTGCGGGCCCCATAAGCATTCCTCTTTCTCCTTTTTAGGACCCTTCCCGGCCATTTCTATCTTTGGCCGCTGGTTGGTGGGTTCAGTCCCACCCCCTGGGGATCTAGCCTTCTTGGCCCCTGCTGTGTCAATCTCCTGCAGTTCCTCATATATCCCTTTCTCCTGAGGACCCTGCTCCTTATTCCAGCCCCCCTGGCTGCCTATAAAATCACTTGACACACAGTATTCCCCTTCATAAACCTTTTGCAGTTCCCCGTATATCCCTTTGTCACAAGGACACTGCTCCTTATTCCAGCCCCCCTGGCTGCCTATAAAATCACCAATTTCAACATCACAATCTACAACCTGTTGAAACAGTCCCAGTGATTTCTTAACTGAAGGTATACAGTCCCATCTCTTTTTCCACAGTGGGTTGTGATAGCTTCTGTTCTGTAAATCACAGGTGTCCATTTCTTTTGGGTTTTCCCTCGTTCTCAGGCCTCCTTCTCCCAACACGGCCAGCTTCCGCATCCTCTCTAAGTGGTGCCTCTTGCTGCTTGCCAGGGTTTCTTCGTACCCCCTCGTAGTCGTTGGGTACCTGGTAACGAAAGGAAAAGGGGATCCGAGTGCAGACTGCTTCACCAAACTCTGCCGGCCCCCAGTCTCTGCTTACACCCTTACCAGAAGAACAAATTACACCAGCATTCTGCAGTACACATCCCCGCCATCGATTGCATAACCCCGGGATGTCTCCTTGCACCACCACACACCACAGTACCCGGAGCCCCCTCTCCTTCCGACGATATAGCTAGCCCCAGGTACGCTTACCGGAACCTAGACACAACAGGCATCCAGAGCTCTCCACGGCTAATCCCCAGCCTGGTCTGCTCCTCCTAATCCTGTCCGGTCCTCTCAGCGGTCTGGTCAGGCTCAGCAACCTCGTCTGTAAGTTGGGTACTCCTCCAGGCTGTACTTCATATACGGTGTGATTCGATTATCCCCCTTCAGTACATCTTCTGACACCCTCTCTGCCAGAAAACAACAAAACTGGACCCAAGTGCGGCCGTTCAACACTTGACTCCTCTGGCTCCTTAGCTGGGGTAGCCCGCCCCCTCACCCCATAGCTCTAGGGGTTTACCAGCTGCTATTCATTTGGTAGCAAACCAAGTAAGACAAAGGGGAGAGAACCCAAAAAAAAAACTTTTTTTTTTTTTTTCCAAACTACAGCCCCTGCTGTGGCTTAGCCTCTTCCCCCCACCATGCTGGCAATCCTATTCTTGGGCTTTCGAGGTACTTTTACCTTCCCAAGGTCAGTAAATGCCCTGGTATGCCTTTTCCTCCTTAAGGCTCCTCTGTCCAGCGAGTTCCGTTGGATCCCACTGCTGCCACCATATGTGAAGGCTCACCGCCCGTGCTGCCCTGGGTGCCGCTCCGCTGCCTCCGGTTCAGGCCCCTCGCGAGTCCTGGATATCCCTGGAGTCTCTCAGTCTCACAGGACTCCCTGGGTTCAGGTCTCCGCCGGCCCTTTGCTGGGCCTCTGGGTTCTCTTTGTATGGCGTGGGGTTGAAGCAGTCCCCCAACCCCCTCCATTTCCTTCCTCCCTGTTGCTCCCTGGCACTGGCTTTTTCTGGCCACTGCCGCTACCTAGGCACGCCCCCTTCCTCTAGCTCCCTAGGCTCACCTGTGTGACTCATTAGTCCAAGTCTGCCACCTGCTCTCCTCCAGGCTCTCCCCACAGGTCAGGTGGTGGTTCTAGGAACCTGGGATTTGTAGTTTCTCACCTTCACCGGCTCCCCCTGCTGGCTGGCTCTAGTATTACCAGCCGCCTTATGGTATCTTATCCATTCCTGCCCCCGGCAGCGCTGCACTCCATCACAATTAGCATTACTAAATTGTGGCAAAATTTGAGAAAAGTGCATGTTATTGGTGGTATCACTATTAGAGAAGCTTTTGCAACAAAAAATATTATAAAAATGCAATAACTTTGACCAATGATTAAAAACAAGGTGGAGTGCGAAAAGTGCAAGTGAAATCACACCATACGATGAAACCTATTATGATGGTCATGAAGCAGAGTAGGTGTAATTATTAATAAGGTTCTTGGTGAAGGATATAAGCATTAGGACACTGTGGTATTATATGGGATTTGAGTTGTTTATTACCATTAGTCCTACCCAAATGAAAGTAGAACTACATATCTGTGGTTATTGAGTTGTTTGACTATGTATATATATACAGAGAGAGAGAGCGAGTCCATATTCAAAAACATTTAGTTCACATGGCCAAGGTACAATCCCTGGACCTTACTCCAGTTATACAGCTGAGGCAAGGGCAGGTCAGCACCATTTTGGAAGGGGGACCAGGACCCAATCTTAAACTTCTTGAGGGGGTGATGGGTGGGAAAGGGAGGCCGGGATCCAACCTTTTACTCGTGGGGGGTAGTTGGTGGGGAGACTTTGTCTTGCACTTGGATGGGGGGGGGGGGGGGGGGGGGGGCTGGGGCCATCACCACTCAGACGAATTGATTTTTTTTTCTTTGTGAGAGGCTTCAGGGGTCAGCACTGACCTCCACTCAACCTCACCTATTTCCCACAACTTTTAAAAATTTGGGCCAGCGGTCCTTTAAGGCAATGGCTGTCACATGAGGTTGGGGCTGCCATCATGTTAAAGGGCCCCTGGGCATATTCTTTTGGCCCACAGTGTTTGGCTGCAAGAGCAAAGAATGCCCCCTACAGCTACAATGTCTTTTCTGGGAGCTCCACTATCACGGCGACAGCTCCCGCAATAGTGAGACACCCCCCCCCCCCCCCTGCAATAAACATCATGGCTTAGTGGCTCTAGGCCTAAGTTAGCCAGCTAGCTCTGATATTCAGAGTTAGACAGATTACTTAGTTGGCTAAGCCTGGTCAGGCCAAAGACCTTTCCTAAAGTTTGTCGGCTATAGTTAGCTGGCTAACTATTCATCCAAAGTTAACTAGATAAGTTTATCTGACTAACTTTGCTATCCAGACTATATCTGATCCTTGTCTCCCTCCCATACTCTATGGAATATAGTACTTTATCTTCGTTCTCCCTCTCTTTTTTTCCTACTCCCAGTTAAGGCATCCTTGTTATAATGTAACTTTATGCTCCTTTTAAATTGTCTCGTTGAGTGGTTGGTTTATAGTTACTGCTTAGTTCGATGTAAACCGAGTTGATTTGATTTGTATCAAGAAAGTCTGTATATAAAAGCCTTTAATAAATAAATAAATCTGAATATGGACCTCATAGGTATTTTACACTGCAGTTGTGATAGTCTGCTTTCAAGTTGTGGCCGGTCTTTTCTCGGAGCTGCTTCTTCCTTTATTAGCCCACTTTCCTGGTCTGGGGGGGGGGGGGGGGGGTCATATAGGAGATGCTGGATCTTAATGACCTGATAGACAAGAAGGTCCACCTCCCTTGGTAAGAAGTTGGGCTTTTTCATTAGTGCTGTATTTCATTGGGACATGATGCAAGTAAGAAGACATGCTCTGTGTAAAATGCTCATATTTGCACCTGTAAAGGGGTGAGGTATATGCTAGTAAATATTACACATGTAAATAATAAAAAATAGCAAATATGCATGTTTGTACATTTCAAAGTCTATATTCAGACACAGTCTGGATAGCTGGATAAACTTCTCTGGCTAATTTTGGAAGCATATTCAATAGTGTAACTGCAATATTGAATATAGCCAGCTATCTTACAGTTATCTGGCTAACTATAGCCAACTAACTTTAGGATAGATCTTCGGCCCAACCAAACTAGTTGTCTAAGTCATCAAGCTAATTCTATATATCTGAGCTAGCCAGTTAACTTGGCTGGCTATCTCAGCTCCTCTCAGTTATGCCCCCAGAATGTTCCTAACTTATCCAGTTGAAGTCTAGCCTCCTAATTTATTAGCCAGCTAGAATTTAGCTGGATCTGTGCCCAAATATTCATTAACCAAGTAACTTATGAATTACCTGGATAATATTTTTGAATATGGACCTCTTTGTGTGTATATTCTATTTAAACAAGTGCATATTGGAGCCATCAGCTCAGGGGCTTTGGGTCTGGTCCAGTGTTTTCCCCTAGAGTTTGCAATATAAGAAGAATCTGGACTGTCCCTGATGACATGGAGCCTGCTGCTATTAACACAAATATATACTGGATGGTAGGAAAGTATGGCAGGTGTGTGTTATGCTCAGGCTTGTGGACCCTTGGCTGACAAGAGGATGGTATACCTTTCGGAGGGTCCGTAGGGTCTCTTGTCGGGTGGCGAGGCAGAACAGGAGGCGGGACCAGCTGACCCTTGGCACTGGAGGCTGAGACAAATACGGAGGCGGTGAAGAGACGAGATGAGGTGCTGAGTCTTCACCACTGGTGGTCTGCGGTCCCCCCGGGAAGAGCCTGTAGGGACCCGACCGCTGGGACTTAGGTGGACCTAGGGAGATCAGAGCAATGGTGCAAAGGCCAACTGGAGCTTCGCCCTGGAAGCCCGCGGTCCCCCCAGGAGGAGCCCGTAGGGACCCGGGCCGCTGGGACTTAGGTGGGCCCTTGGAGACGGAGTCTTGAAGGAGTCCTAGGTCGAGTGCCAGAGGGTCATCGCTCACCAGTCCGAAGTCGTGCACCAGAGAATCACCGCTTGCCAATCTGAAGTCAGGAACCAGAGAATCACCGTAAGCCAATCCGAGGTCAAGAACCAGAGAATCCCCAAGACGTAACAGGAGCAAGCAGCAGGAACTCACTGAGGCAAGCAGACTCAAACAACACTCGCAAGAGACGTTGCCAAGTCAAGGAATGAGCAGAGGAAGCCTCCCTATATACTTCCTCTGCTCTGGATCATTGGATGCAGGTGAGTCTAGTTAAAGGGACCTAGGTCCCTTTAAATGCAAATGAGTTGATGGTGGCCATCTTGGATCCCATGGCGGTGGCCATCTTGAATCTCCCCGGTGGAGGAGAGACGCCGCTGGGGGAAGCAGGACGGCTTCCCCTGCAACGGGCAGCACGGGCCCGAGTCGGAGCCCTCTCCCGGGGCTCTCATGGCGCTGTGAGTCAGGTAGGGGGACGCGGTCGTGGGGCGCCACGGCCGCGAAGCACAACAGGTGTGGAAGAATATCGAATCATTAGGATCCTGGATGAATCAATAATTAGGTTGGTCCCTTGGTTATGTAATAAAGTTTTTCTTTTCATATGGAACATCATCCATGTATTTCTACTTTCTCCTAGTTATTTCAGTGTGCACTGTGTCTTACAACATATCAGGCCCATAGTTTCTAATAATTCTCTGCATCTTATTTTACTCTAGTCAACAGTTTGTCCTGTGAAACAGCCAATTAAATTGACAGGTTTGAACCAGCTTCAAGTGATGGGCAATCTCTGAACAGTGGCTGGAAAACATTTGCCTAATTAAGCCTAAAAAAAGGTAGAGGATGTCAAAAGTGGCCCCTGCCCTCATGATAAATAAAAAGGATGCACTTATGTGCAAGGAAAAGAGGGCTTAAACACAAGTTGTCCCCTCTTGGGGATGACCACTAAATAGAGAAAAATATACCGTGATAAGTAACAGCAATACCTATCATAAAAAATTTATACATACAGGTTAGCCCCTTACAAGGCCAAAACCTCAGGATAGAAAAACCTAGGGATCAAACTTCTTTACATAAAACAAAAGGCCCAGAGACATAGTGAGGCCAGGTCTTGAATGCATAGGAGTCAGGATGTTGTGGTAGTTTCATTCCGATGAACTCAAGAGCTACTGTGAAGTACTTTTGAGTCTTGATGAATTGCCCCACCAGAGTGACTAGACTCCTGAGTTCAACTCAAACCCCTCTCATGTCCTCTATCATCATCTGAATGCCCTTGCCAAAAGCACACTGAGACACTGGCTCATTGCCTGGAATGGGTACTCCAGACAATGAGCCAGGCTTAGAAGCCACTGGCAGGGCAGCATATGATGGTGGGAAGGGTAGAGGGGAGGGGGGGGGGGTCCTAGCCTCCCTCAGCCAGCATGGGCTGATGGGCTGGGTGGACTCTGCATCCATAGATCATTGGTCAGAAAGGGATGAGACCATACTGGGATGGGGAGAGAGATGCAGATTACCCCTATGCATTCTGTTAATGGTAGCAACTACTGTGCCATGCAGGTCACTCCTATATGTTCTATTAAGGGTAGAAACTATTGTAAGCTTGGGGCTTCCCATGGGGACAGAGAGGAGCTGGACTACCATCGCTGGGTCCCCAAATGGAGGTGGTAAATGGGGTGGTGGTGCTGGTGCAGCCTGCTCTCCCTCAGCAGTGGTATCTGTGGTAGCTTTAGAAGGGGCCAGGTCCTCATTGCTGTCTTCTGCCTCTTCATCCTCCTCCTCCTCCTCAGATGATGATGATGGTGAGGAAAAAAAAAATAATGTGTGTCATTTTTTGTGCTCAGGGTGTGATGTACACTACGATATAGACAGTTAGAGAGAAATCCTTTTCTAGGAGAGGTGTAGGAAAAGGGAAATGCTCCTAGCTGTGGCATACCCATGTGATATAAGTGGTAGCAAGGTCCTATAATGGTAACTTGAGATATGGAAGTTTCTGTTCAGCAGTATTGTACGATTTCCTTGCTTATGATATGGGCTCAGAGATAGGGTAGTTAGTGTTGGGTTGTGGTACATAGCAAGGCATCAAGGACCATTATGCAGCACATAATATATAGGTATATCTAGTATAGGGGGCATATACTTTCAGTTGTCATAAATTTATTTGTGGGTTCAAACACTCTGAAGGCTTCCTTCAAGACACTACTGCCCATGACCTCCCAAGAAATTCCAAGGTTAGCATGAGGGTTTGTTTAAGTTCCAGGCACAGACAGGGTGCAGCTGAGTAGTAGGCTAATAGAGGCAAGAGCCTCTATTAGCCTACTACTCAGGGATAGACGCAATCCCATTTACAGACGATAATGTATGGGAAGAGATGGGAAAAACTGAAAATGGACGAGGCCACAGACTAGATGAGGTACATCCCAGAATACTAAGGGAGCTCAGAGATGAGCTGGTGGATTCTCTGGAAGACCTGTTCAATAGAACACAAGAAATGGAAGTGGTACAGCAAGATTGGAGAAGAGTGGATGTAGTCCCGATTCACAAGGGGGTATCAGAGAGGAGGCTGGAAACTACAGGTTGGTTTGCCTCACCTTGGTGATGGGAAATTTACTGAAGACTCTGCTATAGGAGAGGATAGTGAACTATTTACAATCTTGTGGGTTCAATATCTTTGCGAGCGACATTGCAGAGAGGTTGGAAGGAAAGGTTTGTCTTTTTTGTGAATACTAAGGTCTGCAACAGCGTGGATATGCCTGAAGGAGTAGAGAGAATGAAAAATGATTTAAATAAATTTGAAGAGTGGTTAAAGATTTGGCAACTGAGATTCAATGCCAAGAAGTGCAAAGTTATGCATCTGGAGTGCAGTAATCCAAAAGAGTTGTATGTGATGGAGGATAAAAGACCAATGTACACAGACTGGGAGAGTGATCTTGGGATGATTGTGTCTAGTAATCTGAAGGCAGCAAAGCAATATTACAAGGTGGTAGCTAAAGCAGAAGGATGCTGGGTTGCATAGAAAGAGCAATAACCAACAAAAAAAAAGTAGGTTATATTGCCCTTATACAGGTACTTGGTGAGGCTTCACCTGGAGTACTGTGTTCATTTCTGATGACCATATCTCGAAAGGGATAGAAACAGGATGGAAAGAATCCAGAGGAAGGTGACCAAAATGGTGTAGGGTCTGTATTGGAAGACCTATGAAGAGAAGCTGAAGGATCTAAGTATGTATACCCTGGAGGAGAGGAGGAGCAGGGGAGATATGATACAGACCTTCAGATACATGAAAGGGATTAATGATGCACGAACATTAAACATTACAACTAGGGGGTCACAATATGAAACTCTTGGGGAATGACTCAGAACCAACATCAGGAGAGGGTGATGGATGCCTGGAATGCCCTTCTGAAAGAGGTGGTGAGGACGAGAATAGTGGGTGAATTTAAAAGGGCAGAGGGCAAATATTGTGAATCCTTAAAGGTTTGAGGTTTGTAATGAAGAAAAGGGGCAATCAATGTTAACTTTAGGTGTAACATTTCTGCATGGGGGAGTAACTGCACAGCACAGTAGCTACAACTCTTAACAGAATGCATGGGGGCAACCTGCACAGAGTGATTGTTACTACCCTTAATGGATCATTTGGGGGCGACTTGCATGGCACAGAAGTTACTACCATTAACAGAGTGCATGGGGTAACCTGCATGGCATGGCGATTGCTACACTTAACAGAACACATGGGAGTCACTTGCATGATGAGGCAGTTGTTGCCATTGGCCCTTTGCTGGGTAGACTGCCATCGTTGCTATATTATTAAGTTAGTGTGGCTGGTGATGGAAACAGGACATAGACAGACCTATCATGAACTTAACTCCAGCCACATCCTGCCTGGTCCACAGCCAGTCCAACCACCTCCATTGTTTTCGGCGCAGCTCCCAGGCCTTCTTCTTCAGGCAATCTTTACAGAGAAATACAAAATTTATTGTGCACTGTAGCTGCTTCTGTGACCTCCACACTGCTATGTATCTATGTATTCTACTGGTATCTGGAATAAGTAGCATGGCTCTTTTCATTCCCTTAATGGACCTAGAAGTGGTGTGCTGCCAACAAGCCCCAAAGTCCCCCAGAACAAGGAAACTCCATGAACTGCCCTGGTACCCCTTTTCATGAGGGGGCAAGCTGGACAATCCAGTCAGTGGGAACATCCCGTTCCAGAGAGCACACAGTTTTGGGAAGTAACAGAAACTGTAGGAAAGGGACAAACCTCTCCCTTCTGAAAGGGAAATTACAAGACAGAAATCTATACGTAGCAAATTAAAACGAGGTAAAAAAGTGTGTGCATTACACAATTAGCTACAGACACAGCAAGAAGCGGGTATACCGACAGCACAAATCGGTATCCATAATAGTAGTTGCAACAGAGACTGGGGGGAAGACGTTTTGAATGGCTGTAGGGCCTGAAATGCAGGCCTCGAACAAACCTGTCATCAGGGCAACAGCGGGACGCTATCTAATTAGTGCTTGCTTAAGGGCAGAAGACTTCTGTACAGTGCCTGCAAGCATGGGGGAGAAATTCTTGGCCAGCGGGCAGTTTGTGGAATGCTCTCAGCACCGTTCCTGATTGGCCCTCTTGTGTACGACTCCCTTTTCTCTTTGGACAGTGGGCAAACCTACTAGGTTTGTACGGGGATAGTGAAACACCCCTGCTCATTGGATTGTGCGTCTTGGGAGGTGGGGGGGGGGGGGGAGGGGTGGGTCACACCTTGGTCACCCTCCTCTTCCTGCACTTCCCACTCTCTTTACTGTGAATGTACAGGTACAGGGCTCAGTAGATTCTCCCTTACTGCTGCTATTACCTAATATGCCCCCCCACTCCTCCTAAATGCATGGCAAGGGGGTTCTGAGCTAAAGCTTTCCTCCCCCTGCCTGGACATCAACTGACATTGCTCTAGGAAGTAAATGACTGGTTGGGCTTTAGGCTCCTGATCTGTCATAATGCAGGTTGCTATGGTGTGCAGGTGGGGATGATGTCACAGTGGAGGGCGTGTCTCTGTCCTTCATGCAGAGGGGTTACTCGGTGACTGGAAAGTCAATAGATCACAGCCAACCATCCTCAGGCCTGAGATGGGCAGAGTGGGCCATGCAGATGGTGTGATGTCAAATTGGAGGGCGTGTCTCTGTCCTTTATGCAGAGGTGTGACTCGGTGACTGGAAAGTCAATAAATTACAGCCAACCGTCCTCAGTCCTGAGATGGGCAGAGTGGGGGACCAGTGGCCAGCCGGCTCCCGAGCAGTAGCTCCCATGCAGTGCCCCCCGCCAGAAGTGGACTGGAACCATCGGAGACTTGGAGGACGTGGACAAGAAATGACGGCAGCAAGACCATGAAGCAGTTAACGAAGGTAAGGGTTTGCCTGTTCTCTTCTATAGAAATAGCCCTAGGCATGTGGAGGGCAATTGTCAAAGCCATTTGGCTAGGTAAATGGACCCATCTGAAAGGTAGGCGCCAGCCCTCCCCCCTTTGGCTAGGCTAATAGCGCATGTAGGTTTCCAGTTTAGATGTGATTACCCCAGGGTGGAGGGGGAGAAGGGGGCCAGGGGAGCAGGCACATGCATTTGAAAAGTAGCTGAGCTTCAGTCTTGGGGAATAGAATTAAAAACAAAAAATACTTAAATACTGCAAAATATTGCGTAACCATAAGTAAAGCTAGTGTCAGTTAATACACTTTGAATATAAACTTTATTGAAAAATGAAAATGCAATATTTTCCAGTCAAAAAAAGTTTGTATTTTTTCAAATTTGTGATTAGCTTCTCTTGGCTTGCTAGTCCTATGTCTCTAAATATCTGTCATGAACTCCAGGCTGTACTATCTGAATATCTCATCCTCTTAGACCTCATCTCTAGCTGTATCACCTCTTCTGACCCTAATCGTTACCTCCGTTTTTCTTTTTTTCCCCAGCCCTGTACTCTAGCTGTTTCCCTTCTCCTAGCCCTATTTATGTACTTATTTACAGTATTTCTATGTT